>NC_133026.1:133700000-134404166 GCF_048771995.1 Taeniopygia guttata
TAGTAGTAGCAGTAGTTAAACCACTGGGATTTTTCTAGGATGAGGAGAGTCTGTCCCAAGACTGAGATTTAAATAAAGCCCAGTTCTCCTACAGAACTTTGTAGCTGAATTCTGCTTATGAGAGCAAGGGCACCATATGATAGCTTTCCTTAATCAAATGCATGGCTGCTGGTTTTTGTTTGTTAAGTTTTGGGGGTTTGTTTTGTTTTGTTTTGCATGCATCTCTGGATATTAGGTCCAAACAAAGCCAATCAGATTAAATTTGTCACAAAAACTCATTACAGAAAAGCCTTGTCAGGATATCTGATGAGGTTACGCAAAATGTGAAAGCATAGAACCAAAATTTAGCAACCTACAGAGTTTCACACTTGTACACTGATGTGAACTTCACCTAATTTTCAATTAGTTTTTTCCTACGTGTCCTTTGTTCAACTCTAAAGATGGAGACAGTAGATGATAAGCATGAATATTTAAAAATAAAAAGTTTAGTAAAAAAGGATTTGTCAGGTTTATCCTTTTAAAGTAGTTACACTGCCTACCTTAATTTGATTTTAATTTTGAATGTTACATTGCTGAGGCTGATGAGTAAATGCCTTTGGACTCAATCTTTAGAGCAGATTTTGTATATATATATAGATAACTACACACACATAAACATACAAAACATTTTGGATTAAATACAAATATCATGCACAGTTAAATACCTTCTGATAGCACAAAAATAGATAAGGCCAAGTGCAAGCCTCAAAAAAACTGTGAAAATCCTTTGTAATTTAACAAGAAGCAACCCAGGAACAGGAATTCAGGAAGGTCGTTCCATTATGCTATTGCCCAATCATGGTGGAAATTAGCCTGTAATGACCATGTTAATCTATCAAAGGATGTTTATCTTAGACAAGATTAATCTAAGATCTGTCTTTGCACATGTCCATTTCTTTGTTTAATACAAATGAAAGGCTGGAATCGATCCCATCTTCATCCATTGGATTTTTGCCTTGTTTTTTGGGCTGTGCCTAATATTTTGCAGAACAAAGTAAACTTCCCTGAGGTTGTGCTGATAGAAAAATTATTTTATCACATGATATCTATGATCAGAGTTTAAACAGCCGTTCATCCTCATTACATCAGCCACACCGAAGCTCACAGAAGTCTCATAAAGTTAGAATAAAAAGCAAATGCTGTTTACTTAAATAAGAAAGAGAAGGTTAGCCAGATATTTTAATTAGAAATCAGCACTATAAAACCCACTTATTCCAATTAAAAAAAAAATACAATCTGAGAAAACATAAAACATAAAGAAAAAATTTTATTTGTTACTTATTACTTGAAAAAAAAAAATTTACAATGTTTTCCCCAAAGGGTGAGGGCATTAGGATGATTTACAATCTCTTTACCTTCCCTGATATTTTACAAACATTCCACTCATCAAAGATTTAGATCTTGTCAGTTATGTTTGACTATTCCTCAACACAATTTGTCTAGTAAGTCTCCGGTGACTCTAAAAGAATAAAGCTTAACTTGGCTCTGAACTCTAATGTGCTTACCATACTGCAGGCATGTGCAGATGAACCACAGTTGAAACAGTAATTCTGTTTCTTTGGGCTTTTCTCCCTGAATTGGCATTGCCCAGCAATGCCAACTGAAAAGTTGGCACTACTTTACCCCAAAATCAGATCTCAATCAAAATCCAGAACTGGTCCTGAAACAATCAGGAGCTTCAGTTCAAGCCATGGAGGTGCAAACTAGTCTGGCTTGAGACTGCAAGTCTGCAGAGCAGCAAAGCAACTTGCAAACCCGTTAGCTCCCAGGAGCAATAAACATCTTACTACTTAGACCTAGCTAGTTATTCAATATTCTCAGATTCAGATTTGTAGGACTGAACCTTTAAAACAAACTTCAAATATCTACGAGGACACAATTTCCCTCCCTTATAGAAAATGGCAGTTCAGGGTAGAGTTCCTCTTGGTTGTTCTTGGAGATAAAGGAAAGGAAGTTAAGAATAAAAAGCTACTCATTACTGGTTAAAAGTCAAAGAACGTTATTAAGAGTACATCTCCAGTCTTTCCACTTGCTCACAGCCAGAAAATTCTGATCAAGGAAAGAAGGAGGAATGCTGCTCAATAGGCAGGAAAAGCAAATTCACACTCATATAAGCAAGAACAAATGTATTTTATCTGCATACAATGAAATTGAAAAAGCAACAAATAAGCAATAACAATTAAATAATTAGTAAATAGGAATGAGAGAAATACTGAATTTTCATATTAAATTTTGAGGAATTCTGATGATTTTTTTAAATGAAATTTTGAATTTACTACAAGGAAAAGAGCAGCCCTCATTTAGAAACTAGCAACTTTCATAGTTGATGTATGTAAGAAGAAACAACAAATTTTTAAAAATATTGCAACTGTTACATCTTATCTACCATGGATGTTAGGAGCATTCTGCATTTTTTCTGGTGATATTATAGCAAAGGCAGCTTGCGATCTAATTTCTCAGATAGTGAAGGAGAATTCTTAAGGAAGTTTTGCTTTTCATTATTCTTACTGTATGATGCAACTTGACTATCTGCAGTCCCTTGAAACAAAAGTAAGGTATATTGTGTGCAAATAGTAGATCTAAAAATATTACATAAACAACTGGAGGGCAGCTTGAAAAGACATTTTAAATTTACATCAGAAATTTTTGCTTTTACAGTGATTAGATGATCTCACATTCTTTCAAATATATATAGCTTAACTATCTTCATACCATGTTTAAAAACTTTAACAGATAAACTTCAGATGATTTCCAATAAATAACAAATAAATATTAAAATTGTATAGTTCTGCAACATACAGCTGTGAAAATTGCAACATAAAGAATGATATATAAAAAATTCTGAAAAATAAAATGAAATTATAAATCCATGTGAAAAAAGTTGTGTGCTAAATATCACTAAAAGTGTCGGAACTAATTGTCATGCAGTGCTTTACATATCAAGCATCTAACCTCAAACTTTGTATTTATTTAACTATTTTTACTAGAATGAGTGAGAGTTCAGTAGAACTCCCAGAATTTATTATTAGCTAGTTTTCTCTAATTTTTTTTCCATTAGAGTTGCTAGAGATCACTCAGTCCTTTACTTCTTGCAGTCTCTCAATGAAACAGATAAGAAGTCATATCCATTTTTTTGGTGAGAAATACTTTGTAAAGAAACAAACAAGATAATAGCTTACTGCAAACATGAACAACCGTCATTAAGAGGTGTAGAGAACCATCTCAACCACCTCAGTGTGCATCTCTTGAATATGCTGAGTTAAGAGCAAATTTCATCATTGCCACAAATGATGCTAAAAATCTTAGCAGAGATCTCCTTGAGCGGAATTCATAAACATGAATAATGGCCTAATATTCTTAACAGCTAAATATAGAGAAGCAAGAGTCTTGAAGTCGAATTTAAAAGATTCAGCAGATAAATGGAGAGGACACATCAAAGCTTGCCTTTGGGAAATCCTTTAGAGGGATGCCTCCAAATTCCCACCTCAGTTTTGTCTCTGCAGCCTAAAATGTCCTTTCTCCAGCCTGCTCATTCCACATGGCAGGAGGCAATCCCAGATTCTGATCCATTCTCAAAGGAGGGGTTGTGAATTTTGATGGAAATGGTCATGGGAAAAAAAATAGTTGCATGGGGATCAGAATCCTGCACCCAGAGTTCCCTTTTCTGAGCTCTCTCTTTGCTGGGTTTTTATTTTTTCCTAACTTTGACAGGAACAGAGGGCACTTACATCTCAGTCCTTCTAACCTGCTGGTCACCACTTAGGTATATTCTGCATGTTAGGCATGTGAAAGACATCTTTGTTTTTAAAACCCACGTGATTGACATTACTTTGCCCTCTAGTTTAGAAATGTTTGAGGTTAAGGAAGGATTTAACTTGCATCTTCCATCTGGTTCACAGCTGCATCTAAATTTTAGATAGCTTAAGTTTCTGAAACTAAACCCACTTGTAAAGATGCTGAAGTTGGGAGAGTTTCATGAAATGCTGTGTTAGTAAAACAATTCCATTCATAATGTAATTTAGGTGATTATGTCCCTTTGTGAACCAAAGGCCACTGGACTGCAACCACTTAGGGGACCCAGTATGAGATTATACTTAGGATACTCTTAAGTCTAGACATTGATTGTAATAATAATAAGTAAGAAATAAAAGAAAACAAAACCAGAGAGCAGCTTCACTTTAGGTACAGATTTTGGGGTTATTTTCCATCAAAAAAGTTTTAATTTATTATTTGTTAATTAAAATTTGTTAATTAAACCCCCTTTTTTACCAATTAATAAGACATCACATCTACATTTAATATTGTTAATTAGAATTCTTGCCAATGCGCCTTTTCCTGAACATATTGCAAAATCTCACCAAGCCTCCCAATGGTAACAGTTGTCCATTAATATCAAAATCACCTCTGTAATAAGGACATCTTATGAATATTCAATGATAACATGTTATGAACAAGATAAAAAGAAAATCTAAATAATCACTCTAGAGAAATACTGCTGTCACTGGGGTTGAAAGTCAAATGTCTGCCAAAAGCTGGCTAAACATGGAACAAAATATAATGTGGGAACTATCTGGGAATCCTAACCCTGTTATTTTACCTATACACCCTAACTTTTTCATAATTTAATATTCCCACTAAACGATAAAGGGAAATATCCCTTGTGCCTGCTAGTTTTTAAAATCAGTGGAAAGATCATCTCCTGGCTGGAAATTATGAATGGCATGAGCCACCTGTGGTGATGAGGGCGATCCCTGGGAGTTTGAACTCTGTCAGACTGTAGAGTAAAAGGCATCTTAGCCAGTGCCCTTGCCCAGATTACAGATTGATTGCCTGGGCACCCATTTGGATCATTTTACTTCTTTTGGAAATAAAACTTCTTCTTAAACACAACCTTTATTTTTTCTTTGAAAGGGAGAGGAGGAAATATTTTGATGCATATTCTCCTTATAAAAACAAACTAAATTATATTGACACACAATTTTTTATCATGAATCAAGATGAACTAGCTAGCAAGAATGCAACACAGGATGAGGTAAATAATTATTAGAAGTAAACTAAAAGCTACCCCAAAAGAAAGGAAAATACTTTAGAGAAATTGAAGAAACAAATAAGAAAGAAGATGACAAAAACATCACTACTCACGAAATTTTGAGCTCTTGCTAACTCATTTAATCGAGTTGCAAGAAAAATTCACTACCTTGATCTCTTCCTGTCTTTGAATAACTGATGTAAAAGTACCAAAGAGAAGCAGAAAGGGAATATCACAGTTGGTGTCTGATTGGAGAAAACCAGAAATATCAACCATAATACCTAATACGAAATTTTTCCCGCTCTTATCTTTAGTACAAAGTTGAGAAATAGTGTACTTGGTAAATTAATGGACTTTTTATTTTACTTTATTATATTCCTAATGGAGCTTGTAACTGCAAATAGTAGGCAGGATGGCTCTGCAAAATGTTGAAAACTTGAATAATGCAGTAAGTAACTCTGACAACTTGAACAGATTTTTAATTTGGCTCTTAATATTTGTGCTGCCTGCACATAAAAATAATTTCCTTCTACATTTCCTTTAGAAAAGTGTAAGACAAAATAAGCTCTGTATTTCTCCTCGGTTGCTCTGAAGCAATGACTCCCTGCAGTAATTATTGCTTGACATCACTGCAGCTCCTTGCCCATTCTCCTGTTGAGACAAGTGAAATGTATCAGCCAATAAAATACTAATTCAATATATCCAAAGTAAGAATATATATCTGCCAATTTTAAAGATAAAATGTGAATATAAAATACAGCTATAAATGAATATGATCAGTTTTCCTTTGGAATTGTTTCAGTCTAAGGGACAACAAATGCTTTATAGCATTCCCTGGAATTGCACACTGTTAACTGAAAAACTTGTTTTCTCTCTAATAGCCCATGGGAGGTTTAGCCTGTGTTTGAACTTCAGCCCTGACAGGTCAAAGGAGAAAAATATGTTTATTTTGGACAATGAAGAAGCAAACAACCCAGCTGTGAGTAAGAAACACATCTACACATTACAGAAAATATAAATAGTCTAGTAAGCCTGGATGTAGTACTGATTGTGAGTTTTTATATAAAATGAACAAATTTGCTTTTTCTATTTTAAATTTGATGAATAGATTAATAATTGAGAAAGTCACTGTACCTATTGAGTAAAACTATACCGGGTAGGGATGATTAAAAGACATCAGAATCATTTTTTCTAATGCACAGCACATGGCCTGTCATACTGCTGTGTGCAGACAAGTGGTGCTTTGTCACGGTTTGCAACAAGTGTTTAAAAATATGTTTATTCTGGACAGCAAATAGGCAAACATATGCTTCCATTACTTTAAATACATGCTACAGAAGCCACAAAAAGTCCCTGGCAGTGTGAGCTGCTAGGTTTGCAGCTGATGTCAGTAGCACAGTGGTGATGGAGAGGAAACATACGGTAACGCTGGGTTTTACTGCTAACAGAAACAGAAACATATTTAAGGCTGCTATCACAATGATATGTTGAACAGAAATAATTCCCTCTAGTCTCATCTCTCACCAAACACAGCACAGAAGAGATACATTAATCTGCTACTACCATTTTCTGTTAAAACTATTTTTCAACACAATACTTATTAAAACAAAATCACCCACCAATGTTTTTTTTTTTTCTCATGGAAATCTGTAATTATTAGATTAGTTATCAGATTTATTAAATTTTTTATTAAATGAAAGTTAAATTCTTGCTACAGAAAAAAAATTTCACTCTCACCACTTATATAAATGCTAAGATTTCCTTTTGCTGCAAAAACTATTGCTTTTGTCCTGATTCACAGCTCTATAAAACAAACATTAATTTATAGAATATAGGGGCTGAATTAATTTCAAGTTTGAAATAACTAGAGATGATCGATGTTCTAAATGGACATATAAACACTGAACTATGCTAAATGATAATGCAAATTATTTTTATATCATTGAAGATTGATGAACGTCTTAAAAAATAAAATACAAAATTGGAAGTTATCTGAACTTTTTCCCGGCACAGGGACAAAGCCAATGTTAGAGAAATTTGCATAATTCAAAATGTGACCTAAAATAAAAAATTCTTTTTCTCTCTACTCAAACATACTTCCTGGGTTTGACTGAAGCCAACAGCAGAAATGCCAAAACTGTTTCTTAAGGGATTTTTTCAGTACAGAAATACAGGGACTCTATACAGAAAGCAATATTTTAAAAGTTTTTAAGGTTTATATAAGTAATCAGACCTTCTGATGCTTATCTTTACTGAATTGCTGAAACTTGTGGTGTTTGTATATCTTTATTTAAGGATCTGTTTTACAGACATTGAAGTTAGTGGAAAAGTTCAGTGAACATTTGTTGGAAATTTGACTTATCTTCAAATTGATTAATCATGTTTGAAAATCCAGTAAAAGAGACCCACACAACTACAGTAAAATTTAAACTTAGTACTTCTTCCAAAATATCTTGGAAGTTCCAAAAGACTCATAAATATAGTTTGTTGAAATCCATGCAGATATATTGTAATAGTGGATTTCATAAATCTATGTTTTAGTTGTCTTGACTGTGACATTAATTATATACTGTCATACACATAGGTTATACATTATCCTAATTAACTTCTTTAGATAAAATGGAAATAGAAAACTTCATGTGTCAGCATGCTGTTCATGCTTACTTTTACCCTGATGGCTACTGTAGAGATACTGGGTTTTTCTTACCACGCAGTGTCATTGAGAAATGTCATTTACAGGACACAGTAAAATATTTACCACACAATTCACTTAATTGAAAGTCATTAGTCATAAGTAACTACAAAAGTTACTAATATCATAGATAGACATGTTAAAAATTTATATTAATCTTACTGAGATAAGTTGGTGTTTGGAAACTAATGTGTCCAAAGAGTATATAGTCAATGTAGGTTGGGGGAGGGGTGCTAGTGTTTTGATTTGGGTTTCTTGTAGGGTTTTTGGTTGCTTATTTTTTTCTTTATAAAGAGTGTGCTGGAATTATGTCTGAAATTATCTATAGTTATGGTCTAAGAAGGTTAAGTACCCTAAGTCCATCTTTTCTGATCAATTATATTAATTAAAACTTTGCTATTTTGTTTTTTGCAATTAGAAGAAGAAATCTATGAAGATGATATTTAAATGTGTAATTTCTATTTACAAAAATACAAAAAAATATATACATATATACATGCCTAGTTCTTGATATTCCATAGTTTTTATATTTCCTTTATTTTTTAAAAAAACCAAAACTATATTAATAATTTTCTTGATGGATGTGGTCTTTTATTTTACCTGGATACTGGATCCTTGCTCTTTTCTTAATTGTTATGGTCCAATTAAATACTTATACAGCTCAGCAGGGAACTTCAGTCTACCTGCAACAAGCTGCTACCCCAAAGATTCAGAGTACATTGCAGGGAAGAAATTGAAGTGTTAGTTTAATTGATATTGGCCCCTCCTTAATATTAGACTATTTCCCTAAAGTTCCACGTATTATTATATTATCTCAGGTCACAAACCATGCAGTGAAAAATTTGAGCCTTAAGCACCCTGTCCTGTAGGAGAAACAGATCAAGACCTGTACCTAGTGCCAAAAAATATTTTTTTATGAGAACAAGTGGTAAGAATCAGGTAAGTGAGGAGCAGAAAGAAAAAAAAAAAGAGTAAACCTAAGGACTGGCACTTAAATGATGTCTTTAGATTCCAAATATTTTGCATAAACCAAAATGAGGCAGTGTCCTTGAAAAAACTGCTCCAAAAATGTCAGAGGTTTAAGCATCTCCTGTGACAAGTCAGCTGTTGTGATTCACTTTACGGAAATATTTACCCCTCTATGCAGTGAAAATAGGACGCTGTCATTCTGTTCAAGAATCATGCCCCCTTCACACAGGCTTGTATTGCTTGAAGTTGTGTGTAGAATTCAAGCTGGTGGCTAAAACAGCAGTGAGAAGCACAGTAGCTAACAGAATTCCTGACTGAAATATGACTAATGAACTTACTTTTTAAATCAAACTGGATGTTGAATAAGATGCAACACGCAATCACCACTAAGAAATTATTTAAATACCAAATCGGACAAAACATCTAAATGGAATAACATTTTTTCCTCATCTTTCCACTGGCACAACAGTTAGTTGAAACTGTGAAAGGTTTTTTTTCAAATATAATAGAATGATAGAAAAATTTATGCTGGAAAAGACCCTTAGGATCATCAAGTTCAATCATTAATCCAGCACTGTTAAGCCCACACTAAACCATATTGCTAAGCACCACATTTCCACAAGTTATAATATCTCCAGGGATGCTGACTCAACCACCTCCCTGGGCAGACTGTTCTAATGCTTGGCAATTCTTTCTGAGAAAATTTTTTTCCTAATATCCAATCTAAAAGTCCTCTTATGTAGCTTGGGGCTGTTTCTTCTTGTCACTTGTTACGTGGGAGAAGAGGCTGACCCCCATGTGGCTACAACCTCTTCAGAGATAGTTGTAGAGAGTGATAAGGTCTCCCCAAGACTCCTTTTCTCCATACTAAGGTCCCTCAGCTTCTCCCTATGAGTCTTGTGCTCCAGGCACTTCCCCAGCTCTGTTGCCTTCACCAGGACATGCTTTAGAAATCTTTAGGCTGTTTGTTGCGTGGGTTTTTTTTCCCTTGTGAAGAGCTTGGATATAAGGAAATGAATAATTATTGATAAAACCGGAAATATTTTGCAATTAATTTTTCATCCATTTTTTTATTATTTATTCTCTATTCTGTGCTAGCAGTGAAATCTTCTTTTATAATTGTGCTCCTTTCAGCATTTGCAGATTCTGTTTTATAAATTTTTCCAGTTGTTAATGACCTAATAACCCTATCAAATCTTACTACAGCATTGGTTTAATGTAGATGGAATGGAATGAGTTTGCAGCTGCCAACAGACTACAATGTAAAGAAATAACTTAATGAATAACACATTAAAATAAATATTTTGGGTTCTGCATGAGATTTTCAAGATTTATGCTGGGATTCATGTCAAGAAATGTGCTCTTCCCACTTCATGAATCCCAGAGGAAAATGCAAGGATGTTTTGGGGAATATTATTTTCAAAGCAAAAAGTTAATCAGAATTTTCTCTTACCTGTGTTTGAACTTGTTCAGCCCTGATGGATAAGCCATTTCACAGTTTATGAATTTCCTCTAACCAGATTAAAGGGCTTTATCTGGCGGCTATGTACTCAGACTCATGACATCAGTAAACAGCAAGAGATATTGAAGAATCACTTTGTGGAGGTGACAGGAAAAGCAATAAAGCAATAATTTCCAAGTATGGAAACAATATAAGGTAGTATTAATGACAACATAACTGTCATGATCTCTTTCTGACCCTTATATTTTAAAAAGTTTTTGTGGTTTTATGTCATCTTAAAGAGTGTGCAATCATAATGAAGAAAGAGTGATTTATCCTTCAGTGAGAGCTCTGGTGGTCCTGCTTCAACAAAGTACTGACTATGTGATAAATAAAAAGCTACTTGAGTACATTGCAGAATGAGTAAAAATAAACCTGTGCAAAAAAAAAAAAAAAAAAAAAATTAAAAATGGAGGAGGGGAAGGAGAAGAAGAAAAAAAAAGGTGGGAAAGGGAAGCCAAGGCTTGTCTTATTCATATAGTATCATTCGCACTAGCATTGTTCATTTTTTGATGAAAGATTTATTAAATTGGAAAAAGGATGTAGAATAAAAGTACTTATGTACACAAGCACATCCCACCTTCAGTATGAATAGTGTGCAACAGGTCTGGCTTGATCCCTTCACTCATTAGTGCCTGTATTGCTACACTTATCCTCTGGCTTCCATCTCCATTATCACACTAAGGTTACGTTTTCAGTATAAGGGCAAGTATCTAGTAAAAGGCAACACATTTTATAAGTGACTGATGCATAGAGAGTTTCTGTGAAATGTTTATAGCTATTTGAAAAATAAATATTGGCTTCACTGTTTCCTTGGTTTTCTTAATGCAAAATTAAGTTTAAAAAATGCCAAAATGAGTTATGTGGCACTAAGACCTTGGTAGAAAAATATAAACAGACTATTAAAACATATTTCAACTCCCTTGGCGTCATTTGTGGCCAACAAACAGTCATCTGTGAGTGAAAGGTTAACTGACTGTCACCCATTTATGGTCCAAGTCCTTTCCTGGTGCCACACTGACCAGGCTAACAGTGCTCAGCATGCTTTACATGCCTTTTTCACCCTAAAAACCCAGGTCATGACCTAATAAGAGCTGTGATCCACAATAATTACTCCTTTGGTTCAAATGGCATTGAGGTAGGTGCAAAGAGGTTTTACTTCACTGCAACTGAATTATAATTCTAAATAAAAGAAAAAAAAAAACCATGAACAATGCACATGCACTTGCGTCAAGCATGTTGAACTGTTCCAGCACCGATTTAAAGTCAAAAATAATTCAGCCTCTGGGCTCTGATGAAACAGAAGACTGGTGACCAAACTCTGTATGGTACCAGGCATTTTTCTTTGTTTTCTTTCTTTTTCTAATTAAGCTTTCATTGCTATTGAGTACCCCTTGCAGATCTTTGCAGACCGACCAAAGAATGAAAACTTCACTGTATTGGATACCACAATAAGTTCATGCTCTGACATTCCAAGTAGTTGTCTGTTGGTTGGTTTATGTAAATTAGCAGCTCTTAAGACATGGTGTATATCTCTGCTTTGTGGTCTAACTCATCCGCTGCATTGCTGCTGTGGACCAATTAATGATATCACTTTTTATTACCCTTACCTTAGAGATAGAGACAGCTTAATCAAGTACTCATTTGATAGGAGAAAAATCCCAAAACTCAAACCCAAGAGGACAAGAAACCTAAAGACTGGTGCAACAAATGACTGCTGAAAAATCTGGGATGATCCCTTTGCCAGATTCTCTTCAGGCCCTACAGGTACACTTTACTTTTTGACTCATGAAAGATGGAAACTCCAAAAAATACCATACCACTTTGCTGGCATTTGCTGAAAATATAGTGAATCAGTGCAGAAAGTGTTCTCAGGATAAAGCTCTAGAAACCTTGCCAGTAGAGCTGTTAATGATAAAAAAGGATGGGGAAAAACCACTGGCATTGGTTGGCTGGGAAGCTGGTAATAGATTTCAAAGACTTTAACCATGTACATTCTAGATTAAATAGGGGTCACTCAGACTTTTTGCTTGTGTTTTTCAAGCAGATGAAAGCTTGCTCTGTCAGTTCTCTGGGCAGACATGAGCTCATTCTGCCCACACTCTATCCTGGCTGGAAGCTGAACTGTCACAGTAAGCGCAACACGGAGCCTACTCACAGGAGGGTGTTTTAGCTTGGGCTCAAAGCCACAGGGACAGGTCTACAAGGCTTTGCTTAGATCAGGGAGTGGGCAGAGAGTCAGGGGGCACACAGAGACACAGAGCCTGCATTCTCTGAGGGGACCACCAGTTCCCATTCTTTGCTTCTGCTTCGTGGAGATCTCAGTTTGAATGCTTGGCTCATGGTGAAAATTTCAGAAAACTTTGCAAGCAGCTTTTTTTTTTTTTTAAATCTGTATAAATTCACCCTAATCTTGTAACCACTTTGTGGTCAACCTCACTTTGATGGAGACCTTGGTCATCCACAGGAAGAATATAAGTTTTCTCATTGAAATCAGAGACACATCTCATTTTTTGTACACAGATTTCTACTGGCATTTGGAAGTGTCTTTTTTTTTCGTTTTGATCAAAGTTATGGGGAGAATGATGTCTAGGTTAAATATTTTGAGCTGGACCTGAATCTGATCCTGAAAATGTACTGCACTTTACACTCGCAAAGATAATAGTGAAGAGAATTATGCAACCAGGGAATTTTCATTAAAGAAACTTTCCCAATACAGAAAAATTTTCCAATTGTGAATTTTACTGTGAGATTTTTTCCTCATTCTGAATTTTACTTTTGCATTTGTTTTTCTAGTTGCACACTTAAGATAGATGCATTACGCTGCAATTCTAAATTTTCTGCATATTCTTTTCTGCATAGATTTTCTGACTAACAAACAGTAATGAAACTCTAAATTTTCACACTGTGATGCTGTATCTATCGGTAACATTTGACATGTTCTTACATTACACTTTGTACACAAATTTTCCCTACGCTAATCTATATTCTGAAAATTATTATAGGTTGGAGAGGGTTTTAACACTCACATTATACAAGAATTTAGTGGATTCAAACAGTGAAAAATTTCAAGAGCGTACAACTTTTAATTAAGAAAATTATTGTAACAATAAAAATTAATTATTATATTATTCAATTTTTATAGAAATTGAAGAATATATCACATCACTTAAGTCCTTGTGAGGGATAGTCTGAATTTACAAACCACATGACCTTGGAGATGTCTGAATATTTTACAAAAAACAGTTTTGACATTAAAAAAATCCTCATGGGTGGCAAATATCCAGAAGCGTCTCAGCTACACAAGATCCTTTTATTCAAGAATTGTTTCATGTCAAAGCCCAGTGGAGATGAAGAAACAATGTTACTGACTTTTATATCAAAATCTACACCAACAAAACCAGTACTTTTTTTGCTGTTGGTAGATTCTTTTATGCAAGAAGTTTAAAGAAATGTAGCTCTTTTTGGTGTCATTACTGGTAGAAGTGAGAGCTCTTACCTTGAGGACAGTGAAGTCTATTCAGCACAGGATTTGATAAATTTTGTTAAAACACTTGCTTGAAAATATTTCATAATGTAAATGTAGAGGTGGCATAAAGCAAGAGTAAAAGGCTTAAAAGAGAGTAACACAGTGCAAGAAGACTGACAATGTAGATCGTGAAGATAATAAAAACAAAAGGAAAGTGTCTATCCTTGTTAGCTGGGACAGACCTTGTAGAATCTCCACTGAACTACAATATATAAAAAGGAGATCACTACTGAGTTTCCATTGATAATTTTCTGCCAATACTTACATTCATTAAAGAGTTTTCTTAGACCTCAGACTTGTGTACCTCCACAGTAGCCCTCAGCAAGGATTTCATAACACTGTCCTGTCTAGAGTTACATTATTCTCACATAAACATACTTTTTTTAAAAAAAAATTATTCACTGGGTAGTAAGTGGTTGAGCCATTAATCACTGTTACTCTCAACTTTTCATGTAAAAATTTACTGACCTGAATGACTACTACCCACCACACAGGAGAAAGGTTTTTATGGACTCAGCAAGACAAAGGTTTAAAACCACAAAACTTCCCTCAGCATGCCATAACCAGCAACATGTGTCCTGCTGCAAATAAATTACTTATGACTCGCTGAGCCTCAAAGGGAGTACAAATGCGTGTAGCAGAATAGTATATACTGCTTCATAACATAATTACATAATTTAATAAAAACCTATTGAATTCAAAATAAGGCACGGAGCAGGGAGCATAATCTTAGAAATCCCTCTTGCACTTCATTGACAAGTGACCTGGTACCTATTCATTCACTGGCAGGGAACTCATCCCTGCACAGTGTCAGGGATCCATCGAGGAGCCTGTTCCCTGGCAGCATGGATTGCTGCTTTCTCTTGGGAAGCAACAGCTATGGTCTGGACACCCTCTGGCAAATGAATGCATTAACCCAAGGCCTTTCATTTCTTTCCTGAGTAAGACAAGACATTGTCTCCTACCTTCAGGCTGTGGGCTGTGAACTGTCAGGGGATATAAATGGATGCCTTGCTATTTTCAGAATTTCCTAATGGTTAATTCTAGGCAGCTCTGTGCTCTGCATGTTGCCTGATTTGGCTTCTGTGTAAGCAGCTTATCTCTCCCCAGGCATGCACAGAGAATCTAGTGTCTCAGATAGGGTCCTGCAGTCTGTTTCTAGGGCTCAACAGCTTTAATGTTAGCACCAAAAAAATCTTTATCTCACCTACCTGTAGGAAAACGTGAATAATCACTTAAATTCATTAAACCTAGGATGATGTGTAAGACAAAAAATTGTTACAAAATATTCTTTTTTCTTTGCCTCAAGTTTGAATTGATGTTTATTTTATTGTAGATAAGCTTTATGGGAAAATAAGATACTTTTGTTCTTGCTCATATATTTTCCATTTCTTAAAAAAGTTTAGGAGGCTGGAGGAGGAGATAATGTCATGCCCACTATGTTCCATAGTGATAGCTGTGGTGGAACATATTGGAAAACAAGATCCTCTTTCAGTTAAGTGGATAAAAAGTCCTAAAATGCCAAAGGAAAAAAAATATTTTAGAATCATAAGAGCAAAATCAAACTTAATTACTGAAAGTCTTATACTAATATTCTATATAAAACTACTGGAAGATGTGTTCTGCAGGCACATGAAACTGAATATATGGAGAATTATCCAGTACTGATGAAGGAAATATATCCATTTGGAGAAGGGAATTGAAAATTAAGCTGTTAAGGGAAAAGGATAGAGAAAATCAAGACTGAAGACATCATCAATTTAGAGACAGCTTGGAAGATCTAATAATGAAAATAGATAACAGATATGTACCTATTATTGATGAATAATGGAAGGCTATTGTTACATCAAATTCTGAATGTGACTTACACTGGAGGCTTTGGCTTACTCCTTGGAAACAAAGCTGCTGTACCACCAACAGTATATATCTAATAAAACTTGCATACCAGTGCTTTTGTAAAATCCTAGGAAAATAATTTTCTTTTGTTTATTGAACACCAATGTTGATTTCCCTCCATGTCCTAGATACTGGTTCATTAGGGAGCTCTAGCATTAATTTTGATCAAAATAAAACATTTTTAAATGGATAGTGTCTGATAAATTGTATAATTTCTGAGCTGCCTTTGCATATATTAAAAATCCTTTCAAGTATTTAGCAAATAATAAAATAATAGAATCATAGAACAGTCTGGGTTGGAAGGAACTTTGAAGGTCATCTGGTCAAATCTTCCACTCCAGTGAGCAGGAACATCTTCAATTAAATCAGGTTGCTCAGAGCTCTGTCCCACCTCCCCTGGAATTTTTCCAGATGGCATCTACCACTAATTTGAGAAACCTGTTCCAGTATTTCACCATATTGCAAAATATTTCTTCCTTATGCCTAGTCAAAATATATCCTCTTTCAGTTTAAAAACATTATCCTTTGTCTTATGGCAACAGGCCCTATAAAAACAGTGTCCCAACCTTTCTTATGAACCCCTTCTAAGTACTGAACAACATCTTTAAGGTTTCCCCAGAGCCTTCTCTTCTCCAGGCTGAATAACTCCAACTCTCTCAGTCTTTCTTCACAAGAGAGAAGTTTCAGTGATATTTTTCATGGCCCACCTCTGGACCTGCTCCAACAGGTCCATGTCTTGTGCTCTGAGGGATCCAGAGATTAATGAAGTATACCAGATGAGGTCTCAGCAGAGCAGAAGAGCAGAATCTCCTCCCTTGCCCCACTGGCCACGCTGCTCTAGATGCAGCCCAAGACACGTTTTTTGCTTTCTTGGCTGTGAGTGCACATTGCTGGCCATGTCCAGCTTCTCACCCACCAGAATCCCCAAGGCCTTGTCTTGTGGGCTGCTCCAGATCTGTTCATCCCCCAGCTCGTGTTGATACTGGGTGTTGCCCTGATCCAGGCCCAGCACCTTGCTTCCAGATCAGGATCTTTACTTGCCTGCAATGACTTTTCAAATACCACAGAGTAGCTAGTCAACTCCACCAGCCCATTCCCTCAGGACTCTGGGATGCATCTTGTCAGGTCCCACAGACCTATGTATGTTCAGGTTCTTCAGATGGTCACAAAACTGATCTTCTCTTACAGTGGGAAGGAATTTATTTCCTCAGCCCTCATTTTGTGGTACATCGGCCCAAGAGTCGTGGGAACAGATATTGCCGGTGAAGACCGAGGTCAAAAAAATTTGTTGAGTACCTCAGCCTTCTTTTCATCTGTTGTTACCAGTTTTGTCAGTCTCATGGAGGAGTCTATACTTTATTTTACTTTCTTTCTCTTGTTGATTCATCTGTAGAAACCCTTCTTATGATTCGTTGCATCCCTTGCCAAGTTCAGCTCCAGCTGCATCTTCATTTTCCTGATTTCATCCCTATATAACCATGCAGTGTACCTACACTTTTTCCAGTATACCTAGCTGTGCTTCCACCGCCTGTACATTTCCTGCATGCCCTTTAGTTTGACCAGTAGGTCTCAACTTAGTCATGGTGCTCTCTTGCCTTTTTTTACTGATCTCTTGCACCTGTGGATTGTTAGATCTTGAATTTTATGGGAAGTGTCCTGAAAGATCTATCAGTCCCTGAGAGCACATTCCCAGGGGCTCCTATTAATTAATCCTTTGACTAGAAGTTTCTTTCCTAAAATTCACAGTCAAACTTTACTCTTTGCCTGACCCATATCAGGACTGAAAACTCCACCAATGCATGAACAAACTGGCCTAGTGGGAAGTGTCCCTGTCTTTGACAGGGGGTTGGAACTAGGTGATCTTTAAGTTTTCTTTCAACCCAAACCATTCTGATTCTGAGATTCTATGGCGACTGAAGTACAGGTTGCTCCCAATATTGAGGTCAGTGATTATCTAGTTCAGTATTGTTGGTGACAATCAGATCCAGTATTCCATCCTCTTTGGTAGGGCTGCTTATTACCTGGCTTAAGAAGTTATCCTCCATGCACTTCAGGAGCCTCCTGGATTATCTACAGCTTGCTATGATAAGTTTTCAGGAGATGTTGGAGTGACTGAAGTCCCTCAGCAGGACAACAGCCTGTAAGTGCAACGTATTCCACAGCTAGAGCAAGAAGGCTTTGTCATTTCTTTGATCAAGCAGCCTGGAGCAGACACCAACAGCCAGGCTCCCTTTGTTGCCTCAGTCTCCAGTTCTTAACTGTAAACTTCCAACCTGTTTGTGGCTGTTCCTCAGAAAAAAACTCTTTGCAGTGTATCCATTTATTGATGTAGATGGCAATGCCTCCACCCCTCCTCCCTTGCCTGTCCCTTCTGAACTGCCTGATAGCCACACTCTAGTCAGGGGATTCATCCCACCAGGTTTCAGTTTTGGCAAGTAGGTCCTGGTTTTCGAGTGGCACAGTGGCTTCCAGCTCCTGTTTGTTGCCCATGCTGTGTGCACTGGGCTGTCAGCTATGCCACCTTCTTAATGTGACGTACGCTGTTGAGGAATAACCCTTGATTCCTTTGAGCTATGTCAGTGGTGTTTCTCTCCTGGCTTCTGTTACCTCAGGAGCCCCAGCTCATCTTATGAAGACTTCAGCTGCACTGCAGTGTAGCCAGGATGTCTCAATGCATTCTCATTAGATTCCATAACAGAAAAGAAGGAAACCTCTGTTCCTGCTCCACAGTAGTCACAGCTATTGTATACTGAACTATAAATGACTTTAATGAAGCTAGAAGTGGGAAATGATTAGCTGTGGATGGATAGTGTATATTGGGATTTATGTGGATTAAGATAATTTTTTTAATTAATAAATTCCGTGAGCATATTTACATCAGCTTTCAGCCAGATAAATTGTTATATTTAATTTCTGCTTACATTTGGAGATACCACATGAACTGCCAGTGGATTTTAGTCACTGATATGATATAGCAACACTGGCATGTTTCCAGAAAGACCTCTGGTTAATGGGCATTGGATTGAATCCTTGCACTTCCAGTATTTAGGCTTCATAGAATATTATTGGACTGACAGTAAAGTTAAATAAAACCAAATTATTTAAGCCAGATATTTATCTATATATACATAAATATGTTAAATATTTTTATCCATATTATTGATTTTAAACCACTGTTTGGTAAAAATATTTTCAAATCAGAACTTATACATATCACAGATATCATTCTGTCTGTTAATAATAGGCTTTTACATGGATATTCCCTCTGAAGTAGACTTGCAAACTGAATTTCAGCTTCCAAAGAAAAGTGCTTTTTGCATTTTTGCAACATGACTATTTTTTAAATCATTCTGTAATTTTCAAATTTGGCAATAAAAGTACTGGGCATGGAACTGGGTCCCAAGGGGTTATGTGTTTATTTTTTCACTTTTCTACAGATTTCATATATATCTTCCACTGTACTTTTCCTTCCCCATTTGAGAAAAAACTGAATAGATCCTTTAGAGAAAGTTTTACTGTGATACAAATCATGCAGAAGAAGCTAAGTAGATAGCTCAAAAAATTTGAAAGTCAGACTGATCCCCTATTTTACCTAAAAAACTCAAGTGATACAAGAAAACTTTACTTATACAGTTGTATCACTGAAAAGAATCACACCAATATTTAAAAATGGGATTTTGTCCACCAAGGATGTGAGAATGGTCTATTTGTGTCCAGTTTCTGAAACAGAAATACTGTATGGAATATGTTTCTTAGTTAAAGACACATAAAACTATCTGTCCCCATAAAATTTGTACTCTCAAATAATACTTATTTTACTATCTATTACAGAACTTTCAGCAGTAAAATTTAAAAGACTGTATAGATAAATATATTTTTCTCTATTTTACAGAAAGATAAGTGAGGATTTTTGCAAGAAATTCCATCATTAGTTCAGCAATGGCGATGATATAAATAGTCTCAACCTTAAAAAAAAGTCTAAGATGAACATTATATCAAGGCTTCTGGCAGCAGACTACCTACCTGATTTGTCTATGAAAACAGAGAGAAATAATACTATTGCTGTAACTAAATAAACAAACTTTTAATCAAACAAGAGCTAAAAGTCCAACATTCTACTCAGTGAATTGAAAACTCTCTGCTACCAGGTCCCATAAAGTCTTGGCTTACTTTCAACAACTGATCTTGTTTCCTAAAGCAAAGCCTGGAAAGACACAGGATATTGGAAACTTGGAAACTCATCTAGATTCACAGGGCTTGGAAGATCATGTCAGCAGTTTGAAGTGATTTGAATAACTTTAATAACTACCTCTCCTGTTTTCAACAAATTTCATCAACTTGTTCCTCTGAGGACCCACACACCTGACTCTTCCCTACATGACTATCATTGCCTTGTCAAAAAGTCTCTGGTGTTCCTAATGGATCTATGCTCTCTTTCACTTTCTCATGAGATTTTGTAATCACTTTCTCATGCTCATTCCAATATAATGTCTCTTCTTCATTTGAGCTACCACTTAAGGTCATCCACCACCCTAAGTCCAAACTGACTCAGGGAAGTTAGGATGTTCTCTGTCCATCATCAGTTTTCACCTATGCCTACATCAATCCCAAAGCCTTGCTCACCCAAGTAGTGCTGTCTGATGATTTAATCATATTTCTCCATGGATAGGACCAAAGTTAGTGAATCATTGCAGCAATAGCAAACTTTTCTCATTAAAAGAATGATTAAATGCCAGAGTGTATTGTCAGAGGGAGACGAGTATCTATTAAATTTCTCTAACAGTTCAGAAGTAAAAATAGCTCAGACAACTAAAAAGTGTATTTCCCCCATTCTTCACCCCTTGCTTTGCTTGGAAGTGCTTCTCCTGTATCATGAGTAGAAAAAAACAGATGTATCTGCAGGCTGACATTATAACTGTTCAAAATTCAGCATCAATATATCTGTTTTCATAAACTCATATGTAGGATTATGAATTGTGGTGCCTGAAATCCCAACACATGGTTACTTTTCCTGTTCAGTTTTGGAGGATCTGAGGACATGGGTCAGAGCAGCAGTGTATCATAGCTGTACATCTCCAAAGAACATCAAACAAATGTCAAGTGGGCTAGGCAGAGTATACACAGGAAAAGAGTAGAGGTCGTGTGTCTTTTAGGATTCTCTTTCAACTCGTGTTTTTATAGTTCTATAAATAATTCCTAATTACATTAAGAAACACTGCACTAAATGGGAGATCTGCAAGATCTGGCTCTTCTTACTGCATGGAGATTTTGCTTGCCACAGTCTAATTTGCAAAGAGTCTGACAGAGATATTTTCATCATATATACAGATAGTCTCTGTGTAATCATCTTGTGTAGATAAGAAACCTAAGGATGTTCTAAAATATGTAAATCACTTAGACACTCTAATAAAATATTTCACATGTGGTGCAACATTTGATTTTCTGTTTCAGTTATCATTTATCATTATACATTTACTGATTCAGTAACCACCTTCTCATCTCAACCTTTTTCCCACTCATCATCTGGGATAAATAGATTTTATTCTGATTTCCCAGAAAACCTCTTGGAGCTGTCTCATTTTGAAAGAGAAACAAGTATATTTGAACTTACATGTGTTCAGCATTACTCTCTTGAATAATAGATTCTTCAGACTAATAAAAAATAGTAAAGAGAATACAAAAAGCCCAGAGAAAAAACAGAACCCTTCTGAAATCACCAACTGGGAGTTATTCAGACTGAATTGAACTTTGCGTAATGTTGAGGCTGGATTTTGGAAAAGCAAGATGAAAATTATTTTTGATATTTTGTCAAGCAGATTTTATAACTTCATGGTCTCTCCTCTCCCTCTCCTCTCCCTCTCCTCTTTTTATTTTCCTTTTTTTCTTTTTCTTTTTCTCCTTTTTAACTGTATTTGAGCATAAGACCTTGGACCCTTTTTTTCCAAGTCTTCCAAATATACAAGGTACTGCCATAGCAAAATTAAAGTTGCTCCACTTCTTGAGATTTTCATTTCAGTGCACTTTTTCAATGTCAGATTTTCTTGATCCACTTCCCAGACCAGCTTAGAAAATTGTCTCTTTACTGCTTACTATTACTTAGTGAACTTAGGTTATTTTAAATTAATGTGAATGTAAGCAGTGTACAATTACATATTTTTGTTAACAGAAACAACATTTAATGTGGGTCATTATAAGAAACAAGCTTCCAAAATAAGACAGCATCTGTTTTGTTTGGCAAAATTATTTCAAATAACAGTAAGTAAAGTTTTGAAAAGGTGTGCTGTTCTGTGTTTGAGGCATTGAAAGCAAACATGGCAAATGCCTGAAAGTTGGAAAGGAAAGGTACTGGGAGCAGGAATTTGGGAATTGTGGTTTTCAGCTTCAGAGGAATCATTTAAATCCTTAATGTCAGCTCCTCAGATAAAGGGAAAACAGCATTCTCTGAAGGGTGGCCAGATGTTTAGTACTCAATAATTAAGTTTTTATTCAGCCAGCCTTCTGGAATTGCTGCTATCACAGATAGTGTGGCTGGCAAGCAAAATAAAGAGTTTTTATGTCATAGAATGCATTCCTGTAAAAATTTATAAAGTAGCCCAACATAATTTTGCTTTGAAAAATATCTGTTGGGCATATATTGGTCTGGACTAGGCACTAGTGCATTTGTCAAGCATGAAAAACAGTTTAGACTTGCATGTGGCTTACATGTCATTATTTCCAGAACTGTCACCATGTTACTCAGCTATTTTCTTTAAATATTCAAATATACCTGAGTAAAAATAATAGAAGAATTTACTTTAAACCCAAAGGGCCAAAAGAAAAGTATGAATGAAACTGATTTCCCATTTCCTCAACAGAAGAGCTTCAGTTGCACCATAAGGAGATCATAGAATGTGAGCAGATCTCATTCTGGCCTTCATTTACACTATGGAATAGGACAGGAGCCAAAAGTGAGGTCAACAGCCTCCTCCTTTGATTTTTGTGGAAAAGTGGCTTGGACATGGTAGCAGACTTTATGCCTGTTAGTCAACATTATACCCTTTGAGGCCTCTATGCCCCCTCTGATTTAATTTCTACAGGTTTGAATTAAATTTCTTTTGTTTTTCTTGGTCAGCAAGAAGAATTTTCGTGGATCCTTTTTTACAATTTTTTACATGTTCAGAAAATATTATTTATATTGCAAAAGATCTACCTTTTTATAATGAAAGTGGGTTCCCTTCCCTTCCAAAACATAAGACATTCTCTTGCTGTTTTGCTGTGAATGAACACAGAGATGTCCTAAAAAATAAAACCTCTATAAACATGAGCTTTAACACGTAAAACTTTCAACAGCCTTCCAACTCCTCAACAATATAGGTTGTCCTTAGTTCAGAATAAATACAAGCAAAAAAGACCCTGTTTTTGTTAGCAAATTTAGTCATTTTAATTCATCCCCTGAGTAATACTCCTTTCCACTGATTCATCATAAATTTTTGAGCTATGTATAACTGCCCTTCAACATTTTTCTTCATTTGACAGGGATCTGTCTCATCTTTTCCTTTTGAACTACTACTACTAATGTTTAAGATCCCACTTTCACACTGCTATTTTTCTGTTTTGTATAAATCTTTCTAGCCTCTCTTTTGAAAAATTTCCTTTACTTATATTTATTCTTTGCCTAAAACTACCTCGGAATAGGTGCTTCACCTTTCCTGATTTGGGAAAATGGCTTTCCATGGGCAGTGCCAGGCACAGCAGTGCTGGAGGCAGTAGGGGATAGGCTGTCCTTTGTGTGCAGGGGGACAATCCTCGCTTTCTGCAGGAGCTAAACTCGCACTGATTGCATCTAAAGGTGTCCTGCTCCTGTACACCATTCCCTGCTGTGCCCCAGAGGGCAGGGGCACTGCTCCGTGTCCCACCTGGGCACAGCCCTGTCAGCACAAAGAGCAAACTGCTCTCACCTCCATTTCACTGGGGACCCAGGGGGAGCGAGGCAGTCAGCATTTTTGAGAATCATATTACTTGAATTTGAAGATCTGAATACCAGCCTAGTTTCACATGCCTTGAATGTTTGAGTTTACAATGTATCTGTTTCTCTTCTGAGTCTTATGCTAATTAGATGTGCTGTAATAAATAATTGGATAATTTATGGGTTTCATTTTCTTTTTCTAGCATTGTACTCTCTGCTCAGATAAAGCAATGATTAAATAATAGTATAAATGATGACAGATTATCCATATTTCTTGTGTCTTCAAGTTGTTAATTTTTTTTTTAATAAGCTTTTATCTTAGAACAAAGTATGGGAGAAAAATATTATTAAGAAAATTCTTGTGTTTAATTTCCTCAATATCAGATCTAGCATTCTGGTTTTCCCCTTCATTTACATTAAAATTTTAGTTTGGAAATATCAGATGGTTTAACAGCATTTTTGGTCTTTTTTTTCCCATGTCCATTGTTTCAGTCTTCTGATTCTGAGGTAGATATCTTCCAGGTTTTAATGAAGAACACAAATCTTTTTTCTATTCAATCAATTTTGAGTTCTCAATATAAAAGTTATGCAATTTTTAGCAGTTCTACCAGATAATACAATTTATAGATCCCTTGTTCTCAGATATGTTAGGTTTAACTCTATCCTTCCGTCACTGAGAAATCTGATTTCTGTTTTATTTTTATGATCTTTATCCACTTTTGATGAAAATCAGCATCATATTATTGTCCTTTCTCATATTTGACAAGTGAACAATGAACAATATTTAGCACTCAGCAGAGTTAAAAGAATTTCAATAGATTCTTACCTGTAATTCTGTTTTTCATTTCCTATGTGAAATCTGTCATATTGTGAATAAGCTCGGTTTCCTTCCCAGTCCATTAATTCAATTCTTAGAGAATATTGCCTCTGACTTGTTATTGCAAAGATAAATTCATTTCCCAGCCAATGTTCACCTGATGGGCTACCAAAACCCTAGAAAAAATTGGCAAAATAACTAGATGTAATTATTGTAATTGGTAGAGCCTATATACAATAATAAAAACATCATTATATTTTACCTACACATTCTAATTACTGGTCAGAGCTTTCTTAGCTCCACTTTGACTGTCTCTAAAATGATTCTACTAATATATATGATGTAGGAATGTCATGCAGTTCAGCTGGTGTTTGCAAGGGCAGCTGAGGTTATCAGCTGAAAATCATTTTACAGGTCCATGATATTAATAGCATGATGCTGTATTTGCACGTGGTTTGGTGAGAATACTTGACATAACAATAATCTACAAGTCATTTAATTAATTATGGTGTTAAACCTTGTTATCTAGTCCTTCTCCTAGTCACCTTCCTCTCCTCACATTTCATATGGTCAGATGATCTTATTTTGGTTAAGCAAACAATATAATTTTCAAACATGGAAAAATAATAATGAAAGAAAAAGTTTAAATAATTTTCAAAACCAGTCCCTAGACATATGTTTTTATGCATCTTATAGGTTTTAAAGTTATTTAAATTGTAGTGAATATTTTACTACATAAAATGTAAGGTTTTATTCAATGTCATTACCTTATTTACTATATATTAGAATAACTGTTCTTTTTAAACTATTAGTTCATACCTGAGAACTCTTCAGTCGAATTTACATTTTTCTTTTTTTTTTTTCTTTAAACAGTAAAAATTATTTTCAACTATAGTATTTACTTGTGAAGAACTACTCCAACATGACTGTGCTTATTCATATTTCTTAAGATGGGAAAAATGGGAACCAGAAATTTCCCGATTTGCTTACAGTGGCATACTAGGGGTGTTTTAGAAGATCCTGTGAAAATTTCCTAGTCAAATTAAATGAAAGATTGGCTTATTTCCAGAAAGCACATATTTTTTAAAGGGCTTAAAATCAAGAGACTTCCTTGGGACTAAAGGTTAGATAATGAGAAATATGTCTGTGAGACACATTGGCAAGACATTGATCTTCTCTATATAATATTTCAGTCACTCCTAACATGAGATGAAAACATTGAAAGCAGAGCTCTCTCTCTTTTTTCTTTATTGTATTGCTGTGGCTCCAGCCCTGATTAGTTGTGTCTCTGGAGGATGAAATCCTGCCTCCCCAGAGGCCATGTGGTAGCACAGGTAATACTCACTCAGGCAAAGTATAGGTATATTAGCTGCAAACTTTTAAAGAAAATTAATTTTAAAAATTTAGAAGCTTAAAAGTTTGGCCCAAAAAATAAAAATAGAGGAATTATTTTTGTTGTTCCTAGAGAGAATTACCACTGAAAGTACTTTACTCAGGACACATTTTTGTTCACACCACCCCACCTGAGCATATATTTGGTGACTCACTGATAGTAGAGGCTGAGAGGACATGCCATTTTTGGGTATGCTGAACTGATTACACTAATTTATATTTGGAATTAGCATGTCTGCCTTTTGGTTCAGAGACCAAGAGATACCCGTGGACTAAGTGTTTCATCTGCAAGAGCTGAAATTCAGTAGTCTGTGGCAAGTCTCTAAGAAGTCTCAGACTGAAATGTGGGAGCATACTATTAGTTGGCTTTTCCTTTCCTGCATGTTATTTCATTATATCATCTTTCTACAGTACATTATTTCCTATAGAAGTCTCTGTAAATACTGTTTGTAGGTAATACTGGTGATACCCTGCTTTGAGCTCATCTGTCTTGCAGTGTGAGGTGCTGCTTCTCAAGTTTTCCCATTATGATGCTTTCTGTTACTTTTCACTTGCTGCTTTGATGGCATTCACATTCATATTTGGCTTCATACATTGCTCATAAAACACAAAAATACTTGTTCCTCGCTATATGAGCCCTGTTACAGCTGGAACACCATTCTGTAGTTATCACTGTTTTCTGGCTGTGCCTTTGATTCTTATCATCTTCTTGCCTTGTCTTTCTACCCTTGACTGTCCCACCTGGTGTCTCCTGTCCTAGTAGCCTTGGCAGTGTCATACCAGAGCAGTTAGTGATTTGTCTCACTGTCACTCATCTCAGAGTAAGGCAAAATATGCTCTGCATTGACTATTTACCAGGAGGTTTGTCTCCCTAAAATCCAGAAAGAAGTGGAGAATAGTTGTTCCGATATCAGTTAAATTATGTTTTCTTGGAGTTTACATGGTTTCTTATTCACAAAAGTACTAATATTATTATTAATATTATCTGTCTATCTTTAAGTGAAGGTTATCAGAAAATATCTTCCTCCGGATGATTATCAGGAAATTCTTTCTCCCTTTTTCCCAGTGCAGGAAAGCTGAGGGGACTCTCTTTTAAATTGTTGTCTATTGAATTATATTTATCTTATCTCATTTAGATTATAGCCTATTCAGGATGGAATATATGTAGTGTTTTAACATTATATGATCCCTTATGTGTTTTATAGAAGCTCCAGACACTATATATAATTTTTCTGAAGTAATGATTTTTATCCCTCAAATTTTCAGCTCCTTTTCCCTTTTTATATGTATTATTGCACAAAGATGAAAAATCTATCACAAAGTGCTTTTCTCTCTTGACCAGAGGAAATGCAGCTACAACAACAGGGAACAAAAGAAATATAAAAAGAAATATTAAAAATTATCTGGAAATTCATCACACTGTTCATGAAAAAGGGAATCCTACTAACAGGGGCTACAACACTAAAACTCAGATTACAAATTCCTAGAACAAGATTAATTTTTTCCTTGACAGAAGTAACTTCTTTTTAAACAAACTACTTGCTTTTATGAAAAGAAAACCAAGAAAATAAGTGGGATATAAAATATCTCTCTGAAGCAAGGAATGTTCCAAAGGAGAAGTACTGTACTTTATTAAACACCTAATATGGCTAGAAAGATATAAACAAACAAACAGGCACTCAAAGCTTTCACAGATGTAAACCAGAGAAGAGCAGTACATTTCTGTTAAGCACAGAGTTGGCAGCAATTTCTTCAAGTATAATTTTATTATGCCAACTCAACTGTTTCCAACCTGTATTTAATCTGCAGTTTACTGCCTATACTTCAGAGCTGAAGACTTGCATGCATCCTGTTTGTCCCAGATACTTTGTCTGACTTAATAACTACATAGCTCTCCTTGTTTATATCTTACTTAGACTGTCTCTACCACAAGAACACTACTACTTTGATGAGATATGTAAACTTTTGTGTGCAGAAGAAAATTACATATTAGCCAAAAAAAGCCCTTAAAAACATGATTTAATTTTGTATTTCCATTCCTAACCCTGAGGCTGTCAAGGAAAATGGTTGTGCCTGGTTCTTTTGATTTACCTTAAGAATCCTTATCTTTCAAAGAACTTTGTCTTCAAGTACAAAATATTTTTTTTTCTGTTAGAAAACTTAGGAAAATAGAGACTAATGCAATTGTTACACCAGCCTGTCCTATATATTTGGTAAATATTTTTTGAACACTTTTGAGGTTTGGTTAAAAATCACACAAACTTGCAGTTCAACAAGGTTTCAGAGAACTGGTGTCTGTGATGAGTTGCTGCTGGCAGAAAGGATGAAGGAGAAGCTCAGTAGTTGCCTATTCCAATTGCTACGAGCAGACACAGAGCAGCCAGCCAAGCACAGATGCTGAGCAAATATTGCCTCAGAGGCTCTTAGACATCTGGGAGAGATTGAGGGACGTAAAAGGGGAACTTGAGCTTTTACCATAGACAATCCTAGAAAATAATAGGGTTTCAGAAGATTATTAATAATAAGAATGGGACTTCTATGTGGGACACAGGACAAAAGTCCACAGAAAAGCAGACCTCATTAATTTTGATGTTCATGAGAGAATTCAGTAATTGTTCAGTAATTAAAATTCAGTAATGAAAAACAAGCATTTTAGTTAGCAGACCATTTGGGTTTATACTGCTGCTCAAATCTGTGGGGCCCCAAGTGATAAGGTGCCTAAAGCCTTGCCTAAGACCACGCTTGTCATTTATGGACTGATGCCTAAGATTTAGGACAAGAAATTTGGTTTTGAGAATGCCTTAGGGCAGTGTTAAAAGTTAACATTAGGACTGATCTATTTCAGGCACATAGTTATTAAACATATTTGTTTCCCAGTACATATATACATTGTCAACAAACACTTTGGTTTTTGCATTCAAATAGTTATAGCAGATGCTTCCAGAATTATTTGTGTTAAAGTTTAGTGCCTAAACTCAAGGAATTACATGAGGTGATCCAAGTCATCCTCAGCTATCAATCCACTAGGAAAAGGAACATCTGTATTTCATGAATATGTTTGCAGTTAACTACATTTTAATACTCTCTGAAACCCAGTGGGTCTTAAACACTGTTCCAAAATTGCATTTTAAAATGACTAAGAGACTATTTTGTCATTATCTTTCTATATTTTGTTCATTATATGTTTCCAAATAAAGAGATCAATTCTTTAAACTCTACATTTTATTCGAAAAATACTCAAATTTTCTTTTCCCTAGAAATTTGCATAATAATTTGGGACGGTCGGCAAATCAGAGGCTTTAAGTTCCCGAAATAGTGCTTAATGTAATAGGAAATGGTCAGAAATTCCCAAATGTTCTCAGAGTTCGCCTTTTTTTTCCTCACTAGCACTCTATGGAAGCTAGGAGAATATAGCAGGGAAATGTGCTTACATTTTCATAATATGCTTTCTTAGCTCTCCACTATTAGTCACAAAAAGGACACATAAATGTTTGCACTGACCCAGCATATATTATTATAATGTTTCATTTTTTCTTCACAAACAGAAAAAAAATTATAATTTTGCTCCTGAAAATTGCATTAAGATCATACTTTGGCAAAAGCTGATCTGAAATAAGATATAAAAATCACAAACAATGAGTAAATTCTTTTATCCAGGTTTTGTCATTGAGGAATAATAAAGTAGTGTTTTATACTACATTAGAGCAGATTGTTCTTGTCAATATGGTAGATTTTGATTTCAGAGAAAAAAATAAAACAATACAGAACCTCATTGACAATTGTAAATCCATTTTTGCAATCAGATGAAGCAAAGAGGTTTTCTGTTTCTATATAACTACATCATAAATTCTGCAAATTCTGACATAACGCTCAACTGCTATGCAAAAATAAAGATTATAGTGTTCTTTTGTATGAATTAAAGTACTTAGAACTAGTAATCAAAGACAAAAGCACATGATTGTATAATATTTATTCTAGATGACATCTGAGTTCTACATCAGCTCATTTTCAATTTCAGTTTGGTTATTAACAGAGTCCAAACTACTAAAGCAGCCCTAAGTACAAAGAAACAAAATTCAGTACTGGTTTTAAAAATACCCTTAAGAATTTACAAAGTTGATACTTATTCAAAAATAATAAGTAGGGTGCAAAAGAATTTTATTAGCTTTGGCAAAATCTGTGAGGGTATTCTGACTGAATCATGTTGCTCCAAGTTCATTAAACAATTATCTCTCTTACTTTATTTATTTTGTCTGATAATGCTCACAGGAAGCTTTGACATTTTATAGACAAAACAAATTGAAACCAGACACAGCCAATATATCCTATGGGTTCATCTTCTGTCAGAAAATTCAGTGAATAAAGCAGATAATAGTTCAGTGTTTTACAGCAGCAGTGACTTCCTAGAAGTCATAAAGAATATTCCTTTTAGCTCCTTTTGCCTTAGCTGAGAATGTGGAATAGATATTGTTTAAGTCGGTGATTTCCAAGAAAAGTTTGCATACCTTTTTTGTATACTTGTATATTTTCATTCCCATCTCATGATATTACTCATTCTTTTATTTTAAATAAAGATTTAGTTTATAGAAATTATTTCCATTTCCTCAGACAATATATGTGTTAATTAATGTCAACATAAAAGAATATTGGAAAACAATTCTAAATATTTAGATTTTTGTCCAAGAAGTACTAACACACATTTGTTAGCAAGTTTTAAAAATATATTTAGATTGAAGCCTGATACCTTCTCAAAAGACTAGAAAGAAAACAAAGCTATTGTCAGTTTAAATAAAAAATTAAATATCTATATAATCTTCCTGAAAATCTTGGTCGTAATCTGCAGCAATTCAGTCTGTTGCACTTCGTTCTAGACTTGATATATTAGTAGAAATACAGAAATTAGGTTCACTTTTTAGTTTTTCCTTCTCAAACACACGCAGTATCAGAAGCAGCAAAATTCCCAATGAATAAAAATCACAGTGACGTAATGAACTGCAAACCTTACACAAAGGTTACCTCTGGCTGGGCAAGGGGCCCAAAACAGCTCAGTTGGCTACATATATTTTCTACAAATAAAACAACCAGTACATCTTCCTCAGGCCTGGATTTCAATCTAACTTCCTTACCATGTAACTGAAAATAGGAGAGTATTTCTCATTGAGACAAATTACATTGAGAGCCTCTATCCCAAACCACCTTTTTCACTCTAGGACAAGTGGATCCTAGGAATGCACAGACACTTAGTATGGCTTCTAGTAAGAGCATCCAAGGGACATGGATTATTATTATTAAAGAATGATGGATTATTTTTAAAGAAAAGAAAATTCTTTTTTTGTGCCCTAAGAAAAATGAACATTGAGCTTTCTGATAACTTTCTGATTCATTATTTGCAAAAAAATAAATTGTAAGTTTTAGGGCTAAATATGCAAAATGTAAAAAAAAAATCTAGGAAGGGAATTTTTGGCCATTTCAGGCAAAATGAAAAACTTTTGGGATGTAGGATTTAATTCTCTTCTCCAAATACACTGATTAATCCCAAGAAGCAAAAGTGAGCATGGCTAGGAGCATAGATGCTATATCAAAGACCAAAAGATTGTGAGTTTGGGAAGGAACTTGAGTTTCAGCCACATAATCTATCTAAATAAAGCAAGCATCAAATTTATGGATTGTTTTTGAATCTTATGCTTGGGCTCAGCTGGTAGTCTAAACAGCTGAACAAGAATAGAAGTTGACTGATATCAGAGTAAAAAAGTTGTACTTCTAATTTGACACGAAGCAAAGAGCTGCTCCTCTAAGTCCCAAATGGAGCAGATCACACAAAAGATGCTCCTCCCTGAAGAGAAATGCTGATCCACCATGAGAGCACACAACTGCTAATTGGGAAGATCTCTGATAAAATTCTACTATATTTTCAAGCCACAGATTTTAAAAGCAATCACACAGAATTTCACCTGGCTCTTCTAATATAGCATTTTCATCTTGTGGCTAGTGCAGCTCTTTAATGACTTTAATCTTTCTCATGGTGCTCTACAAGAGGCTGTTAGCATAATCTAGCTAAATCTTGTTATCATTATATAAAAAATATTAATTAAAAGTCTTTGGAATATCACATGACTCTTATCAATATAAATTAATGCTGCTAAATTGAAGCACTAGTGGCAAAGTAGCACAAGTGTACCTCCATGTGTCAATACAACTCTTGAAATTGATGTTATCCAGTAATGTTTGCTTAGGAAAGACTATGCTGAGTATAACACATTGAAAACACAACTGTGCGCCAACAAAAAATTGTATTTCGTTTCACATCCAAAAATATTCTCCAAAATAAAGAGGATGCTTCCTTTTGTAGTAACATCTCTGGTGCCCAATATAGTGATCCAACCCTCTCTGAGAAAATATTGTTTCATTCTTGTTCCCTTACATAATTCTGTTGAAGCTTACACTGTAGATTAAGCTTTGGTCAGGACCAGAAGAGTTTAATGAGCATGTTTTCACAAAACAAAATATGGTCTCTCACCACTTCAATATCATGTCTATTCCTACTGGACATACTGGATTTAGATCTCAGGAGAAGCAAAGAAAATGCCCTCTTTTCACAGCACTGATGAGAGTAACAATTATCTGAGTAACTGTTGCAGTTAGAACTGACATTTTATTACACCAGCATGACACGCTATTCTTTATCACAGAGGGGTGAGTCTCTGTGAAAGGCGTTACTCACATAATATCTTAATACACATTCCACTCACCAAGAATCATTTCCTTATATCCAACTTACTTTGAAAATGTGTGTGAAAGAAACAAATTACTTCCATGTCATCTATCCCAGTCCCTTGAAGAAAATTGTCTATTTTCAGATATAAGAAACATATGACTTTGAAGCATATTATCATAAGCAATGAATTTGTTGCTATATGCTACAAAATTATTCACAGCTTGAGTGCCTTGTAATCATAACTCAATCTTATAAGCCATTCATTCAACATATTAATTCAAGACCACCACTACTCCCAACCTGTCTTGTTTGTTTACACTACAGAAACTTAACTTCTGTCTTTCCCAAGGTCATGCATTCCCTACTTTTTGCTTTTCTCACAGATCCATCCTGTTCTCAAATCCTTCATTTTGCAAAAGAGACCATGCTGCTAATACAAAACATTTTATTAACTACATCACACTACTGACAGGGGAAAAAAACACAAAGTCATCTCTGCTGAAGAAATTATGGGATTCATCTCCAGCTAGTAGCTAGGTGGATAGATGTAGTACAGATAGCCTTATGAAGGCTCTCTTCCTTCCAGAAATTTTTTGTATTCCTTTCCTACTCCAAGGTTATCTACAAAATGCTTGCTCAGAACCTTGCCTGTTTTTTTTGAACCAGTAATTCTTTCCCTCACGAGTGTTTCACCAAGACACAGGGAGAAGAAGAATCTGTGAAAAGTGCTCTGAAAATTTCCTGTGCTAAAAGTGAAACTGTCTCAGATCTAACACCACAGCAGCCCTACCCCAGCTGTCATTTGAGAACAGACCGTTTCCTGCCACTGCTTGGGCATTTTCTGTGCATGTTACTTGAATCAGAGTGATGAACTAAAATTTAGTGATGATTTTTTGTCCCAAGACATATTTGAGTCCTCTTTTAAAGAACACAGGGGTACATCTATCAGTATGAAGATTTCATGACCGTAACTATGCATAACATACCTTAAATAGTTGTAATCCTGGAAAATGATTAAAATTCATTCAGAATATCTAGCTTTAAAAATTGAGATATTATGAAAGATATTGTTCCCACAGTATGGGCTTTCAAATTATGAGTAATTTTTTTTTCCATCAAGAACATTCTCCTCAGCCAAACCATATGGTTTATGTAATTTTTACTTAAAATCCCACCCACATCTGAAGTTATTTTGCACTAAGATAGTGGAACCAGAATCAATAAGCTTACACAAACAATTCTAAAAGGTGCTTTATGCACTTTTATGTAATCATTGTCTCACTTGAAAAGGAAAGTGATGAACATAATGTTCTAATTATTGAAAGGGGTTGGAGCCTCTGTCTGTAATTATTTAGTATTTGGTGATAAAATATACCTAAACACTATTTGTAAATGATACAACTACAACAGAGAATCAGCCATCATCAGTTAATGCTCCAAGAGGAAACTACACCAGCTTGAGTTTTTGTCTCTTTGTTCAAGACAAATACAATACAAATGGTGGTGAATACCTATTTTGAATGAGAAAAATGTGCCAGTTAACATTGCTACCGAAGCAATATGGAAAAAAAAGAAATGTCAGAGTTTAAAAGCAAGAAAGGTGGGCAGGGAGAATTATAACAGAATTTGAAACTTGGACTAAGACTTTCAAAAGAAATTAAAATTTTTGTGCTTAAAGCCTTACAACAGGTGGAGACCATAAAAGGTATTAGGACACTGTATTCTAAAACAGGAGATGAACAGTTTGCAAATACAAATTGAATGTAAGTAACATCTGGAAGTTTTCAGAATGACCTGAACAAAGACACTGAAAAGTAAAATCTTTATTGGAATTGTAGCTCTTAATTATAAATCAGGCTTGTAGAACTTGCAAACACTAGCAAGATGAAAACATGAGGTGACCAGCAACCTTACTGTCACAAACAAGAAGGTCTTCCAGGAAACAGGCAGGCCCTCTGTTCAAACTAGGGCTTACTCACAGAGGTGGACTGTGGGAAGTATGCAAAAATGTGTAAAAACCATCATGTCTAGAAGGAAATCAGAGAATTAGAGTCCAAAGATGTGTTCAGCTGTCCTTTAAGTAAACAGAAGACACAGATCACCAGACTTGTTATAAGAGCTTATAAATTTACTAGGCTCAGGCTATTCCAGATAACACAATGTAAATTCCCACTAGGATTGCATCCAAAAACACATCCTGAGAAAGTTCTGGTGACTACCTCCGTGGTCTGGCTCTTAGTAAGTGAAGAATTTAAGCCACAGAGAACATAAATTATCCTGCTCTGGTGTCATATCATGCATGCACTATGGAGATAGCCATCAATTTGACCCAACAGCTTTACTGAGAAAATAAAAAGAAGAAACTGCAACAGAAATGGAAGTTGTTTTGTAGATGTGCTCTTCAGGCACACATAAATGCTACTGATGACTTCTGAAACAATTGGCAGCAGATGTTTTAAGCACTGAACTGTTGTTGGACTCTTAGATATTAATCAGGAACATGAAATTGAAGGAATGTGGAAATTAGCGCTAAACATAATTCTTGCCTCAAAGAAATCAAAAGAAAAACAGCTGCTGGTCATGAAGGTAGGAAGTGGTTGCCATAAAGCTTTGAAATTCATCTTTGTGTGTACTATATACAAAGTCATCCTAATCTAGCTCATGACATTATGAATGATTAAAAGAAGTGATAGGGTTTTTTTCATTGGAGAGTGGAAAGTAGCAATTAAGGCATAGAGTACAATTAAACACTGACATACAAGAAAAAAACTGGCTAGGAAAAAGGTTGCTGTGAGCTGGCTAAGGCACACAATTTCAAATACCTACTGAGTGTTTTTCTCAAACAAGAGAAAGCAAGAAAATTTAAATGTCTGAGGAAAACTCCCAACAGACTCGACCCTGAGGAAGGCCTCCTAGGAAACTCATAGTAAATGTTAGGCTGTCAAGTGTGGAATAAGTTTAGAGAATTTCATGGGAATTATTAAATTAGACATGCTAGAAGGCTAGAGAATAAGGAATCCAATACTCCATCACCTAATTTGGCAAAAATGGAGACAGTCACTGGGAAAGGTGCATTCATCCAAAAACTGAAAACTGGAAAATTATCAAGTCTCAACAGCCAAGTTAGCACATGAGCTAACCATTTACTCAGATTTGATTATTGCTAATAACTGCCTAATAAATGCCAAAAACCATGCCTTGGATGGTAAGTTTGTGAAAAACCCCCTTCTAAAAGGTCTTGGGTTTGCAGATGGCAAGAAATAAATTTTTAAGCAATATTCCCCTCTAGAGATCAAAACTCTTAATAGCGTTTAATATTTCATTTACTCAGGCAAGAAAATATGAAAAATGCCTGAAATTTACTTCAGGGTGATCTCACCTGCTGTTAAAGAATTTATTATTCCACTTCAATTTTTTCTGATAAGCAACCAATAGTATAACAGAAAATCCATTGCAAAATGCAAAAGAACAAATGTAGTAGATACTGATAAGGAAAGGATGGAAAAATGAATTTATGGGGTTTTCTCTGAATTTTTTTCATTTACTATTGAATGTACAAAACTCAAACGGTCTAAGAAATTTCTTAGTCAGAAGTTAATTCTTAGAAGCAAAGGCAAAAGTTACACTGCACACCATAAGACTAAAAAGAAAATTGAAAGATATAGAGAACATATGCCCCTAAACAAGACAATACGTAACCAACCTTGCATAACAGTGAATCTGCAGAAAAGGTTTTGCACTCATTAGCTGTTGGTTTTGATACCAAAGAAAGTGTTACTTTATTTTCCAGAGTGGAGGCTGAATGCAAGTGGACATGGAGGAAAAAAGACAGGAGGAAAATTAGTACTACCATTGCACTATCACTGACTGTGTGACAATTTATGTATGAATGGAATTGTATACTTCCTACTCGAAAGATTTATGGCTACCCTACCTCTCACTTAACCTGTTTACTGTATTGGTGTCTAGAACAGAACTGAAGTGCTTCCATGTAAGCCGAAAGAACCAGTGTGAAGCTGCATCAAAGACAAGGAGTGCCCCGTTGCTTTTGGGTGACTCCTGTAACCCAGCAGTGCTGTCACCCTTGCAGAGACTGTTCCATGCAGTAAGGATCTGTCAGGATCTGTTTAGAGTCAGAGTCAGATGTGCAGTGGCCTCCTAACACTGTAACTTGTGAGGCCTGCACCAGCAGCGCAGGCTGGTGGCCTGGATTCCTGTCCAGCTCAGAAGCTGGCAAGTACTTGCCTATAGCTTATAAACTTCAACAGTTTTCCAGATTTCTTTCCAATAAGAACTACATTCACTGAAAAAAAATGAAGCCCCAGAGACCTGTGGTTGCTGTTATTATATGATGATATTATTTCTGTCAGCTTTAGGACTCCAATGAGTTACAAGCATGAGAAGAATATCTTAACAAAATTGGAAATCTCTATCTGAATGATGGGCTGAGAAAACGCATTAAGTTCACATGCTCCAAGTAAGCCTAAGTGCCATCGCGTTCCCACACCACTCTACCCAGCTTCCACTGGAAGAAACACCAGGTAGATGTGCCAGGTAGAAGAGGAGTTGTGGTCCAACAGACACCACACACCCTCTCTGAACAACTAAGAATGTGAAGGAAAAGTGGGGGAAAATGACTAAGTGAAGGGATATATATAAAAACAGGCCACATGGGAAAACTTTACAAAGGGCTGTATTTATTACACTGCCTAAGAAAATCTCAGGAGATAAAAGCTGAGAAAATCATTAATGTGATATGTATACATTTTAAAAAGTCCATACATAAGTTGCACATACAAATTCTAATTTCCTCACTAGTAAAACTGCTAGAATCTCCAGATTTTGTTCCCCAAAATAATCTGATGCTTTATATTTTATTTGATTCTGAACCAAATCAAATAAAAGAGTTTTCAAGTTTTCTGCTAAATTAAAACAATATGAATTTGAAAATAAATTTCCAATTATTTAACTCTATTAAAAATATTTTTGTCACTTTGACATCACTTTAGTTAATATATATTACAAAATAGATTACATCCTCTAGTCATCCATAGTAGTAGTAGTCTGACCCAGATAATTATTTATATTTTCAAGCAATATTGAAAATAAAACATCAATAGGATCCAAAATCAGATTTTGTTTCAATAATATATTATGTTTATTTATGAAATTGTAAGTTCTACTACAGAAATTTTTCCCATTTAAATTTTTACAGAACATAACTTGTTTTCATTTTGAAACATTTTAAATTCTCTTTTCATTAGTATTTTTGAAAACTGTAAAAAACCCCTTTCCTCTGCCAGACTGATAACACAGTGCTGAAAACTTCACTAGGAATGTCATTGAAATCCAAACCAGTCCTCAGGGACTCAGAGAATTGAGCTCCATAAGAAAGTTTGATCAGGCAGATAATGGAAAAAAGTGACAAGTTATTTAGATTGGAGTAAATTTTTTTTGAGTTGGCAAAGGGAAAATAGCCTGCTTGAAGTCTTGTCGTCTTTAATTTGGTAAGTTATTTATTTTCTTGTAATCCTATTTGAAGTATCAACATTTCCAGTACATTAACTTGATTGGCAGAGGTGCTGTATGACTTGGGATAAACCCCAGTAAAAACTTTTTACCTATCTGTTCCAAATTCTGAATGAGTTCCTCTCAGCTGGAAACATCCATGCCTTAGAAACATCATCACATGCCTTTTACCTCTTAACATCACATCAAGTGAAAATTTCAGCGACACAGACAGCAGCATTCTGGTCTCATCTCATTTTAATCTCAGTAAGAGATCTGAGAGAAACTCTAAATCAGGGGAAATAATACTCAACTAACTGACTAAAAATTATTTTCAAAAGTAACAGACATGAAGAAAGGTATTTCATGAAAGACTGTAGGACCACACCACATCACTATAGGAGTAATTATCTATTTAGGTCAACAAGAAGTAGTATTTGAAATCTGATACTTGTATGAATTGTACAGATATTGCACAGTTTTCACCTTACCATTTTGTATTCTTTCCAGCTTTTCTGAAAATCCAGACTTCCATCTTCTCGATGTTGTATAACTGTCCATCCTCCTCCAGCAATGTCCATATTACAAAAGACCTACAACAGTTAATAAAAAAGAAAAAATTTAAAACCCAAACAAAAAATAAAACAAGTTTGCATTGAAATTCTGTCATCTTAGGGGGGAGAAGTACTTGTGAATAATAAAATTCTGTCAAAGAAGTGTGTTTTCCTATGTCTTCATGCCCTATTCCCTCAATGACATCCTAAGACATTTGGCGACAAACAGCTCTCTCGTTATGTTTACTGTAATTCTCCCAGTAATGTCTCCTTTCAGCACATTACCAGGAATATCTCCCAATCATCCCCTTCTGCTTCTTCAGCTTTCCCCTTCACATTCCTCCATGCTCGTTTTTCCTATTTCCTTTGCAGTGCCCCTGAAACCACGCCCTTCCTCTTAATAGACAAGAGTAATTCTTCCAGTGATAATAATGATTCATGTAGCTTTTAGTAGGGTGTCATTTGGTCTCAGAGAGAGACCATTCATGCAGAAAACAATCATCCTAGGAATCTGAAATGTAGCACAGATGAGGTTATTCTGTTTTCCTTTGAAGTTTAATATTACCTACAGTGTTCCAGACAGTGTCCAAAAATGGGACAGGTGACTTCAGAGCAAGCTGCCTTATATGACAGAGAATGTAGGTAGAAACAGGCTCAAGAGATGAGATCTGTGATACAAGGTAAGAAGTTAAGATCTATACTCAATATGTAACATCATACCCTGTCACCACTGCACTAAGGAAATTTTAACCTAGATACTAAAGATTTTGTGTGTAAATGATAATGAAACAATTTGACAATTTTTTTGACCCTTGATATTAGAATATTTTGTAAACTGAAATCTGTTACCAATCATAAATAATCCATAGAATAATAAAAATGGATATTAACTTTTATTCTCTTCACTCCTTTTCATTATCCTTCCAAAAATTCAGACGATAAACTATGAAAAAATTAAACTACTGCTTGTGCATTTGCTTTTCTTGGTATGTGACAAACAATTTTTGTTTCTAGTTTTGTAGGATACTTGATTTTAAGATCTAAATCTCTAAGGGCTACTGATTCAAGCAAATTTTCCTGATTCTATTCCCCTGTACTCATCCATTTCATACTGACACTGCATCTATCTTAAATTTCATTTGTCTGCACTTTTAAAAGCTGTATTCTTCCTTTTAAGTAAAAACTCAGTATGTGAGAGTGTTGAAGAGGTTTAGCTTTTGGCACTCACATCAGCAAGAGTCAGTCCATTAAGCACTGGCTGGCAATTTAAAGCTTTATATTGCTTTGACAAATTGGACGTTACTATCCAACACAGCTAAATAAAAATCTGTTCTGCAGTTGAGTAGAAGACCATATTCTACCCTCAGGAAAAGCCATTCTAAATTTCTCTTACTCATAAGAACTGTCATAGTAACAATATGCAAGTGTTTTTGTTTTAATTTGCACCAGGCATGCCAAGTGAAGTCCCTGTGAAAGTGCAGGAAGGAAATAGAATACCAGGACAAACATGAACTTGATTCAGGGTAACCACAAGAAAACCCACAATTTTCTAGACAGATATTTTGGCCCTATTCCTTCTTTAGGGAAGCCACTGTGAGTCAAAACATTTATCTACAGGATTTAATATCTTTAGTCTGATTTATGGTGAGAATTTCTAAAAGATGGATTTACTTTCCTTATAAGTCATTTCAAGCTCCCATGAATACACTGCCAATTTTAAAGCAGTAAATCCTTGACTGTATTAAGATTACTCATTTTAAAGAAGCATGCAAATTTTGGGATTTTAATACTACAATATCATGAAATACCTATAAAAAGACGGAAGTTTTCTGAATAATATATCAAATTGAAAGAGAAAATTGTGTAGGGAAAAAGAGATTTGCCAGCAGCACATTTTTCACTTGCCATCATTTTATGGCACTTTCCACAGTGATAGACACAAACACCTGCCCATATCAACAGGAGTTCCACAGTGATTGTAGATGTTGCTGGGCATAGCTTTATTCTTGTCTGCCCCAGAAAAGATCAAGGCACTCAGCCATTTAACACCACTTAATGTGTTCTGACACTCAACCCTCTATTAGAAAAGAAAAGGATGAAAAAAAGGGACTGAATTTGTATGCATTATAGTTTCTGATTTTATAATTAATAAAATAGCCTGACTTAGAATAAAAGACCATCCAAATTATTGCACTCTTGCTCTTCCTTAAATGCATGGGTAAAAATTCTCAAGCTCCTAAAAGGCAAATATAGGATTATTTCTCCTTATTTTAGCTTTATGGAGATAAGCTCAATTTTAAAGTAAATGGAGGATGTGAAATTTCTATAAATTGAATTTTAAGTGCATACACACTAACACCCCACAAATCTACCTCACTGGCATGGAGAAACAAGCTTAAGACCAGACCTTTGAGATTCAGGGAATGCGTCTGTGCTGTGCAGAAACAGTCTGATGATCACCATGTTGGAGGACAGTTTGCACAGTACAGAGGGATAGCCTACATTTAATGGGTTAAAATTCCACCAGATGTGCTCAGAGAGCGAATCAGTACCAATTTAGTGGGAAGCCCACAAGAAGAATGTAAAGCAGGAGGACTGAGGACCACAGCCATAGCAAAAGTTTTTGCAGAACCACAGACACAGGGAGCCCAGCAACAGGGGTGGATAACATTACATTTTCAGAGCACCCAGAGGTTGGTAACAGCCACGTTTGTGGGGGCATTGGGGGAGGCAGTGGGAAAGTCAATCCATTGATCCAAGGGGACATGCAGAGGTCCTGCTTGCAGTCAGACCAATCACACCTGGCCTACCCTAAGGTGACTTGGTTCTTTCAACTCCAAAATGGGCACAACCTTACTTTCACTGCTCCCTTGCTCATCAGAAGCCTTGCTTCCCCTGTAGTTCACCCTGACTTTGCTGGGGACTGAGAGGATGCTTCTTGCCTTTTCTTCAGAGTAATCATTGTCCACATTATCAGGCACTGCACATATACACGTCAGAGTAAGACAATTAATTAGCTTAATAGTTTAATTATTTTTCTCTTTCTATATAAAAATATGGAATATTATTAAGACCCTTTTAAACAGATACGAAGCACTAATTTTGATCAAGGGCTTGAAGGCTATTGAACTACATTAATGAATTGTTGAAGCTAGGAAAAGAGACAAAAATTTCAGTCTAAAGCATGTGTGAGAATATAAAAATGAGGTACGTAAATGGAATGAAGGATAATTTTTTTATGAATAAACACCAAAACACCAGAACAGTGAGTCACATTTGTATATATGACAAATGTATTTTCCATTGAATATCAGGATTCTAGTAAGTATCCCTTCAAAAATATAAAATTAAATGAAGGTATATTTTGTAGCCTGATGTATAAAGTTGTTATGAATGAGATAGTTGACTGTGACTATGAGTAATACAGTAGAAAATAATATATTAGGGCTCCTAAGACATGCCAGAACTCTGCACTGCATTGTGGTAATCCAGATTAAAAAAGCTGGCTTTAAACAAGGAAGTCTGTCTCCATGGAGTACCTATCAGGATATGAGAGCAATCTGACTGTGTCTGCATGGTGCTACCTCTGGGCTAATTAGTGCTGGCACAGTGCTGCATTGATGTGATTTTGAAGCTATCTCAGCTGGAGTTAGTTCAGCTCTCTGCACAGCACTACCTTACAGCTTGTTTAAATGACCCTAATGTCTGAAAAAACACCTGTTAAAGCAATCACACTCCTCACTTGACTAACATGGACATGCCTGGGGTCAGCTCTTACTGCGTTACTGCTGGGGCAAGACAGAAATGGGTGTATCAGAAATGCCCTCAACACACAGAAACAAACACTCCGGCCTTTTCTTGCTAGAACAGGAGCACTCCAGGACAACTTAATGCAATGGCATGAGCTGAGTTGTGATACCTGCGTTGATTGATGGCAGTGTCTGTGATCAGGGATATAGTGGAAACACAGGATGGCTTCATTGTGTCGCTGTCCTTATACCTCTAGTGAAGTGGGTTTGAGGTAAGTATACCAGAAGCATGAGTGTTTCCAGGTAACCATTGTTTTTAATTGCAGTCCAGCTTCTGATTATGGTTTATGAGCTTCAGTAAGGCTAAGAAAGCTACTGCCATTTGGTATATGCGATTTGGACATAGGTGTTACATCTCTTTTTGAGTGCAACAGCATCTACAGAATTTCTTTTAATATTCTTGTCCTGCTCAGTAATGCTTTCAGGGATATCTGCATTTTATGTCATGTTAATTATTTTCCCATTCACATTTACCAGAATTATGTTGATCTTAGCCCATAAAGCTCTCCCACCTCAATTCTACTCATGGATTAATGAACTCTAATTCCTTTCTAAACTGCAACATCTTGATGTTTACAGGCTTCTAAAGGCCTTTTGTAATACCAAACTCCACTTAGGAAAAAGGTTAGCATATCTTAATATGATCATAATATTACTATAAACAGTAATATTGGTAACATTTTTTTACAGTCTTTTTATGTTTGCAGGGTCACTATTTTACTGCAGTAGGAATAAATTCACTTGACAGAAGCGGTTCCCTCCCTCCTGCCTAGCCCACTTTATGGCCACCACTGTATTTCCCAGGTAATCAGCCCTTAGTCTTGGTGGCTGTTCCCAGCACTTCCCTGTCAGATGGACAGACAACATTCCTCTACAGCCAAGCTGGGTTTAGATCATTCTCTCATGTTCCTAACCTTAGCTCCTGACTCAGGTACCTTAGCAACAAAAGCCTTGCAAAAAAATAATCTCTTATACAAACTAATGTTTCATTTGCATAAAAGACCCCCCCTCCCAAGACTCTTTTTTGAGAAGGATGGGATTATAAACGCTTCATAATTTCAAGCAGTGCTGGCACTCAGCATGTTGTGTTCTTTACAGCCAAAACTGCTTTTCCCTCTCCCCTACAAGAGAAATTGAATTTTTAAAAATCCTTATCTTTAAAAACTATTCATTATGCTATTTCTTTCCTCATGCTACCAGATAATCTCCAAGATCAGCTTCCTCATTATCACACTTTACAAATTCACTTCTAAATTTTATTGCAGATTTATTTGCAGCCATAGTCTGATTCAACTGAGCTTGCCAAGTTGGAGGAAGTGAATCAACTATTGAGCGTACGTTGGAACTTAGGAAGGATTTTCTGTCAGCGGGAAAGAAGAATGTCTGGAATAATACAGTTAATAATTTTTTTCAGTCTATTGTACTTTTTAAAGTACAATACTAAATAGTAGACAAGCTTTTTATACCAGTACAATATTTTGTGGAATGATAACTTCAATAAAAGTTCAAAACAATCCTTTCAGTTAAGAGCAATATGAATTAATGTTATTAATAATTCGTATTAACGTTGTTAATATGAATTAACAAACAAGAAAATAAATCCAGTCATTACCTTTTTAGGATCTGACACATTGTTAATATAAATAGTGTAGACCCCACTTTTGTTAACACCAGATTGGTATACATCTGCACAGTCTCTGAATGGCTTTTCTTCTTCCTTTTTTGCATTCTTTAGTAAAACTGCAAAACAAAAGACATGATAATATTAGTTACAACAACAGTCTTAAGCATTTCTGTATCTAGGAAGTCCACTGTTACACACTGCATCCCTTCTAAAAATGCACAGTAATAATTGTACTGTTTCTTACACAGTTCATGCACTTGGCAAATTCTAGTAAAGAACTAGTACGAAGCTTTTGGACAGATGGTAGAAGTAGGCATCAGAAGAAGTCATGATACAAATAGCTAAACAGACCATCCTGTGTGCTGAGAGGTATCACAGCATGTTCCTTCTGAGTGCAAAACTCTGTACCCTGCAGGTGTTGCCTCTGACTAAAGCTGTCCCTGGGAGGTTGCCAAAGAATGCCCCAGAGATGGCACATGAAGGTGGAAAATGTGTTCAGTGTTGTGATCTGACACAGATGTTCACCTAAGACAGCAATGATGGAAGGAGAGAGTTTGTGCTGTTCATGAAGTAAGAAGTTTTGAGCAGCACAGCAGCTTGGAGCAGTACAGCTGCTTGCTTAAATTTTTTTTTTTTTGTAGAGAATAATTTAATTATTTTCATAACTACATTCATAAAAGTTGATAAATACAATAAAAAAGAAAGAGCAGTGCTACTGAGGTCAGGTGTCTAGAGGCAAGATTTATAGAATTCATTTTTGCTCAACACAGGGAAACAGTTAATTTTATAACACCAGTGCAGATCTTGATCCTGTATGTTAGAGACAGACCATATATATATGAGTCTGGGCTGAGAAATTACGAGTGCAAAATGTTGAGAATCCCAGTCTTGAACAACCAGGAAATTCCCTGTAGAAGGAGTAACATCTGAGAGTGCTCTTCACTTTCACAAACAAAAGTAGCATGACCCCACACAATAGTGAAGGATATGATTTTATTCCAACAACACATATTTTAAGCACATCAGTATTCCCATGGAAATCCATCTGTCTACTCGGATTCCTAAAGTTAAACATGTCCTGTAGTGATGTGCAGGGTTCAGGCCAGCACTTCATTAATCCCTACATAAGGATACAGTACTTAAGTCTTCCAGACACACTCATCCTCTGGTGAAAGACACTTCTTTTTCATTTTTGGCTTGAAAGTGTGAGTTATAGATACAAAAGGAACTACATCGTATTCACTCTGAGTGAAATGGCCTCCGCTGCAAATCTGACGCTGATGTGCAACAAAGCAATGGCCTTGTGCAGCATGTGGGACTACACGGGGCATAGGTGGTATGAATAATGACAAGGGCATGCAGCTGGAAGTACTATCTTCCCTTTGAACACCTCCAAGCAGTATTTTAGGATGGCAAATTCCTTCTAGAGCACTTGGTATTAATACCATTTCACAGATGGGGAAATTGAGGTAAAAAAAGTCTAAACATTTTACCTCAGGCATTCCATGAAAAGGTGAAAATAGAAAAAGAGTTAGAAATCTAATCCTTATTGTATGACTATATTGCTCTCTAAGTAGGCATTTAGCATAAAAATCATATTATTCTTTCTCTTTTATGACTTTTCTATTATTATTTTAAATTTTTATTTTAAGAAGAAAAATCACTTCTCCCCTTCCACGTATTTGCTTCATGTTTATTATTTTTATTCAACACCATCAACAAAAATAAAACCTAATTTATATATTTGCATATGAAATTCGATTAGGAAATCGATGGCTTTGAAACTTAGCTATATTTGGAAAATCTAGTACTGGCAGTGCTGTAGATTACACACTTTCCTGTGAGATGGCAGGGAGTGAGGTCCTTAGCAAGGTGCACATCAATTGTGCACTCTCTCAAAAGTGACATTTTTTAGATAAGACATAGAACTGAGGCCCTCGTGACTTGTGTTAATTAAAGACTTCATGGTACTTTCTGTGAGCAGATGGTGTTAGTATCTGTGGCCAAAGTCCAACCTGAATAATTACTTGGGGCTGGAGCCAAAGCCTAGAGGAGTTAAAGCAAAGCCTCTCATTGATTTCAGAGGGCTTTAGAATAGATCCATTCTTTCTGGCCTGAATTACTCTAATGCTGTTCCAACTGGAGACAGCAGTCTCTCCTGCATCAAAATTATTTAGTGTTGCAGAGGCACTGCTCATTTCCTTCAGACTTAAAATACTTATATTTTATTAGCTATATGCAGCATTATCTTACCTTTTACATGAGTGTTATGCACACATTGAAAACCACTTGGAAATAACTATTAAGACTCAATAAAGGAAATTTGAATTTGGGTCCCATATAACTGAAACCTAGACAAAAGAAATCATTAGTATGTTCTAAAGTTTATACCATTAAAATTTTAAGCAAGGTAAGATTTTAATATCAGATCAAACAGCTTTGGTAATTTTCTAAAGAGATTGATCTCTAGAAATCGTCCTTGGAAATAAATTATCTTATACTTAAAAATGAAAAGAAAGACAATAAAAGGGATGTTTATGAGAGAGATGAAGTTGAAAAAGACAGATAAATGTTATAGATATGGCCATCTTTCCTCTTAGATTCAGACAGCTCAAGTAGCTGAGATCACACCGAGAACAAATGTGCAATTTCCTAAAAGCCAAGCAATCCAATATACGTTTAGAGTTTTCTGCACCAAGGGTTTTATTCCACTGTAACCAGGAGAAGATGGCTTTCCTTGGGTGCCTATCACCCTTCTCTCAGGAGTTGGTGCTCCCACTGGAAGAAAAGATCCTTCACAAGGGCCTATACTATTACATTGCAACACAGTATATTAAGCATGACTAGCCAAAGTTTAGGTTTCCTTAATACATCATACTGTAATTTGCAAGAACAGCCCAAACTTGACAGAAAATTAATACTCGGGAATGTTACTGGTAATGTGCTTTTAGCATAAAATATGTTTTCTCTAAAGTTTGCTATTGTTTTTCTTACTTAATATTCCATACAGTTTCCAAGCTACTTTTCGAACTTAATATTCCATACAGTTTCCAAACTACGTACTATAACTCTAGACTATTTTTTTCTACAGCATTACATAGACCTTGAATCCTTTATACATCAAGTCCCTGAATGATGTATTGGCTCACATATGGTAGATGTGTAAGTATTTTTTTTTACAAGTAAGTAAGTTCAAGTAAATTAGCTCTAAAACCAAATATGAAACCACTAAATTCCTTAGTCAGCTTCAAGATATTGACTTTACACAAACTTCTAATGTTAGTTTAGCTATTTTCATATACAATGCTTATGACAGAGTTTTATGTACCTAAAGAAAAAGATAAGTCTCTGTCAAGCAAAATAATATTATCCTTTTTTAAACTGGAATGCTTAGCCAAGATTTGGAACTGGAGAATTTTTTTTGATTGCCTTCTCTGGATGAATAAACTGGTCATGCTCCTTTAAAGCAATGGTGCCTGTGTGGAGAGCCCTGTTTCTCTGAACAGAAGGGGAACCAATAACAACTTTTTCACTGCACTTCCAAAAGTCTTCTGGGTAATTTTTAGCCCAGTAACTTTCTCCTTGAGCTATCTGTTTTCCCCTACTTGATGGGAATTATTTCTTTCAGTTATCAGTCCTTCAGCTGTTCCTTTCCCTCAGCACCCTGGATGATGACTGGAGCCCAGCCAGTACATGAAATGCCATCCATAAGTGCCCAGGCCCTGTGGATGAACAGGAACCCAAATCAGTGAGGTCTCTGTTAACCCACGGGCTGTGCAGCACCAGGGCTGAGCAGGGTTCTGCTGCACCTGCTCCCAGGATATCAACCCTCAGCCAGGGTCAGCCCCTGAGGCTGCAGCCCCTCCAGTTTTATTTATTGACCTGTGCTTGCAAGTGAGAGAGCTCAGGTATACAGGGCTTTTTCCCAGATCAGTAGTCAGGGAAATTTAACTGATTGATAGTTATGTGTGCCCAGTATAGAGTGAGACTACTTTTCTGCTATCAGTTGTAAAATTAAATCAATAGTTAATTAATTTATTTCCTAATAGCTATCAAAAATGGAGAATGTTTTCTTTTTTTGCCAAGGTTTAAATAAATACCAACTGATTACTAAGAATAAGTAGCTTCTGAAATATTTACTAATCTAGTATTCTCCTCTAGGAATATGAAATGGAAAGCATACAATATCTGTTTGTCCTAGCTGTATGAAAATTATCTAATTTCATCTCAACTAGGAAAAAAATTAAAATAATCTACTTGATTTTTTTAAACTGAGATTTCTGGTTGTTTTTGAGAAAATTGTCTCACTGCTTTTCAGGTCTCCATCAGATACCTGGTGAATAGCACAGCTTGTCTATAAGCAATAACGAATGTTAAAATGCAGTTCATTATGTTGACTGAATCAATAAATCACAATCATACTTCCTAAATTACCTGAGATCTGAACCGCTATGTTTGTGAAATCAGTTGAGAGTGAATTAATCACTAGATTCTTATGTCCTTTAGTGATACTGACAACAAATGAAAAACAGCTGCTCATTTTTCTGCATGATAGTGACTTATTTGGACAGATATGCAGAGAAAAAGTCTTTCTCCATATCTTATTGGCATATATAATTGACCTAAATTTTAGATGTGCTATCAAAAGCATCTGAGGTTAAAATTATGTCCCCTGTTGAGCAACTCCAAAAAAATCAAAAAGGAGAAGGTTGTAAATTGATTGTTTTTACCTAAAGCTGCTACATTCCAAGATAGGGTCATACAAGGACTGCCAAATGATGGTTTCTGTCTAGATCCTGACTGAATATAAATCTTGCCTTGATCTAGTCATTTTTCCAGACATACTGTGGGGAATCCTGCATTTCTCTAGGTGACCCTGTGTCTCTGACCTCTTTCCCAGCCATTTGGGTGCAGCTGCTGTGCACCAACAAAATTTCAGTTATAATGGCAAATAATGCCTGGCTCATGAGGAATCAAATCCAGAACAGTTAATGTTATCCAAAGGATGTTACTCAAACTGTTACCCAGTGAGGAGGCCTGGAACACTGCCCACACATGGATATATGTTCCCCAACTCAGCAGCAGCAACCACAAACAAATCTGACAGAATAAGGTGAAGATTTTTTTGTTTTGTTTTGAGGAGGAAAAATATGCAAAGTCTTACAGTTTTTGCTGACTTACAGCCAGAAGTATAATCTGCTGTTTCAGTGTCCTCATCTTGTGTATACCAACTTCCACTTGAGAACAAATATTAAACTGCAACCTAATAGCTGTGATACCTGATATTTCCTGCAATAAGACAACCCTGTGACAAAACCATTGTGCAGCAAATGTTACACAAACCATAAGAAAAAGAACAAACCTGAAGGCTGATTGCAATTCAGATATGCTCTCCAGATAACTACAGTGATGCCTACAAACTGAAATGACGGTGATGCAAGAGCACACTTGAGTCCCTCTTAAAATGGACTTGAAAGCATATTTTCATCCAAGTACATATTACACACTCTCTGTTTTTCTTCCACAAAACATGTTTCTTTTACTAGAAACATGTAACTGTTTATTACCACTGTCACTTAATATAACCAATGCAAAACAATAACTAGAAAATTAAAATCCATTGAGATGTATGTAATAAATACATATTACAGGTATTTATTCTTGATAAAATATCAGGAGCTTATTAGCTTTTAATGTATCTAGCTAGTCAACTAAAAGTTTTAAATGTGAATTTATACATAGTTACTACCTAATTCTAATTGTTATAAAGACATACCATTGCCACATGATTCAAAACTTTCTCCAATGTCAACATTTTTTCCTACTTCATTAATTCTATGTTTTATCTTTATCTCCATGAAGTCTGAAAATCTTAAAAAACCAAAACAAAATGGGAGGATATTCGTATGAAAGCTGCTTCTATATGTCTTGGAGTCCAGCAGTCTTGGATACATCATTGTGCATGCTTGTGTACTCATGTTTGTTTACTAGGGAGGGGAAAGGAAGTTTAGGACTGGAGTTTGGACAGACATTTTCCTTTCAACAAAATATGCATTCGTCAAAATGCTTTTAAAGCTAATATTGCTTTGTGACATTGCTCTGAATCCTACAAAAAGAGCAGGCCATGGGCAACTTGGAAATTTCATTTTACATACTGGAATAAAATATTTCTGTTCTGGGAACTATTGCTCCATTATCAAGTTAATAGATTATAAATTTGCAGATTCTAACGTATAAAACTGCTTTGTCAAGGCCTCCATTTTTCCCAAATGAAGTTATAAGACTACATATCCCAAGTTACTTTGCTGCTCCAGCCTCTCCAGTGTCCCATCTCCAGCACCAGGACCCTAGAAGTCATGGGGCTTCCTCACTACATTCAGCCACCATCTTTGGGTTTTTAATTCTTATACTCTCATTATTACTTATTTTATTTTTATTTTATTTTAGGACTTTTCTCCTCAGAAGGGCACTAAGATTTTGCAAGAGCTTGGCTAACAACTGGCCTGAAAAAAGTCTTCAATATGAACAGATGGTCAAAGCAGAGGACTGGAGAGCAGCATAAGTGCAGGAAAGCATATTTAGGAATTTACAGTATAAATTCTTCCTCCACCAGATGTGATATCTGCATCTTTAATAGGTTTTGAAAGAATTCTCTACCATTTATTTCTCCAGTTAACATTTTTGAAGCCACGTTAATTTTCATCATTCAGCGTCCCATACCAAGGAACTCCACAGACATACTGTAGGAAGGACAATTTCCCTTTCTCAACTTTTAATAAGAGTGTTCCAGCTGGTGACACTGAAGTCTTAGCTGAAAGTGTCAGTAAGTCTGCACCCGCATGCTACAAGCCACCTACAATTTCTACTGCAATCTCCTTCTATCATCTTTTGCACCACCTAAAGTATCTGTCATAGTTTAATTAATGGTATTTCACATGCTCAGTCATCTGTCTTTGTAGATTTTTTTTTTTTTTTGTGCAATGTGGGTTCCAATAATTTATGCAGTATTTGAACACACCATGGATTATGTGGCATATTTTTTCTTCTGACTTCCTGTCTATTCCTTTGTAACAATTTTAAAAATAATATTTCCATTTGGGCCATCAACTAGTGAGTAACACCTCCTGCATCTTTCACTCAAGGTCTCCCTGGGAGCTTACCTTCAATTTATATGTGTGTTTTAGAATGTGAAAGAAAATAAAACTCTAGAATTTCTTCCTTAGGTACATTCATTTACTGAATGATGACAATAGAAAATGCTGGCCTTCCTTAAAATATTCAGACTCTGTGACAGTATAAGCATGTGTATAATACACATGCACAGTTTGAATGTCTAAGGGAGCACTTAGTTCTAACCCCAAACTTGAACCAGTTTTGGTGCAATCACAGAATGTTGCTTATAGGAGCAGTGCTAGTCTGGCTACAACTGTTGGCTGTGGACTGGTTCCATAGCCACAGAATGAATCAGATAATAGAAGATCTTGCAGAAAGTGTTTGGATTTGTTGTAGGGGCAAAAGGGGGAGGCAAGGTTAGGGATTTTGTTTGGTTGCTTGGTTGTTTTGTTGTTTTGTTTCTTTGTTGGTTATACTAGTTGTTCATTCTGCTGCAGCAGCTCAATGATCTTGATTCACCCCTACGTGACCCTACAGTCCCTGGACTTAATGGAGAAGTGGAAAGATTTTGTTTCCAAGGAAAAATGACAACAGCAAAAATAGTCCCTTTGCTCTCAAACTCTAGATCTTGATGGCCACATGTACCATCCTCACTGAATGTGGGAGGCCCAAAGAGGTGTGTGAACCTTGCTTAAGTACAATCCAGAGCAACTACCAGGCCATGCTGAAATGCAATTAGCAGGGCTACAATGATTCTACCAGCCTAGGCATTAGTCCAGTACCAGATTTATTAGGAGCACTAAGGTTCATCACATAGAAGAATTTGAGATCAATACTTTTAACATAGGGAAGAAACAGAAAAGGTGTAGTCAATTATATGTCTCAGGTTAACATTTAGAGAAATGTTTTAGCAGCTAATAGAACATTACTTTGCCCTCCCACACAGCCTCTAAGAGCCTGCAGTAAGAAAGGCAAACAATTGCATAGTGAGAGTGCTCAAGCTATCCAACTACTTATTAAATAAATCATTTACAGAAGAATTTCCCTCCTGTAGGGCTGCAGGAATTAACTCGGTCTTGGAAAACGACATTAATGTAGAGAGCTTTCACCCTCTCCAGGGCATAATTATTTAATACCTAATAAATTATCTACAGTTATCAAGTTTGTTTCCCAATAAATCCAGCCTTAGTGACTGGCAAGAACAATAATACTTCAAATCACTGTGCATTTGAAAGAATCACTTAAGAATACCATAAAATGGTCCTCATTAGTGAGCTGCAATAGAATGCCTTATGGCCCATTTACAAAGAGATAAAGACACTTAATTATCCAGCTGCTATATAGTTCCTTAAGAGTTTCTGCTTGAGACAGCAATTTTGTGAGTAACTAGCTATTCACTCAGAGGAGAATTAAAGAAGTCTTTCACTAACTGTACAAAGAGATTAAGTTGCTGGCATTGTTTAATACTTCTAGTGTCCATATTTCTTTAATTGATTTATTTTTTCCACACAGACATCCTAATGTGCATTTGGTGTTTCCATCTGAGCAATGGTATGCATACAAAGAAATGTTTGACTAACAAGCCGTTTGGGTGACACCAACAGTGCTGTTAGTTGGTTTATATATGCTGATATTCTCTGCAATATCTTTGGTGTGAGTGAAAAACGCTAGTTTCACAAAACTGAGTGAAGAGAGATTTGGCACTGACCTACTGTAGGAATGAGGGTGGGTAATTGATTTTAATATCAAAAATCAAGTATTTATATACACTTCCAGTATTAAGTTTTCACAACAAATAAATATTGAGGTCCTGATGTGATCATCAGCAAGTTAATAGAGATAAAATATCAGATTTTACAATTCTATTTTGAAGAATTTAAATATTTTTCCACTGACATAAATTTCAAATGCTGCACATTCAAATTTACTTTTTTCAGAATTGAATCTCTATTAAATTACAGCCTAAATTGCTACTACCTAATAATAATAATAATACCTAATTTGTTGTACTTTATTATAAAGCATAACTTTGAAATTAAGGTATTTTTGCCTAAGCATGGTACAAAATTATTTTTATTTTTAAAATATTATGATTTGGAATTTATTCTTTGTTTTAGAAAAAAAACAACACAGATAGTGATCATATAAATATCAGCATTAATATCATTACCTTTTAACAGGTATGGAGAAAAAAGGGTACTTGTAGTTGTAAGTCACCTCATCGTGAAACACTCACTTGGACAGAAGTGACTTTGTTGATCTAAAAGAAGTCCCAGACCCAAACTCTGAAAATGCTATGAGTCAGATAAGAATGACCCCAAAAAACTCTCCAACAGAACTTTCTGAACATCTCTAAAAATTACATATCAATAAAGAGAGTCTTCAATGAAAGTAGGAATTATATAGCATCTGAACAGGAAAAAACAAGAAACACAAAAGCTGGTGCTGGTGTGTATGTTTAATAACGGAACATCTCCACTACTGCACAAAATCTGAGCAGCCTCTGAGTGAAGCCCGGCAGCGCTCTCCAGTTCATTTGCTCAACAGGATCCAGCCAATAAGAGTAAGGGGACCCCTCTTCCCTGACACTCAGGGCAAAAGAAAGATTCAGTTTTTCTCCAGCTTTCAAAATATAAATAAGAGCAGATCACATAATGGAATGTATCTTTCAAATAGTGAGTTTTGTGAAATGCCGGCAAACATTTTCTGATAGTGATCTTCTGATCTTTTCTTAAACGAAAAGGACTTCTGTTATGCTTTAGAATATCTTAATAAAAATGAAAACCTCATGTTCATAAAATCTCTAAAGTTGAAGGAAGTAAAGAGAAACCGAGAAAATTGATTTTTTCCATAATCTTGACCACATAATGTCAACCTTAGCTAAAGTTATCTGCTTTGACATCTTTGGGGAAGTTAAAAAGTGTGGAACATCGATGATTTCAGTGCATTAAACTGGATTTTGTTTAAAGCTTTGGTGTAGGCATTCTAACTTTTACAAGTCTGAGGTTTTTAATTAATTTTTAACCAATAAAAATTTTAAAAATTAATTAGTATATCGAAAGCATCATGCTTTGCTCTTACACTGCAATATATTAGAACACATTGATAATTAAAATTCAATTTTTGGTATTAAAAAAAATGTAACTTTATGTATGAACTTGTTTCTTTAAAAATGTTTCAAGCACAATCCTGATCCACCTCAGACCTACAGCTTTCAGCCAAAGCTGTACAGAATCTTCTGTGCACCTGGAACAAAAGATTCTATGTTTTGAAAGAAAAATAATGAAGTCATTGATGTGACATACTCTAAGGTTCTACCTCACCAGCTATGTCTCATCATGTTGAAAAAAACCTTAATAATGTCAAGGATGAGGTACTAAGAGGAGGTGTGGGCTTAAGGAATGAAATATTTATAGACAAACAGTACAGAAAAAACAACCTGTTACCTCAAAATATGCCTCAGATGAGTACTGATATTATTCTTTCCATGAACAGAAGTAAAACAATCAAGACCTGTACCATAAAACCTTGCTCTTCTACACTGTTAAAATCTAGTGGATTTAAATAGTCTCATTAGTGTATTCTAGTGTATGGCTGAATCAATATAATACAGAAAATTTGTCTTATTGAACACTGTAAAAATCCTAATATTTAAAACTACTTCTCTCCTTTTCTGTCCTCTGTTCCCATCAGGACTTTTTAATTGGTTTGATGTCAGCATTTTGTGGTTCTGGTTGGTTTTTTGGTTTCTGTTTGGTGGGGGTTTTTTGTGGGTTTTTTTGTTTGTTTTTTTGTTTTGTTTTGGTTTGGTTTTTTTTTTTTAATTTTGGGTTGTTTTTTTTTTAAATACTAGCCTGTATAATAAAAAGTGTCTTTGAAGTCTGTCTAATGAAGAAGGCCAGCAGCACAGCTGAGGCAATTCTGCTTCTGTCAATGGAGTTTCCCCTGAGCCCATAACCTTCAGGTCATTTCTTTGAAGTTCTCAGTCTATTCTCATTCTTTTCACTTCAGAATAAATTTTTACATCACATCAACTTCAGACCAAGTGGAATAGATTGATTACTTTTTAATTATTTAAAAAATAAATTAATTACTATGCTTTTAAAAAGTCTGAATTCCATTCAAATGAACTTTTGGACCTATTTACTTTTTCTATCCATAAACTAGGAGACTTATACCTTTTCTGAAATGCCAGACCCACTAACCATATTATTTACTTTATGAAGTCAATAGGTACTTCTGGGGCGGTAAATTCTTAGCATATACGTGTATTATTTTGAGAATTAATCTCAGCATCTTGTCAGCATTCAAGAGGAATTATAATTCTTCATTTCTCTTTTACTAAGAGGTCACAAAACCAGATATTCATGACAAAACTTCAGTTTTCTGAGGTAAGTAAGTTTAGGCCATACATTTTAAAAAGCTATATTATTATGCAGTCTGGAAAACAGCCAAAGAAAAAACTAATGGGACTACAAAATAAATCTATGGTTAAATATGCTTTCCCACTGAATTTTACATTCCTTTATCCTATCAGTAGGACTACCTAGGCAGTTACCACAAGTTACGCAAATTATTTTTACACGGTAGAAATTCAATAAATTTTCTGATGCTGGAATAAAAGACAATGTATTTTTGATGAGGCACCTTTTGTGACATTTGATTTGAACCATAATTTCCCAGTGGACCAATATACTTTCTAAAGTAATTGGTTTGAACCTGCATACATATCTTTGATTGTATTATCTACTGCTTAAACTAATTTGTAGTATACAGCTTGTTTTGGGGTTGAGGAGTTTTTGAGTAATATTCATGGACTATCTACTTTAGGACTACATATCTTCTCCATAAATAATTTTTCTCATGTGGCAGCTTAAAAAGTACTTCACAATACTATTTACTGTGTTACAGATGTGTTTGACAGTGACAGCAGTGTGTTTTATAAATAATACTCTGAGACAAATAATAGTCTAAGTAGCATGAGAAAACACCAGTTTAAAGAAAACAATAAGCACAAAACATGTTATGACCTTTTCTAAGAATAATTTGATTTCTATCCATCTATAATTTGGTCTCTATTTGTTATTTGCTACAGGTGAAGCACTTTTACAGTCTTAGAGATAATCATGCAATATCTCTGTGATTAATCAGGCCTTCACTGCTGTGTTTGTATTTCCTAATCATTTGTTGGGGAAAAGTAAAAGTTTCATGCCTTTATCTACATTTTAATTTTGGGATTACTTCATCTTTAAATATTTGCTTTTATATTCACCATAATGAACAACCGTTTCCTTTGAAGGCTAGTGTCTGAAAGTGCTTCCATTTTAGAAATTTTTTGGTAGAAATTTACTGGCAGATGTTGCCTAAGTTTTTGCCCCTGCCTAAAATATACCAATATAAACAATGTGACAAGTTTGTTTAGCCACAGACACAGGCCAAAATAGAGACATGTGAGTCCCCATGGTACCCTGCATTTATTTGAGTAGGCTTTGTGACCTGTTAGAGTGTCTGTTTGAAGGATTACATGCAACTGAAACGCTAGAATTGCTCACACTGGGAGAGAGGTGGGTGGTATTTTGGAAACTGAACTCACAACAATTCCAAGTTTTACATGTGGCCCCTATCCCAAAATTTGTCTGTACCAAAACTGACACTGAAAATGGGATCTGGATTTTCTATTTAGGTCCCCCTATATTAAAAAAAAAAATTCATTTGTATTGCTTTTTCCTTTTCACTTGTTTTTGGTTTTGGGTTTTTGAGGTTTTTTTTTTGGTTGGTTGGTTGGTTGATTTGGTCTGGTTGGTTTTGTTTATTTTTTCTCTTTCTCATTTTCCTTTATATTCTTCAGAAATTCTCCTAATATATGCCTAGGCACAGTGGAAGCACCAAAGCAAATTTCTTAGGGTTTTCATCCAGTTGTAGGGACTTAGCTCCTTAGACTGTTTAACTGAACAAAAACAGTTTCTGTTCAGCCCTGCATGTCTATACTATCCAGCTATAATATTCATAACCTCCTAGCAGGAAAATTTCAGATAGTGTCCCAATTTATTTAAATGAATCTAAAAATAAGTCTGCTGATAATGGTTATGTCATTACTGGAGTAAATGTATCTAATTTTCTGTAATCAAAAAGCAGTGATTATCACCAGATTGGTTTAAAATTCATCGATTTAGCTATATTATATTTTTCACTTTCGCAAACGGGAAAATCCTCAATACTACGACTTATGAGAAAAAGAAAATAATTTTCCTATCTGTGACTTCTCCTGGGAGAGAATTTACACACATGGATGGATGGACAAATGGATAGATAGATAGATAGAGATAATTTTTAAAATATCATGGGATAAATGTAAGATAAAATATAGTGACTTGCATTTTTAATTTAGGAAAATCTGACAGAGATACTTACATCCATTCTCAAGATATCACAGGATTTAGAATTCCTCTCAACTTTGTTGTTCATACTTATAAAGTTAGAATCTGGCTTTCCAGACTTGATGCCTTACTTAGGTTGTGCTTTCTGTCAAAAATGAGTGCCCCTATTAAAGACCCAAAGTTCTTAATAGGACCTATCCTTTTCTATCTCTAAGGCTTTCTTAATAATTATAAAAAAATTATCAATTTCTATGATATCTAATAACCTTTACCTAAATTACTTAAGTCCCATCTTTCATCAATGGAAAATACTTCCCAGTGTTACTGGCTGTTCCTTTTCTCCCTATCATCAATTATTTTGTGCATTTCCATAACAGCATTCCACATATCTTCTTTCCCACCTAATATATCTGTATGTTACAGCTCTATCTCCTCATATGAAAATTGTTCCAGGACTCTAATTTTTCCATTGTCCTATTCTTTTCTGGACCATTTCCATTTCTGCTGTATCCCTTATGAAATTAGATTACTGATATTTACTGAAGTATAAGACAGAAGAGGTGTCACTGATTTATGTATCACTTTTTGTTATTCTCCATTTCCCAAGAAACACCAGTTCTCACAGAGCATTTTTTGTTTTGATCATTAGTGCACATATCAAGATTTGTGTAAGACTACCCAAACTTCATAATTTGGTGTAAATTTAGAGTAGCTTCAGTGGTACTTCCTAATATGCATACATTTCCACCTTCAACATATATTTTAACAGAATTAAGCTGGCATTAATTTTTGGCATAACCTTCAGTACTTAGTCTTCATTAGAGTAGTCTTGTGCTCCAGGAAAATATTATTTTAACTTAAGCTATCTGGCTATTTCTTCAGCTGTGAATGTACCCACCAAAAAACATTGGTAAATTAGACTTAATCAGACAATAAGAAAGAAACATTTCTTGACTTGAACATTTCTTGTTAAGTTATTCTCCTCAAAGAACAAAAGCATACAAGGAAAATTATGAACATGATAATACACAAAAGGTAAAGGAGTTCAAAATCAAAGGCTTAGTTAGGCAATTAAAGTTATATTTAGGCATTTAACTGTGTTAAGCATCATTACTTCCTCAGTTCCTCAGAAGTTAAAAAGACTGTTGAAAACTCAGGTTTTCAGGCACCTGAATTTGTACCCAGGAGCCTAATTTGAAACACTCACTTCTGTATTCCTCATTCAAAGTTTTTATAAGAAGCAGCTGAGGAAACTAAGTTTAGGAAAAATGTTGGTTTGTTTGTTATTTTTTTTTTTTTAATCATAGTCAAGACTGTTAGAAAATCGTTTTAAGCTTTAAAGAACTTGCTATATATCTCTGTATGAAAATAATATATCTTTCTTTTTGATATTGATTTTAAAATACTCCTGAGCTTTATTAGAACACTCTGGATGCAGCCTTGCCAGGTTTCCTTGCCAAAAGGCCATAAAATATAATAAAGGATTTTCGTTGCATCACAATGTTTCTCTACTGATATGAGAACAGCCTACTATGAAACATGTTATTTCATTCCAAATTCTAGGGAACTATATAACAGAAAGAGCAGAAGGGAACATTTAGAATGAACATGAGAGGAGGAAAACCTTTAAAAAAAAAGAGTCTATCAACACTGGCCCAAGCGTGCAACACTTCCAAAGTAAGAGATGTAATCCTCATGACTGGAGCAGTTTATATTTAAGCCACACAAGTTGCATGGGAATATATAGCAGAGAGAAAACCCACATTGCCTTGAGCTGAATAGCTTGATTGATCTAGTATGTGTTCTGCCTCTTAGAGAGAGCACTGACTAATGATACAGGTGACAAGTTTTCAGTTAGGGTGATGGGGTAGTTGTTTTCTGGTTTCATTTTAGTATTTTGTGTTTGGTTTTTTTGTTTTTTGGTTTTGTTCTTTTTTAGTTTATGGCACTTAGAGCTTGAGAATGACAAAAATCTATTATGCTGGGCTCTTCAGACTTCTGATACCTCTCAAAGAACTCCTTGATCCATGCTTCCACAATTGCTAAAAGACTATCACAACTCACTCATCTACAGTTTCTCTCAGTGTTTATCCTGTACCTTTCTCAGAAGGATTTTTGTGTTGTCGTTTCTGTATGACTTTGCCTTACTTTTCATAGATAACAATACATTCTTCCAAGTGCACCATTTCCATATTGCACAGTGGTTTCCATCCCTGCCTTGACCAGTTCTGGTGAAATGAATTTCTGAAGATGTTTTGCAGTATCTTTGGCATTTGAAAATTGAAAGTCTATCTGAATTTCTGTCCCTGTTTCTGTAAGAAAACTGTTTACTAAGAAGGACATACTTGAGGAAAATTGTCCTATAAATACCTCGCTGAGCCCTTCTTTCAAAGCATGTTATTTCTACCTTTTTCGTTTGGAGCACCCAGAAACCAACAAAATACAGCAAGACGAAAGAAAAATGATCCCTTATTATAAATAAAATCTAGTTCAATAGAAGAGATTCATCTATTGGATGTTTATCTATAGCACTATAAGAGTCTATATCCAAAATCATCAATATTGTAATCCATACGCACGTAAAAAACTCGGAATTACTTTCCTTTGGTTAGTAGCCTGCTGTCTCCATTGACTAAAAAGGAAGTCAAGAGCAGATGAGATACAGACATCTATAAAATTAAGATCCGTGGTTAGTTGGCTTACTTCTAGCAGAAGGAGACAGATACACAGAGGGACAAATCAGTATTGTTAGTGAAAGGCAATGTAATTTTGGCCTATATCTGCTAAGGTCAAGATATAAAAACTCACTGATATTAAATTCAAAGAATCAAATATGGCTATGGGTACAAGGGTCAGCCTCGGCATTGTCTGAACTTTATTTGATTTGTGGGTCCTCATCAGCTCTTTTTTTCCTCAATTATAATGTCTTTGTCTTTCAGTTTTGCTTTTCCAAAAATTCAGGCCTTAATTCACAAGAAATTTCCTAGTACTTCTAATGCTTTATAATCCTACTTTCTTACCTCCTTCCTTGGAGCAGAGGGTGATCAGGGTGTGAACTGTATCCATCAGTTCAAGCTGCTGTTTCTGCAGGACACTATTATTGCTTGTTGCCTTGTTTAACTGCTTCTCTAGTTCCTGGATTATGTAGCTTTGCCGTGTGACTAAGCTTTGTAGGTTTTCTTTTTCCTCCTTCAAAGTGGCCAGCTCCTCTTTGTGCCTTTCTTCCATTTCTAGAATTCTGTGCTCAAGTACACTAAAATGAAATAAAATTATTAGTAAATATTATTTCATGCCAACACAGTTAATAATATAGAAACCAGAACATTTTTTCAGTGTTTAAATAACTACCTAAATCAATAATTCTAAATTATGTCATATCTATTAATTCAGCCCACTGAGTCAAATGTAACTGATCTCTAAGACTGCATTTTTTTTGATGTTTGCATGCTGTAGTGCTTAAAGGACATGGAACTGTATATGTAGGTATTACTCTGCTTTACTGTGCACAAGCATAGGGCCAGTAAAACTTCTGAATGTAAAAGCTCAGGCATAAAAGCTTGAGGTAGAGGAGGGAGAAAATCAGGGCACTGAAGAGATGATAACCACTGGAGAGTTGGTAACAGGAATGGCTCAATATGATGAGACAAAAATCAGGGCAAACTGCAGAAGAGCTTGTGAAGGGCCTTGTCACTGAGTGCAAGACAAATATTGAAAATCACAGAGGACCATTGAGGTATGTGGAACCCATAATAAAAGTACTTTTTGATGTGACTTGTGAAGCTGGGATAAGAATTTCATACCAGATAAGCAGTGCCTGCCTTCACATCAAGAATAGTACTGTTTTCCCAAAAGGTAAATAAGCAATGGCATTTTAATGTGGGATTCCCTTTTTCCTTGAGTTTACATACATACCCCACTAACGCCCCACAGGCATGTTTGGCTGTTCCACAAAAGGCTCCTCAGATGGAAAATTGTTTGGCATCATGTTATGTGACCAACTTACATCAATTTTTATAATTATTTTTGCACATATATAGAAACACTTTCTCTGGATTAATATTATTTTTTTGGTACCCTTTCTGTCCTGTGCTGTAAGTGTTCAATTTACCAAGATTAAAGGCATAACACAGTACATCTAGAAAAATAGTGGTGTTGTAGACTTAAAGGACAGCTAATATTAGTCAGTCATGAGCAAGAAGCATTTCCATGATGCTTTGATGCTGTGGTGGCAATTTAACAGAAAGACTGTAATAGTATTAGATAAAGAAATTCATCCAATCTCACCGTTACTTTCTCTTTGGGGTTTCTGTTGTATAAACCAAAAGCTGTCTTTCTCATGCTCAAAAACCAAGTGGTGGTGAAAAACTTGCCAAAAAACTGCTTCCTGCTCAAGTCAGTCTTAGGTTTTACTTATTTGCACTCTCTCTCTACCTTTGTTTTTACTTCTGGATAACAGATCAGTGGCAAAATGCCTGCGTAATTTTAGGTCATTTAACCTAACAGAGGAATGTAATAAAATCCATATGGAGTTGCTTCTACCCTATATCATTGAGCCTCAATATGAGCTGTTAGAGATGATAACAATGCAAAGATTAAATTCAGGCACCAAAATTTGCTGTGCAAGCTAGAATGAGATCAAAATTTTTTTAAAACAGCAAATTTTTTTCTGAAATATTGTAAATGCAGAATTTACAAAGATCCTGAGGAAAATGTACTTTGTAATACCAACATGTCTAGTTCTGTGAAAACCAAAAGCATCTGGGTAAAGGGAGCAAAAAAAGAAAAGATGTGAGGGAAAATACATTTTCATAGGGTCCCAAACACAAAGGAGAATATATCTCATTTTAAAAGACTCATTAATTAGAAACAAAATAACAAGATTTAGTGGACTGAAATAAGATGGTAGAAGGTTACACCCTGATAAAAATATGGATTTTGAAGCCAAAGAACTATAAATTATTTTAGCACCTTATCAGAGCTGTTGCTGATTTTTCATCACTTGAACATTAACATTAAACATCATGTTTAGATTCACATCATGGTCTAGACTCACATGGATTTTTTTGAGAATACGTATGTGGTAGCCTTTGAACTTTCTTATGCAGAAAGTCAGATGTAGTTTAGGTTCGCAGAAACGGTTGAAAAATCATCAGATAGTTTTGGTTCTAGTCATAAAATATTGTCACAGAAACCCACTTCCTTTTGAAATTTATCAGTTCTATCCACAGATTAATCCTATTCACTGATAATTTTTCACAGAAATTATTGAAGTCCTAATTGTGATTCTAGATTTTAACTTTTCAAATAAACTAGTTACATCAATGCACCTGGGATAGGAAAAAGGCAGCCTAGTCACAGTCTGTAATAGAATGGGTGCTAGGTGGGGCCAAGTCCCAGTCTGACATCTTACAATCCCCCAAAATGTTGCGTATTTTCAGTGCAAGACAAGATGTCATTCAGGAAGATAGAATATAGCTTTATAGTTACATAGTAAGACAAGAAAGTTCCCTTTATGCTTATCCATATAGTACAATGTAGATCCTTAATTCCACAGTATCCTATCTGCATGTCCACAACTAAATAACTTCCATATCTGAATCATTTCATGTCAAAGAAAGAGCCTTTGACAACCACAATTTATGTTTTGCATTATTTGTTTCCCACTGTGGCCTTCCTAAGCCCGTAGTAAATGAATCCAGAGGGATGGATCCAATCTTATTTGTGTCAGCACTGGCCATGTCAAGCAAGAAGAGAGGAGCTGACAATGTTTAGAGCTCCACAGTTTGGCATCTACAGAGACAGACAGGAAGCAGATGTTTTATAGCTTTAATAATAATACATCCTAATATTTCTGAGTGGTGTGTCAACATGTGGTGGAAAGATGGAAGTGTCATAGCACTTGAGTCCTTTAATTTTCTATGTAGATTAAAAGTCCTGTAATTATAAACTGCAAAACTGTGCTATTTTCAGGAATGCGTATATATTTATGCAATTGGCTGCATATCCATAAATCTATATCAGATAAAAGTAAGTCCTGAGGATAAGACAACTCCCTGTAGTTCAGGGAGAAGTCCAAAACATTCATTTTTGTTTTACTATGAACAATGAGAAAACTTTGGTTAAATCTCCAAATGAAAAAAAGCAAAGTCTTCATACAGATTGGGGATTTCTGAACTGGACTGTTCCAAAAGGAAGAAATCCTTCAACAGCGTGAGAAAAGCTGCTCTTATGGCTTCTGACAACAATATGGCCAGAATTATTCATTTGTATTTTTATATTAATATTTTTATAGATCATTTAAATTAAAAAAAAAAAAAGAGAGAAGGGCTAGGAAGTTCAAAAAACCTTGAAACCCATTGAAAGCAATTTAACAGGTATCTAGGGTTTCTTTAACTGTGGCAAGACCACTCTGTTGCTTCATTTTTGTAACATCAGAAAGCATCTAACAGACAAATACCATTAAGAAATAACTTTGCTGAGTGCTTGGTAACAATATTTTCTCAAATTTTTAAAGAAGCATTGTGAAGACAGTGTTAAAACTAAAATACGTTTAATGATTTTCATTAATGGCTATTGCTGACACAAAATATTAATGAAAATGGAAAGAAGGCTGTCTCTATATGAATCAGTCCAACGTCCTCAAAAGGCTGACTGAAACACTCTTTTATAACACTTTCCAGTAACATATTATGGCTCTTTCTTGCAGTAAGTTTCTTCTATTAATTTCCTATACATTTTAAATTCCTATACAATTCCTATATGCTTGAAATTTCTGAACTTTTGAAAATACTACTAATCCAGACACATGAAACATTCATGGAAACTACAACATAATAAAAATAAATCATCATTCACCAGAAGCATCATATAAATATACATATATTTGTTTCTAAAGATGCACACAAATATATGTTTTTTATAATTGAAGCCTTCAATTTGAGGAAATGTATCAGGCATTTGGGGAACAAAGTTGAATAATAAAGAAGAATTTGAAGAATAAAGTTGTGAATAAACAAGTGTTGTTAACATTAATAAATTCCAATATTACCCATTGGATAATGACACCTTGGAATCATTATCTAGGAGAATATTAATTAAAAACCAAACACACACACATGCAAATCCCAAACCCAGACAAATTTAATATTTCTAAGGATTAGCTATGTCTAAATATCTAATGTAGTGGTTTTGATGAGGCTAGGAACCTATTTTCAATGGTACAAATGATGTCTTGACTTTGTCACTATATAAGCCCATGGAATGACACAGTGCAGCACCTCAGTGCAACTGATACATATATGATAAGTCCATCTGATTCAGAAAAAACCTCTACTAATGCTGGAGAGAGTAGAGTACCCATACAGAAGTCAAAGAATGACTTCTAGTGAAAGCTGTTGTCATTTTGAAAGGTGATGAAGTAGAACATATAGGAAACACTCTGGCAACTGTCCAAGGGAGAAGGAAAGTCTGGTTTAGACAATCTGCCTTATAAGGTAGTTTAACCACTAATCCATTCCAGACCATAGAAGTTTAAGAGATTTTTTTTTAAATCTTTGTTTTCAGAATCTTCATTTTAGCCATGTGAGAACAGGACATAGACCAGACCTTGGAGATGAACATCTTTTGCATTAAAATAATATTTTAAAAATTATGATTTATTAAATATACAGATAAAACATTTACTTTGTTGAGGTATTCACTAATTAAAGACAAGTAAAGTCACACTAGAAAAAAGTTATTTGGCCATTTATATGTAGGTTTCTTTCATTATATATGTACAGGAAGACAAATGGGTAGAGGATTTCAGTGCTTACTTTTGGGTGCAAGAACATTATTTTACCAAAAAAACCCCGAGGCAGTTTCTTTGTACTTCCTTTTAGGTAAGTAAAAATTTCCCTATGTTGTTAGATGCTGACCACTCATACTACCTTGGGAGTGTGATACTGTCTGCTCAGTTTAAGGAAATATGAAAATATGCTCTTATTTCTCAGGGCCAGTAAAGTAACAAGTTACTTAGCACCAATAAGCCTACTTTTTATACCAATGACAAGATAATTCCATTAAAATCACTAAGTGTAAAATTGGGACTTATATTTTAGTATATGCACAACCTTCAAATGAAACTTGACAGACATATTGTGTTTCCTCATCTTTCACACAGTCAGACAGACATTCAAGAACTGTTCTTGAGTCCTTGATTTTTATAGCACACAACAATTCTTGTGCTGAACATGTTAACCCAGTATTATTTTATGCAAATTCAAGAAAGATTTTATGTTTAAATTGCACTTTCATGATTTGTCAATGCAAGATCCAGAATTCCATTATATTTTTCTTCATTTGTTTCATTTTAACAATTAGAAAGCTTTTTAACACTTGCATATTGAAACAAATGGCACACTATAAATTAAATGCAGCTGGTACACTCCAGGGAAAAAAGAAAAAGGGAAGTTCATCAGGCACTTAGGAAGGGAAATCTTTCAAGAATAAATCAAAATAGCATTTAGAAAGCTCTTGTGGGAAAAAAATGGCAATGGAAGAAACCACCGTTTACATTATAGTGGGTGGGAACCCACAAAACCAAATTATTTATGGCATGAGAACACTCAATAGACACATGATTCTAAGGCAAATGTGACTCTACTCATGCCATAGAATATCTTCCATTTCAGTGGAATAAAAAAAAAAAAAAATTGGCTCCTCTTCCGAGCAGAGACAGGCAGTAAGGAGAAAGGCCAAGAATAGACATATTTCTAGTCTAAAGAACATGGTCCCTTGTTGATACACAGTGTTAATTTTGTTTAAGGATAATATGCAAGTCACTGTAGCACATCAATGGTCAGTTATTCTTACTATAAAGATTTTTGCATTACTTTCATCCAAAATTCAGTTCTCTGAATGTGATTAATATCTTAATTTTTATTTTATATAGCAAGAAATTATTAGCTCACAGTACAATATCTCTTTTGTTTCTGCAAAGACAATAGCTCCTACACTAGTTCCCACTGTGCTGTAAACCTACTGCAAAAGAAAGATCCTTTCCAAAATAGCTTACAGTCCACCTACATAATGTGGATAAAATGAATTTTCTCTATTTATTGGTGTGTAAGTGAAATGGAGAGGGATTAAGAGTACCTATCTGCAAATAGCTACTAAACACAGCCTGATGAGTAATCTGCAAATATTGTTTAAATTTAAGCAAGCTAAAATCATTGGCATGTCCAGAAGCCCAATATCTGCTGAGGTCACCAAGATTTGTCCCACAGTCCACCTGACACACACATAATTGATTTTAAGTTTAGAACCTGCAAGGCCAAGACTACACAGCTCTCTTTAAGGAGAAAAAGATGATACAAGAGTGGATGATCCATATTTTAGTGTAATTATAGGACGGCTTTCTTCCTAATTTTGTCAGTCCTGAGCAGACTTTAAAAGGACCCATACAATGCATGCCAGGTCTTTGCTTTGCTACAAGATGAAATTCTGCACGATTTTCCATCTATCCACAAATACCTATACTTTGGAGTCAAGTAACAAAAATGTGCTTTTAAAAATAGCCATCCTTTTCTTCTGACTTTTCAAAATCCATTTTATCATAATGTCAGCCAAGCCAAAGGTCAGCTTAAGTAGGGCTTATTTGTTTGCTGACATGAAGGCTTTTTACTCTGATTAATTCTTAAAGTAAATAAATAAATCCAAATAATACAAAATACAGTCTCTTAAGCAGCCAACAAAATTTTGTTGCTAACAATATTCAGCAAATAAATATACAAATACTTATATACTTAACTAACAATTGAATTAAATCCATTTTGAAATAAATCTGTAAAATATGTAGAATGAACTGCCCCCTGCCAATCTGTCTGTGGAATACAGGGAGAGCCCACACAAGCAATTTAGGTGAATTGCCTATTTTTGAGATTGCTGAAGACAAAGTTAATCCCACACTAATTTATTCACATTTCTATTTGGTTAAGGGACATCTCTGGAGTTCAAGGGTTTTCAGTGTAATTCAATTTCTTCAGAAAAACATTTGCTGGAATTACTAGTTGCAAAAAGTTCTTAGATTAAACACATTAAATTGGTATTCATAATCAGTAACAATAATGATATATTATTCAACCAGCTTTGCAATTAGACACATTTTACAAGCACATTTCTTCATATCAGTATTTTTTATTTTTCATCATTATGTGTATTTTGTCTTCTTTACCCTGTAGCCTCTTGCCCACTATGGTGCCAGTCTGCCTTATGCATAACCCTGGGCAAGGTTTTTCTGCCTCAGCTGCCAATTCCTGTCCAGCAGCACGGGCCCACGCTGCTGTCTTTGGAAGACTGACTGATCTCAATTAAAAGAGTCCCCTGCAGCTTCTATCGCATGCCTCAGGGTCTGCCTCATCTTAAAAGCTGTTTGCCACATTTCAATATCAATGTAGACAGAGGAAATAGAAACTTTAGTCCTGGTCAGACTGACCTCAGAGTTGTTCTCTCTAGAAGGGAGCTGAGTGAGGCTGGGGAGTCAGAGCACTGCCTGTCCCCCGGCTCACACTGCCCATCGCAGGGGCAGCAGCGTGTTGGGTGTCTCAAAGAGCACTCGGGCAGCGCAGCAGCTTTCCCACTGTCCTGGGCGCAGTGCCCAGGGGCAGCTGCTGTGGGGAAAGGCCAGAGCTGCCCTGTGCTGGGCACAGCTGGTTCCAGTCAGCTGCCCAGTGTGAGGAGGGAGGGGAAAATGAAACAATGCTGACACCAAGGTCAGAGAAGGGGAAGGAAGGAGGCAGCAGAGCAGACACAGCCCTGCAAGCCTGTGGGAGAGGCTATGGTGGAGCAGGTATTTCCCATGGAGGACCCTGTAGTGGAGCAGATATGTCCAGAAGGATGCTGACACCTGTGCAGAGCCCATGTGGAGCATTTTTACCCCTGTGGGAAAGAGCCATGCTGGAGAAGAGAAGAAACATGAGGAAGAAGGCAAGGCAAAGTGTTGTGCTTTGTCTACTGTCTACAGCCCCAATTCCTCAACCCTTTGTACTGCTCAGAGGGCATGTAGAAGAATTAGGACTGAAGCTGACCCTGGGAGGAAGGGGAGGCAGAGGTGAAAGGTCTTTTTGGGTTTGTTTCTGTTTCTCACCATCCTACACTGTTATTAATTGGTAGTAAATAAGGCTGTTTTGCCCATGACAGTAACTGATGAGTGATCTCCCTGTCTTTATCTCAACAACAAGTTTTCGTCATATTTTCTCCCTGTTCTGATGGTGAGGGGGAGTGAGAGAATGTCTGGGTGGGCGTCTGGCATCCCAGACAAGGTCAGCTCACCACATACATTCTCTGACATACTGAACTGCCAAGTGACTTCAGGTGCTGGGTCCCTGTGGCACAGAAAGGGAACACTGAAACTACTTCCCGAATCTCAATTTACTGCTTAAAAAGTTGTGTTGGTAAATATTTTTTTTCATCAGCTGAAACATAAATCCCAAATGTTTACCATTGGCTTCTTAAAATGGAGCATGGATACAAGTATGCTATAGAGTACAAAAAGAGCGGGAGATCCTTCCACATGCCTTATCTTTGAATACATTAAAATTAGAAAGATGAACTAATGAAGATTTTCTGTTTCTGATGCACTTTAAGGTAGTTGAAAATCTCATAATTTAATATTTTCCTACTTGAAAATGCTCTTAAAAGTTATCCCTATGCTTTTAGGTTGCAGATACTGTGGTCATATGACTAAGTTGTCATGAAACCTATTACCTATGCTGTCCACTTACCATATTTGCTCCTTCCATCAGTTGTTTAAAACAAAGTATACACAGACCACTTTGTAATGAACAGAGAAAGAGACCAATTACTCACTCTTACCTGTTTTTCTCATGAATTTTTAGGATTTCATGTGTCTGTTGTAGCAGCTGTTTTTCTAGCTTGTATGTTGACAGGGAATTTTCCAGTAGCTGAATTTCAAGTCTGGATGTTTGATTTAGCACCTTAAGGATAAATTAAAAACATTAATGTTTATATTATCCTGGATATTTTATTTTAGCAGCATAATATAACAATTTAATTCTGATCTGATGATTTGTCAAAAATTGTTTCTAAATCTTTTTAACCTCATCTGCTCAGCTGGCGCAGATGAACTCAATCAAACTACACTGATATGTACCAGCTGATATTCTGGCATTCTAAAACTGTAGTATAGTAATAGATCAACAGAAAGAGAGAAGGTGACTGCCAAATAAGCTTCATTTCAATAGAAAAAACAAGAGACGTGCCTCAGTCATGCACTTCTACAAAGTGTGCTTAGACCAGAAAAGTGCAAGAGTACTTGGAATGAAGTCAAAGTGTTGCATCTGCTATTTTGTAAATAGAGCTCCTACTTTAGCTTTCCTCTGCATTCTCTCTTTTGTGGTGTTAGCAGTTCAGTGCCTTATTTTTGTTTGAAATCATTGACATTCACAGAGCAATCTGAATTGTCCATTTTTGTTGTCCTACAAAGCTTCAAAAATTGGGAAATGATTGATACACAACAACAATGATGATCAAAAGCTGTGATTTATCTTGTTACTCATTATTTAGCCTGACACTTGCATCATTGACAATAGGTAGCTGTTTATTGAAAGTCAAATGCTGATCTAGTTTCCTGGGCAGTCCTACCTCTGTTGCACACACAGAGCTAAATATACTAACCAAATGGAAACAAAAGGAAGACACATAACAAAGGTCAATCATCATTGCTGTTATTACCAAGAAACAAAGTTTATTTTCTGGACCCCTGTGTTGAAATGTTTTGTGTGGTGATGCATTAAAAAGGAAAGAGTTTGGGAAATGTTCTCTGCAATTAACAGCTGCTTGAAAAACACGCTGGGAACATACCTGGGTTTCAACATCCGTGAGTTTTCTTGTCTGCTCTGCTGTCTGGCTGAGGAGGCTGGTCCCTATCTCGAGCATGGTAGCAGTGTGGTTCTGCACAGCATTCTGCTGCAGCTGCACCATCTCCGATTTCATGTTTTCCACAATGTAGTTCTCAAGCTGTAAAAAAGAAAAGGTTGTAGCTGTAGTATTTTTACCTGTTTAGGCATTCTGGTGTCATAAAAGGTGCATAGCTGGCATTCTTGTCAAAAGCAGAAATTTTTATATTTTCAGGGGGATCTGACTATCTTCCCCTTTCAGTTAGAGTACTGAGATTTTTTCCAACTATCATGATCTGTGTCAAGATTGCAGTGAGCACTTGTCATGGAGATAGCAGCTTCAAAATGAAACCCTCAAAAAGCAAAGCACACCAGAGGAAAACATAAAACACTATTTGTACATCATAACTTACATGAGAGTCTTCCATGGAAGAGATCCTACAACCCTTGGTTTATGTCTGCCATTCAGGACTATGATTTTTTACTCAGTTGAATACCCCCAAAAAATGTTTTACAAACTCAGCAATAAGCACAACTTAGTTTAATTGAGATAAAAAAAATTCTAAAGGAATGGTAACACTATCATACCAATAAAAAAGGAAGGTGTTGGCCAAAAAGCATATAAAGTTGGCTTGCTCCTTTGCTTTATTCATTTTGATATTTGGTTTGACTTGGCAAATTGTTGAACAGAATCTGAACTAGAACCCTGTAAATAAATTGAGTACCTCAGAGAGGGGTGCTTTTTATTGGAGTTTGTTTTAGTCTGTGTAGACAGAATCATTCCCTTCTAGCTGACAGTGTCCTTGCCTGGCCACAGCAGGCCATAAACCCAGGCTAGTCTATAGTATGATGAGATTCTTTCTTACTTACTTATGCATTGTTCTGGCTTGATGTCCTCCATAAAGCTTAAACATAAAGATAGGTGGCCCAGAATATAATTTTCAATACCTTCCACTGAAATAACCAGTTGGAGCTGGTTGAAACCAAGTGAAGATTTAATCCTTAGTAGTTAGTCACTGTGACAGGTAAGTTGCATAACTAAATAGTAAGAACCAGATGGAGTTGTTTTAAATACTGAAAAAGGAGTGGTAGTCAGATATAGAGTGTGATAATAAGAATGGCTGCTTTCATTTTTTCCATAGGTATACTTGTGCCTAGGGGCCACGACTGTTAGATATTCTAATGAGCCACTTCAGTTGACTGAAAATTATTACAAGTTTGATCATTTAGGTGGACCTACTAGTTTTATGAACATGATTACAGAAACAGGACACTGCCACAATGTAAAATATTTTCTGCATAAGACAGTTGTTGATGATTTGTTTGATTGTTTGTTTGTTTGTTTATCCCAGTCTGAAGAAACAATAACCATCATGGTCAAAACTAAAGTGGATGTCCTACAATTTCAGAAAACAAAAAAGTTTGCTTGAATTGCCAGGTAACCACTCTGGACTGAAAATCTGGAGAGTGTTTTAAGTGGTTTGTAACATTTATTTTTGAATAGTTTGATAAGTATTTAAATGAGATTTAACACCCAAAGAAAACTGTGTATTACAAAGTAATGTCTATCATGGATATCACCATTTTCCCCTCCCAGTGGGAAAAAGTGTAAGTTTAATGCTTTTATTTAGTTTATTACTGTGAAACATTTTACAGATATTAAGCTGATTCAAAGGAGAGTTTATTGATCTATTGCATTTCTATAACATTATTTTATTTTCAGAAGTATTTTGCCCATATAACTCTTTCTCATAAGATAATTCATTTTTAGTCACCCTTTGCTTCTTTTTTTTCTTAACAGTTTTGGTTTGTTCCCCCAAACTATCTGTTGATTGCAAATAGTCCCTGTGAATGAGCCCCGTAAACTGGGTTATTGTCCTTTTCCATATTCAGGTCCAGAATATGGAGACTGATTCTGGAATATTTGAAGAAGAAGTTCAATTTCTCTGATGAATTTTGCTTCCTAATGAAATACAGGGCTCTCCAATCATGGTACTGCTCATGACAGGTTGTCAACACACACATTTCCTCCCATCCAATGTCTTTTGTTTGCAGGTAGGAACGTGTCTGTGCTGTAGCTGTACAGTGCTTGATTTGCTAAGCCTGGAGCTTTCTGAAACTGCCTTGCTGTGCATAAGGAATGACATGCATATGTGTAACGGATGCCTCTTAAAACCACTGCAAAAATGGTAACAGCATTTATTACACATCGGAAATTAGATGTTTTCACATAAAATGCCCACAGATAGGGAAATAAATATAAAAAATGTATATTTTAAGTAATTTTCTTTGCCTGTTACTTTAATCACAGAGAGGATTGTGATTTTGATTGCATCTGTGTGGAACTACAGCAGATTTGACTAGCAAAAACACAACCACAGATTGAGGCAAATTGTATAACTCGTATTTTTAATTATTCTAGTCTAAGACTGTCCCCATGGTATCCAGTCTTTGGCAATTGCCCTCCATTACTCACTCCTAAAACAGCCTCAAATTGAATCTGAGACTGACTCCTTATAACAACAAAGCTGTCTTTCCTGTTTCAGAATTACTCATTAAATGCTTTTGTAAATATTTGTTGTTAAGAATACCACCGCAATAATATCTATGAGCCCATCTCTGGAGTACCAAGAGCTATTCACTCAGGCAAAGGGGGGGTTGAATAAAAACTGAAATAATATAGGGGTTTTGTTACATTAATTCCCCTTCCTTCCTCCCTTTACTTACTTCTTTCAGTTTGCTCTGTAGATTTATTGGTTGCAATATTGGCCCTGCTAAAATCAATGCCAAAATTTCCATTGGCTTCAGTAGGCCAAGAATTCACCTATTATTTTTATTGCAGGAAGCCAACAATTTACCAGGTTCATTATGACCAAGCATGGAATTTCATCTGAAGCCTTGCCTTCTCTGGAGGCCTTGTATTAAGCATATGAACTGAGCTTTCTTTGTGGTTAGTTAAGAGAAATAGCATCTATTTACTAGGTGATAAAAGGATCCTTGCAGGGTGGCCTCACCAAAGATTTGACACATGGAAACCTATTCACAGAAGCAAATTAAAGAACATTTAGGGGTTTACGTAATTTTCTAGAACTTCTTCATCCTATAATTAAATTAAATTAAATTCCTCCAGACATTCTGAATTAAACAAGTCCTTAAATTACTGTATCTACTTATTTCAGCTACCTTTTTTTTCAAAAGTGAAACAGAATTATATTCTGCATTCTTTTCCCCTCATCCCATCCCTCCAACTATATGGGTTTCCACAGTAAATTGATGTCCTTGTTATTAATTTGGCTGCATCTGCTTTCAGTAAGACTCATTACATTGCAAAGGAGTTATGGGTAATGCTGAATTACCAGTGGGATGTATAAGAACATTGTAACATTCTCAGAAATAAAACTGTCAGAAGATCCAGTGTTATTGGTTAATAAACATTCCAGAGGATTATATATTAAAAGTATCTAGCCTTTTCTGGACAATGTCTATTGAATAACCTTCATAGAAACCACCAAAGCACTAATAGAACTATTAAAATGGAAACGGTAACTTAGGGCCTGTGTAATGATAAAGGTTTGTGGCAAATGGCTTATAAATAAATAAGAGCTTTTACTTTGATCAAATAATTCTGGTCCCAGGTAACAGCTGTTTATTAAGGATCAGTATGATTCCCAGAAGATGTTTTCATGCAGTGCCTTACAACAAGATTACAAGTTAAAGTAGCCATAGACTATTCTCCTCCTACCATAGACTACACATAATTTGGAAATATAGAAAGAAAATGACCAGTGTTATTTTGTAAAAGTGGTTTTGTGTTGTCTTGCTTTGAAAACATGAATAAGTACTAGTAATGCTACTCCACAACCCAACCAATGAAAGTTCAATTCTTCTTTCTTTATTTTTCTATTTGAGGGAAGGTCATACCTCTCCACAGTGACAAACTGCCTCAGGGAGTGAGACAGAAAAATGACATTTGATGTGAATTTTGTTTCATAAATACATAAACAGCCTTAGTGGGAATAAGCTGAAAGAAGTAGAAATACATAGAATACCTTAGAATTTCTTTGGGATTTGAAGAAGTAGAAAGGAGTTAGGAAAGACTTTATCACTGAGAAAAGTTATTTTATTCATGTATTGAAAAAGCCAATACTGCATTTATTTAAAAACACATTCTATAGGCTATTTGTCAATGAGGGAAAAATGATAAAATAGTTAATTTACAATGATTCAACCTTCATGTATTACAATTCCAATGAGTAGAGAACAACAATCCTTGCACAATTTCTGTTTGTATATGATTACTGTGAATCAAGGACAATGAACGTGGATGGCAAATAAAGGCAATGAATAACGCACAAATGCTAAAACTCTAATCTGTACCACTTTTGAAATAACATTACCTACATTAAGATGATACAGGATCATACAAATAACTTCAGTAAATTTATGAAAACAAAAGCTGAAATGAAAGCTTTAAGTGACTGCTACAAAAATTGACTCATAGAAAGGCATGTTGGGATATGTGGTATATGAGTCTTTCACAAAATCATTGGTTATGAAATATACTGGTTATGAAATACATTGGTTATGAAATATATTTCAATTCTCAGAGGAACTAGAAAACTAATCCACCAAATCCATACATAGTCAAGCAAACACTTACGAGAAAAGCTGGCTGTAAAAACTATATTTACTTTTTTTTTTTTTAATTTAATGTACCCAGATTTCTTGCCTTAAAGCAACGACAAAATAAGCCTGTTAGTTTTTCAGTTGCATGTTAATAAAAGTAAATATTAGCATGATACTTGCACAATTATTCTGTACTTGTTTTTGCGTTTTCATAAGTTCCTGTAATATTGCAACTCATCATTTTGATTTCTTGCTCAGCTATTTTTTTGTATCTCAACCCTCAATCACAATAGTGTGGTTTCCAAATTCTGTTCCTGACAGAGAAACAAACAATGACTTGCAGGGAATGTATGTTCATTTCTGAACTGAAACATTGGACTGTTTATTTCCAAACCAAATGTTCCAAACACATAAATGATACTTTTCCTTAAATCCTTGATTCCTTGAATGTCTGAATCTTTGACATATCATATATTTACTGTCTGGCTATAAGGCATAATTCAATAGATGCAATTCCTCTGTGACCAGTGAAACCACAGCTGCATTCTCCTCACACAATGACTAAACACTGTTTGATTCAGCCCCAGCGAGTGATACTGAGACTTCTTGTCTGGTTGATTTCCAATATGCTAATGACACTTGTCTCATGAAAGTTGAGCTTGGGTTTATATCAACCTTCAGTAAAATAAAAGTGTGCTATAAATGTAGAAGAATCTTTCCACTAGCTAAAAAATAAACAAACAAACCAAAACCCCAAATCAAGCATGTTTTTCTCTTCAAATAAAGACAGGACATGTTTTTGCCAGAAGAAATCAGGGATAACACATGTATGAGATTATTCCAAAACAGGGGAAGTAATCTTTCTGCTGCATTCAGCATCAGTATAATGTCTGCAACAGTTTTGTTTTCAGTTCTGTGTGTTGCAATTCAAGAAAGATGTACATTATTTCGAAAAGCGTACAGAAGACCAAGAGTTGTCCTAAATTTAAAAAATTGAAAGACTTACAAATGCTTAGCTTGATAGGAAGGCTAACAAGAAAATAACTTACTGGGCTAAGACAAAAATGTAAAGGGAAAGTGAATAACTTGTTTCCCACATCCATGAATCTTCAGTATTAGAGGTCTAATTTTTACACATTCATGGAAAAGTCTTCTAACTGTACAGGCAACAAAATATTGGTAGGGATTCTTCAGTGAGCAAACTGTGAAAAGTCCATTGCTGTGGAGAATATTTCAGGTAAAGATCAGACAAATTATGTCATGATCTTTCTAGTTATATTGATTTTATTAATCATAGGTTTTTCTATTACTATGCTTCAGACCTAAGGTTACAGGCTCAATATTTGGCATTAAACTCTAGTAAAATCTCCATTGAATTGAGAAAAGATTTGGAAGCCACATCTCCTAATGAGATTTTTTGAAGGAAGTCAAGAAAACAGAGGAGTCCTGTGAATTAAAACAACAAACATTTAAAAAAAACAACACTCAGACAAACAGAAAATCTAACCAAGAAAAGCAAGCCAAACATAATGATATAAATAAAAGGAACTGTTCTGGATAGACCAAATCATTCAAATTAGGACATTCATTGAGGAAGTTTCTGAATGTATGAATATTCCTCCTTAGGGTGGCACTCTGCAGAACCATCTGAGAAATTATTTCATTAACTACGTCTGAAATTATAAACTGGCAGAAATTTCTTAAACTCAAGTTACTTTTATTAGGCTGCTTTTGAAACTACAATTTCTAAAAAATCAATTAATTTGCAGATATCCAAGATTATGTCAGTGGTATCTTGGCATCTTTATACTATTTTATGTTATTCAGTAAAGTACATAAAATGTAACAGGTAGTAACTGATAATGATGGTGGAAGAATATGCTGTGTGCATCCCACTAAAATCTTAAGAAATTCAAAAGGGAAGTACTTTTTTATCAATTACTGTACTTTATTATGAATAGAAATACAAGATATGGGCAACACATAGTTTTTTGTTTCAAGATATTTAAGGACATCCTCAGCTAGGTTTACCCAATAATGTAATATGCAAATATGAATTTCAGTTCCTCATTATGTGGCAAGAAATATTTCCAATTTTTTTTAAGTTTTATGTCATTTTAAAAGCTTAGCCATTAGTTAGCTATCCTACAAAAGAATATAAAACATTTAGGAATAAATTTCAATTAATTTAGTATGAATATTAGTTAATATAACTCATTTTTTAACCTTAAGGTTTAATAAAGTGAATAAGCAGTATAACTGAGAATCACACCAAGCATGATCAAATGGGTCCCACAAGGAGGCTTTTGATAACATTTAATCATAACAATATGTTCTCATTTTCTACTGATTAGTAATATTTCTGGTTCAAATAATTATCTTGTTGAATGTTATTTATAAATTTTGTTACTGTGTGGATGATATTTTTCTGTCTTGATAATTTTCTAAACCACTTAGTTTTATAAACTAAATTCATTTGCTTTTACAGTTGACTGAAAATATGAACCATCCTCAATATACACTGAAAAGGGAAGACATAGCTGTGAAAAATGCAACATCTGTCATATCACCCTAAGCACATTAACATCTGCAGGGATTTTTTAAAAAATAATTTTCTGTTAAATTGTGGAACTAATTAATTTTCTTTAGAAAATATACTTTTGGTGAGGTCTAATTTTCAGAAACAGTACGTTTGGAACAACGCTGTGTAGAAGAGTATTTGAACAGCTTTTGGCTCATTCCTAGCTTATGCACTAGTTCCAATCAAAACTAGTTCCACTGAAATATCTCCTCACTGCATTGAATACGGTTATTGAAAAATGCAATCTTAAACAGCATAAATAGGTCTGGTTGCTATATTCTTTGCCAGCTTATGTCTAAACTTTCATTGAACCTGGTAAGCCAGAATATAGTTTGGAATCTGTATGTGTTATAGGAGATAGTATAATGCTTTAACATTGTACTACTTAATCTATTTTTAATTCTGCTTAGTTTCTGCAAGACTCAATGGTTTTATGCTCTAGTCTTTCACCAAATTTCCTTTTTTCATATTTTTTTATATATAGATAGATATATATCTCACAGGAGTTGAATCTCTTTATTCATTGCCATGTGCTCTGCTTTCAGCTCTTCAGTTCTGTCTTAGGATCTTCCTGATGAAAAGATCACAAATTCTTTTTAATTACCATTTTTGTCTCTTTCCTGTGCAGGTTGCAGATTACCATTCTGCCTATCACTAACCTGATATGAAGTCTCAAAGTCAACTGAAGATGCTGTACATTTTATCAATTGCCAAAAAAGCCTCAATTTTTAATTCTTTTTGAAAGCTTAAATTAGAAGTTTAAATGGCATAAATAATAAGTTTAGGTGCACTGAAACCACTGAAAATACTGCAATTTCAGTTTACTTGGGCCTACAGGAATTCAAGGGCATCCCCTGGTCCATAAAACAACTTCCTCACTCTTCCAGGCAAATACCTATTTTTACCTTCATCCCAGAGAAATCGACAAAACATCCAATCTAGGCATCCCATCAATCTTGTAACACTAACCAGAACTCATGATCTGCACCCTACGTGTTCACATCCTCTGTGTGTGTGCTTCTATCATACATCACACACTGGTTAGGAGAACTGAAACCTATCTGAGATATTTTCCTATGTGATAGGGAGTAATGAAAGCTTCCTCAAGTTTGATCGTTTCAGGAAATGTAAATCTTACTGTGCACTCCCTGTCCTCTGATGTCTCATTGGCACCTGGTAAGGACGGAATCATGGTAGGATTTTGCTTTGTTCAAAAAAAAACTGATAAAGTGCAGGAACACTGTGTGTCCACAGTTAGTGTTAATGCAACTAACTTTACTTCAAAACACATGGAGAAATATAAACAGAACAAATCGGCATGGACAAAATGGTTCATGGTCTGCTTGAGATCAGAGAATTCCGCTTCAAACTTCTGACTTGAAACCTCTGACAAGCTAGAGCAGCTGAGTGGACAAGGTATTTGTAAGCAAATGAAACTCCTCAGCTCAACATATCTTTTTTAGCAAAAAAATGTTTATAAAAATCCTATCTAGACTACAAAGTATAATAATATTTTAATCAAGAACACTGTCCTTTTCTTCTTTCCCTTACGTAATAATGGCAAGCATTATTTTGTTATGCTTTATGTCTTGCATTTAGCATCTGGCTCCAACAACATGATTCTAGTTAATATCAAAGAAAGTTGTTCTTTTCCATTGGTACCTAATATAGCAAAGAGCAAAACCTCTGTGTTGTAAAATCCATTCGCCTGCAGAGCCCAGGGAGGCTGAAACCTGAAAGCTGCTGTACTTCTTCAGTCAACAAGGAATTAATATCTAGACAAGAGTTTACATATTCTCACACACAGTATTTATGTGCAAAGATTTGCATGAGTGTATATGTAATATCTCTTAAATTATGGGGTTTAATCTATGCAGGCAGCAATGTTTCTTTGTGTCTTATAAATTTTGGCTATATTTATGGTTCTCAACTTTTATTACAATAATCTGGGCACAAGCACTTTAATGATAGGTGTTTTGGATAAGTGACAATGTTTACCTTAGTTTTAATATAGACATTAAAAAATTGATACATCTTCACTAGAATCACTTCATAATTTTAAGAAATATATATAAGAAATATAAATAAATGAAATTTCCAGAAATATCTGTAGTTGTAAACTAATAGCTTCAATTTCCTACATCACTATAAAAAAGCTAACTGCTAGTACAAACTCCAACACCTTTTCTTCCCATTCTTGATAGTCTATATATATACCCATTAATCTCTAAGTGCCTCCAGACATACCTATAATTCTCAGCATTATAATGAATGTGTAACTGCATACCAGGGAGATGGTCCCGCCAAAATATGTGCAGCCCACAAACATTTGGATTCTTCCTATGCCAATGGATATGATTGCCTTCATACATGTCAAACAGTGTATTAAAATGCATAACTAAAATCTTGCCAAATACTTCCTTCCAATAACTATTAAAATCAGAAAAATGAGTAAAAATCTCAGAGGGAAACTGTCACATATTCAACACACATCTGTATATATTTACATATGCACATACAGGTATCTATACATAAAATAAGGGTGAGTTAATTCTACCAAAGAGATTATAAAAACTGTTTTACAACTAGCATTGGAAATAACAGAGAGTCATGAAACAATATAATGAAATATCATGTATTTAAATTAGCCTGTAGAAAATACTAGGAAACTTAGTAAGATAAAACTGCCTTGGTTTATCTGAAATTATATAGTTCGAGATATATATCCATTTATGACTTTAATCATTGTATAGAAAGATAAAACCCTTTTTTATAAGAAATATGAGAGCAGCCAAAGCATACGAAGACAATTCTAGTCTCTCTTTTCATTACATTCCTCTTGAGATTTTGAAAGAGAGCAATCACATTTCCTTTTAGTAAATGTGTGCTAATACAATCTTCATCCCCAGTTGTTGGAGTGAGATTCAGGGTATGATTACAGAAATCAAATGCCACAATCTCTATATGAAAAGTGTAGAACTGTGGATTTCTCTAGAGAGCCAATATAGTGGAAATAAGCATTTTTATTTCCATTAACTGCTAAATGAATAACCATACTGAAATTGCAATAATGAGGAGCAGAATTGGGCTGTTCTGTGCTTAGCACTGAGTACAAAGTCAGCAGTAATAATAATAAAACGGGATTGAAAATCTCTATTTTAATGTAGCTCTGAAGAATAAAAGCCATTTCAAATGTTTAAATTTAGGGAAAATCAAAATAAAAATATTTTGGAGGTATTCCTCCACTTAAGTCACTGTAAAGAGGAAACAAATAAGAAGGAATGGTGGAAGAGTCTCTGTCCTAAAGCCTTACTTTAGGAGAAGCATTTCTGGCCCATTTATTTTTCTAGGACCTGGCAAGAATATTCCCTCCTACTTCAGTTTATCATAACCACAGCTCTTCCTGGAAGACAATGTTATTGTGATACATTCTTTTGTAATCATGAAATCATGAGCTGAAGTGGGGAAGCTTTCAGCGTTCAATTACATGTCTGCTAACTCATTGTCATTCTCTTTTCATGGCTGATGTAGAGTTTCTATTGTTGTTCTTAACAAAGATAGGACAAATAAATTCATTGATGAACTACTAAGTCTGTCCATGAGCACTCATGCAGTACAGACATAATAGACGATAGAAGAACAGTGGCATATTTAGAAATGGATTGGCAGACAAAGAGAGGGGCAGTTTGGATGCAGAAATTTGAAAATACATTTGGTTTTACAATGGAAAACAAAAGCCACCAAGCATATATTTGCAAACGTTATACTAAATGGCCACAATTAGACGTCAATTGTTTAAGACTCATGCTAGTTCAATACAAATTCATTACACCAATAGTGAAGAGGAATGTTTTTAATTATTTTTTTAGTAGCAAGTTCACACATCTTTGATGTGTCCTTCATATAATCTAAATATGAATATATTTCTGGTGATCCAGGAGTCCTGGCACCCGTGCTGCTCCCACATTCCCAGTGAAGTGGCAGGGTAGCTGTCAGGCTCACTCTGTCACTGATTAAGTTGCTACTTTTGTTTGCAAATTTCTACACAGTGTCCCTGTGCCCAAAGTGATAACAATCACAGTCATTTCCGATTTGTAATCCAGGAACACGTAAGAACCTTGCCCTGACGGACCTTCACAGTTCTCAAATATGAAGTGACAACCCTTCTGGCATGATTAATGTAGTGAAAACACTGAGCCTTGAGTTAAAGATGAGACACACCAGTTATTACAAGTCTGAACTTCATTCAGATCTTACATGAATTCTTAGCATTTATCACTGGTTTTTCTCTCTTGTTCTTCCTTCTAAAATACTTTTAATTTTACAATAAATCTCAAGTAGGTCATGCATAACAATAAGACTAATGCTTTCTTGCCAAGTAAAACCACAGTCAGAAGGGTGGTTTAGTAATAACTCAGAAGCATTTACAATGTAATAAAAAATACATTGAATAAACCAACATATCAGAATAACAGGACTATTAAATAAAAGGAAAATATCCTCGGCCTTTCAAACATGCTGTAACTCTTCAGAATCAGAGATAATTAGGGCTCAAAATCTAATATAGATATTCTTAAACTTTCACGTATTCCAAGTCAGGATTTTACTTCAATCTCATTTTCATAATGATAGCCATGTGGTACTGTTCTTCTCCCTCATGGATAAGGAAAAATATCTGTTCTACTGACTTTGCAGTTGCTGTATATAAATGCAGACTTTTAAGTCATTAGTTTAACCATATGTGCAGAGCATAGGAATTAGGATAACATTTCCCATGACTACAGCTATTTGATCTAAAGAAGAATTGACATCAATAATGCTCATATCTATCACACTTTGTAGTATAATAGTAGAGAACAAAGTGTTTGTGAATCCCAGGGAAAGCTTGGCAGCTGTTTCAGTGATCTGTAGATTGCAATCATGTTAACAGTTGTACATTCTGCCCAATAGCTGGCAATAATGTTTTTGCCCCGTAGTCAAAACTTTACAGCCCATTCAAATTCTTCAGTATTGGAAAGAGAGAAAAAGTCCTATCAGGTATTAAAGAAATGCTGTAACTATGACTCTGGCAAAGTCATATCTGCTGCTCCTGGAGGACCCAAGGAAACTGTATTGGTTACTGACCCCAAATGTCACCTGTAAACTCCTGTGCCCAGAGCACAGAAAATCTAAATATAAGCCATAAAATCATTGAAAAATAAATGTTCTGAAACAGGTATTATCTTTTTAAGGACAAAGGTTTTCCACACCTGGTACTGATGCTGATAGAAACAGGTTAGCTCTGTGCTGTGCCTGAAGGTTTGATCCAATGAGGGGTGACCAAGAGTGCCAAAGCCAACTGAGCCATTCAAGAGATTTGGGGGCAACAGGTCAGGAAACTCCTGACTCCCCAGTGCATCCCTGTCTCATCTGCATCCAATTAAATGCATTCAGGTAATGTCATGTTCTCAATTTCCATTAGGTCAAATAATATAGGCTTAGGACAGTTTTGGGATGGCAAAGTAAGCTTTTTTGATAGGGAGAGGATAGTACCAGAAGTCTGGAATTCTGACATATTAAAGCCAAGGAGGTTTTGTGGGAGGCATCCAAAATCTGGCCAGGGTTTCATTCTTGAGGCTTTCTTTTTTGACTTTCAGTTCCAGAACAGGTAAAAATGTCTTCTCGAAGCCATAAGAATGCTTTTATTTTATTTTTTATTTTTCTGGCTACAATTCTAATCTTCTCTAAAACCAAACATTGGGGCTTTTCCTTACTGTAAACCTATTAACATGCTATTCAAGATTATTTTCTTGTGAAAAGTATACTGCTGACATTAGTGCAAGTGTGGACTTAGGGATTATAAAACCATTATTACATTTGGACTAAACTTCTAACTTCTAGACATGAAAAGAAAACTAAAACAGAAATGCCTCTGTTCCACTTGAAATGAATAACCATGCTACCACAAATTCCCAGCAGGAAAAAGGAAGGTGAGATATAAATTTCTTCACAATGTGTAGAATGTTTAATGGATTTCTGTGTGATAACAGTGGAAATAGTGTCACTGTTCTTTTTGTCAGTGTAAAGACAAATAGTAGGAAAACAGGACTTCATTTCTTTCTTTGCAAGTGGACTGCAAGGCCACCACAAAGATGTTTTCCTTGAAAGGAAGAATACAGAAACGGTAATGTAAAATGAGCTGCAGAATTCCAGTGGAGAACTGAACTTCCTGAAAGGTCAGGTGTTGAGGGTTTGTTTGAAGCTTATCTTTTTGACTCTTTGCCATTCAAGAGCAGGTCTTTCACAGCTGGGCAGAAGCAAGATCTCTGCTTTCATGGCATCTCAAAAAAGTGATATTCCAAGCAGACATGCAGTCCATTGCTACACATGAGAGAAGGTCATGGCATAGGCATCTTCCTCATCGTCATCCCCAAATCTGTCGCAACTGTGAATAGATCTCAATTTTGAGTCAAGCTGCAATAGCTTGACTAATCTGTATGACTTTTACAGTTAGGAATTCTACATACCAAAAAGAAATAGATAAAAAATCTCAAATGTATGACGAAACTCTGCTCTAGATGAAAATCCCTTATCTAAGCATGCAGCTGAGTGTTTAGAAAATGTGATTCTATTTTCTTACCTGCACACTCTTGTGTGTCTTTGTTACTGCAAGGTAACACACTCTGTTTTAATCTTAGTTACTGCAAGGTCCCCCTTTACCCAAGATGGTTGCACAGCTTTTCGCTGGTGAACTGTCTGCCTTTGTGAGTGAAAGCAGATTTTTCCAGAAAGTATAAAGAAATCTCTCTCATTGGACTATCAAAATTCCTAAAAGATATACTTTTCAATATTTTAAAAAAAAGTAAGAGAAAAGTAGACTAACTTTTTAATCTTATATGACCTCTGAGACATTCAGTGAAGATCAGGGACTGACTTAGTTATATGTGAATATGATAATTCATATGATTCACATATACTTAGTTATATGTGAATATGACAATCCTGCTTCTATTTATGTTATCCAGAAGGGGTGTGGATTCGGGATTAGAGCTGATTATTCCTGAGACAGCTCAAAACAAGGGTTTAATCCATTCCCCACTTTCCTGGTGGTGACAGTGTACTCATGTATATGACAGTTAACTCTGTAATATCTAAGAAGTAGCTTCTGTTTCCAGCCTGCCAGAAAAGATTGTGTTCAACAGATGGGTCCATGAATTTATCAGGTAAAAAGAAGGCTCACACTGATAACTCATCCACTGCTAAAATTAAGAGTGTGAGTCTCTGTTTAGTAACTAACTATAAAGTACATTGAAATACAGAGTGGCTAAAAGACAAGTGATGTTTGAACTTCCAGTTTCCTGGCTTCTGTGAGCTTTCCACAAGGCTGCTAACTTGTCTGACAAGAACAGTTAGAGACAAGAAGTCTCTGATACACCTGTGAAATAATAAACTAAAACATGGGCTGTCCCAGTAATTTTCCTTCATAAGGCAGCTTTAATTTCTTTTTGAAAACAATATGTTAACACCACATTTCTGGATATAGCACTGTGTGAACTATCAAAATCAGAAAGCTGCAGTTATATGTCACATAACTGCTGATAGAAAAAAAGATTTTCTACCAGTTGTTTTTTACTTCAGTGCTGTTTTGTATTGGTTAATAAACAAATATCGTCATAAATGTGAATGGAACTCTTCCATGCCTGATTAAAACATGATGCCAGTCTAATTTGCCCTTTCATTGTCAAGATGCTTCAGATAAATTATTAGTTACATGTAAAAGACTGAAATGACCAGTCACAAACATGAAGAACAGCTCAGTGGTGGATGTGTTTCACTGACATGTTTAAGAACAGCAGAGAGTCTTGGCACAAACTGTACTGCATATCAGCTGAACCTGCTGAGGAATGTTTGAAACTTTTGCTGCAATGGATCTTCATAATCCCCATCTTTTAGCACATGCTTCACAAAGCCAGTGTGGTAAGAAGGATTTTTAATATAAACTGGCTTTCTGAGACCTGAAAAGTTAATCAGATTGGTATTTAATTTTATTTCTTTTATGCTTAAAGACTATTCTACTTGTGCATGAACTGTAAAGCTTTTATTGAGACGAGTGAGCTGAATGCTAAAAATGGAACGTACGGTATATAATTAGCTATGGCAGACTTAGCAGTTAGAATGATATACTTTAGGAAATAATCCTGAGCTTTCAAAGAAGGAAATAGATTACCAAAGAGTTTTATTAACTTAATAATTCCTGGGGTGCTGTGAATAGTTGCCCTTTAGTAACTGAGCAAAAGGATTGCTTAATAACAAATCACAGAAACATAGAATGCTCTGGGTTTGAAGGGACGTTAAAAACCATCCAGTTCCACCCCCCTCTGCCATGGGCAGGGACACCTGTCAATGGGCCAGGTTGCTCAGAGCTCCATCCATCCTTGTCCTTGAAGATTTAGACAGATGGGGCACCCACAGCTTCTCTGGGCAACCTGTCCCAGTGCTTCACCACCCTCACAATAAAGAATTTCTTCCTAAGGTTCAACCTAATCTATTCCCTTTTCCAATTTAAAGCCATTCCTCATCCTATCACAACAGTTCCTTATGAAGAACCCCTCTCCAGCTCCGTTGTAGACCACCTTCAGGTACTGGAGGGATTTATTATTTAATTATGATAATTTAATAAAATTTGAGTAAATTTTAATTTTTATAAATATCCTTCCAGAATAGTTTTATGCAAAATAAGATATAAACACAAAAAGATGCTTTATTGTTTCTTGAATGATTTTAAATTTTTTTGAATTTATGGCTTATTTAAAAATAAAACAGTATGGTTTCTATTCAGAAAATTGTGTGAGATAAATACATTGAATTTCAAAATGCAGGCCAGTGTTTCTGCTAGAAATAGGTCATTTCCCATAAAAATGACCCGAAATAGAACCTCAGAACTGATGATACAACTTAACAGCTATACTTTTTTTATGCTAACTTCCAAAATCAGATTAAATTAAATATTTCAACTGCCCTCCTAATTTTGTTTAAAATTGCATTTGCTTCTAAGATTTAATGGAACTTTAAGACCAATAAAGGACAAATTAGTTAGCTCATTAAATTAAATTTAAATTAATAGTTTTTCCAACATAAATAAATAATCCAAATATTTTTATCCAGACAAATCTAATGTGGTGTTCAGTTAAGAGAACAGAACATTCCGTAATAATCTAAATCCACAGAGTGACTAGAAATATTTTTATAAGACAATACCAACTTAAAGCCAACCTTTTCTTTAGACCTTTTTTACCTTATTTACACTCTTTCCAAGTAATACAAACAGTAATATGTATATGAGTGCTGAGAAAAAGAAAATACTTCTGGTAAGTTTGTTTGGTTTTCATAGTTAATGACATTTTGTCTCTGTTCAATTTCTACTCACTTAACTGTACCCAAAAAGGGCCATAAATAATGTCAAGATGACAATGTCAGTCTACACATAAACGCAACACTTAGACCATAGCCTGGGAACTTCAGACAGAGACAAATTGATATAATTTATGACTTCTGTTCTTTGAAGAAGAGGAAGGACTTCTTCTTCTGTTCTTTGAAAGGAGGAAGGACTTCTCAGTTCCAGCCTTTGCAAACGTGTATAGACAAATATTATCAAGTGCATATATGACTGTATTGGTACATGTGTAAAATGGTTGAAATTGTGAGAATTTGTTATTACATGGTCTGCTCTCACAGAGATCTCAGTACAGGATCAGGCCATATGAACTGAAGAGAAGCCAGTAAATTATTTCATCAAACTCTCCAAAATCTGAAAAAATTGAAATGCCTTTGACTGCACTGACCTGTGCAGTATTTTACAAGCGAGCTGATTATGACGGGATGAACTGACCATTAATAATTTTCTTAGTTGTGCAGTTAAACCATAGTAATATTTCTTCTTTTTCATTCTTAGCTACCTTTATAAAAGGCCTAATCATGATCTCATTAATGGCAGTGTCTCGAGTAGAGGTTTTGTCCTGGTTTTCCGCCTGTTGGTAATCTATCCTTTTACAAGGTAGTTAGTAGTTCTTTCTTTGACTTTAGGTATGCACATCAATTATCTCTTCAGGGACCCTCAACTTACTTAAAATCAGCTACTCAAAGGTTTATATTTGCTTTTAAAATCTTAGCATCGTCTTGGAAAGAATCCCTATTGCAGCTTAGTTTCCACTGCTGGGTTTTCACTGGATTTGTTTCTGCCACTGCAACTCAGTATTAACTTTGTTAGGTTCAGCCACAGAAATGTTTTATCACCATGGCTACACAGAATTAAGCACACTGGACATGGTGCTGCAAAGGCTGGACATTCAGCAAAGCCTGAGGCCAATCTAGCTTCAGTTTAAACATGGAGTGTTTCCACAATCCCTGGGATGATTCACAGGCACACAATGTATACTTAATATGGGGAATGAGGAGCAGAGTGCTCAGAAGCCTGGTGGATCCAACCTCTGGGATTCATCCCATACATCCCCTTCATTTCAAAACTCACTACAGTGTTTTTAATGCTCCATCACTTTTCCCTCCTTACATCTTCAGCTTTATTTCCAGTTTCATTATCCACTTGCAAAACAGAAAGGTAAAGTTTAAAGCCTAACTCTGATCTCAAATGTCGTAACATAAACAACAGATGCAAATACTTCTTTGGTGACCACTAATCTTTCTGTAAATCTTCTGTTGAATCAGAGCTAAAAATAATGACATTCTGTGTGATTTGGCATAATTCAGCTCTCTACTTTTATACTCTGGGAAAACAGAAAAATATTGCTAACATAAAGGAATTTCTGATTTTAAGATATCTCATAGATGGTTCATTGTATACCTTAGTACCATGGGAGATATGGAGGAGCAGCTCTTAACCCTGTTTTACTGCATTTATAAAAGGTAGATTTTTTTTTTCTCTTTGTTTGCTTTTCTTAACAAGGAAACAGTGTGAGTCACTCAAGTAAATTTCCCAGAATTAGCCCTCTCAGTTCACCTCTTTTACAAGGATATTCCTTTAGGTTTACAAGTTGTGGGTACAGCTTTACTACTGTGGTTTACTATTTCCTTTACCCTGGGCACTAGAACAATTCTGTATTAATGGCGTTAATACTGTCATTTCACATTTCACTAATATTTCCCAATAGGCCATGGCAGGAGCTGTTATATGATTAATGATTTCACAGATGATTGTTGAAATCCTGACTACTGTTAAAGTAGCCAACCTAAAACCAAAAAAAAAAAAAAAAAGTACTTTTCAGCCAAATGTTGCCATTTGCACAGAGAGCTAACAGTGCCAAACTAAACTGTATACATAATATTGACTACAGAACGTTGACCTTGCCTTCCTATAGATTGTATTTGTCAAGCTACAAAAGGTTCACTGTTTTGTTCCCACAAGATACTCCTCTATAGTATAAAAGCTATTCATTATGTCTCAAGATTGTATCCCTTATATAAATGAAGTATAGGAATATTTTTAATAATAGTCTTTATGGACAAGAATCTCAAAGATGCCAAAGTTTATATCTATAAAAGGAAGTCAGGAACAAAGATAATATGATTCATGGGCACAAACACAGTAAGCAGTTCAGGTGTTTCTCACTCTGTTAGCTATTTCTTCATGAATTAGCTGACACTTAGTTACAGCAAACTGATTTACCTGGGTTTAATTTTCTTTGGACCATCACATGAGAGACTAGAAAACAGGGTTTCTATCACCTCGTCAATCTGCAGGATTACAAGCCTACAAATCCTCTTCAAAGTAAGAGTTTAGTTCACAGAAATATTGGCCAAGATGGGTCAAATGTCTTTTCTATTCCTCTATTCTTCATAAAGGCTAAAGCAGGACCATTATGCCTTGAAGAGCACGAGACTCATAATGATAAAGAGGAAGTGCTCGAGTACAACTGTGCTCTGACAACCCATCAATACATGTGTCAGGTCTAAGAACTTGTCTCTTCTCTGAATACTGTTTATGAATTTTGCAGGGATTATTAGATAAATATACAATTTAACTTCTCTTAATAATTAAGCTGTTAAATTATAGAAAGAATGTCATTGTACTTCATGGTGAGTTTAAGATTTCAAATATGAAATAGGTATGTACGGTTTCTGAAGACATTTTTTGAATATACTTGTGAAAACATACTTGTCTGAGGGTTCTCACATTGGATGATCACAGCCAAATCCATTGTAAATTAGCAAAATGCTTAAATTTGTGTGCCTCCATATCATTAAGAGTTTGCTGTAGGCATCTGATTTTTTTAATCTTTGGCTTAGGCCCATATTGATTTTCTGTACTTAATTCCCACTGATTTCTTATTTGAAAAGTAGAAAAATATTCTAACAATTACTCTAAAAATTTTCTGCATAAACAAACCTTTGCCTTGAAATGTTTTGATTCCGGGAGTTGTCACACTCCACATGCACAACAGTCGCACTGCATTCAACTCTGACAGGACTTTTCTAAAGAAATCAGAACAGACAGCTATACACACACACACTGGACATCCAGCCTGTGATGTTTTTTAGAGACAGAATTAGTAATACTTACAAAATTAAGGATTTACAGGACTTGGACTCTATAAGAGTTCTTTGAAACTGTTTACCTATTATGTGGATGTCTATACACAACAACCCTAAAATGCTCAAAAACATTCAATTCTGTGCTGTGGACATGTTTAATACTTACAAGACAGCCAGCTGCTATGTTTGAGAAAATATTTTTACAGACGAAAATGGCATTGAAAGAAATAGCATGACACAGCCAGTCAAAACAGGTTTCAAGTGAACTGCTTTTTATCAGTCATCACTTAAATGAAATAGAGCTTCTTACTTTCTTTCTTCCCAAATAATGTGGTCTGTGATATTATGTCCACTTGAAAGTACTATTATCAGTTTGTGACTACCTACATGGGTTATGACTGTGGAAGCAAAACTGATGAGAGTCTACATTTCACATGCAAAACATTTTTTTTTCCAGAGAATCCATTTAGCTTTCTAATGGTTCCTGTTGATTGTGTAACAGGATTTTTGTTTCCTGTGATTCAGATAAGGAACAACGGATATAGGAATATCAAACTATTACATTTCAAGAATGCAATTAATGACTTCACCTTCAGCTTGATTACCGCTGAATATGCTCATCTAGACTTTAATGCATGGCTGTTATGATTTGGTGATAGAGGACCACATCCTCAAGTGTTATAAAGCACCACAGAGCTCTGTGAATTTGCTGCCAAGGATCAGGGTAATTATTCATAAGTTGGGGATCTCCAGGTTTCAAAGGAACCCATAAATATGTAATCACCTTCTTCTAAAACATACATAGTTTTCATAGATGAGGTAATTTATTAGTGTCAGTAATCACTTGGCTTTAAAGCAACTGCAGAAATTTTCATTCCCCTACACACTCCCTTTAATTTTCACCTTTCCCCTTCCCCTTCTCTTTTTCTTTTCTGGCTTTCTCCTTCTCTTCATGATATTAGGTAAAGTGAAAGCACAATCTGAAAAATCAAAAGGCACTGTCAAAATATTTATTAGGCTACAGAAAAAAAATATTGAAAATTCAGGGCTGGCATGATCATATCAGATCCCTCAAACTGACAACAACTGAATCGCTGCAAGAATAACTCAGAAAATGAAATGTATCATTCCCTGTGTCTTTACTGTCTTCATATTTAATATGAAAGTTTTATTGTCTTCATTATCTAGTTTTTTTTATTGTGGAATTTATAGTATTCATCTTATGAGTTTTTCTTATCCTTTTCTTTCTTTTATGAAGACATGATCCAAAATACACTAAATTTCTGACTTACCAAAATTTCAGGTTTTCCAGAAGTTTAAAGGATATGAGATGATGTATGGAGATGGTACTTAGCTTTCTAGCTGGTACTTAGTGGGTAGTTAGATTCTTAGGAGATTTAGGAGCATTTACAACCCTGTTCTCAGGCTGTGACTGCAAATATACCTTCCTGGTTTTAACTGCAGGAGGATTTAGAGAGCTTAAACATTTTAATGAATGCAACATTGGCAGACTTTGGCTTGAGGTAGTGTGGTTCAACCCAAGACATTCAAGATATCTTCAACAACTATTTATTTGAAAGAGGTGGTAGGCATTGATAAGTTGGAGGTTGTTTCTCCTCTGCTCTTGGCTGCCAAGACATTTTGTTAGCAAGTGATGATGAAGGTTTACAGGTTTATGGAGATTTGCCCGAAAAATACACCCACCCTCATTGATTCCAGTTCTATTTTGCAATTTCTCTGAATAAACTAGTCCTGCATAGTTTGCATTTCCTTATTTACATCACAGAATTTTCTTTCCTTCTCACACTTTGTTTACAGCTTTCCTTTTCTCTGTGGCCATGTGACCATTTATCTTATGTCTACATGTTTAAGCAAAAGCATTCAGCACAATCTTTCAGCACATCATTATCTTTATACATAGAAATCTCTTTGCCCTATTTTAGCAAAACCCTAACTTATTTCCTTCAAAAGCAGTTTACTTTAATGCTGTGAAATTGAGACAGGTTGTATTTAATGGAAGAACTACTTTGAGGAGCTTTTATTGAAATGCATAGCCACAGAGTAGATAGTATATACTGTATGTGCCTCCTGGGGGTGATTTGGATTAGGTGTTTTCTAGCTGAATTAAGTAGTTAACAAAAGAACTATTTTCCCATCTGTGAATACAGCTCTACTGTGCAAATACTGCCAGTTGAAATTACATAGTTAACTTCCACAGGTCATAGGCACAATTTCTACTGATGTTAGAGGGAATACAATATTTGTATGGAAAAAAGCTAGTGCCTGGTGCTTAAAGAGAGAGTGGGAAGAAATAAAATATTCAAATACAACATGAGAATGAAGCTACAGGCCTGATTTTACTTTCATTACCTTCATTTGGATTTGTATGACTTCATTCCAGCATACTTCACAAGCAGTTAAGTTACTAAGAATTTCCAAGATACAGAGCAGTAGTTTATTTAAAGAAGGAAAAATATGACCTTTGAAAGCAAGCAATTGACAAATAAGAAATGTTTAACATATATAACTTCAATGTCTCCATTTTCATTTAAATTTCAGATCTTATCTTCAGCCATCTGACCCAGCTGGAGATAGTGAAGTTGATTAGTGCTGAATAAGGATCTACACCTTTAACCACAGTTCATATTCATAAGTCTTTAGCCAATTGCACTATGGACAACCTTCTCTGGGCAGTCTGTGCAAACAAGTCCCAGATCAGTTCCTGTAGATTCTTGATGGAATGCGGTGGTGTAAGTAGAAAACAGTTCAATATTTAGCAATTTTTAAAAAGCAGTGATTTTTCCTAAAGAGCAATGGAGTATTTATTTTGGTTAAAAGGTGTTGCAAGCTGTGCTCTTGTTACACACCCTGTGAAACTGTTCTGGTTCAGCAAAATGGCTTCCATCTTCTGTTAGACTAAAAACATCCGCTGTGGTAATCTGAGAACAATTTTATGAAATAAGTTGACATTTTAGTTACATTTTCTATTGCTTCATTACCTTGGGAAATAAGTCTGTGGGTTAAAGGAGAAAGTAAATAAGAAACATACTGAGCGACTGTACATACTTTAACACTGGCACTAATTAAACTATTTTCTTAGGACATTAAAAATGACAAAAGCAGAAAGACATAAATACTATACAGATTTATGCCAAAGGTTTATCTTTTTCAAAATACTGTTTCCAACAACAATGAATACTTGAAGACCAGGGCAATATATTCTCCAAGATACCCTCATCTTAGGAACTTTGTGAGGTAAATTCTTATGTAGAGAATTGGACATTATGGTCACTTCTGTACTCTAGCCTATGCATTTATCTAATAGAATTTAAAAAAAAAAAAAAAATTCTAATTTTGGTCTCCACAACATCCTGTGGCAAAGTTCCATAATTTTATTATGCATCATGAGAAAAAGTACTCTTTTTTTTGTTTATTTGTCCCTAAGGGAACCAGGGACAAATGAAAAGGGGCTGTATTTACCCAGTAACCAGTGACACTTGCAGATATTTGCAGAGCTACACAAGAGGGTGCTGATTATGACCAAGGCTCTGCAGGCAGGAGAGAAAGGGGCAGTCACAGCACAGTCCAAAGACTGAGCTGAAATTCTGCAGCAGGAGAAAGCAGAGAAGTCCTTGCTTGTAGTGTGTCATTAGAGTTTCTCATTTTGTCAATGCTCTTTTGAGTCCTGTGCCAGATGTTTATCTGCACATATCTAGTGTAAAATGAAAAGACTGGAAATAAGGTTTTATCTCCTGTACACTCCACTGAACAGCCCCAGCCTGCTATAGAAATACCTGAACAGGAAATTGTATGGATCCTAGGGGCAGCCCAGAGTACAGCCTGCGGTGTGGCGAGCTGTATGTTTTCATAGTCTGTGGTTTGTCCTTTTCGAAGTGGTCTTGTAATGAGCTGAAAATATCCACATTTAGGTAGTAAACTTGCATGTAAGTCTTCTGGTAGTGAATTTCCACTTTGCAGAGTGTGACTTGCTTACTGGACAGTTACAGCCTCTGACACCCCTACCCTTGTCCCTTTCTAGAGACAGAAAACAAAAACCCAACACTTCTGCTCAGCTTATTCCCACATGTCTTCTGATAATCAAATACATAGCAAATGTATTGTACTTACTTTTTGAATGCACAAACGATTAAAATGTCACCCTATAAAACTGCTAACCACAGACTTCGAAAATTGTTATTGCTGAACTGGAAAGTATTCTGCGTTTTTAGACAGAAAGTATGGCTTCACAGTTACGGATTTCACAACTAAGGACTGAAGGCAGGGGCAGCACTTTTCAAATATAAGCTATAATCTATAAGCATTATTTTTCTTTAAAAGTAAATAGTGTTTGCTAAATTACCTAGTGGGGCTGGGGCTGAGATTCTTGAGAATTTTCTCAGGTTTGGGAAGGACAACTACAGTATGAGGTGAAAAATAACTGGCTTTGCAGGTTTTGGCTTCATGTCAAGTTTCCAGTAAATAATAGATATGGGTACTGCTATTTATTGAATTAAGCAAGGAAGTTTCCAATGAACGGCTACTGCTTCGAGTAATTTTAGGAAACTGAGCACCTGGAAAGCATGAAATAGTTGCAAATAAGTGCAGCTGAAGATCTTTGGTGTTTAGGAATATGCATTAGCCAGTTGTATTTTGTCATTAGTTTATTCTTTACAGTATTTCAAGTAGCTCAGACCACCTTTGCATTCCAGTGTCTTACCTTACCTTAAAAACAAGTATTACCAGGCATTCCCTGAACAAAATAATTAGTGGTGGTAAAAGGGAAAATAAAGTAACAAACAAAGGTGTTTACATAGCGTTGGTACCATATCTTGTTATGCTTATTAATGTTTATAAACTAGAATATAATGAAATTTCACATAAATTACTTATCAATTCAGAGTTCTTCTTGACAGCAGAAAGGAATCCAGAGATATGTATGGAAGAAACTGAAGTACACCAAATTTCAATATATTATACCCCAAGTAAGGAATTATAAAAGATACTTAATTTTTTTACTCTTTATTCTATTATTCTATATAGTCTTTAAATAGGCTATTATTATGCTATGTATCTATGTATAGATAGATGTCAAAACTTGTTTGGTAACAATGCTTACTGAATTTATTATTATGCATGAAAGTGAAGAGAAAATTTTCATGTCACCTAATTGAAAAAGGAAATCCACTAGTGCAGCTAAGCAAATACAAAGTCCAGTGAAAGACAAAACTTTCAAATTAAAACATGCCAAAAAATGCTAATATGCTGGTGTGAAGAAAAAAAAATAAGAACATTTATTCTTTACAAATATAAGGAGGTATTTATTACTTAGCCTAGACCACTTGATAGCAGTTCCTCAAACAAAAAGGACACAGCAAAGTGAAAGTATCCTTAATTTAGCTGGGAGCATAGTGAGGGTAACATTTTGTTAGAAAGGCAAGAGATTATTCTGAAGATGAGGTTTCAAAACTTAGACTTCAAAGACTTCAGGGGGTCAATGCTGCAAAGTTAACTTCCATCACCAATGCACAGTCAATATTCAAAGGACATACTCCTAAAAGGCCCCCTGTAATGAGAAGTTCTCAGGGTTTTCCAACAGAGACCTCCAACTGACATTGCTCCAGGTTATGTCTCCTGCTTAAAAAATTGTGTCATGATTATCACCTTCCTGGAAGCACAGGAAGACACAGGGAAGAAGCACCAAGCCCTACAGGACTCTCAAAACACAGTTTACTGTCCTTTCTTTCAAATTCACATATGTATTCAACAAGCCCCTATAAATGTGTTATCTATTTTGAAAGCAATGCCTTTATTTAACTGTTACCTTAAGCTAACTTTAAAGAAGTATTATTTTAAGGTAACTGGATAACAGAAATCTCTTTAGGTGGTATGGAAAAATGTATAAATGTAGGAAGTGGGTCATCCTTTAACTTCCCTATCTCTGCAGTATTTCTTCTAATGTATTTGAAGAATAATAGATAGCATCGCAGCTTCAGTTTCAAGTTTTTAGCATGCAGTAGAATATTGGTAAATGTGGTTGAACATTAAGGCCAAAAGGGGCACATGGCATATGTGACAGGCTCAAAGAGAACAAATCTAGCTATTATTCAGACCACCTGCCCAAGGCAGAGCACACTGGTATCTGTAAAGGTTGACTCACAGTACTGCTGATCTGTCTTACTCTTCACAGGTCCCGCCTTTCTTCACTGCTTATGTAAATGTTCTACACTCCTCATATACCTAAGCAGCTCAAGTGGCCAGAGCTGAACAGTAAACATAGTATTGTTCCCTTTCCTATTCTCTATGCCCCATCAAATAATAACAGAGTTGAGGTAGTTGCAGCTTATTTTTGGCTTGATTTGCTAGACCCTTTCTTATTTTAGATAGACTTGATTTTAACTAGCTTCTAATTGAAGCTGTTAGAAATTGTGATCCTGTGGTGTTAACCTGGATATGGGGCTACCCATGTCAATAGCAATCACTGCGTGACACTGACCCTTGAAAGGAAACTGAAAAATAGCATGTGATTTTCTGAGATAAACAGGAATAATGGAAAAGTTCATTTTATAGTGCCAAGCTGAATAGACACTGTACAAATTAGAAACTCCTGTGGTCTAGATCTTACTGTGCCACTATCTTCATTCGCCATCCCTATGCTTTAGTTTTCTTTGCAAAAAAGAGGATTATCTCACATTTACTTGTGAATAAAATAAATCCTGAGCTCTAAGTGTTCCCAATAGGGATTTTTTTTTTATTTAGCTCTCTTATTAAAACATTTCTAACAACCAAGGACAATGAAGTAAGTATCTAGTAGAACAAGCCTCTAAAAATAATCATTGTTACAGAACAAGCTCTCAAAAATTCAATAGATCTAGAAAACAAAAAAAGACTTATAAATGAGTCATCAGTTCTCATAAAAAGCTCAAACTACACTTGTGGTCATTCATAAAAATGTTCTAAAACCAATGGGATATGTTTCAACTTAAAGCAATAACATTTTTCTAACTAGTGAAGGCTGGCAAGATCAACTTTAACCCACTTTTTATTTCAGATCTTTCAGTGCCTTTTTTCCTGTATTTTTTTAAACAGTTAGATTTGGTCTATTAAGAGCACAAATTAGCAAATAAAATCAATCAGAAATTGTGCTGATGGTCCAGAGACACCTAAGTGTTACAGCCATGAAAGTAGCAGAGGTGCTTGAAGTAGACATATCTCTGCTTTCTGAAAATTATTTTTATTTCCTTACTCAGAAGGGTGTAATTTCATATCTACATTACATACCTTGAGAGCTGGCAGTCCAATATTGTAACTCTGATAGTGCCTGAAACACAATCAAATTTCTCCTACTCACACAAGTAAAAAGACACATTGCTGTAATGTATTGAGGACAGCACAGTTCAGAGATGGGGCCCACACATAAACTCTGTTAATAATCACTTAAAACCCCTGACATAAGTTAAGTCATCAGATCTACATTGATGATTCTAAGAACTCTTTATTTCTCTAACTTATATGCTGCAAAAACTTTGGTCTGGATGTGGTTTTCATTCTCATTAGCAGAAATTCACTACCAGAGCAATATTACAGTATTGCATTTTAAAAGTCACTTCCACAGGTAATGATGCAGAAAACTGATTTTTAATTTTGGGAGTTTCATTATTTTAATTTTTTTTGTTTATTTTTACAGTTAACAAACTGAAATAAGTCTGTTTTAGTGCTAGAGAGTTAGAGGGTTTAGCCACTCAATATTTTGAATACTGGACCATACCTTATAGATATACACTTGAAGGTAGGATAAAATCTTTCATTGATGCAAACAAAACTGATTTTTTAATAGAAACCTTCCACAGATAAGTGGTACTATGTATACATTCTTGAAAGACACTAGGACTCTGTGCTGGTATTAGGGTGAGTGCATAAATGTCTTTGTGAAACCAGCCACTCTGAAATATGTGTGGTTCTTTTTTGGAAAACCTGAGGCATCACCTATGTAATCAGCTTATCCCTTTCCAACTATAGCTGCATCTTTTTCTTATCTCTCATTCTGGAATTTATTTACCCATGCAACACCATTTAGAAGCAAAAAGTGTCATTATTCTCATTTTGCAGAAGAGAAACCTGAATCATGAGGTCTGAAGTTTGTACAGGACCCTATCTGACTCATCACATGCAGCTAGGACAGGTCCATCCTGCAGAGATGACAGTAAGTTAATGGTCCCAAAGAGATGAGAGTGCAATAATAATGTGCCAATATAAATACGATTTCTTAACAGAAAGTATGGAATATTAACACAGCACCTGGCAGGGAAATCTGACTCTTGCACTGAGTTCATTAAATGTATTCTTTCACCACTTTTCTGTTCTATTAAAAAAAAATATTCTGGATGCATTGCTTGCTCTGTTTACAAAGCAAATTATCAGAGGATCAAACCACTGGATTCCAGACTCTCTGATGGCAAGTCTTATTTCACATTCTGCCATAGGATTCAAACTATCCGGACAGCTACAACTAAATTTGTCAAAATAGTATTCACTTTAAAATATAAGAAACAAACACGGACACATAGAAAGTGAGTACCCAAGAGACTGTCATAACTTAATACTATAAATATGTTGCAGAGAGCTGGGTAGTCAGAAGTAAAAAAAGAGAGGTGACAACCAAGACATTTCTAATCCCCACAGGAGGCCACTATGCTCAGTAGAGTTTTGCTTCTTACTTTCACAGTGTACTGGAATTCCTAGAGTGTTGAAACATCATGAGGTAGACACAGAGAGCTTCTAAACTTGATAAGTCAATCCATTTAAGAAAAGTTTAACAATGTTTCTGTAACATTTAAGATTTTTTAACAATATCAACATTTAGACAATGATACACACAATAGCTTTCATTTTAATTCAATACTAGTTTCATAATTTACACACTAGTTTTGGATAAATTTCTATGAAAAGTTAGATTTAAAAAATTAATGTAATTATGTACTTAATTTTTAATGTAAAATTATTTTACAGACCTATTTTACATGACCAATTGAGCTAAAATAATATGTTCAGTAATATTTATCTCTTAAAAAGTGCTTCATTTGAGCTATTAAAAATGCACATATTAGCTGCTGACACTGAGAAAAAAAACATTACTAACTGAAAAAATCAAGACATATTTTAAAGGAATTTAAATGAAAGGTGGAATAATAAGGTCTTGTTATTAAATTATAATACTGCTGAAGCACAGCAACTGTGATGCATATATGAGAATATATATAGGAATGTTGATACTTATAAGAACCACCAGCAAAGTCTGTATTTGGACCCTTGGAAATTTTGAATGTGCTCCAACTTTACTCTTTCAGTGCCTGAGGAAGACAGAATGCTCCCTCCTAATGAACTGCGGGGGCTGCCTGCAGTGCTGTAGGCAGTGGTGCAGGGCAGCAATTCCAGCTGCAGCACTCATGCATGGCAAGCTGGACTTGTTAGAGTTTGTCTGTCTGGTCAGACAAACTTCCCAGCCTGTGCTCATGGGGTTGTGTCTGAAGGCAGATTGGTACATAGAAATCTGGTGAAGAGTTCATCAAGCAGTGAGCTGTCCAGGAATGTGAGCAGGGGCTGATGCTTACCATTGCACACTGATAGGTGAAAAGCCACAGTCCTGTCCTAAGGCTTTAGACATGGATGTTCATTTAGCATCCAACCCTGAGCTGACAGGCTTGGCTGATTCAACAGGGAGAGACTGGACTCTTGTCTCTGCTCAGAGAAGAAAGAAGATCCTTCCCCTTGCTACCAATGAGCTCCTAAGCAACATATATTATGTCCTGGAGCTGGAAAGAGAAGACTCCATGTAAAGTGATTAAGACCAAGAAAAGGACAATGGTAAAAATTTGGTTCAATCAATCATTCAAGTTGGAAAAATAGCACAAATTACACCTCAGAAAACTGTTGATGGTGTAAGGAGCACAAGATTCTATGCTATCCTCCTTCCAGTTGAAGGATAGTATAGAACATCTTTGAGAATTGTAGAAATCTTCACTGAGAAAAAGCTTTCTGAAGGTGAAAGTAACTGATGAAAAGTTTTTCTTCCTGTGGAACTGACCTTGAGTGGTGGAAACAGATCCCTGCAGAGGCTGGCAAAAGGAGTAGGGGCTACCAACCCCCAGGAGGTCCAGAGCATGCAGAGAAAGTCTGTCTGTAATGGCATGAGTTGGCATGCGCCACACAAACTTTTTTAGGAACAATCCATCCAAATGAGAAGGAAATGGTTGGGCCACATTACAGATGCGTGAAAGGACTATAAATGCTGAATTTGTGCTACTGTGGTAGGGAAACAATGGGAAGGGAAAACCTTCTGACCCTCCATTTTCCATGCATATTCAGCAATTGCTAGGGTCATATCCTTACAATAATTCTACTCTCACTGGAATGTAAATAAAGAATATCACACTCTCTCTGCCCTGCTTCATCTTATGAGTAATGCATCTGGTCCACTAAAGACACAGATAGCAAAACCACAATTCATTTCAAGAAAAGTAAAATGTATATCCCAGCTAGTCCAGCTGAGTGGTAAATCAGAGTATTCTGTCCTGCAGGTAGGATCATTGCATGTGCTGTTGCCAAAGTGAGGGGCAGTCTGAGGATAGGGGTGAGATGCAGAAGATAAATAAGAAGTTGTTGCTGTCTGCACCTCTCCTAAGAAAGGAGAGTTCCAGACACAAAACCCTAAAGTATAAAAAAGGATCCTAGTATCCCGAAAATCCCCCCTCTCCCTTTCTGTGAAAAGGACAAAGTATCCCCCTGGCAGGGCTATATTGGGATCAGGGAGCTGGGGTTTCCCTCTCAAATACATCTGTCTGACATTCAAGCCAGTTCCTAAGATCAGGCATTGAGCAGATGACTGGCTCCAGACAACACCATCCCTCATTCTGTACCCATCCAAAAGGCCCTTTTGGTTCCACTGGCAATTCTGTCTACATACATAGATAAGGTCAGTCCTAAAAGCAATAAATAGCCAGGCACTCAAGGCTCTCTGAAACCCTTTGGCATTCACTTTAGGGGCATCTAAATGACATAGCAACCTTTCAAGTAGTAGCCAAAAGTGACTGTTTGGCTAACACGCTAATAGCCATCTTAAAGTAATCTTTACTTGTTTCCATGGTGAAATGCCACCAAAGAAAAGGTGTACTGACAAGAATAAATATGCAAATTATTTACTTTTCAGTTCATGCATGCTATTTTGCATATTCTTTCATTCTAGCAATTAAAAGTCTGTATTGCCTCTATGTAGTCATAGGGCTGAGTGGAAAGGTAAACACTGGAAGTCTATTCTTCTGGTAGCTGACAGCTTCGGTCCTCGTAGAATGAAAAAATTGTCTATTTTTACTCTTGGTCAAAAAAAACAATAGAGGTTGTATTAGTCACAGAGAATATGGAAATCTTCCAGGAAAAGAATATTAGCTCTACTTCTATAGAAACCTAAGAAAAAATGTCTATTAGACTTTTGGAAATGACCCTTAACTACCACCCAAAGCATAATGAAATTGGCAAAACACAAAAAGCAAAGTCTCACTTTGCTTTGCAGCTTTCAAATGACCCACAAACCTCATTAAAAGGGATCAGCAGTGGCAAATGTAGACTCTGCCAAAATTAGCTGGCAACATGTCCCAAAAAGCAGAAAGAGAACAGGTTTACATAGAAGCAACAAGCTTGCCTGTAAGGTTAGCTGCTGTCAACATCTCTCACTCTACAGAGAGAAAAATCCTTTTGACTTGTTTTCTTAATGAGTTATCCTGATGTATTTATTTCATCCTCAGTCCACAGGAGGAGATAGTGCTGCTCTTTACTCAGATAAAATCCAGATGAAGCTAAGGAAGGGGGTTGCTGCCTGAAAAATGAGGACAGAAGGACAGCAGAAGGGAGGACAGCACTGGACTTTTTGGAGCAACTGCTTTATGTTAATAGTAAGGAAATGTTATTTTTTTAAAGAACAGTGTTGTAGAGCATTTAGTATTTTATTGTGCACATTCATGTTCATAAACTATAAGGACAGACGTTGCACTGAGTTGAAGAAAATCAAACTAAAAAATTATGGAACTCGGTTCTCCCTCCCTGCTAGCTGTTCAAGTCTATGAGAAGGCAGAATCAAGATTTCACCTTTGATTACTTTCTAGAAAGTATCATCCAGATCAAGTGCAGACCATGAGTTTGTAGATGACCTGTTTATGTTATGAAAGAGGTCTGGCTAGCTGTTCCTCTCAAATCTTAAAATCTGTTAGCTTTTGAAAAATTTAGTGTTCTACTGTCAAGTTAAGAGTAAAAAAATCCTCCCTTTTTCTTTACAGAAAAATCACAAATAGTATCATGTGCAATTGGCCTCACATACCCTTTAATGGAAAAAAAGAAGAGAGCAATATGCATGCTTAGCCATACTGAGGCAAAAGGGTGGAGAAGGAGTGAATATTTGGAATGGCAAGATTTTTGATGAGTCTGCATATTGATTCATCTTTAGACAGTCCTGAGGCCTCCATCGTGCTATTGAAACTCACAGGAATACTACTGAGACTATGGTTTTCAACACTGAACCATCAGATTACAACAAAGCAACATGGTTTTCCCTGAAACTCCATGTCTGTGGAGATCTTTATTCAATGTGTGTCTTGCTCTGTTTCTGGACAGTAATTTTAATGAGCCACATGCAGAGCTCTTCTAAGAGCCAGCTTTGCAAAGAGAAATGTCACACTGAGAAATTCCTTGTTTGGCACTGTGCTACTGTTTGTGGATAAGTCTGCCCTTGATTTCACTCCATACTATTCTGTCTTCCTACAGTACAGAGCTGGTAAGTTGTGCGCCCTGCCCCACCCCCAGGCCCTGAAATTCAACTTCACCACTATTCATTCTCCTGTTTTCCTTCATGCTGAGGCAGGAAAACAGCCTCAAAAATCTGTCAATCTACATAATTCAAAGACAACACTGGAGTTTGAATGGTTTTGTCCTTGCTTAAGACTGAAGATAAAACCCACAAAATTAGTTAGAAAATTAAATTTGAGGACAGATGAAAGGTCTTTCTGAGGAAAACTAATAAAAAAACCCAACAAACAAATGCTCTTAGACATTGACTACTCTAGAGACAAAAGAGAGATGCTATGCACATTAGTAGTTTCACTGTTCGTGTTTTTCTTTAGCTATCTTATGGTCATACATAGCTAAAAATGGAGCAGTATGGTGTTTAAAAATAATTGTGGCATACAAAGTGCCTTTCTGCCTCTGTATTGCACAGCTAGCAAAATCCATACTCTCCACATGACTAAAAGCAGCAGGACTGGGGCCAAGAGACGAGGATGGGCCCAGAAGGAGGAGAAGCTGATATGGGTCAGTGTGTGTGCTGTGGCTTGGGTGGCTAACCCAGCACACTTGGGAGTTCAGACATTGGCTATGTCTCCCAAACGCAGCTTCTTGGTGGTCTTCTCAGGGTACAATAAATCCACATGGCATTTCTGTGCTCTGCAGAACATAAAGACAGAAAAGATTAAGAGTCATGTTCTCATTACAGAGGAGGTCTTTGTGGAAACCTTAAGATGTGACCAAAGCACGGGGATAAAATCATCTGCTCATGAGCATTACACGCCTAATTAAAAAAAGATAAAGAAGACAGCATACAATTGATTTCACTCCAGATTCTCTCTTAACTTTGCAAAAATATTCTGGTATTATTCTAGCTTTCTTGTACCCCTGAACTTCCTGCTCAGGCTGGAAATGGAAGGGCCAGACAGCTCTTCTCTTCTCAAGGGATTTTCTGAGCAATTCTGAAGAAAAGAACATTCATGTTTTCAAAGTTGGTGCTGACATTCAACTATAAATCACAGATCATCGATTTTTAACCAGGAGGTGTACTGGCCAAAATCCCTAAGAATCAAAGGCATCAAAGGCAAAAGGTTCTTTGTAATCAAGAGGGAAAATTGGGATCAGGAGTCCTGCTTAAGATTTATGTAAGAAATTTCACAATCTTTCAGTATTCTTTTGAACAGGAACATTTGTTATTAAGAGTGGCTTACTGTATCATTAATAAAATAAGTGAAACTCAAAAATATACCAATGAGCACAGAAGAAACTTAGAAAGCAAATTTACCAAAGTATAACTTGATTCTTTTTCTCTCTGCTCCATTTTTGTCTTTTACAAGATTGAGCTGCCATTTTGTCTGTACTGAACAAAATTTTTGTTCAGAATACACTTATGGCCCTATTTTTAAGGTATATTCAACTGATTTTTTTGGTTCACAACCTTTTGCTAAGGATTGGTGAAAAGTGTAAAGAAAAGTAAGTTTACTTCATATCAAAAAGGCCCTCATATCACACTAGAAAACTGTGGTATGCAAACCCCAAAAGTTTAAAATCCTGTTAGGTAACCAAAAGAAAAGAAAGGATTTATAAATGCTTACTCAATTATGAAGTTGCTCCGATCAGCTCATTACCAGTTAATTATTAAATATACATTACAGTCATTCTTTAGATGAGCTATTTTGGAAGCAGATGGCTCCTATCAACAGAGTTAAAAATTAATAAGACAGTCTTCAGGAACATCTCATGCTGGTGACCATCAGAAACCATGCCAAGCTTAAAAATTCAAATAAATCCATGGAGTTTTAGATCTTTTATCCCTACATTTACGACCAAAACGACAAAAGAAAACATCAACTATGAAATTTGATTTGGAATCAGACGTAAAACTTTTTCTTCAAGGTATTTGCCCACGTTGAGACCAAAGCATCTCTTCCCCCTTAGATTTTGCCTGCTACAGCTAAACACTGAAGCACAGGTAAAACTGTTACTTCATATTCTGTGACTGAAACTGAAATGAGTAGTTTTGAGATTTTATTATATTACCTTTTAACAGTTTAAACGCAAATGCTGTTTAATTTTCCAGGTGACAGTGTTACAGGAGTGACATGAATTTCAGTAAACCTTTTGACCATATCTCTCACTGTGATTTCATCAAACTTTTTTGGTGAGAAAGGGATAGCATTATTTAACTTGCTGATATTTGGATTGGTCTCTAATTCATTTTCTTGTAAAGGAGTAAAAACACTGTCAAACTTAAATTTAAGTGTTTCAACATTGTCTTTTTCTTTTATCTATATTTCCCTAGGACTGTTGAATTTCACCCTGAAATATATCAGTTTGACCACCCAAGGGTATAATCATCTCTTTCCAGAGAGTATGTCCAATTTAACTACTCGTCCTGCTGAATCAGAGTGTCCACTTTAGAAGTTTATTTTCAAAGAAAACAAAATGGGGGCAGAGCTGGAGTTTGGGGTGTGTGTGTGTGTGTGTGTGTGTGTGTGTGTGGTGCATGGGGTTGTGAAATCCTAATCAGGGTTCATCTGGAAATGTTCTTGCACTGAAATATCAGTTAGACAAATTAATTCCAGAATGATGCTGCATATATAGGGGACAAATCTTCCAGGAAGGAAGAAACTGGAGCACTAATGAGAGCGTATTTTCCCAATTCTTATTATGACTTTTCCCAAAATCCACATTCAATACATGACTGGTCAAAAATGGACTAATCTTGCCCAACCAAACTTTGGACAGCCTCTTGTTGTTTCTCACTTGTCCTGTGCCTGTGGGCCTGAACAGCCTCTACATTTTTGTTTCCACCTTATCCTGACTTCAGGGTACTAACCAAAATAACTTGGGCTTTGTCCATCCTACCCAGGCATCCAGGTGTGATGGGAGAGTGGGAGGTGTGGTGTGCAGGCACAGCCCCTGGCTGGTGCTGTACTCGGTGACTCCGTGACTGCCTCTCTTGGCACTGCTGGAAACTGCACAAGAGTCCAGGCGTCTCCTCACCCACCTGCTCACAGCCACAGACAACACAGGATATTAAATAAAGACATCTTAGACTTTCGGTTCATTTTTTGTCTTTGTGGTCTGCCAATGTAAAGTGCAAGCCCAATTAGAGGGATTTGCAGCCGGATTTTTTTGGTTTTTATATGGTTTCTCACTGACACAGGCACTGTACTGACAACACACATGAAAGCTGGCCCACTGTACACTCCACCACGTCCTCCCATTGCTGTCCCCTGTAAAACCCATTACTGTGGGTCTTTTAGAGATTTTAGTTTTGCAGTAACAATTTGTTCTTGCAGACAATTCACAAGGTCTCATGCAGCTCTGCTGGAAAGTAAAGGAAGGGATTGGAAGTCCCACCAGTTTCTGTTTGAAGCATTTAGTTTGACTTTTTTTTCCCTCAGCAGAGTGTGCCTCAGGCCTGAGCTTTGGTGGTCTGGTGATTAACACTGCTGTCTAGAGTTTCATGATACTGGGATTCCTTTTTCTGCTTTACCACAGATTTCCTGTGTCCTTGAGAAAGTCACTTAATCTACTATTCCCTCAGTACCACAGAGAAAATTATGCTGTTCTTCCTGAGCAAGGGTGTTGGGAAGACAGTTCTGCTCTCTGTCAGAGGAGAATGCATGGTACTGTGGCATTTTGATAGGCAGAAAAATGGAACCTTTTAAACTCAGTGATAAAGCTGGGTCATTCATTGTAATATAAACTCATCTGGAAAGGACAGAAAGGATCATTTCGTCTGGTCATGGAGGAGATTAAATGATTATAGAATTCATTTTTATGTGGATTTATTTTCATGTTAGCTTTTTATGTAAAACTCATTAAAAGTCCTGAATATTTCCTTCAACACAGAATAAACACCTAACAAAAATGCAACACAGTTGCAACTGTATCTGTGCAATTATCTGTGGAAAGTTATAACAAACCTGTAAGTACCCTTCAGCCATTAACTCAGCTACTTTAGTTGTGAAAGTGGTTTTTAAACTAGCTTTGCCTCAGTCTGCTTCATCATAATCTGTCATATTTTGTACCTAAAGAGCATCCTGGCCTGAGAAAGAACTCAGATGGCAGGACATACAGGTGCTGGCATGATACCCTTTACATTCCTGTCTCCCCAGATTCCTCTGATTATTGGCAGTTTCATTTAGATTAAAAAAATATCCTAATTTCTATTCATCCCTGATTTTAATGTATCATATCTTTAGACAAACAAATAAAGCAGAATTGAGTTTGGATTTGGTTTCAAGAAGAGCTGTTCAGAATTAAAGACTGAAGTGACCTAAAAGTTGGAGGATTTTGACCAAGAACTTTATGAAACTCCAAGGAACTGTTTGAATGAAGCAAAATAATATGAGTGGCATGTTGTAGATGGTTGGTGTGGCATACACTAGATGGTGGCACACACTGTTTCCTAAAGCTGAATATTGCCAAAGTGTGTAGCAGATAACGTTCAAACATTTTAATTAGCAAATACTCAGATGACCCTGAACTGCAGGGAGCTGTTGGTGCACGAGAGAGCAGGGCTGCTGTTCAGAGTCTCCAGCAGCTCAGAGAAATGGGCTGACAGAAACCTGACAAAGTGCAGCACTGAGGGCACAAGCTCATTCACCCTGACAGGACAGCCCAGGGCGTCAGTGCAGAGTGGGGACAAGCGGCCGTGGAGCTGCTCTGCAGAGGAGGCCCTGGGGATCCCAGAGGAGCCACATGAGAGAGTGTCCTTGCAGTAGTGAAGGCCAGCCACAAAAACAATGAAGGATCAGAGTCTGCAGGCTGGGAGCTCCCTCCCTGCTTGGCATTTTGCTGAAAACAGCCCTGAATATTTAAAACTCACAAGACCATACTTGGAACCCTCACTGCAGTGTAGGTTCCCCAATACAAGAAAGCCATAGGCAGACTAGAGCAAAAGACCCATGGTAGCAGAAAAGACTATGTAAACTGGGCATCTACACAAAGTCATTGAAATTCTTATAATAATCAACCTTTGAATTCAAGATGTCTTCAATGTTATAATCTAAATTTTTCCTGTTTCTACAGTTTAGCCACATACTCCATTTTGGATCCATATATTATACTACAATTTCCAAAACATCTTTAGGTGACTATTAAATATTCCACAACATATATTCATACATGTTTGGGAATGAAAGGAGATGATAAATAAAAGTAATACTAAACAAAGCAACAACAACAACAACAAAAAAATACAGAACAAAAAAAATCCACTAAGACATTGCTTTCTTAACATGGATAAGCCTTTTCCAGAGTCCTTAAAACAAAAAGCTTTTCAATAAATCCTCTTACAGAAGGATAACATTTTGTTCAAAAATCTCCCCTTCTTGATCAGATATTCATTCTCATGTTTCTGAACTATAAATGGAATGTAATTTAATATACTTTTCAACCTCCTATTAAAGTAAGTTGATTAACTGAACTCTTAAGTGATGCAAACCTGTTTGTTAGGTTTTTTCCTCTGTAATGCTTCGGTTTCTCCTGTTGGGATACTCATTTTTGGGCTAGTTTTAGTGCTGTGATGTCCTCAAGCAAATGCACTGTATCAGTGCAGAGCTATGAAATTGCAACATCTAATGTGTTTTCTTAATTGAAGTAGTCAATTAAAAGATGAATTTTTTCTTAGCAATACAAACTTCCATTAACTTACGCAATGCAAATTGTAAGAATTCCCTGGAAATGTTGTGAAATTATTCCAACCAAATAAATAAAGACTCATGGAATATGAAAAATTTTCCTGACCTAGTTTTAAGTATAGTGAATGGTTATTACATGCTTGAACAAATCTAAAATTTAGCTTTTCAGGTATATTAAAGAACATCTCCTAATACAGCAAACTTTTTGTTTGGATTTCAAATAAGAGCACTGCTTGCCAGTGGTTTGGCCAAACATGGCATGAATATAATCAGGAGAAATTCTAAAAATAATTTGTACTTTAAATAGTTGATTTCTCAATCATACATGTAGACTATCTTGTGTTTTGATTCCAGTGTAAAGCACCAGATAAAATGAATTCCAGTGTAAAGCACTTACTAAATAAATTAATATTGTCAAAATTCATGGGTCCAAAGGAGTGCTGAGGGGAAAATGAAAGAAACATGGAAAATAGAACGGGCTGTAGATGGAAAAACTGGAATTCAATCTCAAGCTAAATTTAGAAGGGAAGCACTTCAACTGTTTTCGTCAGAATTTCTTACTTTCTTTACCAAATTCATCAGCAATTGTATAAAAAAATGCATCCTCATGCTAGACAATGAGATTGAAAATGACGTTTTCAGCAGTAATAGAGAAGGTATCATGTGAAAAAATTTTAAGGAAAAATAAATTAGTGACAGTTGAAAGATAAATGTTGCACCATCCTGGCAGATATTCCAGAAACATGTAAACACAGCTATTTCATTTCTATATGCCTATTTCCAATCTCAAATTTCCTGGAGGTTTAGAGGTAGACAAACCTGGAGTTTTGGACCTAATGCAACTTAACTAGATACCATTAATGCATAAAATATAATCTAACTTGTCAAACACACACCCTAGAAAAGTTAAGTTATTGAGGATATGACCTAGAGACCACATTTTAAGACTAGAAATGTAAGATTCACTTCATGACCAGCACCAAGTTTACCTTGGATTCCTGTAGAGGCTCACGTAAAGTCTGAGTTTATCTTTGCTGTTAAGGCTCGATTATCTGGAAAACTTGAGTATCTCTGCTCTGAAAACCTGCTCTCCTCACATGCCCAAATTAATCATTATCAACAGTAGATACAAAAAAAACATTAACGGCTTTTCAAAATCTTGATAATCATTTCCTCTTAGAGCCAGCAGTTATTAGAAAACAGGACTTATAATTTTTGATATTTTACACACTATTTTTTTTCTAACACTGTGTTAATTACAACAAATCAGATTTATATCATGCTACCATATTATTTTTCAAAGGTTATTATTAAATTATTTTACAGAAATTATATTTCCTATATGTATGTCTTCCTACAAATATGCCATAAAGATTTTCTGTATCACCTGAGCAGTTTAAATTGTCTTAAATTTGGAAGAAATTACATGTAACATTAACAGTTAATATATTTTTCTAGTACAAATATTTTGTTTTAGTTTGCTTTTTTTTAAGTTTACATTGATTTTAATGCATTAATTGTTCTTCATAATCCAGTTGTTAAGGTCAGTTTTTTGTGGTTGTAACAGGTATCTGTCACTCAATTATAATAAGCTTTATCTGTCTTGCAGTAAAAATAAAAAATGAAAGTTTGCCTTTCTAATAAAGTGATTAACAGTAGGAGTGACAGAGGCATTGGATCCTTTCACATTCTATCCTTTATTATTTATTAAAATTTATCCTGTTGACTGAAACAAATTAGTACAAAAGCACGTATATGTCTACTTTGTTGACTAAACCTGACCAACTCCCACCTTCAGGTTCAGCTTTTTGTTCTTTGAAACAAGTTCTGTATATAAAATAATCTGGAAAACCAAGTATTTCAAAAATGTAAGTACCCCAAAGTATTTAAATGGCTACAGTTTCATGACAACTACAGTAAGTACACAAAGCTTTTTCCTTTTTTTTTATGGCTATGATTAGGATATTGTAAAGTGCTAAATGTGCAAGTAATTATGAACTTGGCACAGTAGCAATATTTATTTTAAGCTCTACTTGTGCTGCTTTGGTGGAGGATGTTTACTTAACCAGACTATTAAACATGCTGAAGACTTTGTACTCTAAAACATTTTTAATTGATGAAACACAGAAGCAATCAATCAACACAAATGGTAAAGAAAGGCAGACAGGACCAGGCAAACAGAATAAGATCTGTAGGTGTCTTTTTATCTCTTAAGGGGGAAAAAAAGAAAAAGTCTATTTGTGCTGCTGAATTAAGTGTTTGTGAAAAGAGAGGACTTGATAGTGGTGGAGACTGAAGTCTTCTATTTATTTACAAGTCGGGCATAGTGGTGGGAACTCTTGCATGGTCTCTTGCCTTTCCTATTCAACCTCTGACCTAATGGACCTGATGAGCTTATCCTCTCTTGTGACAGGAAAAATCCATGCTGAGTATACAACCTGTGGGTCTGATTTACCCAAACAATGCTGAACGGTGATGCTTGTCATGCACCATTTGTAAATTGCACTGCCTCACATTCCTGCTCCAGGAAGCAAATTCGATTTAACCCTGAGCACCAGTAGATGGGAAGCATTTTTGCAGCTGCCTTTTTCTCAAACTGCATCTGTTCTGAGCTTCCAGATGTTAATTTTAAATCATGTGCTCATAAATGTTTTTTAAATGTAAGTTTTAAAAATATTTTCAGAATACAGTTCTGTCAGAGCACAGATGTTCTTTGAAATGGGGTTTGTTGGCAGCTATGTCTTGATAAAGAGCTTAAACCTTAAACATTTGCTCAGACTAAACTCCTCATTTCAGTAGGAAATTTGCCTGAAAGAGGATGGCAGGACTATCTCCACAGAAGAAAAAGTTTAGACACTTAGCAAGTCATTCAGGGAGGTATTTCAAAAAGGTGTAGTTACTTGTGCATCTCATAACTGTGAAGTAGGAAGGAAATATATTAACTGATATATTTCCTTTCAACCTCACATGAATAGATTTGTATTTATCATAACAAGTGGTTCAAATTTTTATCTGTACAAACAATGGATTGAAACATAGAAGAAACATATATATATAAACACATGCATGAATGAATACATACATTCATACATGTATCCAAAACAGATTCCATATGAGCAAATACTTGGACCCTAAAAAGAAAAGAAATATTAGTGGGTATCCTTTAATTCCAAAATAGATAATACAGTCAAGACAATAAAATGCATACAGGTCTTCGTATTTCACGGTGAGATTTTTTTATTGTATTTATATTTTTCTTACTGTTTTATATATATATTTATATGCTGTATACATACTTTCACAATACTTATATAAATTAAAATGTCCTTTCACTACTGTCGCAGAAAATTAGAATATCCTCTGCTGTTAAAGACTCCTAAGTTGTAAAACTCTTTACATTTGTACAGGCAAATTTATTTAAATTACTGCTTTTTATTCTAACAAGTGTGATTGTAAATCTGGATATATTTGTTATCAAATCTTACTATTTTTTCATTCTTATGACAAATTGTGGAAATAATATTTTTGATATCTTTATCTGAGAAAATAAAGATTAATAATTAAATATGTCTCTACCTCTGTTCAGAGTTCGAAACCATTAGAATTTGATTGCAGCTTTCTCATATTTGAAAGAGTATTTCTTTTATATACTAGATTTTTCTTATTCCTTAAAAAAACATGCCTTTGTGGGGATCATTAATTAAGATCATAGTATGATTGGTATTTCTTACTTGTATTTAGATCATCAACAGTACATGAAGGATTTTTAATAGTTTTTCACTCCTTTATTTTGGAAAATTCATATAATGAAATAATTTGAGATAATGAATATATTTTGTAATTTCTATTAAAATTATTTTAAGTACTGATGCATATTTCTGCTTTTCAAAAAAATGAAATGCACAATTGAATATGACATCTTATGGATGACATCCAGTGGAAGTTTGCAAGTGTGTGTGTCCTTGATATTTTCAATGGCAATAGATTTTGGGTTACTGGCCAAAATTAAGGATTTAATATAATATTTAATGCAATACAAGATAAGTAATTCAGACACTGGTTACTTGTTAACATATAAATAGTTTTTCCTCTTTACTTGTTAAAATGTTCAGTCCCGATTCTAAGAAGGTGACATAAGTGGTACAGAATTAATTATTACTTCCAGGTTTCATTAAATTCATATGAATTTGAATATTAGATACCAGTGAGAAGAATTTATATTATTTCTGTGTTATCCAAAGCCTAAGTAAAAGCTTGTGGTACCCCTCAGGTGAGAAGGAAAATCAGTCCTGTGCCTAAGTATTAAAATTTCATAGCTGAAATATAAATATTAGTCTCACACTTTTTCATGGGTTTGTTATTTTTTTAGCTAGAATTTTCCAATTTTTGGCCTAACAACATTTTTTTTCTGGCTAGACAAAGAGGAAGCGTTCTCTGACCAACTCAAGTGGTATATACAACAATGAAAGGAATTAGTATTTCATACTACCTTGATACTTTTGAGACTTAAAGAGATCTATAATTTTATTCAAATTAATTTCATTTCAATTTTTTCCTTTATTTGACAGGAATGAGTCACATTACTGCCTATACCACTGTTAGTTACAAAGCAAGAAATATTGACTTTTAAATTTCTGTTGTCAGGGCAAAACTACCTTCTTCCATTATTTTCTCCAAGTCAGTGTTAAACAAACATCTCCAAAACTCACCATCTTCTATAAATCTTTACATTTGCAATGTGAGGTGAATTCCCAGTCAATGAATCTAGTTTTTGAATTTACAAGTGACATCATAATAGTTTGCAACTGCATTATAATATTCTTTATATTTATTTTCCCATTTTCACAGAAACAAGCAAACATAGCCAATCCCTTCAGGGCCACTATAATGGTTTATTGACTTTAAATTCTTTTAGAAAACAACTTCTTTAGAATTTTAACTCAATTAGCCTGCCAGAGCAAGTCAGTTGGAACAATTTTATTTCTTGAATGAACTAATTTTGTGTCTTTTGAGCACAGGTTGCCCTGCCCGGGGATAGCACTCTTCACACTGCCTCCCTGCGCCCAGCATGCTCCCCACTGGGGATTGAGTGTCATCTAAAATAAAACATATGTTTTAAAAATGTGCATTAAAATGTATAAACATCTGTTATACATGTGAATTATCATGTGAATTACAAAAAAGGAAAGAGAAACTTCAAGGGAGGGTTATAATGGAAAATGTTCTGACTCCTTAAGTGACAGGTCATGACTAGTGCCCTGTAAATTAATATCAGCCAATCTGTGACCTATTCTTCCACTATATAATTTAACACGTGATTTCTGTGTTCAAGTCCATCAAGAATGATACAAAATAAATTTTAAAAGATGAAGCTTTTTATGAGAACATGTTCTTTTATGTTTAAAAACAGTCCACTTATTAAAAACGTGGACATTTATTACCTTCTGAGAGATTCATTTGGTATCTATTTCTTTGTAATACAATATTTCCCACTGATGCAAAAAGAAATATTTTTATCTAAGTCATTCTGAAAAATAGATGTTTGTTATTGCTGTTTATTTATATACAACCCTACAAACAACTTTACCCAATTTCCTACATTTATTTTCTGTGGCAACCATATCTGTTCATGGTTACCCATTTCCTTATTTGACGTAGTTGCTTATGTGTCATCTATATCAAATAATCTCAATTCCCATTTGTATCAGCATGATATAAAAATTAAACTTCTTAGAGAATTCTTTTTTACTAATATAATCAGAATAAAATATCAGATTTAACTGTCTCACTTCAGTGGCTTACTGACTAAAGTTTATAAAGGAATCACCTCAAATTAATGATCACCCTTTAATCTTTAACATAATACAGAAAATGGCTGCAGAGAAACACATCTTCTAGTTGTCTATTTCAATTGACAGAAAGCAGAATACAAACTGTGCCAATAATTTGAACAATTCCTATCCAGGTCTTCCAAAATTGTAAACTTTTCTAAGATCCATTTAATGATGACTGAATTGTTTGATGTCTATTAATGCAGGCATTCAGCACAAAGTAAACTTTTAGGAATGTTTGAATTTTTATTTTGTTTGCATAACCTTTGCTCATTATATGTTCTATAAAGCAGGCAGAAGCAAGATCTGAATTGAATAAAATAACACTTTTATAAGGGAGAACAAATGAACATAGCTTTCAAAAAATATTTTAAAAGTGGTAACATCAATAATTTTTTCAAGTCTTTACCTGATGCTGCCTATCATATCCTTTTTTTTCTCCACTCATTATTTGTTTCTTTCTTCTCTAACATCTTAATTAACTGGGGAGCTTCACCTGAAGCATGTTGTTAATTTAGAGTCACATCTAAGACACTTAGGCACCTGCATCCTATGTAGTGAAGGAATAAAGACATAACCTTGTGAATAATGTTTAAACTCAGAATCTGAGCCTGTGTTCTAGCTCTTGAGACATGTTACTCATTTTTTATCAGGAAATAGTATAATAGAGTTTCACTCCTTTGGGGTTTTTACATAGTCTGAATCATGAGTTGAAAAGATGCACTTTTATATTCTCTGTGTTAGGAGACCAAATATATTTTCACTAAGACATACAGAAGCATTCTTAAAAAGCTGTGATTAGGCTTTATATATCCTATATATATACCAAAGCCTTGTTGACACCTTTCTGATCTGTAGAAATTAGCCTAATGAATACAGCATCCTAAGGTACTGACTACCTTCTCAGCAGGAGAGCATTTGGTCCCCTATCTTCTACCTCTCACCTTATCAGCATAGTGTCAGACTGAGCAAAGTTTTTAAATCATTAGAAAGACTGCTAGATAGTAGATATCTTTGATCAGTAAATCCAGATATATGTTACCTCTGTTGAGGAGTATTTTTTTTATTAATTAGAAGAATGTAGTTCCCAATTAAAGAGAAACACAGTCAGAACATTAAGAATTAGTTTAAAAGGAGAAGGACCTTCATACCATCACTGGTCCTTCCTTTTACTCTTCTATGTAATTCTGTATCCACTACAACCACTGAAGGCGTAGTTGCTGGCTTCATGTAACAAGCCCTATATGTTAATCTGTAGTTTAAGACAGCCTATAATAACAAGTGACTTTAAAACTAATAACTAACTTCTACAGACATTTTTGTTTAAGAGATAACCACGTGTCTCAAGCATATTTTTAGCATTAAATTTTAATGTTGATGAACAGAATCTTGACTGAGGAAAAAAATGTAATAAATGTAATAGTTTCTGCTCTTTCTGAGAAACTTCATTTGACTATTTATAATACCCTCTCTTTTGCAAAAAAACCCATTATTTTTATGTTTACCTCTCATACTCATCTTAGTAATTGCATCCACTGACTTTCAGTTCTGGAGCTCTATATTAGGCAGTAAATATACCTCTATCCTTGGTATACCAAACATGGACTGTATTGTTTGTTTGGCCAGCTAAAAAAATTTGCAATGAACTCAAGGTATTCTTCTACCTTTGTATTAAAGCATCAGGTAGTGTCTTTGAATAGGTTTCTGTGACTCACACCATTTTTAACTGCTTCTCTGCTCACTGAATTTTAATGACATGTTGTCCTGGTTCCAGCAAAGACACGCTTAAATTTTGCAGTACCTGGGAGGGAACATGGCTGGGACCTGGAGGTCACTCTATACAACCTCAAATCATTGCCAAAGGAATGGGAAGGGAGTCTTTTCCAGGGAAGAAAGGTTCCAGTCTGGAGGGAGCCATTGGATATTACCTGCTGTTGGGGAGGATGGGTGAGATTGGGGCTCTATGTGAATCGTTCCTTTTCCTGTACCCTCTGTCATTGGTATTGTTGCTGTTACTGTTCAGTTTCTTATCTCATTGTTGTTGCCAGTAAATTTTTCTTATCTCAACCTGTGATCTTTGCCTTTCCTGCCTCCAATTCCCCCCTCCATCCTGCCACAGGGGATGCAAGCAGTTTTAGTGGGAGTACTAAACTGGAGAATACCATTCCTAAACCAAAGCATATGCCTGAAAATAAATACTTTGTTTCAAAGGCTGTTTTCCACTGCACCGTCCTGTCCAAAAGCATTAGTTCAGTAAACAAGGCAAGGGTTAACTGACATAGGTAACACCGACTTCCTCTCCAAGAGCTCTTCCTACTTCACATAAGATGCTTTGAGGGACCAAGGCTGTAGCTTTTATCCCAGTTCAGGACTGGGAGAGCAAACAGAAGACTGAGATGATGAGTAAGTTCTTCCTCTGTGTGCTAGGACAGCCATACAAAGTAAAGATATGTGGTTTTAGGCAAACAACCACTGCTGGTCAGAAAACCCAAGAGTCCAAACAAACTGGACCAAGCAGGACCATATCCAGCCTTTTTTTGCCCCCTCATATTAGATCATGCACTGGATATTTCAGAAATATTCAGAGCCTGATAAAACAAAACCAAAGTCTAAGATAGATTGTTTCACAAACTTTGTGTCTCCTTAGCAAAAAGTACTGGAAATATTAAAACAGATTTTCCTATGGAATTCTTAGCCCAGGTTTTCTATTATAAAGAAGCTGATACATTTCTTAACTCATAGGCATTGAAATATTAACATACAATAAGCATCTGAATGTTTGGAGGTTCACCCAAAGTGATCTTGAATTCTGATCTTGTAATTAAAAGTGATTTTGACCCATACAAAGTTCTGGTAATCCAAAGTACTAGGGAAGTGTAATATTCTGCATCTTTAGCCAGAAATGAAAGATGAATTTCCTTTGGGAAATGTATGTCTTTTAGAAAAAAGATAATTAACTAAAACCAGTAAGTATCCACATTACTGGAACCCAAACAACCTTCTCACTTTCTGTGGAATTCTTTTTTGTTTCAGTTTCCGTCCATAAATTACACAAACCCCATTCAAATTTTTAAAAACAGCCAGCCTCACAGACGTTATGAAAAGACACAAATTCAACATACCAAAAGAGTCTGTTTATTTCTGAATGAACATCTAATTTGTTTTTACTGAAATTCATTGCCAAACTTCAGATGATTTTAGGGCAAGTAGAAGTATGATCATCATGGAATTCCAACATAAACACACACATGAACACCCTTATGGGAAATGCATATACCCTTACATGAAATAACCTTGAGGTCATAAATAATGTAGAACACATCTTCCTATCTATGGCAAATATGGAACAAGACTTGAAATCAGTTCTGGAGCTGTTGAGATACCTCAGGTGCTCTTTTTCCACCTATTACTGTTTCCAAGAGCAAAACATTAAGAAACAGAGGCTCTTTAATCTAATATGTTTAACACTGTTCCAAAACTGTTTCCCCTTTAAAGAATTCCAAATTATTGTTGTAAGAATATTTCATAAAAGGAGTTCAAATACAAAAATTGCAGTGGAAATCTGCTTTTTAGGCAGGATTTGTTGCTTTCACTACCAGGCTCCTGTGTGGCCCAACACAAAGCGATTTCCAGGCTCCCAGCTCTGCAAAGAGCCACTGAACAGATTTGCAGGGACCTGTGAAACAATGTTCTGAGATCGACAGATTCTAGGTCCTCCAAGGTTAGAAAGCTCTTGGCTGAATTTCAACCTAAAGAGCCGAAAAGCCAGGAGTTTCAAAGCTCATGGGAGCCATAACATCCAGATGCCAAGGTTTCTGGGTCAGCTTTGATTCCTAGGCACTCCAGCTCCTCCACACCCTGGGGTCTCAGGGAATCCAAGACCTTCAGCACAAAGCCAGCTCATCAGACTGGCTGTTTCTGAGCCAGGATTGCATTTCCTTTCACAGATAACTGTGAATAATAGATCCTGATAAAACTGAAACATGATTTTAAAATCTTAGAACATTCCTGAAACTACCTGAATAATTGAGCAATAACATGAAAATTACCTACAATGAATGACCAAAGGAAAAACATATTAATGAGGAAATAAAACTATGCCATAACTGAGACACTTAAATAGATAGATCATAGACTATCAATTTATAATAAATAAAAAGAGTACAAGAAAGAAAGAAAAAAGATTATTAGGTAGTGATATAAATGTTGAAAATCAAAGGTAATCCATGTATGGCCCAAAAAATAAATGCATTTTTGCAGTTTTTCATAAATATTTTGTATGAAGATTGTGGAGGAAGATGGCTATTTAGCATCTAGAAATGGAAGGTCCCATCATCAAACATCATATTTATTAGTTGAAGTTTAAAAAACTTTAAAAAATTAGAGAGAGGACTGTACAACTTTTCTCTCATTCTATATAAACAAGTGCAGAAAGTGCTACTGGTTATGATTGAAAGTACAGAGTCCTAAACTGACAACAAACTAAAAGCAACCAGCATATTTTACTTTGAAAATAGTAGGCAAAAAAAAAAATCAGGACAAGATTTTTCAATGTAAAATTACTTCCCTTCCTATCTTTAAAATCTAGTTTCCTCTTCAACTACCAATTTGCAGGCTATTAAGCAGAGGTATTTAGGGTCAGTGTGTGTTCATTTCTTGCTGCTCTATAACCTTTTGATATGTAAATTAGGAAATTCAAGATTTCAATCACTTTATTATTTCCACCAAATCTGATAGATTGAAAATAGTTTTTAATGACAAAAGAAACTCCTGTTTTAGTTTTGCTACTAGGAGCTATACTTTGCCCTCAAAGCAAAAGAGTTAGTATTAGTAAGGTGAATACATGTAAATTGTTACTGCTTTCATCAGAATTATTGTTATATCTCATTTTTCATTATCACTAGGTAAAAAGAAAGATACATTTTCTAACAGGATAGTTGAACAGCACACTCTGACATATTATTTGTAATTACTTTAATATCATACCCACTTTCAACCAACCCAGCCTTGTTGAAGAAAGATTTCTTTTCACATTTGTAATGCAGTTAGCTAATGTTCTTTCTGAAATCACTATAAGGAGATTCTGTGACAATAAACAATAAAAAAAATGTGGTAAAATTATTCTTCCAAAATATATTTTAAGTCTGTCAAAATTGCAGATGCTTTCAGTTTCTTTCAATATTCTTCATTTACCGAACATGTGAATTCCTAAGTGGGACAGAACCCTTTTTGAATCATATTCCTCAAGACAATGTGCTCAAGTAATGTTAATTAGTTAATGATGCCAAACTTTCTTTGGAGCATGTGTTGAAATAAGAGTAAATGTAAATTTTTCCGCCTCTCCCAGGTATGGTGAGTATCCGAAAGAAAAAATGACATCTCCAGAATTAGACTACCTCCAGATGAAAGCTGATCTTTAGTAACTCTCAAAATCACCTTTGCTAGTAGAATCACTAATTCGAAGTGTATTTATCTCTCCCAGGTTCACTTCTCAGCATAGCTCTTTGTATCAAGGAACCTAATTATGTTTGGAGGTCCTCAAATCTAGCTGCCTTTTTCTACATCCTTTAGGGTGTTGCCCAAAGAAGGGGTCTTGCAGCTGGCTAGGAATCTCTTGGGCAAAAAATGTAAAACATAAAAGTAGAAAACAAATTAAAAACAAGCATTCATTGAAGTTAGTGACAATTTAATTTGAAAATATGCTTGGAACCATATGTTCAAAATTATGTGTACATATGCAAAAGAAAACAATGCCCATTCTGCTTCTAGTTACATTTTGTTGATCTCAGCAATGATGTACAAATCTACAGTAAACAGAAACAGAACAAGAGCAGTGAATATTACACTAAGCAGAACTAGAAAGAGTGAAAATAATAAAAATCAAACTAATATTATTATTCCATTGGCCTGATAGCATAAAGAAGGCTATATAAATATAGATAATCCCTCAACTCCACATAAAATATTATTTTACTGTTGCAAAAAATATTTGAGGTATTGCTAGTAGACTTGTTAATTTTTTTTAGTTAAAATGTAGTCTACAATTTTTCAGACATAATAACATTGTTCCTTGAAACTTTCTTATCATTCCTTCTTCCTACCAAAAAATTTGTATGTTTTCTACTCAACAGTTCAATAATGTCTTCACTACTGACATTCCTTACATTTTTACCAAACCTGCTTGTTCTTATGCAATTTTATGTATTTTAATAAATTGTTCTCTTACATGCTATGCAAGAGAGATGACAGCAGCTTGCCCTAACAGGCTGAAACTTCTAACCTAGAGGACATTTGAAAACCTGTAAGCCAAACCAAAGTATGCTATTCAAATATTTATGTGAAAACAGCTTTTCTAAGACCTTCAGTAGAAGACGTGAACATATATAAAGAATCAGGTTAAATAGCACACAGAATAGTAAATTTGGAAATATGCACATAATAGCAACATATAAAACACACTGCTTTGGCTGGTGTGTCTGAAAAGTCACACTGTGTGGGCTCAGGCAAATAAGTGGCAACATGGATTCACTGATTTAAAAAATCGATTAAATATCCATATTTCCATAGTTGTTTGTTCTGCAATGAATGATACTTTGCCTGTGATAAAAAATATAGATCATAAAGCAGTAGAAGAGTGTTGAAAAATTTGATCCAAAACTTCATGTAGAGACTAACCCTTTTAAAAATGCTCATACTATGTAGACATTTTGCAACAAAGTCATCTCTCTTATTCACAGTAATAGAACCATAAAATTATTTAGGCTGGAAAAAAACTTTAAGACCATCAAGTCCAGCAATTAACCCAGCACTGCCAAGTCTGCCAATAAACCATGTCCCCTGTTTTAAAGACCTTCAGGGATGGTGACTCAACCACTTCCCAAAACCAACTGCTCTAACTACTAAAGTGATAATAATATTTTTATTGTCCTTTACAGCAGTAGCCAGATTAACTTCTAGCTGTGCTTTGGCCCTTCTAATTCTCTCCATACAGAACCTCATGACATCATTGTAGCACTCCTGAGTGTCCTGGCCCTTCTTCCATAGGTCAGAATCCCTCCTTCCTTAGTTCCAGCCAAACCTCTCTGTTCAGCCATGCCTCGTCTTTCTGTATGTGTCACTTGGCAAACAGAAAGAGATGTGAAATGTTTTGGTGTTTCCATGCATGGGTGTTGTTGAGGATTCATTGCTGGACCACAGCACTTCTCCTTTGCACATCAGGTTGTGTGACCAGGGCTGGTCTCTTCAGAAATACAAAAAACAGCCACTTTAGAGGTTGAGTGAAAAAAGGAGATAGCATGGATGCGTGCAGGAGGTCTGACCAGTTTAATTTTCATTCCAATAAAATAGTCAAATTCATCAAGGAGACATCAAGATGCATTAAAAATGAGGTTTAGTGTAAATATGAGAATCCAGAAGACTACCTGATTTAGATCAAAACCATTCCAATAACCTCAGCTGAGCAGCATAGATTTACACCAGCTGTGAAATTAGCCCACAAAACCCAAATTTTTTTGGACAGCAGTGGGAGGAGTAACCTGAGAGAAGTTGGATATTCACCCATCTGTATTATTAGTATGGAGTATTTTGATAGCTATGATATAAAAACTGGAACTACCTCAGGTCTTGATTCATTGTTGGCTGTACTTAGGTTTCTGAAATGCCTAAAGGTATATCAGCTTGTAAGTTGTGTGCCTTGGGTTTTCCAATGGGTAATAATAAGAAAATGACTGCCATCTCTAAGCTTTCTGGGTGTTATGAAGCTGTATTCACTGACATGTCTAAAATGTGTTGGGATCCTGAACACAAAAAGTTGTAGAAGTCTGATCAATTGTTGCCATTCTTTAAAAAAGGAATGCAAGACTGTAAAGCAACCACAGAACCTCTGTCAATATTGAGAGAGCTATAACAGGTATATGCATGGAACTTACAGCAGTAACACTGCTTCTTTCATAGGGACAGAAATTTAACCAGCGGAGTTAGATATGCAGTCTTGATGGCACTTAAATTGCTTGAGTTCTGCCTTTGACATCACTACAGCTGGTATTTCTATAGCTAGAATCTTTATTTATATCAGAAAATGTAAGTAAACCATTTCCAGTAATCTGAAATATAATCACTACAGTATTTTCTTCTCAAGTTTGTAATTAATTTTGTAAACTTTGCTTAAAGCTTAAAATCCTGTGAATGTTTATTGCAATGAAACTTCATTTGTGTTAAAAAAGGAGGTGTTCTTGCTCCACTATGTTGCATTTAATGCATATTATTTAGCTGTCAGAAATTGTGAAGGACAAGTGATTTTTATGTACATTCTGTAATTAAAAGAAATACTGAAAAATTGCATTACTTGCGTCCATGTAGTAAAACTATAGAATAATTTCTGGATTTAAGAACTGGGAAAACTATTTTATTCCATGGACAAAGATATCCCAAGCAATGGCAATGACAGACAAATTTTGTTTGGAAACTACAACTTTGATAAACAAATTTTCAAAAAGCACTACACAAAAGGATGACAAACTTTAATTTCCTTGAGTTGTTATCAAAGATATTATGAGCTGAAAAATATTAGCAGGTTAAAAATTCAAGCAGAGAGGTCATTTATGGGGAGGGACACTCAAGTAGCCCTTATAATTTTTTGTAAATTTTGTCTGTTGAACTTCACATTAAGAATTTTTATCTCGGTGTGCTACAGTGTAGAAGCACAAAACTAAAGAGTATGTGGGCTTGGTGACTGGTATATGGAATTAAAAGACATCTTTGTCATAAGAAGCCAGAGGGATGACATAAAACCTTACCAAACAAGACATACAGGCTCCAGCAAGTTCAGGAACAAAAGCGCCCCTGATTTTCAGGGCATCTCTGCCCAGAGAAATTGTGGCTGCCCCATCCCTGGAAGGCCAGGTTGGGTGGGACTTTGTGCAAACTGGTCTAGTAGAAGATGTACCTGACTGTGGCTGTGGGGCTGGAAATAGATGGTCTTTAAGGTTCTTTCCAACATCAACAATTCTATGATTCTAATATCCAGATATGAATTTCCAGTATATCACTAAACAAAACAGTGGAATTTTATCCTGTGTTCAATTTATATAACCAGCATACTTCTACAAAGTGATTGCCTTAGGGCTAACTTGGGTGAGAGTAGAATCAGATTCTGGTATTATCTTGGTATATGAAGGAGAAGCCTAAATGTAATATTTGTGTACAGCCACAGTACATAGATGTATTTTCTAGCAAGAAAAGGGATGCACTGTTTTGGTGTCCTCCTGTTTATATGAAAACAGTTGCTTTGGCCTGTTCCTTTTTTTTTTTTTTTCTTTCTTGAAGATAGAAAGAATATGCATGTGGAATGTTGTTGATGTAGAAAAGATCATGCAAACTGTCCCCACTGAACTAGAGGCATCTGAGTTCAAAGAGAACTATTTGTAACTTTTCTTCCAATGCCCTTGGTTTTAGTTTAATTAAGAAAAATAACTTTTAGCTGGCTAATTTAGCTCATATGAAAGGAAAAAAATATCAATTTGCTGATTTTATCAGCAGGAAAATGTTTTCCAGTGATGCTTCTTTCAGTTCTTGAAAAAATTCAAATTTTTAAAAGAAAATGAAGATTAGTATATAAACAAATAGATTAAAAATAGAAGAATTACATTATTTAACTAAGAATTCTAGCCTGGAATTCTTGGCTGGAAACCACAGCATTTTGGTTTACAGTTGCTCTGTGCCATGAGGCTGTTGTTACCTGAGGTCTCAAGGCCTCAGACTGGAGAGTCTCTATTTTAAGAGTCTGGAGAATTTTCTATTTTAAGGTATATTGAAAAAAAAAAAAAATCCACCCTAAACCATTTCCTGATTGACTTCAGCAAAAAAAAAACCACAAAAAATGATTCAAATGTCCATTAGATGCCAGATAGAATTCAAGACTAGGTTTAAATTAAGAAAATCTGCCTGCTTATTTTGAGTGCTTCTGTTTCAACAATTATCTAAGTTCCTCTTTGGTGTTTTAAAGGACTGACAAGAAAAAGAGTGAAAAAATGTATGCGAAGTTGCTTTTATGTTCTTTTTGACATGAAATAAAAAGGAAATACTGAAAATATCTCTAAAAAATTATTCTTATGAGATGTACCTCATTACCCCCTTTCGGGCCTGGAGAGTACTTGGAGTAGGCTGTATGCATACTAAAAGTTGGACAATGAATCCTGTCCTAAAGTGAACAAAAATATCTCAGCTTGCCTTCTTCTCATAGGCTGGACTTGAATTCCCTTCTTTTAGCTACTGTAGATTGATATTCAGTGGACTGTTCCACTGATGCCAGTGACTATATTATTTCTGACTTATGTTGTTGTTCCAGGGCTTTCTAAAGGTATTTGTTTGGTTGGTTTTTTCATTATTATAAAACTTCCACTGCTCACAAATTTTGTTGGTATCTTTCTAGGCATGTGGAGGAATGAACTGGTTGGGGATAGAGACCATGCTATCATTTCATATCTTAATGGGGTACCCCACAAATTCATGTTGACACAATGCAATGATTGTAGAGCATATTGTGAGGAAGTACATCATCCATTTTTTTGCCTCTGCTTTTCTATAAATAACAGACTTCAGTCTCCGTGGGTGCCAGGCTACTGTTTTGCAACATACCACTCCAACCCTTTAAAATTCCTCCTGACCATCTGGGAATTTCCTGTTCTGCCAAACAGATTTGCCTGGATAGTGCTGGGGTCTGTCTGTCTCTTACTAGAGAGCAATCCCCTTATGTTAGGGCAGAAACCTTTTCATGTAGGTGAACCCAGACAGCTGGTACCAAAAGGTAGAGCTGGAACTTCTGCCACTTCTGAAAGTGACAAGAGAAGGAGAAAGGAAGTAGTCAGCCAAAGCTGGGTGAGCCTGAGGTTGGCAAAACCCTTTTCAGAAGGGAAATTGAGCTTTTTCCTGCTGATTCACTGTGAGCAGCATCAGGCCAAGCTCCACATGAATACATTAACATCATATTCCAAGTGAGAGTCAAGACCCTTTTTTCAGTTTCTAATCCTCTTGAGTCTTTTTAATGATAATACTTTGGGTTTGTGGATTGTGTTGAAAACCTCCTTTGAGTTTATGTTCCCACAGAAAATTGGTAGTTTTTCTAACTGACTTTTTGGTAAGATCTCATGATAACAACACCTGGAAAATATCAGCAATGCCAGGCTAAGCTTAAGAGAAGAAAAACCAAACTTAATATCCATTATGATAGAAATAACACTGAGTAACTCTGATTTAGGATGTCTTAAATATAAAGCTTGTCTTGCATTATGAGTAGTATTCTAAAAATAGTCTTGCTTCAGCTTTCTTACAGCATTTCTGAATGATTTTGCTATGGAAGTGAAAGCATGACAGCAGTCAAAACCATACTAATAAAACTAATATTGAGCTGTCATCTTGAAACTTAAGAATAATGAAAATGGGAAATATTCCCTAAAAAACATTTTCAGTGTCCCATCCAGATGAGTCATAGCCCAGAGAAATAATAAAGACAAAACCAAACAGGACTAATTTTAGTGATGAACAACCAGAGTTTTGATCATGATTTCAGGAGCTTTGTATGATTTTGGTAGGAAAATAATGCATAAAACTGTTGAAGTAGTCTTTAAAAATTCACATGAAAAGAGATGTCATACTTGGTACATCTTTTATGGATCAAGAATTAATGTCTTCTCTTCATGCCCATAACGGTGCAACAAAAACATTTTCAGTCTTGCTCAATTCTGCTTCCAGGAAATACCCCAGGAGTGAGTGGCCAAATTACTAGATGTTTCCAAGATGTGTGGGAGTACTAAATCCTGGGTCAAGGAAACTTTTTTACTTTTCATTTTTTCCCTCCTATTTCTAGGGTTCATAAGGCAGGTTTTTTTGTGGGAGCTATTAAGGTAGAACATAACTTACGGGTTTAGCACTAAAGAAATACAATCACTAATCCTAGCTTTAGAAACTTAATTCTTGACAGTTCTTTTATTTCAGTCTGTGTTTAATTTTATAACTATTTTTACTGTTGGTACATTCATTTCACCTTAAAAGTCAATATATGAATACATTGAATAAACAATTAAATACTAAATTTATTCCTGTTCTGTATAGTGGCTGGTACAGCATGTGCCATAATGGTTATCATGCAATGGAAAAAAAAATAAAAAAGGGTATTTAATGACAAATGTTTCCTTAGATAAGCCTTGCAAGGAATTCTCCTTTTTTTTTAACTTTTGTGTCAATGTGATAACACTCCAATTATGAAGTTAAAACAATTTATTTTACTGGGTTAAAGCTTGCTTCATAAATATTCATATGCCTCATTCATAATCCACATTTGAGGACCCTTGGCTCATTTGAGGTCCAGTTCTTAGATCTTGCAAAATTTAAAGCTGGCAAATTTGGGCAAATGCCTTTCCAGTATTCCTGACCTCTAGCACATCACCTTGGACATAAACTGTCCAAGGTGCTCGCTTGATGCTACATTGTTTCTTCACTTAATGGTATAAGCAGCAAACACAAAGACTACTTCTGAGGTTATCATTGATAGCTGCAAAGGCATTCCTGGTGAAAAAGTGACACATTAGTTACAACCTGTAATGCCCCACATGGCATTTGAGCTTCATTCAGCATTTCAGAATGGGATGCATTTTAGATATACCTTGATAACCAGCAAAATTTGGAGAATTTCTGGTTTCCTCAGTAAAACATGCTGCTGAGCATCTTCTCTTACTCACTCCTATATGCTTAAGTTTAGAAAAATAATTTTATCATTTAAAAAAAGGAAGATTTTATTTTGAATATGATGAGTTTTTCTTCAGTAAGCTGTCCTACTGCTGAAATACACAGTATTATGACATTTCTAGAGCCACATACCTGTAGACAGTTTACATCTGCATTTTTTTGGGACATTTTACTGAACACAGTGCTGTATACCAAAGTAATTTCTCAGTCTTTTCTGTCACGTCAGAACAAGGTAGCTGATTGTGTGTACTTGGTACCTTGTGTGATATGTTGGTACCTTGACAGTCACAAATTTGTGGATTTTATCATTTACCCTTCCTAGTAATTTTTAATCAAATCATCTATCAACCTCAAATCAACAGACTTCTTGCTCTAAAGCACCACCCTCATCTCCCACCTTATATTTAGCCTTTTCAATTTCTCTCTCTGGGTCCCTTACACTTTCCCTGAGCTGACCCTCCCTAGACTAAGGGTCCACAGTTAGAAATTGGGTCATCAAGAAGATCAAGACTTTTTTTTTTTCCAAATCATTATTGAATTAATTTTGCTGTAATCATCATTTACCTTTAACAGTAATCTTGTGGTACATGGCAAACTCCTCTTCTCTTGTGTGCCTCTGCAAATACAGTTGTCTTGCTTATGCTTCCCTGCATAAAACTTTGGTATTGTAACAGGTACAAATAGTTCTTTTAACAACTGACATGAAGGCAGAAGCTTTGATGGTTATGCTGTGGGATATCATGCCATTAAGAGGTCAATGATGTTAGAGGAATATACAAAAGAACATTTATTGCATCAGCGAGAATTCTTAGAAAAGCCAAGAGATCAAACTGGATCATTCAAGAAAAATGTGAAGAGAAACAACCTTAATCATCGCCTCTGTATTTCACAGGCTAAAGTGATAAAGAATTGTGCAGTCCATATCTCCTCCACACAAAAATAGTAACACAGAAAAACCTTCCAGCAGAGCATTGATGGCCTTTCCCATTGACAGAAGTGACGCAGGAAAGATAGGTGGCCCTTGACCATTTATCTCTACTGTGGTAAATCACACACAGAGTGAAGTATGAAGTTTTAGCCAAGGAACAAAGGGGAATAGTTCATTCAGGAAGAGATTAGGTCATTGCTTTGAGCAATTTTCCTTCTAAGCAGATCCTCAAAATTCCAGGCACAGCACCAAAGGCATTGTGGTTTGGGGGCTTCCCATTACTGTGTTGATCTGCTGATGTGGCCAACAAGGCTACTGGAATTTCCTGATGAATTAAGACTGGGAAGGGTAACTATAATACACAAATAAATATACTTAAATGATAGAGCCAGTGATTCTAAATCCTCATTTCTGTTACTTTTATCTGCATATGAATGCCCAATTTTTGAAAGGCTGCAGGAGTCTTCTTTGAGTTCTTTGGTGTTGCAAGAGAATTAAGGGAAACAGATTTTGTATGAAGCATTTCTCTGAGATTTCAGAAATATCGAGTAATTTCTACACAGGATTTTAAATTTAAATATATATATATATTTTTAGGAGTTGTAGTCTGATAGTGATATAATTATTTGAAGATCCTTGCCTTTTTGAGACACAAATGCGCGACTCATAAGTGAGAAGAGAAAGAAATGTAAGTGACCCTATGATTCACCCTCACTGTTACCCACACACTGAACTGATGGCAGAGTTTTAAAGAAAAGATTTATTTAATACCGTTTTCTTTACTTCAAAATACGTCTACATGAGAACTAAAATTTCCAGAAAATAAATTTTACTAAAGCTGGTCAAAGCTGAATATGAAAGTGAAAATCAGCACTGTTAAACAGAACCATGGGTGTTTTAATACAAACTCAAGCATTCATTCAATAGATAGAAAAAGAAAACAAAAAAAAAATTCATTCAACAACAACTAAGTTATTTTTTCCCAATTCTGCACTGTGCAAGACCATATTTGCAGGCAATAGATTCCAAAAGAAAAATACACTTTTATAAACATAGGCTGACAACTTTAAAGCATTCATAAATATGATCCAGAGGGCAAGCAAGTCCACAACAATCCTGAAGATAAATATAAATGCATCTCTAGAGATTGTACTAGGACTTCTCCTTTGATTTTTGCAGGTATTTAAAACATATTCTCGGGATTTTAAATCAATTAAAGGTGAAAAATTAAAATACATCTCAAAATATTAAATTTACATACCAAGAATCAGATTTTTTTTTTTTCACCTACAATCAGGACATTGAAAGAAAGTCACTTTAAAGAATGAATGGCCTTTGGTAATGACTCAAAGTTTGCTGCACATTTAAAGTAGTGGGCAGGAGCACTCACCGGTCTCAAACTCAGTGCTTTTCTCTTTGAAATCTTGTAAATTCCTTCTGCAGTTTTAGGTTGGTGGATCACAGATCAGGAAACTAAAAGTCTGTCCTGCTCTGACCTGCTAACAGTGTTATCCCTAAGACTTAAATTTTGTAACTTAAATAGGCCCTTTCTGCATACAGAAGGCATTTAAGGGAAGTTCAGATGTGAAAGAAGGAAGGATCAAGTCTATAAATGGCACATCAGCCTGCAGCAGAAATAATTTTTAGATTCAAAACTGATTAGCACCAATCTGATAATCTGTGTTCTAGTGTGAAAGAAGCCATGCTGTCAAAACTAGACAAATTACCTTCTAAGGTTGTCTGCTCATACTCCAAATTTTCTCCCGCATTTCTCTAGTCTTGCTTCGATTTCATCCTGGGAAGAATGCCCAGAGTTTATCCTATCTCTACTGTAATCTCTCAAGCTTCCTTGGTACAAGAGGAGGAGAAAGAATACCAGTACTCAAATTCTCAGGCAGAACAGAATCAGAAGATTCGGCTAACTGGATCAAGTGAATTTTTGTTGTTTCCATACATTCCTATGTCAGAAGGAATGCCTTGTACCTCTATTTGCAACAAGAGAACTAGAGACAACATGACAAATGGCAAGAATTTAAAAATAATAATCCCCAGAAGAAGAGATGAAGAATTATAGCTATACACCTCTGATTTTCAATTAAAGCAGCAGATGTCATGAATGTACAGAGCAGAAACAGGTTTGTCTTGCAACACAGGCACATTTAAGGACAGAAACATGCCTGGGATGGGGAGAACAAAAATCCAATACTTTTTCCAGAATATATGAAAATTCCTGCTTCATATACATTCTGGAAGGGACAAAAGAAATGTGCTTTTGTAAAATGTTTTCTCAGCAATACAGCTGGGGAATTGTTCACACAGAATAAATGCATGTACAACAAGCAAGATTTCATCTTGCTACCAATTTTTTTTTTTTAAGCCAACAGGTCAGTTTGAGAACAACAGATTGGCAGCAGGTACACTAGGATAAAACAAGAGAATGGATTTAAGAAACAACACTTAAAACCAGATTTCTAAGTATCTTAACACCAAACACTCCAAAGATCAAAATGCATATATGTGTGCAGACGCTCATACACCAGACTGAGTTGTTGAAGGGAAAGAAATTCTACAGACTTCCTAGAGAGTTTTTTATCATCCAATTTTTACTCATAGATCTTCTACACAGATTTTCCAACTGCAACATTTTACATGGACTTTCAGTCTATTTCTCTCTTCTTTAAGGAAGGATTAGTAACACAGATCATATGATTCATCACATACTATCATATATCAAACCTTTAAAGTACCTCTCCTAAAGACACACCTATTCCACCATGAAACTATCATAGTTCTCTTACTCTTGCCCCTTTTCTTATTGTTTCCTTTTCTTTTCTTTTTTAATTTCTCCTCCTAGAAGCTAGTAAAGGAAGTATAAGAAATGTCCTTCAATCAGTTAGCTCCATGGACTTGAATACATATTTTCTATATTACTTCCTCTGAGTAATTACAGCATTATCTTAAACATTATCTTTTTTTGTGGGTTTATTCTATTTAAATATGAAAGCAAATAATTTACGTAGTGTAACCTGAACATCCTTCTAGCTGACCCTGTACCTGTCTTGCTTTGACCATCTGCATCATATATGTGTGCAGTGCTGAATGTAACTCACTGTTAGGCCTTATTTAGACAAGAAAGTTATGCTAGTTTGATTTGCGCCAGTTTTAAACAGGGATAATTAAACTGGTGCAAGTCCCAGATTAGAATTCTTACCCTAGTTGAGAAGTGACTTACACTGTCTTAGATTAACCCGATTCCTAACTAAAGCAATGAAAAGTGACTCTTGATCTTTGTGCAAAAATATTAATGAGAACGCAGTGCAAATGTGCAACAATTTATGGCATTTCTAAGTTACCCTTCCAAGTAAATATTCACTACCCTGGTGTTTCATAACACTGTCTAAAATATGCACATGTGGTTGCAGAAAAATAACCTTGTCTTAAGTACAGCTTGTTTCATAAAAAAAAGTTTTTCTATGAAATATGAAGCTATTTCAATTTCCTTTTCCTGATCAAACTTCAACCTCTTAACAAGAGAGGAAATTCTTTTGCTACTGGGAAGCCTTTTACACCAGGGCTGTTTATTCAAGACACTTGAGCTACTGGTGTTAAAGATGTGTTCACAGCAAACTTAAACCATGATACTGATTCTAGAAGGTCCTCATTTATTAGCTCTTCCTTGTGGTAAAAAAAGACAATAAGACTGAACTAAGCTAAACCGTAAATTGAGATGAATACAAGTAGACAGTTAAGTATCTTCACCTTTCAGATTTTGCTTGCAATAGGTCATGCAAATGACCCCAGTTTTGATAACAACAAGTTAATCCAAAATTTTTGTTAATTTTGTCAAATTAAAAACATTAATTGCAAATTAATTAACATTTAATTTTGTTAATTTATAAAAATAAACATTAGCACTGAATAACAAGGTATTCCTCACTGGTCATGAGAATCCGTACAAGACTCAGTCTCTTGCAGATGGACACAGATTGGAGCAACAGCTGCTTGATGGGTTTTAAAAACCCTGCAAGAATGAGGACTATTCTGACTGTGAGCAGGACACAAATAACCCATTTGGCCAACTGCAGCCTTCGATATTCTTGACTTTATAGATGTATATTCATTGTATTTATATGCTTATTTTTTATGAACTACTTTAGTTACTTTCCTTTGTTACTTTTCTTATAGTTACTTTATAGTTACTTTCCTTCCAAAAGATTTTTAATTTAACCATTTTCTGTAAATATTGAAAACATTATTATAATAAATACATTGTTAAGGCACAAAATACTTTCCACAAGAAAGACTCCAAAAGCAACACAAAAAAAATAACATATTAAGCCTCCCAACAGCCTAGTAAAATTGAGTAGTAGTGCTATGTCTGTATTAGAAAAGGGAAACTGGAAGACTTAAAGTTTACAATTTCCTAGCAATCACAAGTGAAGTCCATACTACAGGCATGGACAGAAGTAAAGCTTAAATCCATCACACTTAACTGAGGCATTTAAATCAGGAAGTGAGCTGCTCAGGATTTTCCTGGGGTCAGTGAAGAGAAACAGGGACTTCCACTGAACAGTTTAGACAGCTGAGTCTTCCTCTGGCCTTGCTACTGTCTATTGACACAGCACTATGAGATTCCCCACAGCAAATAAAAAACTATTTGGGTAACTGGCATTCTCCTGGAGAAGCTGGCAGCCAGTGACTTAGACAGGTGCAGTCTTTGCTGGGTTAAAAACTGGATCTAAGACTGGGCTCAGGGTGTGATAGTGAATGGTGCTACTTCCAGCTGGTGGCCAGTCACTCTTGCGGTCCCCAAGGTCCAGTATTGGGGTCAACCCTATTTAATGACTTTTTAAATGAACTGGATGAGAGGATCGAGTGTATCCTCACTAAGTTCACAGATTGCACTAACTTGGGTGAGAGTGTTGATCTGCTGGAGTGTGGGAAGTTTCTGCAGAGGGATCTGGACAGGCTGGATCTATGGACCAAGGCCAGCTGTATGAGATTAAACAAGGCCAAGTGCTGGGTCCTGCCCTTGGGTCAAAACAAACCCCTGCAGTGGGAACAGTGGCTGGAAAGCTGCCCACTGCCAAAGGACCTGGGGGTGCTGGTTGACAGCTGCTGAATGTGAGACAGTGCATGCCCAGGAGGCCAAGAAGGCCAATAGCATCCTGGCCTGGATCAGAAATAGGGTGGCAAACAGAATCAGGGGCACTGTACGGGGCACTAGTGAAGCCACACCTTGAATGCTGTGTCCAGTTTCAGGCCATTCAATTCAAGAAGGACAGTGAGTGGTTGGAGCAGGTCCAGAGAAGGGCAACAAAGCTGGTTTATAAAAAAGAGTTTAAAGGCAAGTTGTATGAGGAGCAGCTGAAGGAACTGAGGTTGTTTAGTGTGGAAAAAAGGAGGCTAAAGGGGACCTTATCATTCTCTACAACTATGTGAAAGGAGGTTGTAGTGAGGTGGAGGTTGGCCTCTTCTCCCGAGCAGCAAGTGACAGGACAAGAGGAAATGGCCTCAAGCTGTGCCAGGGAAGGTTCAGGTTGGATGTCAGGGAAAAAATTCTTCATTAAAAGGGTGGTTAAGCATGAGAACAGGCTGCCCAGGGAGTTGGTGGAGTCACTGTCCAGGAAGGTGTTCAAGAAATGACTGGATGTAACACTTAGTGCAATGATTTAGTTAACATGGTGATGTTTGGTTCAAAGGTTGAACTTGATCTTGGAAGACTTTTTCAACCTTAATGATCCTGTGATTCCATACTTCTAAATTTGGGATGATGCAGGCCTGACATACCCAATCTCATTACTTTTCCCCCAGTGGTGGCATTTTTTTCCCCCAGGACACACAGCACTGTGGAGTAGGTTGCTTGGTGGAATGGGAACAATGAGTTCTCAGCACCCTGTATATATTTACTGTATATCAGTTTCATTTAGAAAAGCTCTCAGTGCTCCAAATGAGATCTCCCACTGGGCATCTCAGTTGGACAATTCTGATGACTAATAGATGTAATATTTTATTGTTACCAGAAATTTCCTAATTACGGTTGTCATCACTGTAAATAAACACATTCAGTTCCTACTGAACATTATGATAAAGCCTTCCCTCCAAGCATGGGAAATATTTTTTTAAGTAATTTGCTACCAAATGTGGCAACATGTGAAACTGTCCTTCAGTCTAATTCCCTGATTCTTCTGCTTCTAAAAAAAAAAAAAACTTAATTGCCAAATAAATTATTCTCCAATAATGTAAAATTTTCAGGCATTTCCACATTTGAAGTATTGCCTCTTTCTTGTGGGTGCATCAGAATATTCCAAGGACTTGAGCAATTTGACTAACAAAGCTTTGAAAAGCAGGCATGTTTTTGGCCAATAGATTTTTGGGGGAATATAAGCAATTTTGGATTTATACACAAACGTTAATTTTCTTGGAGCCAGTTTATTTCCATTAAGCTATTTTTACTCCTTAAATTTGGATTTTATACATATATACTTGCTTATTGAGTAGTACACTAAGAAATCCCACTAATTTGTATTCCACCCTTTATTTCACAACATTTGTGGGAACTGCACTTCAAATATCACTAGGATGAGGCTCTCCTTTGGATACGAGAATTCATTGACTTCAAAGCAGAAGGGAGCACCCAGATTAATGAGCAGTCTCTGTGTCTAAAAATTAAATACAGGTTTGAGCTGGATGCCAAATAGTGCCCAGTTTTGGATGCAACTTTCTCACTGGTTTTTTTTTTAGCTCTGGTCTACCTTGAGAAAGCAAAGATTTACTGGGAAGCTATTCTTTACACAGCTCTGTTGGTAATGCTCATACATGCAGAATAGCAGATTCTAAATCCAGAATACAGGGACCACCTTTTGTTTGTGAGAGTTTTCAGGAGTTCATCATGCATCTCCTGGTTGCATTTAACATCCAAATATCATGTGAACTTTCAGATCACATGTAACATTGCAACATAATATGAAATGAAACATAATTATAAATAAAATGGAACTTTTAACATTTCTTGTGATAGTTCAACTCCTGAAAATTGGTTTCTTAATATGAAAAAATTTTCACACACACACAGTGACCATCTTCGTATTTATATGAACATAAATTTGCCTGATAGGACATGATTACAGCTCTTTACATCTGTACTGCTCAAGATAGGCTCTGTCACATTTCCACTCAGCTTACTGTGTCATAATTCCACTCTGCTTCACAGCAAGAGTGACAGGTAAGGGATTTTCCCATCTTCAGCAAACCATATAAAATCTAAGGCAAAAATCAGCTATTATATTTTATTGCAGAAAACAGTAGATAAGCCCTGATGGTAAAGACAGCACAAAGGGGCAGACTTTCAGTGGAGCCACAGCACACAGCGACAGATACTGGTCTTTCCATTTTTTTCTACATAATGGATGGCCTCCTTGAAACCTAGATCCCTTACCTGTTTAAAACTTAGGTGGGCACTTGTGTTGTTACTGTTGCAAAATAAGGAAGTCAACAAAAACCACAAAAATAATTTAGTATATTTATTCTAAGAATGAACTTTTGACTATCAAATGGTCATAAATATCCCAGAAAAACTGTTCATAATTTCTTTCTTTAATGATTGAATCAAGACAGTAATTTCATACTTCCTCGGTTGTAGCTGGTAAATAACAGCACGGGCACTTTGAAGGGAGAGGAAGCAAGTCGAAGTTGTCTTTTTTTTTTTTTTTTTTTTATCTATCTACCTTCTTGTAATACTTGTATGTGTTAGCTTCTAATAATATACTTTTATTGCTTTTATGGTACACTGCTTATATAATGAGAGAGAAGAAAAGAAGCAGTGGATCATGTAAAACTCACTCATTACTGTTATAACAATTATTACCACCATTTAGATGTCAGGAAAACTATATAGAACACTCATCTATGGAGCTATCCTGAATGTATGCTGGGTCCATCAATACTGTAAGCTCAGCAAGCCAACAGCAACTTCCTAAGCAAGAAATGATGATAACATTTCATGTAACTCCTCTTTGGCAATACTTAGACACTGCAACTAAATACCAAAGAGTGTCACGTGAGCCAGTCAGTAACTGCAAGAAAGAAAATGTGATGAACTGTTTGTTTTGAACTATCAGTATAAACATATTGCAGAAATGAAATCCAAGCTTAAACAATGGGGAAAGCTATCCGGTATTAAAATAAACAGTTCTAGGAAAATCTCTAAAAATGTTTACCAAGTCATCTTCTTCCGCAAAGTTTCTGTGCAGAGCATTTTGCCATGTCCCTGGTTTGTCAACCAACCCCAGTTACACTGATTATAGATATGCAAATTATAGTGGACAAGGCTGGGCCTTAATTGCCTATAATTGGCTCCCCAAGCAAGGGCATTTTTATCCACAATCAAGCTTGTAAATCATCAAAGAAGCAATTTTGCATTAAGAAAAACAAAAATTACTTTTTTACAGAAAAGTATTCTTGTTTTGCTTCTAAAAATCTGATAGTTTGGATATTAAATAACAATTTTAAATTAAAATTTAAGCAAGCCATAATTCTTTCAAAATTTCACAGTAAGTATTTTTCAAATATCACAGGGGAGCATTTGTGCTCAGAAAATAATTCACTTTGCCAAACACTGGCTATGTAATTTTTTATTGAAAGTTATATATATTACCTGAAGTAATAAACATAATTCCTTTATGTATGTAAGACTATTTCTAAAATTCTTAAACATTATTTCTGATTATAAGTATTTTCTTCCAGTGAAAGACCTGCAACAGTTAATTATACTTTAATTTATTCACAGCAGGTGCATTGTAAAATGCTGCCTAGCGTAGAAAGTTTAGGGGAAAAATAAATGCAGAGTATAAAAATGAGATGTGAGATACCTACATAATATATTCATTACACTTGAGAATTATGCAGGTTTTGAAAGGAAATGAGTTGTGGCTGAGATGCTTTGTAGTGGCAACAGCAACAAAGCAAATTCAGTATTCAGAGATGCTATAAAGGAGCTGCATCAGCCTCATTTGTTCAGAGTGAGACATGGTCCTTCACACAGAGAAACAGGTCCTTTCATTCCAAGAACTGACACATGGGGATACATGCATAATCCCAGTTTTATGCTAACCCCTGGGAGCAAGGCACTGGGGGCTGGGAGGGAAAGGAGGGGGGGAATAGTTCTGCCCTCAGCCAGTTTTACTACCATTCCAGAAGAAAACAGTCATAATATAAACCCCTTTCACTGGGCTTCCTACCTGTTTAATCACTTCCCTCCAAAGTGTGAGAGGACTAACCCTCAGACATTCACACTCCAGAGACTCATATTTCCTCATGATCACTGTGAAACAGTGATCTTAGTTCAGTCTCTAGTGGACAAACACAGAATAAGTTAAGTCTTAGAAGCATGATTCAGCAGGCAATTTCCTCAAGTAAAATCATATGTGTATAAAAACAGAAAACAACTTTCCTCTTTTTAGTGCTTGTCTCAGCCTGCCAAGGCACAATAAAATAATTTCTTTTCCTCTACATAAAACATCCGCTTATTTCCAGCCCTATATTCCCCAAGGCAGATCAAGACATTAAAAAATGAGAGAAGTAGTCTGAAAATTAAATGCTTGGTTATATTTTCTGCATAGAATCTCTTCTCTCTTGCTATGGCCAGATATGCAAGAGAACAAATAATTTATCAAAAACTCTATAAATTCAAGTAGAGTTAGGTGGGTGAGGGACCTGTATAAGCTTTTTAGCATATTTATGTCATATGTAGTGTGTGGATGAAAGAAAACTTGTAAATGAGATAGGTTAGCAGCAACTGTGCTAATATGAAATTTCAGCCCTCCTAGTAGAGTCTTCATTAGAGTTTTATTGATGTTCATTCTTAGTATGAACTTCAGTTGGAGTTAAACCCTGTATCTCTTGAATAGGTACATACAGAAGTTTTCTTGTACCAGATTAAATGACTAGTTCCATCACTCAGTTGTGCAATTTTCTAAGTTTTGCCAGGTCAAAATGGCAGCATGTGAATGGGAATATCACACACAGCTATATACAGACTGTTTATTTATTTTAACTGGTCAGCTACTCCAAACCATTTTCTTTACAAAGGTATGAACAATATCTGTGCAAGACATGTAATTTTACACACGTAAGTAATTATGCTAAGGTAACTAGAACTGCTCATATGAGTGAAATGATTCACATATTTAAGCCTTTCAGACCCAAACTTCATAAAAATAATTACTTCTATTAAACTACTGCAACACCTTGAAACCCATTTTCCCCTTTCTAGGAAAGAATGCACATATATAAACACAAATTGAAGCAGACTGTCAAGACCAGTGTATTCAACATGGCTAAAAATGTTCACTGTGAAGTTTTAGAAGTGTGAATGTCTATATATTTTCCTTTTTTTTTCTAGCAACCAGAGAGGTAGAATAGTACTGCAGGACCTGTTTATGGAGGAACAATGATATTCTTAACCCAGTGCCCTTAAATGCTAATTTTTTTAAGAGCTCCCTTTTGCTGTTACAGTACCAGGTATCCTGCATGACATCTGAGCTGAATCTATGAACTATAAGTAGATCCTATAAGAACTTAGTATGCTCTGTCAGTAGAGTCTCTGGAGGATTTCTGTGTCCTCCGACTCACACGCATCCATACTTTCTTGAAAAAAAAACCTTGAGAAGTCACATCTTTCAGTGAAGTGAAGAAAATCCAGCTCTCAAAAGCAATGTCACTAACAAGGGTGCACTCTGGCTAAAAGATTTCTTTCCTACACAGCCAAGAACTGTATCAATCCTTATTACTTCTGTCCTCATAGAAACTAAGAAAAACTTTGAACAGCATAAACATTCCCCAAAAAGTCATTTAGTGAGAAACAAAAAAAGAAGCACTTACTTTTTGCAGCCACTGAGTGTAATTTTCCATCACATGTTCCAGATGTTGCAGTTTCTGGGAAGAGAAATCCTGTTCCACGTGAGGAGCATCTCTCTGAAGAGCATTTGTGTTGTACTGGTCTGTTGTGCTTTCACGACAGTTCCCGTCCTGTTCCGGCAGAATGAAAGTATAGGTGCACTGCCCGTGCTGAACCCGGTTAAATCTTCTCCCACTGCCTTCTGAACCCCGGCGCTGGTTAGAACAGCCTACAAGAGCAAGAATCATTGCCAGGAAAGCAAAGGAAAAGAAAACTGACATGTTATTTTTACTTTCCTTTCCTGCTTTAAGAAAAACTTTTTCTTCCTCTTTCTTTAAATTTGTTCTTAATTTCCCTTAAAGTCTTTGGAAAAAAGAGCGGAGCAGCACACTTTAACAATCAAGCTTGGATAAACTGGGTTTTTTTAATTTCACTGTGAGGATAGCTTCCTTAGTTAAAATTGGGAATATTTATTGCATAGTAGCTAAGATTTATTGTTTCCTCTCTGTTACAGTCCAGCATGTAGCTTGCTTTAGTCAGCTGCATATGCATATCCCAGTCTCTTTCCCCTACACTATCTGCTGCAGAACTGCTATTTTCTCTCAGGCTTCAGTGAGTTTTATTAAGGTTGCACTTTCAAGCCAAGCTGGAAGCAAGCAGCCTTTCACAAGACGACTTGACAGGAATGCGTGTATGAGTGCGCCCCTATGCTAAGGATGGCTGATGGCTCAGTACAGAGGGATCATCTTACAAACTGGCTGGATGCATGACCTCAATCATGCATGTCTGCCCAGCCCCTGCTGCACACAACTGCTGGGGGCTTTGGGTGAATTCACGTAAGTTTAATAAGTCAGTCCACCTTAATACACTTCATATGTTCGCACTGACCTATTAAAATGTAGATAAAGTGTAGAAGTTTGTTGTAATCCCTCTGTAAATATACAAAGCAGTGAAATTAAAAATACTTTCAGTTCTGCTCTGCACTGTATCTATTAAAGAATTCTAGGTCGGGCTTATGACACTTACAGGAAAAAAAAGTTAAGTTTAACCCTCACTAGGTTTATCTAATTTTCTAAGATTGTTGTGTTTCTTTAACAGTTTTCAGAGAGCTGTTTTACATCTTATGTTGAAATTAGAGTTGCCAAATAGCAACGGCAAAAGGCAGCTCAGAAGGATAATAATTTTCTCTGTTAGGTATCTAAATGAAGGTAACTACTTAAAAAACAGTGAGAGCTGGTGACTGAATTATTCCAGATTATCTTCTGTACCACTGCATAGTTATCACTTGCATAACACCAATTTGCAAATCTCTTTGGTTTATACAGGCACCCTATGTTACATGCAGAAACTTCCTATGGGGCAACTTCCTCAGAATAAGGCTGTGGTAATTGCTTAAGAAACTATCTTAAATTGTCTTATATCTTTGGTAGACAAATAAAAAATGTACAGATTACAAACAGGACTGGAATATTCATTAAATTCAGAGGAATTTGGATCTGAGTTCCTGCACTAATATCTGTTGTTGTTAAATAAATATCAGCCAAAACTAATGTAGAGCACTTTGCACAATATTTCCCATGAAAGTAAGTAATCTTCTAAATAGTGATAGTGCATCACTAAAAAAAACATCAAGGAGACTTATTTGCACAAATACGGAGTGCAAACAACTTCAGTGCTCGTGTGATTGTGACCTGTACCACAACTACCATGTCATTCTAAAAGACCTGCCTGAAATATTTAGCCAGGCATCTGTCCTGTTTCTATGAAAGCTATTCCTACTCAAACTGCAAAACATCTTGCATCTGGAAAGAAATCACTGCATTTGAACCAATAAAAAATATTCCCTACAATAAAATAGAAAAAAAATGAGAAATTCATGTTGCTCTAAATTTTTTATATATCCAGCATATAGAGAGAGGAAAAAAAAGGGAAAAATACAAAGCAAAATGCAAAACATCAATGCTACTGTTGCTTTGAGCAAAATCAGAATATCCTTCCACCTCTGAACTGTTCAGGCCAACATAGCGCTTGTTTTTCTGCTTCTGAAAACCCTCTTACTTTGTTTTCTTCCTCGCATACAGGATTTCTCATAACTCACCATCAGCACCAGAACTAATGCTGTTGTGTTTTTTCACACTGGCTTTGCAATTATTGTGAAACGTATTTCTGAGGTATTTGCTCATCTAAGATCAGAGATGAAAAAGGAAGAGAACTGTAGGATCAGACAAGGAAATGAAGGGCTAGCAAAAAAGCAGCTATTCTCTAAGGCAAAGCAAAAATACCAGAGCAAAAACATGGCAACAATACTTGCTTTTCTTGTAAGTAAAAAAGAGTACTTTATGAAAGGGCCTCAGAGCAGCTGAAAGAGGGATAGCAAAGGTGGGTGTACAAAGGCTTCCTAGATTTTTAGTTGATATTTTCAAATATGAACACACATTTAGACAAATGCCTCATTCATTTTCTGCAGAGCATTTAAGCATCAGATTTATTCACATGCAAATGTGGAAAAATGAGATTGCAAATTTACAATTGGTGTTTTTCAGATGAGGATTTCACAGAAGAGCTGGCTCACTTTGTTGCTGTTACCGGCCCCTTCCTGCTGGCTTGAGGTGGCTTTTCCTTCCCCTTCTGTCCCCTTCTTCCTGAGGGATAACAGCCATCAAGACATTTAAGAACCATGCAGGGTTACCAGGTGTCTTTGACATTTGCTTGTTTGTCTCCATCTTAGCTCCCCACCACAGCACCGGCCCCTCAGACCCCCTACCCCAGGCCCCGAAAAGATGGATCAGGGGCAATGTGCAATTTTCAGGTGTTGCTGCAGGGAGATGTGGCAGAGCCATGGAGCAGCCAGAGCATGTCCTACCAGCACTCTGCACTAAGGCTTCTTTACCGAAGAGAATCAACTGCCCCACCCACGCACTGCCCACATCTGACCTGATGCAGTAGTGCCTCTGAGACATCTTGTGTGTCCAAACACGTGGGGTCTCACACAGAGCCAGGGAAAGGGTGGCAGGAGTCTGCTGGAAGCCCAGGAAACATTCTGTCACTCCTAGTTTGCAGCCTTTCTAGCCCACTGGGAGGCACAGAAAGGGACTCATGAATTGTGATGGGATGCCCTTAAATATTTTCAAGGGCTCCTTGAAGTGTCAGCACCTGTGTTGGCTACACAGAAACTCAGCAAGCTTTAGGGCTGCTCTGGCTGACCACAGAGTTGCTGCTCTGGCTGACCACCGTGGTCCCTAACTAGAATCACAGACATTCCCAGTCCTGTAACACAGGGACCAGCAAGGTCAGTTTGCTGTTTCCCCAGACACACAGCAAAATCATGTTGATAAACACACTGAAGCAAGCAGGCCAGGTTCAGTTTACACTCCTCCCTGACACACTCATGGTTCCCTGCCTACATAGGCAGCAGTGTAACAACCAATACTGAAAGAAATATTTTCTCCAGATCTACAGATTATTCCATTTTATTCCACATTGCAATTTTATAAGGAATTCCATTTTATCTAAGGACAACAGACTCAGAAATAAGAAGCGTTTTTGTTTTCTAAAGTTCTTATTCCTATTGTGTTTTCTTTTTCTTGTCGTAAGCCTTGCTTTTCTTTTTGCTCTTCTTTTCTTTTCAAAAATCTTGCTCAAGAGTTTCAGTGGTTTGATTCTTATACCTGATTTGATAAATGTACTGTTTATTATTCCAGTACCACGTGGTCTATGTGACATGTCCTAGCTTTGCAAGAGCTGTAAATTTCAGCAAGATGAGGAAAAACTAGTTCTCACAGTTCAGTCAAAGTCACTGTGGGTATTTCTGCAGGATCTTACATTATATCCTACAGATAAAATCTAAATTATTTGCCCAGGATTGCGCAGTTGTTCAACCAGAAACTGAGTAGGGATGTGTTTAAAATGTTCTTTATTTTCCTAAGACCACTTCCTCCATCACAATTATTAGTTTCATGTTCCTTGAACTTTTCATTCTGTGTAACAGGGAAGGGATGGATCCAGAGGCTTCCTTCCCAGACCATGCAAAGTCTCAAATGCATAATTTATTTAGTAGCTATGTAAAATACTGTAGCTCACTATGTAATCAATCTGACAAGGCAAAATAAATGAGAATTCAACATCCAGATAAAGGTTACATTCACATGATATTGGTTCCTACATATCTAGAATTAATGTAATTTAGTGGCTTTTACCAATATATATGCATGCTCATAGTTCAATTATAAATTATTGGAAAACAAAATCTATTTCTCTCTCTTTACATTTCTGCTGAAATACATGTTATTGCTGCAGATGAGTTGCACTAAGGTTGCATCATGCCACACGCAGTACTTGGAATTACTCCAACTCAGCTTCCTTGGTGTGTATGGGAAATCAGTGCAGAGTGGCTTCTGAGTATAGCTATAATGAGCAAGATTTTCTCTCTCAGTAAACCAATAGTAGAGCATAAAACCATTTATTCTTATTGTAGCACATTCCAAAGAACCTCATTCCACATATAAAAATTCTAGCAAATAAAATGAGATCTTAAGTCTCATAACCCTGACTTGTTATGTGCTAATGCTTCTCCAGTTACTTTGTGAAGATGGCCCCATTTATTCATAGGATACAATACCTGTATGCTTTCTTTCCTTGCTCTCCAGGGAACAAGCAAGTAATCATCTCAGATAAATTCTTCTTCAGGACTAAAGCTTGCGTACTCACATGAACATAATTAAGGCATGATCCCACATCATGCTGCTTGCCAGATTCTTCCTTCAAAGGAACACAGTGATGGGTGCTCAGTCACGCCACAGGCCAGCCCAGCTCTCCCAGGATTTGATTTCACACCTGAGAACAAGTAAATAGCTCTGAGCATTAACAGAGTGGCAAAAAACAGCTTTTAGAAGAAGATGGTGGTTTACAGAACATCTGAGTTATGGTTTATGCTGCACAACCTGTCCAAATTTTGTCTCACACAGAAGGTTTATTGGAGTCTTTCCAGTATTATGGCAGATAAGAGAGGTAAATGTTTCCTAAAAACTTTTTTCTTGATGTGGGAAAATCAAGCTGTTCTTACATTCATAAGCAATCTGTGAGCTTATGCATGTAGAGACAAAGCATATAGATTACTTCTGATGAACTTGCTCTCATTCCCTGGGAAAGGAGGGAATGTTACAAGCATCCTATTGTTATCTGTTTAGGGTAAGATTTGTCCCTTATTTTCAAAATTTCTGGATACTTGAGTTATTTTCAAAGACCAACTCCAACACTATCAAAGAAGATAGAGTATATATTACACAGTAATGGAACACATTGAGTATGATATTTCTGTTTCAAAGGATAAAAATACATGTCTTAATCAAAATGCCTGCTGAAAAGATCAACAGCAATCTTCCCCTGTAAAGCCTAGAAACAACCAAAAAACCTGCCTGATTTTAAAAGAAAGACATTTTGTATGCCTACAGGCATTCCAGCCCTATCATCTGAAAGTGCCTTCTGTTGCAAATTAATTGAAAGTGCAGTTTGGTGGAAATTATTTATCAGCAGTGTTGTTTAGTTGAATGATTTATTTATTCTGTGAATTATCTCTGCATCATAATGCTCACCAGGGAAATTACAGGGGACAAACAGCAATCTATTGGTGTGTTACCTTCAGCTCCTGACTCAATTTAACATGTAGCCTCAAGTGCAGTGCTACTTGCATGTTCTTGAGGTCACAAAACAGGAACCACAATAGCGAGATTTGCCTAAGAAAGGAATAATTGCAGTCCCTTAGTCAAGTGTAAATAAGAAAGATTATTCCAAATACTGGTAAAAGTTGAACATTTAATAACAAAAAAAAAAAAAAAAACCAAAAACAAAAACAAAAACACTGAGGCTTCTTCAAACTCTATGGACTGGCAAATTTTCTTTCCTTTGGAGTCTTAACTCAAATTCTTAAGATTAGAGCCTTCTTTCCTAATGGAAACCAATATTCTGATTCAGGTGCTTAAAAAGCCTTGTTTCTGAGGAGAATTAGCTACATAATTGTTAGAGACACAGGACAAAATATTGGCTGCAAAATCTCTTACATTTTCCAAAGAAGAAATAGGAGATCTACCCACTCTTCCTGAGCAGGATGCTCTTGTGAGCTCAATATTTCTTCTGTATCAGAAAGGTTTTTCCTCATAGGCCTCTTTATAGCCCAGATCTTTCACCTCAGCAGCTGCAGCAAAGAGGGAGATGATGCCACTGACAAGGATGGTCAGAGCATTTGGAGGTGAGCCCCAGATATAAATCCTTCTACTGCCTGGTATGGAGAGACCTGGCATGGTCCTTTTGGGTTTGCGTATTCATAGCAAAACATGAATTCTTATTCTGATTTCTTCTGCTGGTTGAGACACATTAGCCAGACTCTCAATCAACTTTAATGTCACCAACTGCAAAATTCAGTCTTTGCTGTTCTACGACATATTTAAAATTGAAATGTAAAACATTCTCCTTCACATAGAAATAGACATAAACCCAGGTCAGTTTGCAGTATTTAAGTCCAACAAGAATTTAACTATTTGGCTAAAGTACATTTAGAAAGAATATAGACCTACTAATTCAAATGTAGATAGGTTTTTCTGATTAAGATTGATTTTCCTAAAATTTTTACCTAGAACAGACTTAGATAAAATAATTCACAGGACTAGAATTTTATTGGCTATAATGCTGTGGTAGAAGTTATGAACATCAACGTTTTCCCTTGAGATTTTGTGGAGCTCTGATTAACTTCTACACACTTTTTGAAAAAAGCCTGCAAATCAAAGGGACTAGAAAAAAATGGCCTGGAAGATATGTAATCCATACGCAAAGAGACAAAGACAAAAAAAGCTTCAGAGAATTCACCAAGTCTTCATTTTACAAGTTTCTGTGAAAAGTCTGGTATTATCACTTTCCTAGAACAATCATAACACATCTTCTGCATTCAGTCAAAAGAAGGATGAAACTCGTCCTTTAAAAAGCTAATAGTTAATTATGTTGGTGAAATACCAATCTTTTGATTTAGCTGTAAAGTGGGAAAACAGTTTACAGTTTAAATCTTTACAGTTTAGGATTGCTGTTCTTGTTCGAGTCCAACTTTAGAACAGTTGTTCTAGATGTCTATTTAAAAGGAGAATGTGACAAATGTAATGATGTTTCCAAAATGTATTTCATTTTAAATGTGACATTGAGTCCTAAGTGTGAGCATCTTTTTGGATTAATGTTTTATTTTTCATTAATGGCAACATTCAACTCCATGTGTTCTTTCAGCGTTCATCCAACTTAACTTTTTGGCCAAAGTTTGACTATAACAGGAGAAGAAGAGGCCAATAGTAATGATATTACCCACTGCAACCAGCCCAGTTTTCCAGCATCCAGAATCACCTCACTGGTTCTTGTTCTAGAGAGGACAAATAGTATGAAAAGAAGCAGAGAGCAGAACATGAACAGTAGAAATGTTTTTGACACAGAAAATAGCAAGATTTATAACATAGGCAACCTAGCTTGTAAGCTACAGCATTCTATGCTTAGAGGAAACACTTTAAATGCAGTAAATGGAACAAACCCAAAACCAATGCCAATATTCTTCTAAAACCTGGTGAAAGACAACATAAAATTAATTGCATTTCAGTTGAAACTATAGGAAATATAAGCTCACCATGGCTATGTCAACCTATCACAGGTCTGACAAGCTCAGATTTTGCAAAATATAAATCCTTAAAATCTTACTGTTTTCTCTGAAAGAGAGTCAGAATGTCCAGTTCTTTCTACTACAGGACAAATAGATTATATATTTGTATTACTACATGCATTTTCAGGAATTAACTCAAATATTGATGGAATACTTTGATAGCAAGACTGCCATATTAGACTTCCATCTAGGTCCTTGCAGTCCCTAAAACCATGGCAGCTTCCTTACATTCAGTCTATTTATTCACTCATTCCCAGCAACTAGGAGTTTATGTACTGGGTGATAGATATAGCAGAGAAAAAGGCAGGAATAAGCCACAAGGAATCTGAGGTATAAGACGTAAATAAACAGCAGTGCAGCCATGGAAAGGCACAGAGAGACAGTCTGAAATTAAGAATTGCAAGCATTTCTTATTTAAGAAGGTCATTTATAAATAAATTATATCTTATATTTTATAGTGTACTTTCCTCCCCACACCTATTATTTATTTTTGCAAACAGCTTCAGGTTTCACATTCCGTATGTGTATACGAGGCAGACCTGGCTTTCTGAGCAACATTCTGGCAGCATCCCCATAGTACCAAAATTCATCATTAACTAACTAGAAACCTCAATCAACTGGTCAAAATTATTTTAAGAGACCAATCAGCCTCTTCCCAATTGTACATGTAATTTTTAATTAGGAAACAAGAAGCCAGACAATGCAAATAAAGAGCAGTGAGGTAAGAGGCTAGCTATGGTTTGTGAGCAGCTTTCTGTGGAACTGCAGCAGCAAGGCACGCCAGCTGCACCGCACTAAATAGCCTCCCTGCATCCAAGTGTCACACGTCTTGGATGAAATAGAGGATGCACTCATCCTATACTTAGACAGCAAGCTGTCATAATTTTATGTGGGAGAAACATTTCTCAAAAATTGGCTCTGATTAATTGGCCTGTTAGACTCGAGGCATTAATAGAAGTCAGAGGCAGTATTTTTGAACAAAGTTGGAAAACACAGATAGGAATCCATGTCCTGAGGACTCGGGTATTCCTAGTACTGAGGCACAGGCATTGTACTGCATATCTCTAAGCAGCCCTCTGGTGCAGATGTCCCCATGTCACACGGCAGTCACAGGGAAGGAGTGCTACCTTCCCCTCAGAGATCTTTTCTAGCCCTTTTGTACAACCTGCTCTGGTACATAAGCCTAGCGCTGGGTGTAAAACTCACTCTGCAGGATGCTGTAGGATTGTGGTTCCCTGTAGAAAGCAGTCAGAGACACACTGTTTGAGAATGGCACGTGTAGCATATGGCTGGAATATAGGTCCCATGCTTCCACCTAACACTAAGGATCTCAAAATGCCCAATCACTATAGACATAAAAATGAAGATAATGGAATTACAAATATCTTTGGTTTCATCTATTGCAAATCATTATATAAATGCTGTAGCAAATGTATTGAATACAAACGTAAGTATAATGAGATTTGCAGCCAGTTCTTCAGCCACTTCTGCGAACACAGGACAGTGTAGGACCTGTGATACCCCAGCAATACTTCTTCTGCTGTTGTATTCCTTGGAAAAACAGCTCTGAAAATGAGCACCAGAGCCTGGACTGTGTCCTCAGGAACATGTGTGCTTAGGCACCAGGTCACTGGAGCACCAGTAGCCTGAGAGCTTCATTGCAGCTCATATTATATGAATAGAACACAGAATGGGTTGAAGTACAATATTTTAAAATGAACGTTTTTTTCTCTGTGTACAATACTTACTGTACATCTCACATACATTAACCCACAGTACTCAAATGACCCACTGCCTCCAATAGCATTTAACTCAAAGATGAACTCTTAATTCACTTTGGTCATCATAAAGCCATCAGCACACTACTAGGCATTTAACTACTGTATGCCAATAAAAATGTTGTTTAAACTGTTAACTGCCTGTTTAAAGCAGTAATTAATCCCCAGGATCAACACCTTCGAAATTACTGCCACAGGGCATAGATAAATATTAACCTTGGCTCTTGGGGAATGTTGGGCTCATGACCTGGAAAGGGATCACTCTTGGTAGTTTAGGGTTTTCTCCCCTGGTTTGCCATTGAGATGTATAATTCGTAGAAGAAAGAAAATGTCAAAACCACTATTCTATTTTTAGCATCCTTAATTAGCCTTCTTACTCAGAATGTGGAGTTTTCTAACTGCAACTTTCTCTGCATATTTCCTGTGAAATAATTAAACCCCATCCTTTGGAAAAGGTAAAAATTATCTTGGTGAAATGATGAAGAATGGGTGGGAAACGACATGAGGAAATTAACGTTTTTTCTTCTAAAAGGATGACCATCCCTCTCCTGTTTGGAGACTGTGCTCAGCAGATGCCCACTGAACATTTATCAGCCATGCATGACCAGGTAGGTCCCAGAGCAAGAGCCAAGTTTATGGCACTGAGCTAATCTGAGTTGTAACTGCTGGAACAAGAGGAGGCAGAGAAGAAGCACAGTAAACAGGAGAGAATATAGGTCTGTATCCAAGTATTACTATTGGTAAAGTGCTTTACATCCCTTGTGTAAAAGGTAAAAAAAAACAAAAGCAGGTGTTTATATAACGTCCTGTATTCAGTTATTTCAGTAATTTGTACAACACTGTTATTGTGCTTTATAAAAAGTACCATCTGGCCAATAATATTTTTATATGGAAAATCATTATTTTAAAACAAGTGGCTAAATGAGGACAAATTTAGCCATCAAAATTCTGAGTACATCTTTGAAGATGCAAACCAGATCCAAGCAAACCAGGCTCTATGGAATTTTTATGCATGATACAATTTTGCTCCTTACAATCTGACGTGTATAAAACAAATATCCTGTACACAGATTTTTCATCTGTCCTAGCTACACACATCCAAGTCAGAAGAACTCAGACTTGGATGTGTGTAGCTGGGACAGATGAACTCAGGTTCCCTTCATGCCCTGCATGACATGACACTCTATAAGTGTCTGGGACCACTAATAAGGGATGAAGTGCAGAGTGCAGTGACATCTGATGTGTTCTGCCTACTCCACCCTTGATTTATCTGCTCCTGCAAGTTCTCTATGGGTCATTTGCTATTTTTAAATAATTATTTTTCTAAATATGGAACCATCACTCTCAGTGCTGCCATAGGCAATAAGCAAGGATAAACTCACCATTCCTCAAATATACTTTAAGGTAGCTGGACATGGAAACCAAGGCTGTGCATCTGAAGGCACCCTCTGTGCACCCCTCTGGAGGCACAGAGGGAGGCTGTCAGGCTTTGTCTAGTACAGCAGAAGCAGACAGTAAGGTCTATGGGAACTGAGGAATGCTGGGGAAGTTGTAGTGTCATTATTATTTTGCCATCATACTGTTTTTCTTGCTTTTTTGAATTAAATTGCACATACCATTTATGTTCTGCTGGGGCTTGTCAATTTGTGAGGTATAAGCATCAGGAGGTGCCACTTTCTCTACCCTGTGCTGTTCATTAGAGAAAGAAAACCCATATGACTCCTCCAAAATTTCTGTAGCAGGGACTAACAATTTATATTTTGAAAGTTGTTTTGTGCTTTCCATTTTCATCCTACCAAGCATTCAACAGCATAAGAAAAGTCTTGAAGATTTGAATGGGAATATAAGCAAATATAATTCAGAGCAGAAGTGATGTTAAATACTCTAAAGCAAGGCAATTTCTCAATTAATAAATGTGAAGGAAACAAGACATCATCATATTTACTATTTTCATTAAATTAAAATCCTTAAGATCATCTCAGTCTCTCTGTTTTCTGCAACACTTTCAAAGTTAAAACTTCTTTTCCTCAGCCTTTCTCAGTGTACCTTTCTGCCATAGCATTTTCCAGAACCAGGTCCTATGAAGTCTATCATTCCTAAAAGTGCAGGGCCTCAGAAGAAAGTGGAATCTAAAACTGTAAGAAGCACAGGAATATTTGCTTACAGAGTCTTAACAGAGTCTGTAAATACTCTGAGGAGTATTAGAGGAAGTCTAAAATACTTACTCTAATACTTTTTATCACAGTTTTTTTTAATTATTACATGATTAAAACATTTAGCTGAGGATATCATGCATAGAAGAGAAGTGGCTTCACTGTTGCATCAGAGATTAAACAAAACCAAGAATATTTGAGCTCAGTAGACAGATCAGTACTGATGGAAAGATTTCAGCTTCAAAGTGCAGTCTTCTTTATTGACACGATGTAAAAGACTCAGTTCAGACTGTGATCCACATAATTTACATAAAGTCAACCATATGGTATCCAGACAGCTATCGAGCTGCTCTGAGGCACTTTTCAGTCAAACCATAGTGATGCAAGGTGCTTGAGCAGCAAGCTTGAAGCTGCCTCTACTAAATGGTTTAGAATGCCCTGACAACACAGGCTGCTGCAAATAATAGGATCTTCCTCTGTACTCTGACAAAATTTCATGACAATTCAAGATCTTGTCCACTTGACTAATGTGTTGCATGAACATTGCCCAAGATATCTAATTATCTACTAAAGATCATGGGTGATAAAGGTCTTCAAGTGCAATGGAGCTCATAAGAAAAATATCATCTTTTCGGGGAAAGAAGCTGGTTGCTTGTGTTTAAATGGAAAGTACCTTACATGTTTCTAAGTCCAGATGGAAATAACATTTCTCTAAAAAGTATTTAAGCACCATAAATACATGGCCTTTTTCTTAGTTTTTTGGTTTTATTTTCATTAGGTTGTGGATTTTTTGTTAGTTGTCTCAGCGCTTTTGTTTGTTTGTTTGTTTGTTTGTTTGTTACACCTTAAAACCTACTTATTTGTCAAAAGTCCTGTGCAAAGGCTACTTATATGTCACAAAGGCAGGAGACAAGTATTATGATTCCCTAGTCTAAACAACACTCTGATGATGTGGAACATGCCTTAAGAAATGAGAAAGAAACAACTAGGGGAAAGGAAATATAACTAGGCTGTGATTTTGCGATAGGTTCTATTATAATTAACTAGTGTATTTTCATATACATAAATATTTCCTCAGATGAGCGAAAAATAGGAGTGTTAGATGAAATTGGAGGTTAGGAAGCTACTGGGAAGTCAGGGTGAGATTCATGTCTACTGTCCCATTGGTGGGAGACTTCTGATGGTGGGGATTTATAACAGGAGAAAAGGGTTTTTGGAAGTATGTTGCCTGCGCATATCAGCATATCTATATGCAGAGGAATCTTATAGCAAAGTAGTTCTCATTAATGTTAAACCACTACTGCCCTTTTTTTTCTGAAAAGTTAAAAGAAAACTGAAGTGAGAAATGCTGCTTGTGAGTAGTTCGGCCTCGAAAAAAAACTATGTGTTTTGTTGTACAAGAGTCTACTTTAACTCTTTTCTAAGCAATAAACATAGAAGTTTTGAGCTAAATTGATTATGATGGAAAAATCATTATTTAAATCCAAATCTCTTCAGCTTTATGCTACTGCTCTATATTTAGGCACTGCTTTGATTTTGCTGTGTTACTAACCAAAGAAAAGGACAAAGATCACCCATGATGGGACCTCTTACACAGATTCTACTACTAGTAAAAAAAAGTTATTAAATAGTTAAAAAAAGATAAAGGTAGGTAAGCTGTATTCAAGCAGATACAAAATTGAACAAGATACTCATACAATATCTTTCATGTTCATGTAAGATTTAAGGGATGCAGTGGAGGCATATTTATAATTTTACTTTGGAAAAAAAAAAACCACAAAATTAAATCCCTTCTAGGATATCCATCCTTGTAGGAGAGGCTACTTCATAAAACATTATTTTCAGTTCACATGCACTTATCTATACAGGCTTTTAGAATATGTTTCAAACCAAAGGAAGTCTCAGTCACTGGAGCAAAGCAAAGTCGAGATTGTCAGAAGTTAGTTTGATCTCTACAGCACTGACACTAGTATGTTTTTGCTAAATATTTGAATCATTGAATCGTTGAATTTGGGAAAAACCCTCTAGGAACATAAAGTTATCCCCACACCGTCAAGTCCACCACTGAACTGTCCCTGAGCGCCCTGTCCACACGTCTTTTGTACACATGCAGGGATGGTGACAGCCGCCTCCAGGGGCAGTCAGTCTGTCCCAAGGCTTGACAGCACTTTCAGTGAAGAAAGTTTACCTAACATCCAGTCTAAACCTCCACTGGTGCTACATGAAAACATTTCCTCTCATCCTATTTCTTGTCACAAGGGAGAAGAAACTGAGCCCCACCTCTCTACAACCTCTGTTCAGGTGGCTAAAGAGGGCAGCAAGATCCCATTTGAGTCTGCTTTTCTCCAGGCTAAACACCCCCAGCTCCCTCAGCCACTCCCCACGAGACCTGACATAGATGCTTGAGATTCCTGCTCTGCCCTGATCCAGGAGGCGGGGGTGTTTGCTGGTTTGTTTGGCGGTGTTAGGGCAGTGACTGAGCGGCTCGTTCCCGCGCTGTGGGCAGCCCCTCGGGCCGCGGCCTCCGGAGCTCCCCGGGCCGCTCTCCCTGCGGGCCCGGCCCGGCCGGAGCGCGCGCGCCCCCTGCCGGCCGCGAAAGGCCGGGCCGCGCAAAATCTCCGTGGCCTCTGAGGGCCGGGGGCTGCCGCTGCGGTCTGAGCGCTCCGCACTTCCCGCAGTTCCTGCAGGGCAGCGAACCGCGTTCCAAATGCAGCTGCAGCGGCAGGAGAGTGAGAGCGCGGGGCACAGGCCGGTCTGGGCAGGGGGCAGGGGGGCAGAGCTCCCGTCCCGTGCTTAACCCTTCCTTTAGCAAATGGAGCGAGTGTACCCCCGGCTCCGCCAGGCCAATTCCTGACCAGCTGCAAGTACCACCAGCAGATCTCTAGCAAAAATATATCCTTTTAATGACCTGCAAAGAGCACAGGAAATTAACCATTTCTTTTGCTGCATATCTTCCCTAATTTTCTCTCATTTTCTAAACAAAGTTGAAAACATGAATAGAGATTCAGGTTGCCAGTGAAACCTACATGTTGGCTTGCAGCTCATTGACGTTTTCTACGTGTAATCGCCAACTAAAAGATCCTACAGATTGAAGTGGTTACACTGGAACAAGATGCCCACAAACGCTGTAAGTGCCCCAACCCTGAAATTGTTCAAGATCAGGCTGCATGGGGCTTTCACCAACCTGGTCTAGTGGAAGGTGTCACTGACCATGGCAGACAGCTTGGAACTAGATCCCTTCTTCTCAACACATTCTGTGATTCTGTGTAATTCTGTGAAAGTTTCCCACTTCAATTTTCACACTACTACATACTTCATTATTAAAAGTATTTCAACTATTGTTCCCTCCACAATATTCAAAGCTGAAAATTTTCCAGAAGTTGGATTTAATCATACCAGAATGTGATTTCATGATTAGAGGCTGTCTTAACAGACATATTCTTCATAAATGAAGAAAAAAAATAACTAAGCCCCTCACTCAGTCCAGGCAATGTCATATTTCTGGCACTAGCAAAGGCTTTTTTGTTAAAAATGCCTTGTACAAATGATAAATCAGCTTCACAGCAGGGGGGAAATCTTGAAGGCATTAAAGTTAATGAAAATTTTTCCATGGGACTAGGATTTTGCCTAAAAATATTTATGCTACTTTTTCAGTAACTCTCTGACTGTACAATCTTACAACAGACTTTACTGTAGCCTTGGTAAAAGGATCTGGGCTTGGACCCAAGCCTCAATCCCTTATCAGACTAATTCTACTTGTTTCAGTCAGCTGTAAACAATTGATACCATCACTAAAAAGTGCAAGAAATCTGTTATAAATAATATTATCTGTCCTTGGAGAAATGTCATTCTCCCCTTTACACACAACGCTGACCTATATGTAATCTTAAACTCCGTGTAGCGACATTAGCATTTCAGAGTGCTCAAAACTCAGGGCTCACACTGCTGTGTGTGGTGTGTGACTAACACATCAGTCCTTCCTGAAGAAAGAAAGGTCTCAAGCCCCAGTTCTGTGGCACCAGACGCCTACACAGGTCACCAGTGAAGGCAAGGAGGTGCAGGATATCTGCGAACAAGAACTGAACCAAACGGACAGATTGCTTCAGACTGGCTGAAAGTAGTTGAGCAGAGAACTCTGAATGTCCTTACAGTTTTACAATGGCAGCATTCATGCACATTTGTACAGGATTCTGCTCTGGCTTCTTTATTCTTGTAACTTGCATGAAGATTCAAAAATCTTTTAACTACAATGGTTTATATTTTCTATCAGGTGCAAAATGAGACAAAATTAGTCACTGAGAGCAAAAGCAGAAAGAGAGTAAATTATATTTCGATATTTATGACCAGGTAGTTTTAATACTAACTGAAATGCTCAAGTAAGCAACAGTTCTGGTGCAAATATAAATTGGCACCACCAAAAGCTTCACAAATATGAGTGAGAGAGGAAGTGTGTATGTGAAGGGTACAGGTATGAATCAGTCTGTGCCAGTATGATTTGTAATGTAAAGCATACCAAGTACCAAAATAGCTGTTTCTTAATAGTGTAGGAAACCACATGCAAGGTTCACTTGTGATTTCAAATCTTTCATAGTCATTTAGAAGAGAAAGTAAACAACAATTTGCTTGTATGAAGGACACATAAGGAAGAATGAAGCTCTACTTCTACAGTGTAGGCTACAGCTCTTCTGACACTTAGTTCTGTGCATTTACCATAGAATGATAGAATATGCTGAGCCTCCTGCCGTTTCCTCGAGTCTTGTCACTGGTCTCAAGAGTAGAGGGATTGATACCTACCCCTCCTCTTCCCCTCATGAGGAAGGTGTAACTGCAATGAAATCTCACCTCAGTCTTCTCCAGCCTGAACAGACCAAGTGATCTCAGCTCTTGCTCTTACAGATTTTTCTCATAGCCCTTCATCATCTTTGTTGCCCTCCTTTGGATGCTCCCTAATAGTTTAATGACTTTCTTATAGTGTGGTGCCCAAAACTACACACAGGATGCACTTGCTCTACTTTAGCGATACGGTCAGCATATAGAGAGTTTTAAAAGCATAGCTAGAAGATAATCATAATTTAAATGTGTGATTACTTCTTGCAGTCTAAAATATCACAGTCATATGTGACAAACATGAACAAATCTACCTTTTAGAAGTTCAAGAAATAATAGAAGCTATCAAAAAGCCCCAAACTATAAGTATGAAATAGAGAAAGAAAAAGTGCAAAAGAGATGAGGAATTAGTTATAAATTTTTTATTCAATTCCACCTATTTTTTATAAGATTTCTTGAATCCTCAATATTGTCATGTTTAAGTTATGTCAAATAAATTTATTATATATGACCATGCAAGAATGGATTCCCTCATGGGTGTGTGTGTAGGACTCAGATGTAATACCAAATGAAATTATATAGTGATTTAAAAATCTATCTTCTTCTCATTTAATGTAAGCCTTGAGAATCAAATATATATATATTTACTACTTTCACTACACATTAAATTTTACTATCTATATTTTTATGAAGGCCAGACTACATTATATATTGTTCAATATACTAGCATACTTTAAAAGTTAATTCTTTAATAGTGCTATCTGAAAAATATTTATAGAAAATCAGAATTTGAGTAGCTAACTTCTCTATAAAACTGAATTTTCTAAAAAAGAAGGAACTATAATATAAAGTGTTTAAATATTTAAATTGTAAACTTTCAATTTTCATGTGTTTCTAACACAGTGTTTGAATGCAACATTGGCAGAAGACCACAAATTGACTTCTGTGAAATAACTCTATTAATATATAGAGTAGCCCTGAGAAATTACTTGAACAAAACAAAAAAGGTCAATGATAATTCTGCTTTCATTTTCACCCTTATGTTAGTCAGGGATATTTTGTAAAATGAATGATTGAATTGCTAAAGAAAAAGCTTTGATTAATTGCATGTCACTGTAGTTACTTTGTTTCTTGGTTTCTCTGTTAGGAAGGTAGAACTGAGTGCCTGGATCATCATAGCAATTTCTTTATTTGAAAGAAGGGAGGCAAGTACCATATGTATTTTTTAAAACATCCAAAAACAAACATCAAAATTGTCTTCTCTAATTACATATTTTCAGACACATTTGGTCTGAGAAGTAACTAGTACACAGACTGGTTATAAATATACATATGTATATGTGTCTGTATCTGTCATTTATGTAAACATAAATATATTCAAAAATATACAAATACATATGCAAATATATGTCTCTAAATAAAATAGGGTATGATATATAATGGTTTTTTATATATATGGTTACAAACCTATATACAAAGGAGCTGTAGATATAAATGCTTTGGTTTTGCATCTCTGTGGCTTTTCATAGCCTGTTGCTTGTGATTTCTTTAGCTCTTTATTGAACACCTCTGTCTCACATGCATTTCAAAAGCAGCCTTCAGTGAAGACCAAATCTCAAGTGGAGCTGCAGAACCCTTGTGTCCCTGCCAACCCCTCAGTTTACCTGGTAACACCTGCCGGCTGTGCATCCTCAATGAGCTAGCACCCAGTTTAGAGCATGCAACTGCTTCATTTTGGAACAATCTGCAAATGTTGTTTTTCATGTTTGCAGTTCCATTAGAAGCCAACAGTTCAGCTTTCTCTTGTTTTCTGTCTTTATTGAGACTCTTGGTAAAAGAAGGATATTGCTGGTGTTGGAATTCCAGAACTAATATTTAATACACTGAGGGCAGAAACATTTTTTTCACATAAAGACCAATTTATTTTACTATTGTAATTTGTTTAAGTTACAATTGATCTATTGTATACATAGTCAGTGAAGTATATCTGGCTTTCCATTGCTAACAGGAGCAGATAAAAGGACATCTCACTATATAATATCAATGACCTATAGCATTATCTCAAATAACATTAAAAATTGAACTTTTTCTACACAATTAACAAAACATTATTTTAGTGAATGAACAGAGTCTAAGAAATAGATTTTCCAGTAATGTTACAGTATTGTGTATGTGCATTACATTTTAAAATAATACAATAAGTTCTAAATGCTTACTAGATTATATATATTGAAATAAATGCATAAATTGATGTGTGAATTACTTTAAAGGACTGATACATAGCAGTTTGAAAATTTTCCTTAAAGTGATACTTCTGTAAAATTTTGAGTGACTGAATTGTTTGACAAAGTTACAATCTGCCCACAAATACTTTGGAGCTAAGGGAGGCTATAATTGTTAGCTAAGATATCTGCTGCAAATTGGTTAAGCATCCAGTGATTAAAAGCTCTTTGAGGTCTGTATGTAAGTGCTCAGTGTGAGTATTGCTCTTCTGAGTTACAGAGCCTTGGTACATTTGTGATAACCTCTTACCAGGGAGATTTTCGCTTTACTAAACCTGAAGTCAATTAATTGAAAACTTTCAAGGCCTGACATATAGTTTAGAAATATTCCAGACCTCAGCCTCATGTCTCACTGAAAACATTTACTTGTGACATATTATTATGATCTTCTGGCCATTCTAAGATTATAGCAGCAGTAAGGACTCTGTGCCTTTTCTACCAGGGCCTCACAAAGTAAATAATCAGGAGGCTTTTTCTTCTTGTTTCTTCAATATTACTTATTAGAAGAAAACAATTAAATCTCTAGTAAACCAAGAAGAAGTATTTAGAATAGATAAAATATATACTTTCAGAAAGAAACTTTGCTATTACTGTGCAACTAATGGGAGACATAAGCCTTAGCAGGAACTTGAGCAGGACACAACAGCTACACACAGTTTCTCTCTCTACACTATTAAGTGCTTAAAGGCTTTTGGTCTTGGAGCAAACACATGAAAATTTTGAACTTTATTTTTAAACTTGTGCATAGGAACACAGAGTTTCAATGTCTGTACTTCTCAAACTAGGTGCTGCTCCAGGATTCCAGAAAGGAGGATTTCAGGGGCTGTACTGGGTAGAGAAATTTTTCTGTGCAGCATTTCCAGACAAGAATAATGTTTTAAGAACTAGAAGTACTGTATCACCACAAATAAAGAAAAGACTTCTCACATTCTGGATATCACAAGAAATCTAAATCAAGTGTGGATTTACCAGGATGAGTAGCCTGCCCTTCAAACTCTGGTAAACCAGGAAAGATAATAATAAAAAGTCTCTGCTGTTTACATATTTACATTTGCTAAGTAAGTAACACAAAGGGACAAAACCCCTACTATGTGATAATTATTAAAGTGTACATTACTCCTCTTTATCTGCATGCTTTCAAGTTCTCATTCCCAATCACTCTCAGGAGGTCGCTCACACTGAGAGATAAACCATACTGGATCAGTTATCACGTGTACACAAAGACATTTGGGAAATTGCTATTCCCCCTCACACCCACACCCACACCCAGATCCTATCTACCCCCTCACTTAGCCTCAACCACAGGAAAAGAGCAACTATCATATATGAGAGAAGAGCACAATTGCCCACTCCTGTCCTGTGGCTTTCCCCAACTTCTGAGGTTATCATAGGAGGGACCCGGAGCAGAGGAGTGAGAGAACCAGGGCAGCAACGCCATAGCACGACCTCTCTCTAATCCCATAATGGATACATTTTCCTCTGGTCCAATTCCAAATTGAATCCTTTCCAGTTGGTTTTTTCCCTATGAATTTAGTTCACAAACTCCCTTAGCGGAGATAAGTTCCCTATCATAAGGCTGAAGTTTACCACCTTATCCTCTGCTGCCTGTGGCTCTCCTTTCAGTGCTAGTATTACAGTTTCTGGCATAATACTGTCTTGCACAAGTATATCCAACTTTAGACTTAGCTTTCCCTGTGCTTTCAGACTGACAGTGCATTCATTTTACCCTTTAAAATTTCTGTATTTTCATCATAAAACTAATGTGGAGTACAACGTCTTCAGCATTTTTGCAATGCAATTTTACAGCCAGCCTTCTCTGACTACAGCAGCTGAAAACAATCAAGTGCATGAGAACAAAGCATTTTTTAGAGAAAACCCTTTAGTGTCTAACATGCCTGCAATATTGATTTTGTCCACAGAATAAAGCAGTGTTTTCTCCAATTATTGCATTTGTACAATTTTTGGACGCTTCACATGGATGACTTTTATAGAAGCTAAAGGTCTTCTTTTTCTTAGATGATTTATTGACCATCAGTTATTGCTCAGTAAGTACTTAAAAGCATGGAAACTAATAAATACTTGCTTCAATCAGTGTCAGAATTTTAACTGACCATGACCACACAGAGATTTCAAGTATAAAGTATAACACCTTGTCTCATGTCAACCAGTCTTTGATACTTCCTTCTGCAGCCCTCCTAGGCCCTTCTTCAATTCAGTTCTTTACTGGTAGAGTCAGTCCTTTGCATCTTCCTGCTGTCTTTCAAAAGAACTTCAAGAAAACAGAAAAATCATGGCTGTCTAACTTCATTTTATTCCAGAAATCCTGGGGTATTTTTCCAGCAGTGTTCCTGTGTTCTATCACAAAACATGCCAATATTCCAGGGTTGCTTCTCTGAACAAATGCCAACTATTAAAATATTTTTTTTTTTAAAAATTACCCCTGAATTCAGTGTGAGCCAACTGCTTACAGGTGCACATGGATAACTCTTCATCTTCTGTAAGCTATGTGAGGATGACTGTGCACACTTCTGAGTGCTGCACAGATGTTCACTACAGGAAGCTTTAGATGAGAACTCAAAGTCACTGTAACAATTTTTTTTTTCCATTTCCATTTGCCTATAGTAGAGGGAGAATGAGAAATCACTTGTAACACAAGGTGTTGTCTCAGAACCTGACAAGGCTGACCGAGGCCACAGGCTGACCCCAGCCTCTTTTCCCCTGTCCAAACACTATTCGGGAAACACACATCTGCACCTCAAGGTCTGAGAAGGTCTGCTTCCAAACTTTCTTGACTGCAGCTATAATGTATAATACTAAATGTTTCATTTTATAAGTGTAGAACTCCAGCAGAATCAGAAAACCTTGTGGGGATATTTAAAATTATTACTTGATATATTTTGCATTGTGATAATGCAAAAATATTTCAATCCTGTTCAAACTCTGTTCTGACATGCAGTGTAGGAACTATTACATAGAGTAGACCTTTTCTAATGGAAAACCTTTTTCTTCAAGAGATGTATGGCTTTTGCTTCCACACGGTCCTGGGAAATCTGTTAAGTACATAACACAAGTATTTTCTAAACTCTGATACTAAGTATCATTTATAGCTGTCTGTCTCTGGAGTAGAGGTCACTAATGGCATTCTGTAGTCTTCTACATTACCAGTGAAGAGTCAGATGTGATGAGGTCTAGGCAATAGGATCCAAAAGAGGCTAGTTACAACTCTGTAACTCTGTGCCAGATGTAAATATAAATCTCTATAATTATAAGTGTTTGAAATACAGATGGATCAAATAGCTTTATGGTAATTTAAAGCTTAGAAATTGAAACTGCTTAGAAATGTATGTATTATCTATGACCTTGTGCCTTCGTTTCTTTTAAAAAAGTCAAACAAAGAATTAATTTCTTAGGGGAAAAGTAGCTATTATGAAGACTTTAGAGTGAACAAATTTTCCAATTATTTTGCAAAATCAGGACAATACACTATCTAGCAACATTTCCGTAAAAATATATATTTTTCAAATATTTAAATAACATCTATCTAATAAAAATAATATAAGTATATATATTAAAAAACTATATCCCTTCTCTCCTGAAGGTATCCATGGGGTTTAGATTGTGCTAGAGGAGATATTTATGATTTCTGGTAAATTCAGCTACAGAGGGAAATTATATACAATGAACCATGGTTTGTGTGTACAAATTGGAATTATGAATGTACATAGTATAAATGTACAACTGTGCGTGCATGTATCTGCCATAATATTAGCAGTTATGTAATACCTGATTTCTGAAGACAAAGGACCTCCACTTCCCCGTATGACCTCAGTTTAGGGATATAATTCAACTGAGGTCATGTATGCCTCAAATTAATGTATTGGCTAGTCAGGATGCAAAACAATAACAATAACAAACTTTTTAGATAATAACTTCTCTATTTCTTTCAAGAGTGTATTCATGGGTGGTTTTTTTGCAGTAATAAACACCAAGCGAGTTGGGGATCAAATAATAATCACAGGGTCATAAGAAGATAGATGTTTCACACAAATCAGTAAATTATACTGACTTTAAATAGTATCATAGGTAGATTTGCAGCTCATCTACTTAGTTCTGTAACAGTTCAGTACAGAGATAATGCAAAATCTACCTCCAGTTTCTGTCCTAAGGACCATTTCCCAAGACCTTCCCTATGTAACATGAGCAACAAAAATTGGGCATCCAGAGATGAGGGCATTTAGTAAGACACAAAAGGTGTTGGCTCTCATTCAGCCCTGGGCATTGCTGGAGTTTTTTTCCAGTCTTTCTCACAACTCAATGTTTATATTTCTGGAGTCATCACACAGCTCAAGTCTATTTCCCCCAGTTTTAACTTCACTATACATCTACAGGTAGTTTAAGCCATAAACATTAATTAGTTACATTATAATAAGGTTTTTAATATGTATTTATTAGTCTGGAAGCAGTTGAGGTGTTGACTAGACAGGCATATAGAGAACATCCAGCCTCTCCAACAGTCATCAGTGGTGATCAGCTCTTCCCTTCCTTCTTCCCAGTATATCCACTAGAGATTTTAAAATATATGGCAGCAACAAGCAGGCACTGTTAGCCTCCCAGGCCTTAACTCTGGTCATCTGCAAGTCAGTGCAACACAGCAAGCTTGCCCTGCCTGCTGGAGGACCTGGGTTTGCTGCTGGCCTCCATGTCCATGGCCTTCGTAGCCAGGAGCTGGGAGCAAACTCAGCCACTGTCGTCATACAGTTGCCATCTGCATATTATTATAAGCATCATGGCTCCTGTCACTTTTGTCCAACACTGTAGAGGTTAGACACAAGATAAATTGTGTTTGATTTTCACTTAGGGAAACAGGCATTTTGGGAATGTTTGGACCAGCCAATAATTCATGTAGACAAAGTCATTTGATGCTTGTGTCAATAAACATGCCAATAACTCAATTAAATTTAGTATTGTTTGTGAGACAATTTTGTTCAGAAAAACATCCGTGTACTCTTGAGGATTGACATCACAATTGAAAATAATTGTGAAAAAGTTCTGCTATTAGCTCATTGAGTCCTGCAACAGCAGGTAATTTTCATAGCTGTTTCCATGACAGGAAAAAGTAAGTATCGTTTTTCCCAGCCTAGTATTTTACTTTAGTATTTACTTTAATGTAATGAAATCTGAATCAAATTTCTCTAATGAACTTAATAATTCTTGACTCCTTTTCCTATTCTGAAACACTTTTGTCTTTGAATAATTATTTAAAGCATTTTATATAAGTCACATTATAAAACAATATGGCTTAGTATGGATATGTTCACCTGGAATATTGTGACAATAAACCATTAAAAATGCTTGTTTATATTTCACACTTATAATACCCCATAAATAAAGCACCATAAAAATGCATATTTCTACAAGGATTCCTTATTTTTATCTCAGTTGTCTTCTCTTTCTTTCCAAATATTCAGCAATTTATTTGGTACCCTATGCTTAGTCTTCAATTTTGGCTTACTTATCAGTCATTCAACTACATGCCCTTAAACAAACTTAAATAGCATAGAAAATTCACAGGTTTTCAGGCAAATAAACACGTTTTATGACTGAAGTAAAGCAGTCTATCTGAAGATTGACTTTTTTCCCCAGTTCTGCTAGTTGGTTTAGCAGCTGGTATTACATTTCTCTCCAAACTTTGTATTACTTATATTTTTAAATCATGACAGCTATAAAACTAATATCTGTCTTCCTTAGAATATCCAAAATGGTACTATTTAAGATAACATTATATCCTAGGGAAAAAAAATAAAATAAACCACAATAAAAATATTTAAACAATCTAAAAACTTTAATTACTTATCATCTAACAACTTGACAGCTGAATTTTGTACTGCCTGGTCTGCTGTATAACCATATCTTACTTTTTAAGAAGAGTCTTAATTGATTTTTTCAGGATAAAATTAAAATTAGTCACCTCATTGGAACTTTGTCTTCAACCTTTGCTAAATTGTCATTGATTTTTGAACATTGTGTTATAGCTTTTTATACAATTCCAGTACTCTTGTCCTTGACATCACATTACTCTTCCTGTACTATTCACTTCTCTATGCTCATTGACTTTTTGTTAGCACTTTCAATCCTTGGAAGGTGAAAACTTTCTCCAGATGACTGTGTCTTCTGCAGCATGACCACGTCTGAGACTATAGCTTGGAACAAATCTTCTGAGTCCAGAAAGTTTTCCAAAGAAATTTATTAAGTTTATTTTTCTCAGATGATCTGAAATTTTTATGACAGCTGGAATGCTTGTAGGGGAATTGTCTAAAATGTGAAGAAAGGTCAGTCAGTCCAAAAGGATTGTGGAGATTATAAATTTCTAGTTGTTCTTTCTTTACTGAAAAAGTGTAGTATGATATGCTTTATAACTACTTTGTATTCTTCCATTTTACATAAGTACAATTTCCCATTCCAGCCAATACCTTCCAACATGTGTTTACATTGATTATGTATTTATGGTATGTAGTCTTTCTAAACACAGAAATTTATACAGAAGATCCAGTATAAGGCCCTTTTCACAATGCAACTTGTCAGGGAGTCACCAATCAAGGACAAATTGTACCAGGATGAAAGTGTAGACTGATTTATTTTCCAGATTACCAATAGTCTAATAGTCCAAGAATATGAAACAATTCTCTATTTAACAGACTGTAGAATCAAAATATCTCACAATTAAGAAAGGGACAGAACAAATATCAGGATGAAATACTTGTCTGAGTCCCTCTACGAATTTAAAAGGAGTTTGTCTGCTAGCGTTAGCATTCTCCACACATCAAAAATTATGGTGTAGTCAGTGATTTATATGAAGATAAATCCTGCAAGGTGGGCCTGAGGTGATGGATGTTTCTGTAGGGAACCTCCTGAAACTGCCTTTCCAAGTGATGTGTAACAGGTACCCAGGGCCTGGAACATTTTCAGAAACGGGAGTTACCTGCATGAGGCAGATAATTTCCTGATATAAATGTAGTTAGAGTAAATGAAATAGTTTTTTTCCTTTTTTCTTTTTTTTTTTTTTCACATTAAATTTCATAAACACTAGCAACTGTGTTGTCTGTCTGGGATGCTATGAATACTGGCAATTTCTACTTGGCTTTGCCTGTTTTGATTTCAGCATGGTCTACAACATCTGAATAACAATAAAATTTTTCTTACCTACAGGAGAAACTGAATTTATAAACTGGGGAATGGGGCAATTTTTCGTGCACTTTCGTCTCCAGAATGCCTTTGAGAAGATTCAGATGGCACCAATGTAGGTCCTCTGCTTAGCTGCATGGCCCAGTAGTAATTAAGAAGCAACAGTGAAAGAAAGCAGGAGAGAATTCCAGTAAAATTAGAAACACTGAAATTTCTCTGGCCTTCAGGAAATTGTTGGTGTGATACATGAACATTAAGGATCACAGGGAGCATATCACAGGCACATTCACTGTGTTTTCCACTTGTCTTTCCTACTCTGAAGGCTGTAAATTCCAACCTCCACTGGGCCATTTGCAAAACATTTGTCACAGCATGCTCTGCACTTGATATCCATAGGAATTGTATATGCTGTGTGACTCTATAATCACTTGGTATTTTGGATACTTTTCATTTCTCTTCTCAGCACTTATATTTGCCAGTTTGGTCCCCCATGTTGTAATGCCTTTTTTCCCTCAATTTTTACCATTAGTACATGTATCCATTTACTTGTTCTGCTAAGCTCTCACTGGCTATGTCTATAGTTTGGCTGTAGATTAAATCCAGACTCCACTGGAATAAGAACGCTCCCCCTCCATGATGCAGAGTGCTGATAAACTTACACTTCAGCCAGCGAGGCAAGTTTATAGTACTTCGAGAATGTTGATGAGATGACTTTGTGCCAGCGAACTTTATGCTAAGTCAAGACTGTCTGACCATGCCAGATCTCCCACATCTAGTGAACCTCCTATAGATAGGCTGCAAGCCTTCTCAAAGCCCCTTCTTGCTTTGTTTCTGTCTACTTGCCCACAGTCATTGTCCTTGGAAGCAGCCTTACATCTCTTATATGCAGGCACAGGGCCCTTTATTTCTCTTTGTCTTTGGTTTCCATCTCTAGTCATGGCCCCAGCTGTGGATCTGCCACGCATTGCAGATCTCTGCTGGCCCACTGCCTCAGACTTTGCCACTGCCACATTGCTGAATGTCAGCTACAACACCATGGTTATCATCACAGAGACAGGGACAGGATTTATGCCAGATCAACACCATGTGTGCCTCATTTACACGAACCCAAATCCCACCGTTATGTTGATCCCAATCCACAATGAAGGTGGGTAGATCTAAAACAGCTGCTAGAACTGTAGAGGGAGACTCTGCTCAGGTCTGTTCTTGCCAGCACATGCAAAGGAGCTGTGTGTTGTGTTATGGGTGTGCATTGTTTACTTGGCCTCCTGAATGACCATACTGTTCCACTGCGTCCTGCCCTGATGTTCAACAGTTCACACTCTCCTTGACGTAGATTTGGCCTGAGCCAGCTGAACTTCTTCCACTGGTGAGAATACTGTTGGCCAGAGACTGGTCCAGAACTTCACTTGAGGCCATCCTTTTTTTCCTGTAGAGAAGGGAAAATTTTAGCCATCTAAATCTCCTGTGTTTTGGGCCATGAGAGAGGCCCTGGCTTTATTTTGTTTATTGGTATAGGACTAAACAATGAGCTGTGTTTGATTAAGCCAAAGGTTCTGAAGAAGAACTAATATGGACTGAGGATAATAATGGCTGCATGGATGATGGGAAGACATTCTGCAGCTATGAAAAGCTTGGCAGCTGCAATGGACTCAGATGCAGAGGTTTGAGATTTCAAGCCTCATGTGTGTTGCCCTCTTTGAGGAAACAAGACAGCATCTAAGGACAAACTCTGGATCATTTTTGAAGGCCTTGGAGACCTCTTTTTTTTATTCCTATCATTTTCTAAACATACAGCCAGCTCCTAGGCATTTTGCCAATAGAACAGTCTGGTGTTGCTGGCAATTCTGTCCCTGCTCTTCTATCAGTGACTGGGAATTGGTCTTATGCAACCCAAACCCTTCCAATCTTCAGAAAAAGATTTCCTACTCCAGGGCCTAGTGTCTGTCACATTTTGAGATTTTGACTACTGTCTATATTTTTTTTCACCCTGGGAAAATGAGAATCACAGCCCCACACCTGTTTCTTTCTGCAAAAATTCCTCACTGGCTTATTTTACTGAAGCTGCATAGGAAAACATATTGTATTCAAACTGTAGATACATACATACATGAAAAGCAAGAATGATGATTTTTCCTGCTCATCAAGAGTACCCGGAGAAAGGAAAAGAGATTGGACTGATGTCACTTCTACCCATTATCATCATCATCACTTACAATTCTCCTTTAAGCTAATGTGTCAGCAGTTATAGAGCTATACTTCAACCTGAGGTAGGCAGTAAGTATAGCCAGATGTTTCCTGGGATAACAGGCTTCTCCATGGACTATTTTTTTTTTCACAACACTTTTTGTATTTTGGAGCATTTTGTGCTATGTAAGAAGGTTGCATGCTGTTGAAAAAATATTTGCATACCCCTGCAGTCACACGGGTGATTACCATCGTGAAGCAGGGAGGATTGTCTGCCAGAGGTAATATCTGCATGTGATGATCCCCACGCTTCACCATGGTGAAGTCTTTGTCCTCCTTGTACTGGACCCAGTCATGGAAGGGTCTAGAAAGCACATGCAGCAGTTACTAGCTCTTCCCACCTCTATTCTCACAGGGACACCAGCCAGGCACAGGATCCCAGTGACAGAACTAATCACTACCAGGGCTGATGCAGACAGAGAATGTGTCAGCTGGGATCCACAACAGCCTAGGGCAAAAGTTGTTCATTTAGCTGAGATATTTACAATGATCATTTCTATTTTCTGTTTGAACAGTTTGGGCATCTACAAACTCAGCTGCCTGGGCACACGGGCTGATCTTTGGCCAAGTGGAAGGGTAATCTATGAAATTAAAAGAATGAGAGCTGTGAAGAGAGTGCTCAAGCAAACATGGTTTGGCTCAGAGGAGGGGTACTGCTCTGCTATTGTTCTGGGCCGGAGTACTCAGCTATACTATCCTACCAGCTCTGAACAGGACACAAGACAAAGACAGCAGAGGTAAGCTATGAGACCTAGCACACTGTGTGGGAGATCTTCACTGGCACCTGGTTCTTACTGAAACACATCACACACTACTCAGTCAGCTACTTCATGAACATAGTTCCTCTAGTCCATGCCTAATACACTTTCCTAAGCAAACAGTCCACTTAACTTCCATTAGCTTCCAGAGACCAAAACCCAGTAGGAAAAAAGTAGGTTGCAAGCAATGCCTACTGGGATTAAGTCTGGTTCTGCGATCCTGGTAGCTAAATATACTTTAAATTTTGTACAGTTCCTGTTACATGTTGTTTCTAGCATCTGTTCTCCAAAATCATTCATTTAAATTTTTTCTGCTCTTTCCCTTGACAAACCTCACACTGTATTGTTGTTTCTATAGTCACCATCCCAAACATTCTCAGGGCTGGGATGGAGAAGCCCATTCATTTGGGATTAAAAAGATGGTAGTGAGAACTATACTGGTAGAATCTGTAGGACAAAGGGGACCATAGGGAAAAACAAAAAAAAAAAAAAAAAAAAAAAAGGGAAAATGAAGTTGTATCATTGTGTCTTATTCTTGACAGACAGCTGTTTCCATGTCATGAAACTGAACTGCTACACATGTAGATACATGAACAAAAGCTGAAGGGATGTATAAAGAAGCAAACCTGATATACTATCTTACATACTGCCTGTTGGGATGAGTTTCTGAAGGGATTTTTCCTCAGAGCCAAATCACAGAGGGCCTAGCTAGTTTATCTAAAAAGTTCACCCAGAATGCATTGGTGTGTACACAGGATGGGTGATCATCACATATCCAATGGAAAGTGCACTGAAAGGATCTAAGTCTGCAAGACCAGGACTGAGGCATGTGTTCAGCACCCAAAATTTCAACTGCTTTACCAGTTGCATTGGAAGATGACTAAGGTTCTATCTTAGGAGATATGATAATAATAATACATATTATCATCTATGAAAGGAGAGGTGTAAGTGCAGCCTAGTTCAGCAAGACTCTCAAGTAAGATCATCCCAAGAAATAGTGTCTGTTATAATAATTAAAAAAAAAAAAGCTCAGTTGCCCCAGAGAACTGCCCATGAAGTTAATACATTGTACTGAGATTCACATTCCATGGCTCATAAAATCAAACACATGGATGCACCACATGTTGTGATTCTCAGACATAAAACCCTAATCTCTTATTGGTAGAAAATCACTGAATTATATGTGCATTGCTGTGCCTTCAACTGGATCACATCTGTGTTCTAAAACATACTGTGGTACATGCAAACTACACACTTTCAGAAAATACAATAGTCTCTTGGAGTAAAATTCTGTTATGTGACCCCACACATACCATGGCAATTTTTTAAACAAGGGGAAAAATAGTTACGCATTTTTGATTTTCAAAATCTATCCACAAGAATATAAACTCTACTCACACTTTTTTTTTTTTCTGTCCTGCTTTTTCAACCTTTTCTTCTTTGCTTTTCCTCTGATCTTTAATACAGATAGGACAATACTCTTCCCATGCATGTCACCTTCATTGCTACTAATTCTGGATTCTGAAACATCTACCTTAGTCAACCTTACCCTGTCACAGAGCTTTGGCAGCTAACATAATATTAACACTGTTGGCAGTGATTAAAAGCAGAAGGGCTTTTTCACCCTTCAAGCTTCAGGATGTTTTTCCTACTCTCAACAGCCCTAAATGGATCCTGCAAACCCAAAACTGCAGCCAAACCACAAATCTGACAAACTGCAATCAAACAAACCATTACTCAACAGATAAGCAAACAAATTAATTTACTCCCAGGGAACAAGAAGTCCTTCCACACTAGCAGTCACACAAGAAGCTTAGTCTTTCATACACTCTGCAATCTGACTTTGCTAAGAGGAAATGTGGGCTAAGAAAACCCTGAAGATATGTGTGTTTTTTTCTGTTCCATCCTGATGAGGACTTAATTACTCCCAGAAAGAGAAATAACTTCAATAGATATCTTGTCTGCTTACATATGTCCTGTGCAGTAAAAATTTGAAAATGGGAGCTTTTTGGAAAAACTTTTATAATTCATATCTAGAGATTTGCTTTCAACTTCTATCAGCTACAGAACCACACGGACCAGGTGTCGTTGCTGGTGTTTATAAGTCGTGGCAAGACACAAACAGTCCCTTATCCCATGTACCTTCTAGCTATAAGACAAATACTCTCTCTCATGAAACAGGTGATGTGGGTTTAAATCAATTAAGGGAGAATATGAACCTGTAGCCAAGTCTCCTGGTGGTAAGTGAATGTTATAATACAGTCTATATGCAAACAGTCAGCTACACTGCACTCCTCCTTTGACCTTGATCCTCCACTCATTCCTCAAGCAAAGGGTCTGTATAGCAGGAATGATACATGAATCATCTATGAAGTGAAATCTCTCACTGTTGCAAAGCCAAAATGTCTAAATCTTAGCAGGGGATTTTGTGTAATGTTTCCTGTTGGCTGGCCTAGGTTATTTATTTTCTGAGTAGAGTGCTGGCACTCCTCTCTTTCCATATGCTCCCTTGACAGTCTTTATCTAATTCATGTCTTGTGATGTCCCAAGAGATGACAGGAGCCTAAAACCTGTACACTGCAGTGCCAGGGAACATAAACGTTGCACCTCACACTGTGGTGTGTCACAGATTATCAGAGACACGATAGCTGCATTAGTGGCGTGTCCCACACAGGCTCATTTGCCCAACTCCTCAGCAGCTGGATTGATTGTGGCAGCCAAACTGCAATGTGCAGTACAGATGTATCCTGATAGCAAGGTAGCAGTGTTCTGTGAATTTGGCCCAAAAGCCTGGAATTTCCTTTGAACTGAAATATATGTTGGCAATATCTTTGATAGCCAAAGTTGCGTTTTATACTTTTAAATATGAAAGGTATACATGTATTATTGTGGAATTAATCTGGTAAACCTACTGTTGATAACTCAAAATTGAACAATCCAATCCATTCTGGAATCCAAGGTTTTTGATATCTCCTTCTTCTTTCTCACTTTTTTGTCTTAGCTGATAGAAGCCGTCAGTTGGCACAGTCACAGCCATGGTCAAACCTCTTTAATAACAATTGAACCAAAAGAGAGCTCTCTTTCTGAAGTCAAAAAGGAAAAAGCAGACTTTGGCATAGTTTCTGTGCCATGAAGATCAGAAGGGTGTTGGATAAAACATTGTCCATTGAACAGAAAGAATAGAAACAGAGATTTTTATTTCAAATTCATATTACAGCAATTCAGTATAATTTTATTATACAGACATGTGCAATTGAAAGGTAAAACTTTGCATCCCAGTATTAAAAAAATGATAATGGATGCTGACAACAGAATTGAATGCTATAAGATGTGGCATAGAGAAGATCAGTAGTTTGGTGGGTTTAAACCTTTTGGAAAACCTATAAATATCTTTCTTATACATGTCAATTCAAATTTTATTAAAAAAACTCTTTTGAAGATAAAAAAGATATATAAAACACCAAAAATATCACAAAATGTGATATTTTTGACATCTGGAACTAAGACAAGATTTATTTTTAACTGTATTAATTAAAACTAAAAAAACTCTCTGTAAGTTTAGGTATTTGATTGAAATGGAACAGACATTCTGAGACATTCTTGGGTCCATTAGAGGAATCACCAACATCTTTACACTCTCTTCTTGCCACAAAAACCTCAAAACTTTATTTTTGCAATTTATTCTTTAATTCAGAAACTGTATCTGTTATTACTTTCTATGCAATTCCTAGCTTTAAGTAAGTTTTAGTTGTAGAAATAATTAATAAATGAATAGCAATTAAATTATTAATGGCTGAAATATAACACATCCAGTAATGGCTATTCAATATTTAGGATTCCTGAAAAACATTCCCTATTGGATCTGTCAAAAATTATTGCCTGCTATTAAAAGAATAATTTTTTTCTCTACAACATTTCTGTTGCTGCTTTCTGTATTTCTTTCCAGATTTCTTAAAATAGGCTTTTGCTATGATTGCTTCTTTTACACTGAAAGTCTTACACAGGCATAGTTAAAGGGACTATAGTCTGGGATGACAGGCAAGAAATCCAAGCATAAAGAAAACATCTAAACTAAAGCACTTTTACACTGAATATATACATCCACATATTAAAATATGTGGGGACAGTTAATTAAACTGAGACCAAGCAAAAATCTTGACTCTCCTTGGGTCTTAATCGTGCTTTGTGAATGAGCACGTTGACATGTACAATAATGCAGTGCTGACAGGTGCAACAATACAAACTGAAGGAAAATTACTTGCAGCACATATTACTGAATTGATGTCAATTCAGGAGATGAATGTAGGTATTCAGGAGATACCTCCCAGCGGAAAATAAGTTATACAGATAGCTGAGATGCTAAAATCTTAAGGAGCTGGCATTGGAGAGTGCTAAAGAAAAGTTTAACTTCTAACTTTCAGAAGTTGGCTGGTTTACCTTGCCAATGAGGTGTGCTGTGCTGCTCATACCCTCACCATCAACATATTGCAAAAGTGCATTCTGAGAAAGACTGGGGCCATGAAAAAAAGAAATTGAATTATTGTAATATAGTCAGTCCCATAACAAAAAGCAATATACATCTCTGGAAAATGTAAACTTTTTGTCAGAACTTAAAACTCAGAGAGCTATCGGCTGAAAAAAAGAATTGTGGGTTGTCAACAAAGATTTTGGAGTGGACCCTTTGGCAAAAGGTCAGGTTTTCCACTGAAAACAGACAATAGCAGTATGTAAATGTTTCTTATAAAATTCAATTTCCCGCTAAACCCAAATTTGATAGAATATACTTGATCATCCCTGATTTTGTTACATAAACTTGAAATAGGATTGCAGGTATTTGATAAAACTAGTCAAGTAAGGTTGGCAATTTCATATAAAGTATGAACCATTTCACCAGGACTCAGGAAAAATTCTGCTGCCAGCATTTTGTCTGCAAAGATGCCTCCTTTTTTGGTCTGACTCATTCAAATTGCAGCTGATTCAGTTCTTTTGACATGCAAGAAACATCTTCAAGAACTCAATGTTCTTGTAGCAATTATTGAGTGAAATTTTTCAATCAACTCTGATTTAACAAATGACTAAAATTTTATTCAGACAAATTGCTGTTTGTTCTGTCTTTTGTCAAAAATAGAGCTGCAGGAGGTCTCCTGTTTTGTTTTACAGGAAGAAAAAAGGTTGCAATGTTTAAATTTCATCATAGAAAATGAAGGTATGCAGCCATATTCATGGTTGTTTCTAGTTTAAAAGTTGTAAAAATTGCATGCACCAAAGTATGGGTAACCTTGTTTTTATGTCCACAAATCAACTGATAATGAATTTGCCTTTAAAGAGATTTGTAATGCTAAATTTGCAGTCAGCCAAAACAGCAATCTGTTCCTCTGTAAGATAAAGCACACCAGTTTTCACATGCTCCTTTTATTTCCTTAAATGTGAAAATGCATATTTATATAATAAAATATGTACTTTGCACTACAGCCACTGCATAATCATTTTCACCAAGAAACAAATACTCCATCATTTTTTGCAGAATCTTGGCAGGCTGGGGGTGTCTGCTACTAGTGTTTCCTCACTTTCTTGGGCATTGTGAAAAAGATCTTATAGATCAGCTTCAAGTCCAGATGTTTCTTTTCCCTGATGTGTTGACATACTCGGCAAGATTCTCATCTCACATCTGCTGAGTGCAAATCTGGAATATTTCTACAGAAGTCAAAGAAACTGAGTATAATTTTGCACAGAAACGTTCCAAGAATACAGATGAAATTTTTAATCTCAACTAAAAGTTAAAATATTTTTATAATATCTTTACTACATATTACTGAGAAAACCAGGTCAAATTAGACTTACTCCATCTTTTAGAGCAGTTCAGTATAGGTGATAGGGCAACATTTCAGCAGAAAACTGGCGACTATTCTACATAGAATATGGGAGAGGAAGAAGAAAAAGGAGAAAATATCTGGTCAATGTTATGATTGCCTCTCTTAATTTTCATTATTGCTATCTTCAAAATATCTGCAGTTTTACAGCTCATTGTTAGGCAGTTTTATCATCTTAGTAATACTTCTGTCTGAAATAGCAAGAAAGAAGATAAATGCCTGCCTCCTCTTCCTTTTAGCATCCTGAGTAGTTTTGACATCAAAAACATAGAAACACAGGGAGTGTCTAGGAAAATTCAGAGGGGCTAGGCCAGAATATTTGTTAATCAAGGATAAAAAACACATACAAGCTAGTTTTCCCAGCATTCGGAGAAAAATCTTGCTGTCATGATTTTTTCATCAAAGATCCCTTATTTTTTTGCCAACTTTTCTTAGTCCCATCTAATTATATCCATATCGCTCTCCTTTACATTAAAGAGCTAGTGCAGATGAAAATAAATCTGTAATTTATTTCACTCTCACAGTTCTTTGTAGTTCACACCCAGATGAGGTCTACTTCATGACAGATGCAGTTGGATAAGAAACAGTATTTGAAATTTACTTTTTAAGCCTGATATATCCCAGGATTCAGCAAATGGTCCTATTGTAGAAATGGATTCTAATTTATCATCTTTTCATCATCATAATTTATCATCTAATTTATCATCTCTTGTGAAAATGACAGTGCAGTGTCTGAGCAAAACAGTTTGTAAATGTTTAAGCCAGATTTAAAAACATAAATAAAAAAGCATCTGTCTTTTGAACTGCTGTCCAATCAGTTTGAAACAACTGGCCTTTTTTGTCTATGGATTCCATAATTTTGTTACTCCTTGTCACTTTAAATTTCATTTAGGAATTAGTGTTGATACCTGTAGGGTACAGCCCCAAACTATAGTCATAGTTTAGAGGTCAAATCCAGCCTGCAGGGGTTAACAAGTGGCCACTCCCCACCAAGGCACAGTTCTGCTGTAGTGACTCTCAGCGTGGAGCCTGACAAGCCCAGGCAGCCCCTTGGACCTGCACAGCCCAGGTCAGAGAGGGTCAGCAGAGTGAGGACAAGCCCCACCCTGGCTTCAGTCACCACCCTCCCCAAGTTCCCCCAAAAGCTCCTCTCTTCTTCCTCTATCAACGATTTATGCTCAGGATTCTGGGTTCTGGATCACAAGTGAAACTAGGTTTTAAGACAGTTTAGGAACTGCTTAGTATTTCCTGTTGCCTAGCCTTAAAATTTGCAGTTCTTTGCCAGCTGAGTACCTTAAGCAGATGTTATGAATCTTAAATCCCCCAAGGCATGTTGTTAGTTCTACAGATTCACACAATCCATACCCTACCTTCGCCCCTGCACACTGCCTTGGAGTGCAGCAATACTTCAGCTCATGGAAATGAAATGTAAAGGAACTAGAAAAGCAGGTTAACAGAGAGTTGGAGATTACAAAAATTGAGTAATCTAACTTCTAGTTCTGAATAATGTCAATTGCTCTAATATTAGCATAATTTTCTCCCCTTTCCTGAGATCATCAATATTTTTCTTCAGTTTTATTCTGTGAAATGCCCTGAAAAGAGCAATCACAAAAAACACAGTAAGGGATTCTGTAATTTTTTTTCTCCCTCAGAGATGGTGTTCCTTATCATCACTGTGAAAGACCTACCTTTTTAGCCACAACTATAATGCACAAATACTGAGGGAAGATATGGTATAATTGAGGTGGTGTGTATGTTACTGTGCAATGACATATGTGTATAAGCAAAAAAAATTAGAAATAATATCACTTTTAAATGTGTTGCAAGTTATATCATCCACTTCCATGCTGAAAAAACAACTGAGTTTCAATTGTGATTTGTTTATGGACCACACTAGTCATGGATATTCACAGGTTTGCTGTATCTGATGCAACATGACAAGAATTTAGCAGGCATGACAGGCAGATACTGTCTTGACAAACTCATGCAAAACTTCATAATCAGAAGATCAAAATAGACATATGTTTTTTAAAATATGTTTAGCTCTGTGGAGCTCTGACTGCTCCCCAGTGAAGTAAAATTGTCCATGTAGAGATAACCAAAATAGAAAACAAAAAATTCTCTGAAGTGGAAGTAGGAAGAGGCTGAAAAATTTTAAAAAGGAACTACTATACAAGAGGCTTGTATGCAGCGTCTTTATCCCCGATGTTCACTTATGGGCAGAATGCTGGCCTACACAGAGCTTTAATGAGAAGAGTACGGCCATTCTTGTATTCTTAGACAATTTTGAGGTCTAGTGAAGTGAAAATGTAATTCTGCCACCAGCAAATAAGAGATTGTCTTTGGTGCTATTTTTCGAATAAAGAGATTATATGCAGGTTTAAAGACCACATTGGTGGCATGCCTGGTTTGAAAGCACAAGATATGATTTGATGTACTAAAGAAATAAAGATGGAAATGGGACAAAACAACAGTGCTTAAGAAACTGCAAACTTTATTTATAAAATCAAGTAAAAATTCCACTTTTATATTTTATAATATAGCATTCATCAATAATAAAGCATTTAAGATAGTCTTATAACATTATTTATATTATATAAACTGCATTTTAAGATATAAAGCACTATTTTTATGTGAGTTAAAACAGTGTTTTCATCTAAAGTTTCACAAAATCTCTTACTGGGTTTTCTACCTTTAATTTTTTCAGTCATAGATCTATTTCTCTATGTTTTTAATTAGGCATATCATATGTTTTACATTACTTAGCTTGTAAGAATAATAGTTGATTTCATATTCTCATTAAGCTCTAAAAGATTATCTGACTAGTTTACTTACAGGGTTATTTAATTCTATACCCCTATAAAGAAGAAGATCTGTTTATCTATTTCTCTTCTAAAAGGTTATTTTTTTCCCATAAAAGGAAAACAAGAAGACATTTCAAGCTGGATATTTAAGACAGTTCCAATTATCTCTGCTTGTCACAGTGAAAAACATTACTGTTAAAATGTAATAATGTCAAATTCTATCTCTATCAAATATGAAGTAATGCTTTCCTTTTTAAAACAAACAAATTATAACTGTGGAAATTGATTTAAAATTATTCTCTCTCCTGCAGCCATAATCTTTGCTAGTGTAATTCAGACACAGGTTCACCAAATTAAAGGGAGCTTTGCACATTTACCCAAGCTGATGATTTGCTGCTATCTGCACACACAAAAAAGGTCACTTTTAATTTGGAAAAAATGCCGATATAATCCTGAAAGTTTGAGTTGCTCCTTTAACATCTGGAAGTGAACTGCCCTCATAGGGATGGCAATTTGGTCCTACAATGGCTGCAATATGTGATAAGGCATGTTGGACTATTTTCAGTCTTCCATCAAGTTGGCAGTAATTAAAAATTATTCAGTCAATCTGTTCTTGAATGTGAAAAACACCAAACTTTTGCTACTTATTGATGAACTGTCCAGTTTGGACAGCAAAGGAGCAAGGCTGCTCATGTTGGGCTGCAGAAAAAATAGCCTCTAGGAGGAATGCAAAAAAACCCTTGCTGGTCATATTCCTCTGGTTTGTGGTATAAGTGGAGTGCCCTCAGTGTCAGGGACTGGCCTGTTACAGGGTGCTGTATTGGGCCAGTGACCTTCAACATGGACATCAATGACAGCTCTAAAAAGAATCTTCACGGTGGAGATTTCTCTAATAAACTTAATCTGGATAAAATTGTTATGAAAGACCATATGCCAGTTAAGAGGACTCAGCTAATGCCCCAGGGCCATCTAGCATGGCATTTTATATACTTAGAGCCAAACTCTGCTACCCCTAAAAACATGATGGTTGCATCCAGATTTCCCCCAGAAGAGTTTCTGTCCAGTCTCAGAGGTCAAAGTCAAGGGTTTTTGAGAGATTGTTACCAGGCCCAGGGGCAGTCCAGACAGTTGCTAATTGCCAACAAGTAAACAGCATCAGCAACCCAAGCCTCTGCCCAAGTCCAGACATTGGCCACCTTTGTTTTACTAATGGAGAAGTTTCTCATGCAGCTAGCAATGAAAGAATACCTCTAAGAAGAGGAACTTTAAAGCTTTTAGAATTCTGTATTATTATAATCTTGGCTGCTAGGATAGGAAGTTCCAAGGTTACAGCTCATACTCACTAGCACCAAGCAGCCTGTGGCCCCATGGCCAATGATACCAAGTCTATCCACTCTGTCTCCAAAATCTTTGCAGGACCCATCTCTGCATTCAATATTTTCATTATTACAGTGTCCCTTGGCAACATATCACATTGTTATATGGATTCCTGCAGAACTGAGTACCTCAGTGTATGATTAGCTAACAGTTGCAGATTAATGAGGAAAATTGTATTGTAGGAGCATAGGTAGACATGGAATTCAGAGTCTGAAAGAAAAAAGTTGCATAAGACATATAAAATAAATTATTTTTTTCTATCAACAGAACATTTCACGAGCATTTGGCTAAATAATTGTGCAAGGGCTGATTTAAATTTATTTGTTGCATGAGAAATAAGTATTACCTTTTATCTTTTTTTTGTTTTTCTTGCTGAATAAATGCTTTTTAAACCATGGTGCCTCATGCAACTACTAAAGGAAAGAATCAGCAGTTATGTCTTTGTGAAAAACAGGAGAATAATCTTAAGGAACAATTTTGAAAGGTTAGAACTTTACCAAAACCAGAATTTCAACAAAATCAACCAGCTTCTCTTCAATTAAACCCTTAGTATGTAATTGCTAAAATAACTATTCTCTAATGGGAAGTCACAGTTTTTAAAATGAACTTTGGCCAATTAAATTTCTAATGAAAAAGGAATTTGATCATCATGCTTAGGAATTTTAATGCCTTAGAATAAATTTACATTTGTGGGCCCTAGCAATGGGAAGAACTTCATGCTCTTCTGAAAACCAATCTTGTTTTCTCTTCCAAGGCTACTGGTGTTTTAAAAAGGCATCTCTTATATTAGAAAAATCTCAACTGCTCTAGAGACTTCTTCACTTCAACAAATGAAATTTCAGAGGAAGAAAAACATATAGACAAATAGTAAACAACAAAGAAAATCCTATTGAAAATACTGAAACAAAACTACTCTTAGAATGGCGTTTTAGGTCAAGAATAAAAAAATGCCTAATGGCCACAGTGACCTTCAAATAAAACTCAGTGAAGCCTAGATGTGTCTCCAAATGGTGAGGACAGGTACCTCCATCCAAAATTAAAATCTTCAGTGCTCTGGCCTGGCTGATACCAATCTCTGAGACTCAAAGCTTATAATAATAATAATCATATGGCTTGGATACAGTGAGCCCAAAATGAGTAGGATTCACACAGATGTTGAATTGGTTTGCTGCTGTGATTTTTAGTCTTTTCTGAATCATTGATGAAATTGATGATGCATGGTAAAATTATTAATAACTGGGAACAGGGTAGTGTTGCTCCTGTCTTAGGACAGACCAGAGAGTGAATTTGGGACGAATGCATCTGGCAACTTTGCCTCTGTTCCTGGAGAGATTATAGAACAAGCTCCTAGTAATTCAATGTCAACATGGGTGACAAAGTGTTTAGGACCAGTTAGTGTCAATCCATCAGGGATAAATCATGTTTGATAACCTTTTGTGATGGAATGGCCATATGTTAAAACAGATGGAAAGCATCTATTTGTGGTACGTACACAGATCTATCATAACGTTACTTCAGTAGGGCCTTTGACACCATCTCCCAGAGCATTCTCATATGGAAGTTAAATAGGTAAGGCCTGCATGGATACCCTTTGGAGGTGTTGAAAACTGGCTGAAACTATTGTGCTCAGAAGACAGCCATTTGACATCCATGTTGTGGCTGCTCAGGAGTGCTGTATCCCAGAAGTTGATGATCCCAGAAGGTGATGTTGCTCAGTGTCTTCATCTTGGTACATCCTCAGCAATGTTGTGGATTTTGTTGAAATCAGGAGGCAAAACAATATACCAGTCAATATGGCTTCAATTCAGACTCTATTGAGAACTTGAGGACCAGGCCAACAGAAAACTCATTAAGTTCAAGACAGACAAATAAATGTTTTCATACTGACCTGTAAAGTGGGCTGGTGTTCTGTCCCAGCTTTCAGCTGCCCCTGTCCCTAGAGAGGTGCCTGACTGTCAGGGCTGAGGATGTCCCTGTGTCCCCTGTTTACGCTGCTTCTGCCTGGCTGGGACAGTGCCAGGCTGCCAGACCCTGTCCCTGCAGTCCCCAGCCCCTTTGCTGCCCCTGGCCCATGCTGCAGCCTGACACTTTTGCACCCTGGATGGGGTAGGCCCACACAGCAGCCCAGGGGTACAAATCAAGGAGGGGTAGCTGGAAACCAGCCCTGCCTGAGCTGCTGTTATGTAACCTGACTGTATAGAACACTGCAACTGGTTTCTCTACTACTGCTACATTTGGCACAGAATTTCTAATAATGCGCCTCCCAAATTTATGTATAAAAACTGAGTCAAATTGATGACAAACTTAGTGTACTGGCTAAAAAAGAAATCAGAAAAAAATTTCAGGAGTCTACCATAGAAAGTCAAGTCATTATTACTTCTTTGTCTGTTATTTATTATTTTTTTGGTCATAACTTGATTTTCATGGACTTGACTTCCCTTTCACATTTTATAACCTCTTGTGCACTTTTTTTCTTATGATGCCCCAAAGTCTAAGATTGTTTTTGGGGTGATACAGTCTAAGATTGTTTTTGAGGTGATGCCTGTCTACATCTGAATCTATTATATAATAAATAATTAGGGTCTCTGTAAGGTTATAACAATCTCTAAAATCCACAACTCTCATATTCTTCATATATATCTATATATATCCACTTATATATGTATTTATATATTTACTTATATATACAAAATCTGATGGAATCACCATGCTGGTGAGTGTATCTTCTACCTAACAGATCTGTGTGCCAAGGCAAGTCACTCAGCCACAGACAAAAGGTGATGGGCAGAACTTTCCTATGTGCTGCTCATAAAAGAGCACATTTTATTTGCATATTGTGGAAAGCAACTGAGAAGTCCCAGCCCAGCAGGCAGTGCAGTAGGCCCAGCCCTGGCAGCAGCTGCTTGTCTGCAGGCTGTGGCAGAGCGAGGCGAGCCCAGATTAGGTTTGGTGTGTGAGCTGCAGCAGGCTGAGCGTGGACGTGGTGCTGACTTGCAGGTCAGCGTGGTCACAGTCAGGGTGGGCCACCTGACAGCCCCCAGTGACAGGAATATTGAGGGCAGACTGCATCACCAAATGGGCAGGAAGAGACAAATATTCTGCTTTTATTACTTTAAGATTAAAGTTTTGCCTACCTGCAAGAGGTGAAAGGCTCTTGTTTTCGCACATGTATTGGTATTACAGGCTGTTAGGGGTTTCTTTCATGATTTATGAGTAGCAGATGTTACTAAATGGAAACACTAGAAGACAAGCTAGAAAATTCTTAGAATGCCCCTTTTCTCATTTCACTTTCATTTCAGTGACTGGTTCTTAAAAGCTAACCACAGCATATGCAATGGCTTTGTGTCCTGGGACATGATGAGAAGTGATGTTGAAAGGAACAATTAAAGCATTTTGAAAGTCATTTACTTCCAAAAATTGTGGGAGAATTTTGATTTTTGGCAACTGACGTAAATAATTCTGTTACTTTTATGTATTTTATCTCAGGATTAACCCTTCTCTAATTTTTCACATGCTTCTAAGAGATCTTTACACAGAAATAAGGAGAGGGGCAAGCCTGCCTGCAACTGTGAAACAAATACTTCTTAGTATTTGGAGAAGCGATTGCCAGTCAGGAAAATTTAAACTTTTATCATTCTGCTTATTAAAGACTGCAGACTAGCTAGATTATTAATTGCCAGGTGCTACTCATCCCTAGTCTTGGTTCTCCTCTTATCAAATCTGAGAGCAGGAGATACTTGCAGCTTACAAACCTAAAATAGCTCAAAAGTGTTGGTAAAGATATACTTGCTCTGAAGGTACATAAAGTGCTCTTTGTCAATTTTACTCTACAGTGTTAACTGACATACTGCATGTGCTGCTTGACAGTCCTGTTAAAACTTAGTTTGAAAGTAACTAAAAGACTGAGAATTTGGCTGTGTGTTATATGGGCCACTTCAGCTTTCACAACATAAAAAGAGGAGGCTTCCAGAGGTGCCAGATCAGACCTCTTCACAACAGAGGCAAAGCTGATAAATGCATAGTTCCCAGTTTAATTTAATATTCCTTTACTCTCTTTACTGGTGACAGGCCTGGAATGCTGAGGACTGGAAGAACAAATAAGTTTGGACCAGAGCTGTGGAAATAAAGATGTTCACAGGGTAATATCTGAGCTGCCAATCAGTCCAATATGAATGGGAATAACTGTAAACAAGTTTGAATTATTGTATATTTTCTGTACTGCTCTTGAGGGAATTGTTGGGATCAGTTCCTTTATATTCATTTTGTGTTCTGCAGTTGTCTTTATTGTAAATAAACTTAAGCTTTATTGTAAATAAGCTTAAGCATATTTTTATCTTGCACAGAAACAGCTAAATACAGATTTTGTACAGAAACATTGAAATCTTAATCTCATTGACATCAAGGGAGAAATTTCATCGATCATGGTGGGGCCATGTCTTCACCCAGCTCACTCTGAGCTCTTGCTGATCTCTTCTCCCTCATATCCTGTGACAGGAAGCATTGAAATGGTTCAAAACTGAAAAAGAAGGGTTTCAGACTGGACATTAGGACACATTTCTTTACCATGAGGGTGCTCAAACACTGGAGCACATTTCACAGAGAGGCAGCTGATGCCCCAAGCCTCTCAGTATTTAAGAGGTATTTGGACAATGTCCTTACTAACATGTTTTACCAATGGTCAGCCCTGAATTGTTCAGGCAGTTGGACTAGATGATCACTGTAAATCACTTCCAAGTGAAGTAGATTGTTCTATGATACAGAAAATATCCAAAAAGTTCCCTGTGGATTACATAAATTTGGACTGTTCACTTTACTGCATTTTGTTTGCTACCAGTCTTCACTGAGTCTCAGATACCCAGCTGAATGTTTAATAATCTGGGAATAGATGATCTGGGACATATACCATGGGCATATGACTTATTATTAAGAGCCACAAGCTTACTCAAAATGACATGTTTCTGGTAAATTATTTTATCTTATAATCAGTGGAGCTATCTTATGCTAAAATTGAAAGTCAGCACAAATTTCTCTTGTTGTTTGAGCTGCATTATTTCAGGTAATATGTATCAGATACTCCATGATGTAGCCTGAAATGATATAATGCATTCCCAAGCACAGGGAAAGCTGTATGTTATTTCAGCTGCCAGGCATATTTTCAGACAGTAAGTTTTACAGCCAGTGTTTGTGTAAGAACAAATAGAAAACAGAAGACAACTTCTTGCGGGCTGTGAAATGTTACCAGTTTCAGAAAGAGGCTGTGGATATTTCTTCTGTACCACAACCTGCAGCACACACACATACACATGCACATTTTGAAATACCTGTACTGTCTATGGTTGCTGAAAAGAAATTACCTCCATGTTCAAAAAAAAAAAAAAAAAAGACAATAGTATAAGGCCATATGAAAAGACCCCTATGTGAATAGCTAGGTAAAGGAGGTGAGAAGTAATAGACCTCATTGTCTGCAAGAAGTAAAAAAGGCAGGAGTCAAAGATATGATTATTTTGTGTGGTCAAAGAGGTTACCCTTAGACTGAGTTCAGGGAGTATCTAGTAGCTATCTGAATATGTTTCCTAAAGCAAGGCCTGTTAAACTGGTAAATACTCCTGAGAAAAGATGGAGATGCCCCTTAATACTTAGGTCATTTAAAACTAGATTGCAAACTGCAGGGAAAAATTTTAAACTGGCAGGGGAAAGTAACATGCAACCTAATACTCAACTTTTCATCTCTACTTACTCTCATTCTGTGACTTCACATTTCAGGGGACTCGAAACAAAATACCAGTCCCTCACACTGAAGGCACTGGAGATTTCTGTCTGGCTTGTTTGTCATTGTTCTGACTGTGGTATTTCAGTAGAGGTGTACTGACTCTGTGACCAGATGTGAATTCAGGTGAAAACGCCACAAAGATATTGTTAAAAGGTTGGCAAAGAGAAAAGAAACATCACCTAAACACCTGATAATCCTCTTTTAAATATTAGCTAAAGTTTGGAGCATGGGATGGGGCTGGGGAATTCTCAGATTGATTATGCATTATAGCCCACTTCCTCTTTCCATTTAAGTCAAAGGCAAAACTCTCATTGATCCCATGGGAACACATACTATACTTTCCCACTCCATAGCTCTAATATTTTAATGGATTTAAACATTTTTGTTTAAAAAAAATCACACTTATGCTGACAGTTTAGACACCAAATTTGTTGAAGCTTGATGTAATTTGAAATAAGCCAGATGTGAAAACTGCTACAAACAAGATTTATAATGGAAACAAAATTTTAACCTTAATGTTGACAACTCTTGTGATATCACTTATATCAATAAAGGGAAGAAAAGGGTTGGGTTTTTTGGTTTTTTGGGGGTATTTTTGTCACTCTGTGGGGAAAAAACCATACAGCTACTCCCATCTAAAAAATAACTCCCACTAGGACTTCAAAAAACACTGGTCACAACCCCTCATACATGAGGATTATTATGCTTCTTGTAGTTCTCTCTAAGCTATTTCTATAGAAGTTTGTGGGTTCAGAGGTCACGCTGTACAGCATGCACAGCATATGGAGGAGCTTTCAGAAACACAGGTACAGTTTGAAAGATTATGTCCTGTTGTATTATGTGACTCTAACTGTATGCAAGGAAAGCCATGTGAACCTCCCTATAAAGCAGCCTTACAAAGACCTAAGACATTTGTGTTTCAAGTAACTCACAAAAAGCACAGGTTTTCTTCTGAAATTCATTTAATTAAATTTCTGGACCAAGACAAACCTCTCTCTGGACAAGAAGAGGTGAATACAGTTCCTTCTTATTCTTAAGAAAGCCACTAGACAGACCAGAGACCACAGTCAGTCTAGACTTGTCACCCTTGGGATGTCTTGTCCTGTGCTCCTATTTAATGGGCCAAGTCTTTACCACTGGTTTTCAAATGTTACTCTTGACTCTTCCATGGACAGTCCTAATAAAGTGCAGACCTTTTAGAGAATTTGAGCAGATTTTCCCACATCTCAGAAGAGACCTTTCTTTCCTCTTGTCTTTCCTTGCTTCAGAAAATAGCTGGGTCAAAGTTAATAGCACCAAATAAATGTATTGCTCTTGGGAGAAGCATGCTCATTGGATTATTCTTTTACATTTTACTTTTCCTCCTGTGATGTCAATAGCCATCATGTTTCAGAAAATACAGCTTTCTGTAATATCTTCCTTTGCAACATAAACCACTTAGGGAAGTGGAATGGGAGGTGCTGATCTCTTCTCCATGGGATTCTGTGACAGGATGCATGGGAATGGTTCAAAACTGCATCAGAGGAGGTTCAAACTGGACATTAGGAAGCATTTCTTTACCAAGAGGGTGGCAAAACACTGGAACAAGCTTCCTAGAGTGGTGGGTGATGCCCCAAGCCTGTCAGTGATTAAAAGGTACTTGAACAACACCCTTACTAATATTCTTTAACTTTTAGTTACCCTGCATTGATCAGGCAGTTGGATCATTGTAGTACCCTTCCAACTGAAATATTTTACTCTATTCTAGTCTGCTTTATGCTGTGTGGTTCTGTTCTGCTTTGTTCAGTTCTGTTCTGGTCTGTAGCACACAGCAGAGGGTTATAGCAGTAAGTATACATAAGAACAAGGAGTAGTACTCATCAGGAGTTGGTGAAATTACATGGCAGTCTGAAATCAAGCCTTTCTTTCTCTGAGCACAGCTTTGCCTGCAGAAATTAGTCTCTATCAATTAATTCCTTATGTGCATAATAATTCAATAATAATAATATGATTATGACATGTATATACACAAGATAAACACGGGCAAATAGCAGGAATCTGTCAGTCAGAGGACATGCTAAAAACTGCATTGACAGAGAAAGGCTATCTGACACTATCAAAACTCTGAAAGGGTTAGATAATTAGCGTTGTAATGACATTTGAACAATTAAGTCCTTACATCTCCTAGTAAATGACAGATATCCACATTAGTACAAGAGGAAAAAGAGACAATAATTAAAGCTGAACAAATGTTTTTTAAGTGAAATTTTGTTGAAGCAAATGTCTTCCAGAAATATATCTGTTTCAACAACACTTTTGAACATCTAAGTCCTTCTGAGTATTCCAGGCAGCAAACAGGAGAAATATTAAGATTAATCCTCACATTATGTTAGTTCAGATGCTGGGATGTCGAAGAAAGAGCTTCAAATTCTTAGTCCAGTTGTGACAGTCAAATATCTATCCCAGATCACAAGACTGAGAAACACATGCATAGTGAAGTCCAAAGAACCCTCTCATATAACACCATTTCTGGTTTTGAATCAAAACCTCATATTTCTCCACAATTTTATTTTGAAAGATTTTCCAAAGATTTGGGGTTTTTTTCCAAAATAGAATAAAATTTTAAACTTTGAAATTACTGAAGAGCTCTGTTTCCTCCAGATATTTTTACATGCAATATATCTCTACTATTTTTTTACTATGGCATTGTTAATGTCCCACTTTATCCAATGTAAACATCTATTGTTTTAATTTTATTATCCAGGTTTGATTCCAGTCTAGAAGAAGACTGGAGATGTGAAATAGTCATCATTGCAACTTTCAACTAACTCCTACAAAGATATGGTAGGCAGGACTCCACATGTTTAAAGGTACACATAGATTTGGAGGTCCTTAAATGGCCATCATTTCCCATCATTATCTTCTCTCATGAAGGCATGTGTTCTTCACACAGACCGTCTCTGAAATGCTGAACTGATTTGAGATGGCTGCACTGGCAGTGTTTGCTTGCAGGGATTCATTCACCGTCCCTGCAGTCAGCGTAATGCGCTTTACTGTGGCAGCTCTAAGTGGCAGCAACTGGGTATCTGTCACTGCCAATTCTTAGCCCAGGCCTGATTTAAAAAAATTAGAGCAGAAGATTTTCAATATGTTCCATTTTATCTTTTCCTACCTATCCTTCAATTGATTTTTTTTTTTTTGTATTGAAGTATTAAACACTTTCATGAGTGAATATAATGAGATATTATATTTTCAAAATGGGCAGTTCGGCCAAGTGTGTCTCAATCTGTTAAAAACTCAAGGGACCATTTTAAGTTTTTTCCTAGTAGCAACCAGAAATTGATTAAATTGTTTGACTAAATTAAATTAACAACTACACTCCTGAATAATATTATATTTTTCATGTGCTCTTTTCTTTCCTCACTTTATTGTCTTCAGGCCTTTCTAAATCTTTTTAAATCTTGGCAGAGAATTGTAATGAAAGCAGCATATTTTGGACATGCTGACACCACTTAATCAATCATGTTGCAAAGACACTGAAAATAGACCTAACATCTGTTCTAAGAACACAAGATATATAGATACCTCAGTCTGTCACTACATCATAGCTCAGAGATCATTGACTTTGGCTACAGTGTTCTGAAGACGATGCACATCTCAGCATGGTCCAGATGGAGCAAATGGGATAATTACAAGCTCATGATCTTGTCTTCATTGAGTCACCAGGCACAGCCAATATATCCTTCCCTTCTCCTTCACATCTGCAAGGGGCCCTCTTTTAATAAAGTATTGCTGAGTATTAATATTTATACAACTCTCATATAATTTTGTATGACCGTTTATTGCTGATTTATTGTCTATGTTATTTTAAATGGCAAATAATAAACAAAGAAACTGAGCTATCAACTCCATTTTCAAGTGATACTGCAATTTATGTAGATTGCAAAAATACTGAGAAAAGTAAGTATACTGATTTACAACAGGAAAGAATAGCAGGTTTTATCAACTAATAAATTAAAAAGGAATAAAATAATGTATGCTTCACAATGAAAAAATATAAAGGAGAATGGATAAGAAATAATCAGCTATGAAGAAAAAGGACCCTTTTCTCCATAAACTGACTATCAGATATTTAAACTCCACAGAATGATATGTAGTGTTTCAGAATTAAATTTTTATAAAACATTTGATATTCTATGTAAAAAAATCTAGCTTGACATATTTATCCAAACCAATATGAATTAATAGAGATATAAACATAGATTTAGAACTGGCTAAAGGAGCAAATAAAGGATTATAATACAGAAGTAATAACACATTGGAAGAGACAGCACATAAGATGATTGGCAATTGGCCCTGTGAGATGCCTCCATCTGGAAGGTGCAGTAAAAGGAGCATGGATGAAATTCTGAGAGAGCACTTAATTGGAAAAGGCATCAGTACTACCTGGAAAGTGAAGGAATAGGAGCAGGATTTTTTTCTTTGAAGAACTGTAAATCCCAGGAGAAAAAGTATTAATTTCATGCTGTATAGAAAAAGTAAGAAATCTAGGAAAATTATCACAGCATATTAGTATTTTGACAGCAACAAAGACAATATCCTACAAAATACTGTGTAGTGTTTCTGAAGCTGAATGAATAGCTAAAAGAAAAAAGGATTTTTTTGTATGGTAGTTGTGAAGAGGTACCAAAGATGGGAAAGGCCTTCTGTAAACAGTTGCGATGCAGCAAATCATCTGGAACTTTATGGCAACTAAATGTTACTGAAAAGAAAAATAAACATGACTGATATATAAGTAAAAATACTAGGTCTAAATTTGTTTATCTTGGATAAATAAAGATGAAGTCTAGTACCAGTCCACATATAATTGACAAGTAAAGGTATGGACAGTGAAAAAGGAACTGATTAGGGAGTCAGAAGATGAAATGAAGAATGGATGATTTAGGCTAAGCAGCTCAAAAACTTCTCACAGTGAAGCATGTTGTTCTGCAAAGGAGTCAAAGACATGCCAAACTGAAGGCTTTAAACATGACTGGTAGCACACTAAGACTACAACTTCATGCTTTAACTCAGGCCTCCACATGCATATTTAGCTGAAAAATCACATTTACACTTTTTTGTGTCTGTTAAAGGTTGCTTGGGCTTCAGTCCAGCCCTGGAAACCTCACTGCAGTCTCCCACCTACAGCAGCTTCTTCCTTCCCCTCTCCCTGCACCTCTATCCTTAAGGACATCAGTATTTCTACACTAGAAAATACTGTAATTGTCATCTGGTCTCAACTCTTGAACCACTGTGACTTGCACAGCAGAATGTGTGTCTGGACAAAATCCTAGTGATTGTTCCATGCAGCCAAGTCTGCCTCAACTCAAACACAGACAGCCACAGCCTCCAGCATTCTCCCATTCCCTAGATTGTTTTTAATCTTCCACTTTTCACCATTTTTATGTCAGAGTTATTGTTATGGATTATAAGTAAAATTTTTCAGTTTATTCATCTACATGTTTTTCATACAATAAATTCAACTGAATTATAAACATGTCCATCATTTCAACAAAGGCTCTCCAAAGTTCCTTATTGGATTGAAAATAGAAGAGCAGTTTAAAAGCTGAAAACAAAATGGTGGGTTTTACCTCTATCAGTTGATGTTGGTATCCCATTTACCATATCATTTTATATCAATCACTGATGACATTATTTCTGCCTTAAGCAACAAACATCAGCTACTATCTATTAATAAAAAGTTCATGCTTACTACAAATTCCAAGATGACCTTTCAGCATCTGATGTAAAAGCACCAAATATTTGTTTTTAAATATTGAAGTTATTAATTTGGATGAAAATTAGGTATTTTTAAATAAATACATTTCAGATACTCCTTAAAATTTGTTGATTTCTGACTTATTGTAGGTAAATATAATCAATCATCCACACTGTGCATAGCCAAAAATGACTGAGGTTTGCAATGAGATATTGGAAATCCTTACATTTTCTAAAATAATATTTATTTTTAATATCCTGAACAACATGTATTTCAAGTGTTAGAAATAAAGTGCCTGGGATATATATAGTAGAAAGAGTTGAATTTCAGGCAAAGGTGACTGGAACAGATGAGTGAAAATAGTGCAGAGGAATTAAGTGCTGAGAGCTGCAGTAATGTGATGCTTCAGGTTTTACTTCTGTACACATCTTGTAAAGTCTACAAAGCCTGTGCTGGGCTAGAGCAGTCTTGTTTTCAGGCCTGTGCTCTCAGGCCCTTGTTCTAACCCCAGGAAAAGGAGGTCAGGACTGGTTTTCTTGGTCCCCACCTGTGCTCAAGCATGCACATGCCTATACACAAAATGGAGTCAGAGTCAGGATTAGGATGAGATCAAAAAGTAATTAAAATGACTAAAAGATTAGCAGAGAAAGACTTGAAACAGATTTAGCTTTGTTTGTCTCACCAATGACAAAGAAATTGCATCAAAGAACCTAAAAGGGAAAAATATTAATTTTTTTGCAGTCTACAAAAGACTAATGTTGCATTCTTTGATTTTTTTTTTTTTTTTTTGTTAGTAACCACATTTTGGGACCACACTTCATCTGCTGCTTATTTTTTTCTCCTTCCTGCTGAGCTTGAAGAGGCACAGCCTGGCTTCAGAATGCATTCTGAATCCTGACTGAGAAGCCTCTGCTTTTCTGTTGCACTTTCTGGAGGCCGTCTTCACTACTCACTGACAACATTTAATTCACCTTGAATATGATTTGTGTCCTCTAAGTGGTTACTATTATTTCAGTAACCTTTTCCTGAAACAAAAATGCTCATCTGCTGCTCAAAGTTAACATTAAATGAAGGTCAGTTATTTTACCTCCAGTGTCCAAGCAGCAGTATTAGCCTCTTGAAGATAGCTTCTGAAAATTTTGATAAAATTTGTGTGGTTACTCTCAGAAATTTGCTTTTCCTACATAATGCTTATAAAGATGCTACAGATTGACAATGTCCAATTCCAAGCCTTCTGTTCTCCCCAGTATGGATAAATCACTCTGATATGCCGTATGTCTGGGAAATAACTTACTAAAGGAATAGTGTTTATTTCAGAGTAAGTCTAGAAGTATTTGACAAGTGCTAAAAATAATGTGAGCTATGGAATATCATAGACTCACCTTTGCTATTAAATTCTGCACAGCCCAAAGTCAGCAAAATGTACTCCTGCCTAGGTAAGATCTGCCAGGACTGAACAACTCTTACTAGAGGCATAATTATAGACAGAAGTGTGGCTGTGCCTCAGTTCGTGGGCAATGGAAAATAATCAAAGATCTCCTCTCACAAAAAGCCATGTGCATTGCAAACTACACAAAACTCCTGAAGTGCTGAAGACATTAAGTGTCACCACCAGCAGGGTGTGTATGTTAACCCGATAAAAAGCAGCTGCCTGCAGCCCAGAGAAGTGAACAGTGCTGTGAATTTGGCAGGTCCCCCTGTGCTGCTGACAAGGATCACAGCCACTGTCTCCCACAGCAGGTCCCACTGATCAGTGACATCCTGAAGGGGATTTGAGCCAAGCCCACCCAGCACTGCACGCCTGGGGACTGAGGGGTTTGCTCACCCACCCGGGAGCCCAAGTGGCCACGAGATCCATGTCTCTGAGCCACCTCTCAGTAATCTAGCATGGGTCTGACTATTCTGCAAGAACTCTGCTATGAACCATTTATTCCTAAATACACCGACTTTCAACCTTAGCCAGAAATCAGGAGCTGGCACCTTAGTTCATTTCTTCAGTCAGTCTTACGGAGTTATGTGCTACTTTAAATCACGGGCCTCGAGGAAGGATATTTCCACCAAAGGGCTGAAGAGACAGTGTTTTCCTTTGCAAGAGGATGCTTGGATCAAGTACAGTAATAAGAGGAAGAGTAAAACAGTGATCATCTAACACTGTGAAAAAGATACAGTAGAAAACAACTTCTTAACCTTCCAGAAATAAATATTAAGTTTTATAAGCTTGGTCTGCTGAAAACAAAATATTTGAACAGTGAAATTCTAGATAAATCAGCAATCAAATCCACATCAATTTTCCCTGCAAGCAGAAAATAACTGAATTTCACCTATAAAATAATATAATTAGTGCCCAATTTAACATAAATCTATAACAAGAAGTATATTTTCATATACTCTTTCCCAGTGTCTATGGGAAAGACATAGCTCCACTATTTCATGTTTCCATAAAAATGATAGAAATAATTGCTGGTTTTCTTCCTTATTAGAGATAAGTCTCAGAGTTTTCAAACACAGGTAATTTCTATTCAGCCCAGCTTTAAAGCATTTAACCTTTTTCTTGGAAATAAGACACAACACAACTTTTTTTTAAACATTACATTTTATCTTCAGTAGGCCTGCAAGGATGCTATATGGCAGCCTAAGATTAATAATATAATTCCTTTTGTGCCTCTACAGAAGACTTGAGTCTTCCTGGTCATCCCTTGAGAGTGACCAAGTATATACAGAAGAGCAATTCCTAAGGAAAAATCTGTTGTACATGGATTAATGTGGTGTGAAATCACATTATGTGCAGAAACTTTTTTTTCCCCTGATGGCTCTGAGTGACTTAAGTTTACAGGGTTTTTATAAGAAGTGTTATTCACAAGCATCTCAACACACAGGTTTCAAGAAACTGGAAAACAGTATCTTTTTAACTAATTGCCTTTCTCATTAACAAAATCCAGACAGCTTTTTTATTGTGGATATCTTTTTAATTCCTGCACAGTTGTGGATTTGGAAGACTTGGATATGAAATGTTGAGTGTATATTCCTGTAGGGCATTCACTGAAGCATGAGATTCATCTTTGGAGTGGACTTTTTCCCTTGTAGAGGGAGAACAGCTCAAAGAACTTCTTTTTTTTTCTTTTTTACTCAGAGAAAAGCTTTGAGTTTTGAACATCTAACAGAGCAATTGTCTCATATCATGTATTCACACAGGAAATATATATCATATGGGAAATAAATCAAACCATCTTCAAGTACCTTCTACTTATTGTTTATACCTAAATGTTTTTCAAACTACCATTTAACATTTTGTTATATTGTCTTACACTGCACAATGACCCAATAACTGAAAAGAGACCTGAGGCACCAGTTGCCTGAAACAATACATGCATATCTTCAAACTCATACCTCTTAAGTACACAGTTCCTAAAATGAACTTTAGAAAGTAACAGAAGATCTTCAGCCTGCAATAAGAGAGGAAATGCTTTTCTCATCCCAGAGAACACTGAGGTTTCATGAAAGCTTTTCGCCTTCCACTGGGAAGAAACCAAGAAACCAAGAAACAGCATCAGGGAGAAAGACAAAAAGCCACTGATCCCAGTGTTCTTGTCATTTGCCTGTGAATGAGTGATGACTTCAGACACAGGGTCCAGACTGGAATATTTTGGTGCAGGGCGAACCTGCACAGGGGAAAATTCCAACCTCATCTTGAGCACTTGCTGTGAGAGCCAGTGCACTTCTTCCCAGAAAGTTCACTGGTATCTCTGCAGCAAGATCTTGAAGGAAAAAGAGTTTGCTTCAAAATCCAGCTGTACTCCCACTCCCTCTTCAGAAAGTAATCAATATCAAGTGCTGTAGTCACAGCATTTCTGAGGGTAAGGGTCAGCAAGACAATTCAGATACTGCTGAGCCCACTGAGGGACTCAGTGCCTGCATGAGAAGAGGCAGTGAAGCAGTTTGTACACATCTTTGCACCCTTCAAAGAAAAATAAAGGCCAGCTGACTATTCTGGCTTATATCCATGGCTGCCAGTGTTCCAAAAGCGTTTTGCAAAGGTTTTTTGAGTTTTCCCACACAGAGAGAAGAGAAATTTTTCAATCTCTATGACTTATTTCATTAAAAAGTATAACTAACAGGCAAATAAAGTGCATATTTGTGTAATTTTGCTATGCCTGTGTGAATGTGCACAAGAGAAAAAAAATGGATACTCAGATCTTTTGAATTGGAATTAGCAAGTTAGGCAGCAGGTAGAATCATTTGCATTTCCTATATGCTCAAATAACTGCCTAAAGAAAGCTAAACTGATGGATTTTTTTTTTCTCTTCTTTTATCTTTTGCCCTGCAAGAACTACTTTAGGGACAACAACTTATATAAATGAAATATCTAATTTTTTTCAGGTGGCTGACACTTCCAGTAGGAGATACTATTCTCAAAGAAGAGCATTTTCTGTATTTCTTTTCAGTGTATGTTCGTGCATATTTTCTGCACTAGGGAGAAGATAAAGGAAGTTATGATGTCCCAGGCTCGCCAGTCATATGTTAAGCCCAATTTTAAGCTCATCTACTGCATAGCCATGTTCATTTAAGACATTTTCTCATCCCTTTAAGGCAGTTCAAATGATACTAGCACATTTTCAAGGCAGGAAAATTAATTCAGGAATAATATGGAATAAGATGAGACAAAGAGATTGTTCTTCCTACCTTTCTCTTATTCCTGAAATTCTATCCTGTTCCTTAATCTTCACAATCTTTTCCAGCTTATATTAACATATTTACACTTTAAAAAGGTACAATATGACAATGACATTCCTAAGTTTTCTGACTTTCTACAGAATAGATTATTGTTATCGACTTTTATTTTTAATCCAGGATAACAAAAGAGTACAGTACTAAAAACATCTGAAAACCTTCTCTTGAAAAATATTTCTTAAAAAATAAGCTGATGTTGCTCATACAGTAAAATTTGCATAAGAGCCATTATCATGTTTTTAGAGCTTGAAATTAATTAAGAGAAGCAACTAAGGGTTTTAGATAAGTATCAACCTTCATACAAACAGCCTGAAATACTTTTAATTTCAAAGCTCAAAGAAACTTTCTTTGGAATAGATTTTAAAATGTGGATGATTCAACTCTGATGCCAGCTGAAAATCAGAATTTGCAGTTGCTTCCAAAGGCATTTCAAGCTCAAAGCCAGGCAGAAAAGAGACAAATTTGATCTGGAATATTTCATGTTCATGATTAAGAATCTAGTTTGAACAAAGTAATTTTGCATTGCTTTGGCTGTTGATGCGGAGTCCTTTGAGCAGGGATTACCCTGATTCCTAGTCTGGCTGCTGGAAGAGTGTTCTTTTTATATGAAAACATCATTTCACAGTGCAACAAGGAACTGCATGCTTGCTTGTAGAGGCCCTGCCACTGCAGTTAAGGGAATTGTTTCTCCTGATCCAGAGTTTGGAACACCAAAGTGAAGAAGATTGCAGTCTGAGTATTTTATTCTGATTGCGTTCCACATCATCTGAAAATTGTTGCAAAAAAATCCCTAATATCTGAAAGATCAGAGATTATCAGCCAAATGCACCACAAGCCCCAGACTGGCACTCTACAGGCTGCAGAGCAAACAGAGAATGTGATAAGGAGGCCTGACCTGGTACAGGTAGACTCTATTCAGTCTTAACTGGGGCTGATTCATTTTACAGAGATCAGTTCAGGGTTAACCCAAAGCCAAAGCAAAAAGGTTTTTCAGTTGACTTAATAAAGTCTTTTTATTTTCAACCACAAGTAACATTTTTTTTTTCACTTTTTTATACAAAGCTGAATGTTCTGTGGACACAGCAATTTCATTAACTCTTAGTAAATAGAACTGAATATTTTCCAAAAATCAATATATTTGTGTGCATTTGATGTAACTTGCTCAAGATGGAATTTTTTTCTTTTTTTTCCTTTCCCTTTATTTTTTTTTTTTTTTTTAGTGCTTGCCATCTGCTTTTAATTAACAAAAGCAAAGAGTGATTGATGGGCAGATATTGTATCTGGTAGTAGTACCAAAAAGTCAGTTTACAGGTGTGGTGAAAACTAAGAATGCAGAAAAAGTATTCTCCAACTGTGAGAAAGTCCTTTGTAACATAGTGACTTTTGCGTGACTTTAGACCTCCACTGGACCTGTAGGTTTCTTTTCGTTTTTAAAGCTGAAAACAGGATTCTACTTCTCCTCTTGCATTAAGTAAACAGGCTACTTGGACAGAAAATAAATGTAAAGCCCCAAAACTAAGATTCAAACTATTAAAAAAGAATGCTGGATGAAGATAGGGAGATACGGAAAATAGCAATGACCTGCAATGCAACATATCAAGGAATTTTACAGGAAAAGTAGCAGAATAGCAAAGCAGCATAAGTTTTAATATTTTCTCAGTGATGTGAAAAACTGTTAACTGGAATTGATCAGTCAGTGCAGAAAACATATAGTCTTAATAAATTTATATACTGTAGTTTACAAATGAAAAAAAATCCTAATTAGTAAATCAGCATAGAAATTCAAAAAGCTATAGAAAACCCTCCTTGTACGTTATGCATAAGAGAGGGATTTGCCATAGCAGTATAATTACAGTGCATATCTTAGCACCACATAATTACAGCATGTATTGCAGAGCTGTATCTATATGTTGGCTGCGCAATTTTAGGGGAAAAGTAGAGAAAAGTGTGTCAGTGCTCTTCAGCAACAGAGCAGCTATGGGTTTTGAACAACAATCTTTTTCTTCATGTCAATTTCTACCCGTCTGATCAATTATTCTCTACAGAGAGATACAAGTCTTTAATTTTCTTTTCTACATTGCTAATAAAATATTTGCTAAAAAGGTAAGGAGGTCTAGTATGCTCAAGGAGGAGGCAAGGACTTTGAAGACTCTCCTCTTTGCAGATATTCATAAAGTAAGTTTTAAGTTTTCTTTCACAGATGGACAAAATATTAAACCTTTCATTATAAACTTCAAGGATGTGAAATATGGTTTTCCTTTGCACTTGCATGAAACATAGACTGTAAAATACATTTGCAAAGAGTGCCTTTGTATATAAATTAGCATTTTAAAACTTTTATCTTTCCAGAAAAAAAGTTGGACTTAAAGATCTACCCATGTTGAAACTCTTTTAAACTGATACATTATTCAATGTGTTTTGGATTCAATAGCAGAGCTTTTTCAAATTAAAAAAAAAAAAACAAAACAAAATCTAACTATGTTCTGATAAACTCATCCTTTCCAAAACTTTTCCATCAATAATTAGGCTGACATAAATAGACACAGCCTCACCTCTGTACAGGGATTTAGCTTTTTGGTTCATTGGAACCAGACATGGTATTTTACTGTAAAACATTTTTGCTTTGAAGAACATTTTTTTATGACACACCAAAAGAGGGGAAAGGGCTGTTTTGAGAGGGGCAAGATAAGAAATCTTACTGTGTAAATTATATGAAAATGAATTTTTGAATATTGGACTACCTCCATGATTTTTATCTGTAAAGAATAAATTCTGTTCTGTTCCACCTAGGAAATGTTAGTCTAAATGCAACCTTGGTAAATTCAATGGTAACATGTAAGTGTGACTGAAAAACTCTATTAAAAATCTTGTACTGGTTTGTATACAATTAAAAGGAATTAAATAAAACCTTTTTAACTTTTCTGTCAAAAGCTTACTTCTTTAATCTACAGATAGTCAATAAGCTGTTTTATACAGCTTTAGGTATTAAAATAGCAAAAGCAGTTCTAAAACTACCAGAAAATAATTCCCTCAGAATTCAGAAGGATTCTAAAAATCTTCCAAATTATATAATCTTTAAGATTTCAAAAATTTCAATGGATCCTACCCCATCTCTTCAGAACTTCAGTGTATATGGCTATATTAAGAAATCAAGATAAAAATGGATGTGCAAATTAACCTGTTGTTACCTGGCACTCTCACAACATCATTTTTTCCCTTATACCTCTAGTTCATTAAAATTATGACAAAATTATTCCTGCTAAATATTAGACTATTGAAAAACAGCCCCAAATTCAATGGGATGAAATATGTAACTAAAATTCATAATGTATATGTTTCATAAAAAATTGATGTCTCAGGAACAAATCTTAAAAGCTGAAGCAAAATCTTTTGAACATATGCAATAGCTGTGGGTGGTGAAATACAGTGGTTCTGAATTATGCAAATTTGTCTTGAAAATTCTGGGGAGTGGTGCAATAATTCAAGGCATCTGTTACTTCTGTTCACCTCCAATTAATGACAGTTTTTTGTAGCTCTCATCCGAATTTGGATCTGTTTCCTGCTGGCAGGCCAAACCCATTTCCTTGCCAACAGTGTAAATATCCTCAACCACTGTTCTGGGAATGGAAGTGCCATGTGCCCTTCATTTTGTCTTGGGTTGCAACAGCCCAAGGGTAATATTAAATCTGGATAATTCTGACTCCTTGAGGACATACATTATTCATTCTGACTCCTATCTAGCATGAATTTTGAGTATCCTGTACTTTTACATCCCAGTAGTTCTTGTAGAATGGAGGACTGTGAGGGTTTAGGACCAAATCCACTGCTGAAACCACAAGGAGGAAGTTTTACCCAGATGAAACTGGATTTTTTTCCACCTCTTTCCAAAGCTGATCAGGATCAGACAACAGGATTCCTTCATTTTGGATCATTCTATGATGATGTGGATCACTGTTGCAGTTCCCACTATAAATCTCTCAGATGTTTCCCCTCCTATACCCAACACAACAAGAAAGAACAGAGTTGCACATACACTCTGAATAATCCAGTTCTAGCTCTCACACTTCTCCATTATATACCAGTAGCAGTAAGAGCAGCGAAAATCTGTTATATGCGTGTTCCATCTATGAACACCATGACATCATGGTAAAATAACAAAGCACACAGGTAGGTTAAAATAAGCTCTTTTTTAGTAAGCTTGAGTTCATTCAAAAAATTATTATATTTACTGTAATGTACAAAAGTCTCCTCTGTGGACATTTATATTGTTGTATTTCAAAAACAATATTAAATTAGCCAGTTACATAGAATTCAATACAGTTTCCTTTAAATCCCAACACACTTAAATGCAATTCATATGATGCCTGTGAAGTATCATTGCAACTTGCCAGTTCAGAACAAATCCCTCTCTTTGAACACCTTGTTGTGATGAGAGCTGCCTGCCAAGAAAGCTCTCAACATATGGATTGAAGCTCTGAAGAATGTCTTTCTTGACTTAGAGATGTCTTTGACACCACTTTCACAGTAAGACTTGTAAATCCTTCTGTAATTTTGAGGAAGGATAAGAGATGTGTCTGCAAATGCACCTGATCAAAATATAAGCCATTCCAGAGGTATTTCCTAATCACCTCTCCACATTTCCCAAAAGATAAAGAAAGTATATTTCACTGATGCCTACTTTCTGCCTTAAAAAGTCAGCCACACTGCCCTAAAGTATGCAACATTAAAAAAGAAGTATCTGCATAAATCGGAGGGTATACCAGGCGTTGTACAGATACTTCTGAAAGCAAATTAACAGCTAGACTTTGGTAATGACTGATTTTGTTTATCTACCACATAGCAGCAATTCTTAACCCCTTTCTGTCCTGTAGGCTCAAGGGTTTTTTGAATATGTACTTTAATTCTAAGGTAGAGACTGTGTACAGCCATGGTAAAAATGTTATCATTAGAAATTTTTATTTTTAATCTTTAGGCATTCTCTGTGTGGAAGATAAGATTGCAGGAGTACAACAATAATTGCTCATGTAACAAAAGATTTCTGCTGAACTCTAAAGTGACCCAAGGCTGGCTTTGGGCAAACCTTAAATGGCATATCTAAACAATGAGATTCCCCCTTGGGCTTGCAAATTAAGCTGGATATCTTGAGAATTGTCTGTCTCACAATAATTCCAGCACTTCCTGCTCCAAGTCTGACATACTGCAACAAGGGCCTTCTTTGTAACTCAGCCTATTTATTTCTACATTATTTTAGTTGCAAATGGAAGGGCAGTGCACAGAAAACTGAAAAAAAAGTCCTGAGCCATTTGAAAGGATATGGTTTTTCCAGAAATCATTTTTAAACAGATGTTTTTACCAGTAAAGTTGGTGGGAGAACATGAAAAATTGTGTTTTCCTAAAATATGTTGATTTGCTAAAACTGAAATATTTTGTTAAATTGCATCATTTTTAATGGTATTTGATAGAATCTTGTCTGAAGTCCAGAGTACATTGTTTTTCCAACAATTAAAGAGATAACAAAAATTGTACATTTTATGAAAAAGAATATATTCTAAGTAAAATCATATTTTTTCACTTACCATTGAAAGAATTTTGTTTTAATTCAAGTGTTTAATGCAGAAAAAATTAAAAATACAAACATCCATAGGGGCAGATAATGTTTATCTTCTAAGCCATTCTGTTTCAGTTTGTAAGTGAGCAGCTTGAATAAAACATTATATTATATCATCGTGAGATTAATTTTATACAACTTTCTGATACATAAGATAGTCATTAGCACACAAAAAAAACCCCCTTTTTTCTTGGTATTTCCAAGTGCATTTTTGGGTTTGTTGCTTGTTTTTCTTGTAAAATGGAAATATTTTGCTAGAACCACTAAAGCTGTATAAAATGCTTAAGGCCACAAAGTTGTAAAGTCTCCAGGTTAAGAGGCAATATTATACCCAGCAAGTTATGCCATTAATTCATTGTGAGTAAGCAAAAATGCATTAATTTAATCATGTGTTTCAACTTTTCCTGGTTGTTGTCTGAGAGAGAGTTCTGCGATACCAAGGAAGGAAACTTCCTGTACAAAAACATAAACATCAATTTAAGGTAAATATTGTATGTCTGGCACAAATGCAACAAAAGATTGCCAAGAGATTCTATGTTCTCATCTTCCAGAATGTAAAGCCCATATGGAGAAGACATTCTTCGGACAGCCTCAAAGATGAACTCTATTCGCTCGGGTTCTGTCAACTACCAAAGACTACATTTCGAAGTCTCTTGGACAGGTTATTCACAACTGAAATGCAAAAAGTGTCCCAGAGGCAAAGAGTTTCTATTTGTAAGGCTCATCTGACTCTTAAGGTGACCCTGAAAACACTGATGAAGGCAAGATGGTTTTCCATTTGAGTTTTCTGGTACCTGCTCAGTATTAGCCAGTATAAGACTTTTTAGATAACGTTACAATATTCAATCTTCTTACCAACTGTAAGTAATATTCACAAAGCCTTATACAGAGAGAAAAGAAGTAAAAGGAGACCCATGTACATTTTACTGAGATTGTACTATTTGTTGCTGAAAAACAAAACCAGTTCTAATTTTCAAATATTCAAATCTGCATGGTGGTTCACCCATTCCTAACTCAGATGGAAAATAATGGCATTTCTTCCAAATGAGTTAAAAATGGATAAAGAGACTAACAACGATTACACTAGTAGCAATAATAAATGATAATCTAAAAAAATAATTAAATCAAAGTATTTCTTTAAACAGAACATTTTTTTTTTGCCATTTAGCCTATAAACGGAATTCTTAGTTAAGGTACCAGTTCTTGGTCTTAGTGGCTCTAAACTAAGTTGCATTATTTTAAAAAAATTATATATATAATTCATTTGTGATTTGCTTTCTATCAGAAACTGTGCATTAGAAGTTATATATTATTTTGTCTCTAATGAATATTTACTATTTTCAGTGTTCATCTGTACATGAATGACTACTTTTATGAATCAATTAAAATGTTAAATAATTATCACCCTATAGGCCTCATCAAAATAAATCTTTTTAAAGCTTTGAACTTTAACCACATGAATTTCTTGTTGTGGAGAGGGGTGCAGTCAAAATTTAGGTAATGTTATGTGTGCCCGCAATGTATATGTCCCTCAATACACAGTTATACTTTAACAAAAATTATCAGATTTTTGAGCAATGCAAAAAAGCTTGTATTCTGCAAATAATTAGGAAAATATTCCAATTTGTCTTTTTAAACATAACATTTCTAATTCAATAGCACTTTTTCCATCTTATTTTCCATTCTGCACACTATTCCAGCTCACTGAAAGATGATTGCATGAAGCACAAGATGATAAATATAAATAAGCAATATTCTACTGGATTAATTTTTCTAACCTCATTCTCTCATCTTCTCTAAAAGACACTACCATTCTCTCAAACAAAATTGTCTCTAGTAATTCAGACACTTGAGGTCAAAATCTAAAAGACCTTGACATTTGAGACCATTTCATACATTGTAGAGGCAATGCACAAAGTCCAAAATAAATGGGAGAAAGAGATGCTACTTTTAAAGAAGTGTTGTTTTCAAGAACTTGACATCTGTACAGGTATGATTTACTCCTCCAACAAAGACATTCTGCTTCCCATCTAGGAACACAAGGGGTGATGAATTTCTTAAAATTACACCATAAACAAATAAAGATAGGTATAATCATCTGGATCAGCCTTAAGAATGAAAGTTATATTGGATACCATAAGGTTATAACATCCACAGACTATATGTATCATTTTTTTGCCTTGGAAAGAGCCCTAGCATGTCAAATTCAGAGAGTGTTGTGAAGCTGTGCATTTTTATCCCAAAGGAAAAGTAACATATGCTGGAAAAAAGAGCCTGTTCTACCTTTTATCACATATCACTGTCTTCTCTGTGGATGTTGCTGACTCAAAGCACTAAAAATTGAAAAAAAAATTAATTCTGTTTTCTCTAGTATATCTTCTTTTTAGGTGATAGTGATAATTAATAGAGAAAGAATTTTAGTACTTTTTATAAGTGTTGGCTCCTTATGTTTTTCTTCAAGCAGGTAACAATATTATAAATAGCATCATGTTTGATTAGCACACCTTTAAAGATAGCTTATTCAGATAACAGAGAGAGAAAATTTAGCATCAAATAACAGACACAAATATTCATGTGAAGAATAGTTGCCCTACCTGAAACTGACAGTGCTTTGAACTGTCTTTCATGCCAATCCTCAGATCCTATGTTGAGAAGTGCTGCAAAATATATCTATCTGGGAAAAAAAAAAAAGTCAAACAAAAAAAAGTCACAACTTGAATTCTCCCATGCCAGGGAAATGCATAGGCCCAGTTAATGTATAGGCCTAATGCACAGGCTTTCTTCCAGACTCAGTGTGGTTTCTGGGGATTAATTCATATTTTGAAAATTGAATTTGAATGCTCTCCTAGATTATGTCTGTTATGTTCTGCATTTCCTAGGGCTGGAGCTCTGAGGAGGCAAATCATGTCCCACAAGACTTTAACAAAAATTTTAGCAATTGTCAAATGAGAAAAGCAGAGGACATGTAAGCTGAGGCAGATAGTATTTGTATATTATTTAATTATTAATGAATTTTCAGTACAGTGACATATTAGAGCAAATGTCAGTAATATTTTCTTTCCTTGTTAAGACAAACATCAGGGAGATAGGGTCAGTGTTTTTAATTATTTGTCTAATTGTCTGCTCTTAATGCTCCACTATATCTAAACTCTAGCAATAGTTTTCAAATATTAAAACATAAGAGTGAGTGTTATATGAATCAACAGGATTTTTTTTTTTTTAATTGAAACTAACTCCAATTTCTGGATAATTTTTTCCTGTTTGCAATCACAAGTAATTGCAGTTGATAATTCCCTGTAATATTTACTCTGGCCCCATCTTGAAAGTAGTTGTATTTCTTGCCTTCACTGCTCTTGAAGAAGAGTTGTTACACAATATTGTTCTGACGCTTAAGGACATTTTTCTAATTTCCTCCCTATATTTATCCGTATGTAATTTTCACTTGTTCCTGCTTTGTCCTTTAGTTAAATAGCACATTAGATATGTGGATATATCTTCCTTTTCAATCTATTATTTTATATCACAGTGAAATTTTCTTCTTTCATTCATCATACCAGTAATGCCAGCTCTGTGACGCGAATAATTTTCACCTACTGTGTTCAGGTCAATAAATGAAAAAATTATTAATCTCAAGTTAGTCCTTCAAGAGCTCAACCAAAATCCCTGTTCAGCATGATACCCGGAAGTCTGCTTTTTAGCAAGACAGAACGCAAGGTATTAATATTATACTATTTCTCACTTTCTTTGGATTTATTAATGATTTAGATTATATCTTAAGGTCTATTTTCTGCAGTTTTACCTAAGAAATGCTGATTAAATTAGAGAAGATGACCACTACTCTAAAATACCTGCCCTTCAAATCATTTTTCCTGAAGCAAATAAAAAGAATGTGCTAAGAACCAAAGCCAATTTAGGGTCTATATTCAGATATGACCAGAATCAGAAGAGCTAAAAACCTTAAAAGTAATCATTCTCCTGAAAGTCTTTGCAGCCCAACTCTGTAGGCTCCAGAGGATCAGATAAACATCTGAACTTTTAGACACTTGTCCACAGCTTACCCAAATTCCAAATCTTTTGGGGTCACCCATCATTATGAATTTCCTTATTTTTGTGTTTGCCAGACCCTTTTAACCCTAAATTTTCAGAGTTTCATAGAATTAAAGTGCTCAACTCCCACAAAATCCAAAGGTTGTGTGATTAAATTCCACTTAACTCTGAAAAGATAGAGTTCACTATTATTTAATGTATAACCCTTTCTAAAAAATGTCATTAGCATATACAATTCACACAACTGTGGAAATTCTAGTATCCCCTTAAGGTGAAACTGCTCTAGTCTTGCTCTGTGTATGGATGTGTCAATTTTTCCCCCCATTTATGACTGCATGTTAAAAAAAAAAAAACCAAACAAACCAGAAAACCTCCACAAAACTTCAGTGTGTCAAAATTCCTGAACTGTATGATATACAAGTTTTGTAAAATACCAAAATTTGCCAAGTTCTTCTATTTTTGTTAACTTAATGTATTATTTAAAAACATAAATTTTAAAAGAAAACAGTATATATTTACATGTATTTTTATGTGTTTTATTGTTCTAATGTCTTAGACACTAATAAATGGATTTACCAATTATGTCATACTTAGCAGTAGTTTCCATGTTTGAAACAAATTTTTTATTATTTTTCATGTAAAACCACCTGTGTCTACACATACTCACAGACTGGGTAAACAAGGCAACCATTTAAGATATTTTTGCATCTGAATGCCTGAAATTAGGAACATAAAATCCTCACAAAGGGCCTAACTCACTTCATTTTCAGTACCCAATTTCTACCATCTTGTTCAGGATTAATCACCAAGTAAAAAAAAATCTTCACAACACAGTCTATTGTTAGATATTTAAACACTATCTCTCTTTCCAACTGAGAGCTGAGATGATCACTCTTCAGGACCCTTATACAGATATTTCAGAAAAGAGCAAGAGGAATTCAGAGCTGCCCCTGAATATTCCTATTTATTGCAGCATTCTTTGTTGTGTGGACACATCTGTTCTCTCTTCTATTTCTTTGCCTTTGACCAGAAATACTTGTGGAAGATGGGATGGCATATAATAGTTTAAATTTTCTCAATAATCAACGCTGGTATGAATTTCTCATAAACAAATAAAACATTTTTTTAGATATGTCTCTTAGAAGGCTCAATTTATTCAGCTCCAGATGTGCTATCAAGAGTGGTCTATTAGTCAAAAGGAAAATACTGAGCTCTGATGAATAGAAAATCACTATGGAAGGCTGCTGTGGCCACAGTCCTGCAGAGACTTGCACTTGTTCTGGGCTTTGTGTGTTAGGATTAGTGCCTTCAAAATCCATGTGATTAATAAATGCAGTGCCTCACAGTGTGTGTGTTTGAACATGAATGTGAGTTATTGCAGGCTTGCCTCAATGAAACAGAAACTTTCTGAAAGTTTCAGGTTTCTCTAGGGAGAACTTCAGAAACTGAAAACAGACCTAACTGAAGAAATAAAATGAATCTGAAGTACTTTTCCAGTAACTGCAGGAATGGGGAGGGTGTCCATTTTAAAACGTAGAATTCAATGAAAAGAACAGGATTAGTTGAAAAAGCTCTTACAAATACTTTTGCAATAAAAAATAATTACAAGAAGTTCTATGAAGTCTGACTTTTGGGTACGTGGAGATTTCAACTTATGGAATTAAATCTAAAATTGTGTTGTCTAGATCTGTTGTGGTCAGGATGCCAAGATTCCTAAATGACTCCTAAAAGTGTCTTTCATCTTTTTTCAAATTACTTTCCTGATCATTTATTCAGCATGTTAAAGAGCAAGAAATTAACCACTAAATCCAAACCCCACCATTCCCCTAAAAAACCTGAAAGAAATCCTAAACTGATACATAAGCCACTTTAATGTCCCAAGAGTAGTTACCATAAAGTTATTTCAGAATAAAGCACATTCTTTCAAGAGAATGTTATGTTTGAAAGACACAACATATTTGTCATTCTAGCTCTATTCCTGCAATAATCTAAGTATGACCATGACAATATTTCATTTTTCCTCTATAAGAACAATGTATTACTTTGACATCAAAACTTAGTTACACTAAGTGACAAAATGTTAGTTTGATATTAAAGAGCAGCATTATTTCTAATGTGAAACAACATTGGTTTGAATGGCAATGTGGAATTTTGTTCTAATATGACTTCTTTTCATTTTATAGTACATTTGTTTGCCAGATTTTATTTCTATTGGCAAATTAAAATGACAAACTAGTGCATAGCCTTTCATAGTCTTGAATTCCCAAAACTGCATTAAAAGGCAATATTGACATCCTTAACTCATTACAATAAAACTTTGTGTCATGGCAACAAAAAGCAGCAAATTTGTGTTCAAATTTTGCTGCAATCATTTCTGCAATGGTATCTAGTTACATTTTTGTCTCTCTCCTGTTGAAAACCCCTTCTTTCAGCCATCTTGCTGAAGTTCATCATAGTCTCTGTGATGATGTTAGCAAGGAATAAAAATTAGACTGCTTCTAAATGGATGTTTAAATTGGATAATGTGCAAAATCTGTCTGTGTGAGACAGCAGAATGATAAATGAGCATGCTTTCGAATGGGAAGCCCTCCAGGTTATATGGCTCCTCAAATTCCCCTGAAGACTGGAAGTGCATCATAGACATTCTGGAGTGATAGGTATCAATAGTAATCACTTTCCAGCAAAAAGATAAATGCATTAAATATTCAGATGGAAGGACACAACACTAAATAGTTCTGATGCAGCTAAAGTGTTTACTGCTTTGTTCATAATTTAATGTGAAAGGAAGGAAAATTCTTTTCTAAGATGCTGATATAGACGGGAATTGAAATTATGTGATTGATTGATGGATTGATTTTTTTAATTGTAAACACTTTCATCAAAGTTCAACATATATGTCTGTGAATATGCTTAAGATTTTCATATCATGAAGAGTTTTCTGTTTCTATTAAAGCAGTGGAATATTTTCCACTGAAATAAATAGAAGTCGCTCTGTGCTGGGGGTAGGAGAAGGGCAGCATCAGGAAGAAAATTACCTTTTCTGTACTTGTGGTGTATTTATAGTACTTGTTCAATACATTGCAGTTGTGGTTGTACTGAGACCACTATCATTTCCAAAAAATAAAAAATAACAAAAGATTCTGTAGAAATAATAATTAGTTTCAGCATAAAAAATCACAAGGTCAGCTCCAAATGCCTTTCCTCATGTCAAGTCACACCTAATCACACTGAGAGGAGCCCCATCGATTTCAGTGAGAGTGTTTCTACCGAGGAACTGCTGGGGTTGAAACGCATCGGAATCTGCTCAGAATGTGTGAATGGTCTGTATCACAGAGCTTCCATAATCTCTGTATAAACACGCTGTAAATAGTTTATACACGCTAAGGTGAAACATCCATAGAGCACTAAGCAGGTCCAACTTGCAGTACTTGCTCTCTTGGTGAGGAGTGCTGGGATTGTCCTGCAGCAAACACTGGGAGTTGAAAAAAAGGTCAACAATAGTTATAAAATAAAGTTCTACCATATGGTAAGTTATCATTTTCATATGCTGTGAAGCACAGACAGGCCATAGAGCAAGTTTCAGAGTAAAACTGAACCTTCTAAAGCTAAGCTGAGCCCAAATCATATCAATAGTCAAAAGCTAAGTGAACTACAATTAAAATATTTTTTTTCTCTTCTCAGGTATCTATCTCATGCTTTTCAGACAGGAACAACAAACTGAGTGAAAAGAAGGTTTTTATCATATTATTGGTTCAAATAAATTTTTACTAGGTATCTATTCTCATATATATTTATATAAACTGAATTGGCAATAGCCACGATAGTCAAAACAGTAATTTTTCCTTCTCTACATGAAGCTTTGCATCATAACCTGTGTAAACCTTCATAACTCCTTTGCAAGTGATATTTCTAATATACATGACAGATCAACAGACTGGATGGGGTGGGAAGGAAACTGGAGGTCATCTTGTGTAATTCCCCTTGGTGCCCAGCCTGTACACCTAGATATAGTTGCCTGGGATCATATCCAGACACCTTTTGAATATCTCCAAGGAGGGAGACTCCACCGGTCTCTCAGCAGTCTTTATCAGTGCTCAGTCACCTTCACAGTGGAAAGTGTTTTCTGATTTTCATAGTGAACCTCTTCTGCCTCAGTTTGTGCCTCTGGTCCTGTCACTGTGCACCTCTGAAAAGAGTCTGGTTCCATCCTCTTTATACCTTCCCCTCAGGCTTGCACACATTTATGGGATCTTTCCTGAACTTTCTCTTCCCCACACATAACAGTTACAGCTCTCTCTGCCTTTCTCCATAGAAGTTTTGGGCCCTTGTCATCTTTGTGGCACTTCACTGGGCTCTCTCCATGTCTCTTCTGTACTGGGGATTGTAGAATTAGACACAGGACTCCACACATGGCATCAGTGGTGCTGAAGGAAATGTTCACCTTGCTCAACCTGTTAGAAACATTTCTCCTTATGCAGCTCAGGATACCCTTAACCTTTGCTTTAATGTTCAATGTGTTGTCCATCAGGTCTCCCAGGACCTTTTCTGCCAAGGTGATTTACAGCCAGCTGGCCCTCAAAAGTGTAGTTACTAAAATTTAATTTTCTTTCCTCTCTACTTGAACAATCCAGAAATGCAAAAATGTTTGTCACCTGTCACATAAACATTATAGCCCCTCCTTTTAGAAAATCTAAGAGGAACAAGTGTATGAGATTCCAGCTTTACACCACAATAATTTGGAGCTAATGGACAATGAGAGTTGTTAGAAGAATATGCCTAATTAACTACTGTTCAGTGTACATGTACATTTGAATGATATCTCAATGAGTTATTTTAGCAATTCACCTTAAAACTCTCAGGGTAGCTTAATAATGGTGTGCAGAAGTCATTAATGTTTGTATATTTGGCTGGAATCAAAACATATCTTTTCATAAATCCACAAAGATTTCACAGGGCAGCCAGATCGAGATTATTCAGCCCTTTGGTAGTGAAAGCAGCCAAGGCAAGCCATCCAGGCAGACTGCAGGGCAATTGCTGGGAATTAAAGAATACGGAAAACCTTGTGTTTCACAAGAGCTCCTTTGTGCAGTTCAGCTTAGTCCACTTTGGGAAGGAGCTTGTTTAGATTTGTCCTCATGGAGACTTCACATTGTTTTGCAACAGCTTTCCTTGGCAACAGTTCAGATTGATTCAGCCAGCCTTTATTGATATGACAGACAATGCAAGCACTGTCAAAAGGAAGAGAGAAAGGGATCCTGACTGGGACCTGTCTGAAATAGCAACAGTCCATTGCCTTTTAAAGAGTTTTCTTTTACCCACTTCAGTGGCCCTAAGCTTACCACAAAAGAAATCCTTTTTGTCTCAAAAAGGTCAAAACAGATGTGCAGCAAATGAAGACAAAGGACAGACCTGACTCCAGTGTCTTCACATAGCTAAACTGAAAAAGACTTGTGTAGCTTTTCGATCTATCTCCTCCCTTCACTTCTCTCTGGGATTAGAAGCTGAAGAGCCAGAGAAACAAAGACAGATTGTTTTAATCAAGAGTCCCAGGAGAATACCTGCAGTTGCAAGACTACCATTGTGGTTTCTCAAAATGAAGCAGGCCAAACAAGCTTCCAATAAACATACAAAAATTTGGCACTTTATCTAAATTATTTTCCTTAACAATTTAGGGTCCCCCATATCTCAAATCCATGAAGGAATTTTAAATTCGTACTGGAAATGGAGCATAAGTATTAACTAAAGTATATATTACTGCTTTTCCCAGTGTTGCTCCATCCAGGGATCACTGCTAGCTAATCACAAAGTGCCTGTGCTGATATGGTTCCATTTTTACTAAATTGCCCATAGTTTAGCAGTTAACTTCCCTATAAAAACCTTCATTTTAATACTGAAATTGACTCAGAGCAGTTGTGTTAGCTTGAAAATTAGCAGGTGAAGACAAAGTAAAAATAAATTAACAAATAAAGACAAAACAATTAAAAATATGTAAATTGTAACTGACAAAAAGCCGGATCCTCCTTTCTGGTCCTGTACACAGAACTTCATTGTTACTCTGCTTTCCGTGATGCAGAACTACAAGGAAATGTAGAAACTGAAAAAGATTTTTCATGCTATGGAGAAAGAACTTCATTAGTACTATATGTGATGTTTTGCATGGTGGAAGAGCATCAGTTTTGGGAGCTGAGATTTAGTTTCATATATTTAGCACTTTCCCCCTCTTCCTGGTCACTGATAGGTATGAAAGCATTTTCCTAGTGCAAATATTCTCTAATTGAACTCTTGCTGAAGGAATGAGTGTGGTGTTCCTTTGGGAGCTCATTACACAGCCTTGCTCCCTTGCCCAAATATTCTGTAGCTTTCATACATTCCCTCTCATTTCACAGTTGAGTTATACAAGGAGACTACAAACATCTCCCTGAGTTGCATGCGAATTTTCAAACCCTGTTTTTAAAAAGGTATTAGTTTTGAAAAAGTAAAGCCACTAAAAACTCATTGCAGTGCTGGGTGCGAGTCAGTGAGAGATTCTGCTGTGAAGAGACACTGCCTCTATGCTCCCCACCTGAGTGCAGTGATTTATGAGACCTTGTTTTCTTCCACATTCCCACCCCAGTCATAGGAGGAGCTTTCAGCTGCAAAGCTCAGTTTCCTCTGACAATGCAGTATTATTCCTCTGACAGCAATTAATTTCTCCTGCAGCAGAGATGCATTAGCTTTTAGCAAATGCAAAATTTACTAAGATCGTCTGTCAGCTACACAATAATAAACAGCCTGATTATTTCAAAGTATGAAGAATCAGTTTTATCACAATATAGAAAGCTTAAGTGTGGGTCAAAGTCAAAAAATTATCTTTCCTTTGTATCTTTTAAATTTCCCCAAGCATAAATGCCTATGTGTTTATAAAGGCCTATATGCCTATATTAAATCAAAATTTATCCCACTAAACAAATGTGCATCCTCAAGGAAAAAGAAATTGAAAAAAAAAATTTGTTACTGTGAAATGAGAAACCTCTTTTAAAAATTATTAATTAAAATACAACATTTTAACACTGAATTTAAGGTAAGAAATTTTATACAAAACACTGAGATTTCTGCCAAAGGTAATAGACCAGCTTGCAGTTCTCAGTATTTCATGTCTTCCTATATAGGCAGTAAACATTTCTTTTCAGCAGAACATTACATCTCCTTTAAACTTCCATTCAGAAATATAAGTAGCAAGAAGATTCACTGTAGCATGCAGAAGATTCTAAAAGGACAAGATTAATGTCGAATATATTATCAGCTCACACAACTGAGGACGTACCTTTAGGATGTTTGGGACATAACAGCCTATAAGAATTATGGGTGATGAATAATATTTATAAAATATTTATAGTAAGTGAACTCAACAAACATGAGGTCAGAAGATTACTAGATGATCTATACAGTCCCTTCCAACCCAAACTTTCTATGATCATACACTCAATCAAATAGCTTTCTTTACAACTTCTAAATTATTTCTGTGTTAGACAAGGTTGCACATCTTCTCAAGGAAACTTAAAGTGTTGTGTGCTCGCCCTTAATATAGAACTATGAAAATTAATCTTTTAAAGAGTTTTAGATACATTTATCACATAATATAGTTTCCATTCCTCTAAATTAGGTTGAAAACCAAATATTCAAAAATACAATTGAAGAAATTATGAAAAATACAAACTTTAAAAGACCATACCTATTTGAAATGCCAGTTAAAATAAAAAGTCATTTTCATTGAAGTAACACAAATCAGTAGGCAAGTGGTTAAAATTTTCCACTTAAACATTTACATAAGATAGACATTAACAAGATCATAGACTCTTTCCTGCATTAATTAAAGTAGTATCTGCACAAATGTACAGGTGCTTGAGTTTTTGAAATTTCAATTTCGTGTTTTTCAGCATGTTCTTACATGTAACAGTGTCAATAGTACTTTTTTTTACATAGTACCATTGTAAATTACAAAATAAAAAGAGAAGGTGCTAAAAAGTATCTGTTCACCCTGATACTTGGAAAAACTCACAAATACCATTCTCCATAGGTGTTTGCCAGAGCTGATCCTGAAAACCTCCAATACAATATTCCACAGTACTTCACTTGAAATTTCCTTTAGTAGAATCAAATATCTATTTCTATTTGTCCAGTTCCTGTGATCAAGGAGAATAAATTGATCACTGTTCTTTTTACTAGCTCTCGTTTACGGGAATTTGCTTATATGTCCTCCCTAAATGCTTAGTTTCCTGGATTTTAAAAACTCTAATCTTTTGACCTTTTCTATCAGTTAATTGTGTCAAAACCTCTTTTCATGCTTGTTTTTTCCCTCTCAATTCATTCATGTTGATCTACTATTCCTAATAGTATGGCAAGCAGATGGGCACAGCCATCCAGATGAACCCTTACATTTTCTGAAAAAAAAGCAACTTGCTACTTACTTCCTGGATAAAGACACAGCCCTCATCCTGGAATGAGATTTATTCAGTTCTGTTTGTAGCCTCCTAATCTTATGTTCTGTTTAGTTTGTCATCCATTTCAATAGACCAATTTCTTCCATAAGAAATATCTTGTTATGTATTGTGCTTTTACTTTACAAACACTTAACACATTTTAGTGTCTTTTACTTTGCTGACTGTCTCGTCAACTCTTAAGAACCATTTTGAATGGCCTTCAGGAATTACATTGTGTTTAGGTCTTGTCAGTAGTTTGACTTTAGTGTTATCCTTCCATAAAAAAGATTAATTGGCCTATGAAAAGCCATTAGTGTCTCCTACAATAAATAATGTGTTTTATTTCTGCCCATGGGACTTTAAAACAGCTATGTTCTCTTTCTTCTTCAAAGTAATAATTGACAACATCGTTGAGGTAATAAAGACAACAAATCCCAGCTACCTTACCTACACTGTTAGTTCAAATGACTTCAAAAAAGTTAATGGCCAGAGCAATTCAAATGGAATTTGGCCCCAATGACATACTGGTCATTTTTATAACCATTAGGTAAAAATATGGTTTTGTCTGAATATTAAATTTTGTTAGTTCACTTACAACCAAATTACAGCAGAATCTCAGGAAACTTTGTTGTGTATACTACCATCATCTGGTGTATTCTAGGATATAGGTTTATTTCCTACGGTAACAGGATGAATACTGAAACTAATTCTTACATGTAAACATTAAGTGATGCTGTTTAGGCTTCTTTGAAAGAATATTTCATGGCTATATTGCTTTTTTCTGGTGTTTTGTTTTTGTTTTTTTTTTCTTTCTGATTCAGGAGAAAACACTGCCTACCTCTAAAAAATTCTAGAAGATATTTTCTTTCTTCCTGACCAAGAAAGATTAGGAACTTCACTGCATTTCTAGGATAGCTATCCTGGGATACCCATCTTATTTAGCTGGCTTCTTTAAGGGAGGTAATCTCGCAGGGCTTGGAGGGAGAAGGGTATTATCAAGTTATTACCACTGAATGTTTTGTTTGTCTGGCCTCTTGATCAAATTCCCTTAATTGCATTACACAGTCCCATTGTGCCTTAAATGCTACACATCTGGAATGAAGCATAAATGGTTTATTGGATTGATGTCCCTTATTTCTTTAAAATAAAATACTGTAGGAAATCTCATTTTTCATTTGAACTGGTCTGAATAGATCTCAGAGTAGGCAGGGGTGAGGGAATTTGCTGTTACAAAAATGTTATGCGTAGTAATTAAAATGCTCCATTTGTTTCACCAGGTGACTGACAAGAATATAGCATCTCTGATTATTTACAGACCCACCATTTCAAGATCATTTACTTAAGTAAGAAGATTTGGCAGCCTTGTATCCCCTGGAAACCTACACAAGGAGATTTGGATCACAGTTTTATTAAGCAGTGAAAGATAGTTTGGAGGTATTTTCTTCTTGCCCTCTCAACGGGATCTGCAGATATGGCTGAGGGACTTAGGGAAATTCCTTATCTGATTATAGCATTCGTAATACATAAAGTTCAGGTTTGCTTTTAACACGCAATAACATGAGACAAAGTCAATATTGTTATTCAGATATGCTCTGTTCTCCAAGTAGAACTAAAGTAATTCACTATGCTTGTTTATATTTTGACAATCAAGACCAATTATTGTTCTATGTGTAGTATGGAGATATCTCACTGTATCTGCCATCTCATTTAAGTCAAGATATAAGTGATGTGTAAAATACAAAGTAAGGGGTAAAATTCAGAACATTGTACCAAATAATCAAATTAAACTATTGTATCAAATTTTTCTTCTTTCTGTAAGTTATCCACTGCATGCCAGATCATTAAGATGCATCTAACAGATGGATTTGTATTCAAGAAGATTTGATCTCTCATCAGTGTCAAAGCAAGTTCTAATCTTTTTTTTGCCATCTGTACCAATAATTATGTGCTGATATTAATGGTATACAAGATAGGCATTTCAAAATTAAAACAGATATATTTCCAATAATGACTATGTCCGATACTTCACATTAATATTAAAAGAAAACATGAGTTAACAGAAGTGAATCTGGTAGTAGAAAATATTGTAACCACTGAAGCACAATATTTATTACTTACTCTGAAGCTGTTTTTTCAAATCAAATTAATCTTTCCAATTCAAATATCTTATTTTCTTGTCTCATCTTTTCCTTTCCTTTTCCTCTGAGGATGCTAAGCGCAGCCTATGTCAAAAAAGGTGCTTAATGCACTATGTAGAAAAGTATTACCTTTCATGAATTTTAGATTCCTCAGACTTCAGTTTCTTTACATGTTTCACATTTTTAAGAGCTATGACAACAGAAGCTGCAAACAGTTTCTGTTTAATTCTTTATATTCTTTTATGTAGTGCCATAACAGCCTGTCTTCTATGATAAGCAAAAAAGCCTTTGAATTTCTCTTGATATAAACTGCTTTTATAGCCATATGTTGGAAAATATCTTCATGCAATTCTGGTTCCCTTTTTCTGCATTATTCTTTTTTATCTTTAAGATGGGGTGGCCAATTTCACATAAAGTATCCCAGACAAACCTATAAATGAATTCTATAATGACAATTATAAATATAGCAATGAATTATGTAATGGCAATAACTTTTTTTAATAAAATTTCCCAGATCTTACAAGCTCTAGTGACTTAGGTTATCCCTCATCTGATTCCTGTCTTACTGTCTTGAACCAAGCTCTTCACTAACTTTTGCAATGACATCAGATTCTCAAAACATTCCTGGTGCTGTTCATTTTAGGCTCTTCTAAAGTGTGCTTCAGTTTTTCCCTATAGTATTATTATATATTTATCAGCATTGAAATCCAACTGCAATAGCACTGACCTTATTTATTTTAGTACTTTATCAATCTCTGAATATTTTTACAGCACTCTGCCTGACTTAACAAAATCCTTCTCATCTGCACTTGTATTTCTTTCTACCAAATATTTTCTACTTTATGTCAGTGTCTCTTCACCTTCTCCATAAAACCAATGACAGTAATGCAGAAATTAGTGAACTTTTTAAAAAGAGGTTAATACTTCTTTCTTTGGAAAGAAAAAGCCTCTTGAAATAAGATTTCATTTGGGAATTAGAAGAAAAGAGAAAGCCATGATAAGAAGGCTGGGGGAAAATTATTTTGTGAGGTTACAAATATTAGAGAATTTGTCTAGAAAAGAAAATCTGTTGACCAGAACAGACTGACTTGACACCCACTTCAAGTGTTCAGACCCTCACTTTGGCATATCCTCCTTTGATAAATAACTCTTGTCCCCAGCTTTAACTTGTTATTTTCTGTGTGGTTATAGAATTTGCCAACTTAAATCCTGCTCTGTTCGGTAATTGTCTTTAAGATCTTTGATATCAGAAAGAGGACCTTAAACTCAAAAAGGGAGTCACTTACCATTATGGACTTCCATACAAAGTTCATTTTTCTTCAGTGTCTGGAACAAGAAGGAAGGTAGAAAGGCATATTTCTTGTCCACTGGAACGTGCTTATGACAGTCACATTCTGTTTCTAACCACACAGTAAAAGAAGTCTTTAGGGGAGTCAGAAACTGCAGACTATCCCAGTAAAATTCTCATTAGAGAGAAGGTTATTAATTTTCCCAGCCAGCTGGAGAGACAAAAAAAAATGTTTTTGGAAACTGATGTTACCTGCTCATCCAGTATCAGTGAGGAATCAAACTGAGAGCTCGGAGGCTTTACATCATTTTTATGAATGGCAGCTGTATTTCTTCAGTAAAAGGTGGAAGCAATTTTCTTGATCAGATATTCAAAGATTTTTCCTTTTCGGGCCAGTATTATTCCACTGTTTTATAGGACCAGCTTGACCAGTGGGAAATTACTTTTGGCATTCTGAAAGTCCAAAAGCAAGGAAGTCAGAGTCCATCAGCTGACACAATCTCATAATTTCCTTCTCTCCACTGATTGCTAGTACAGGCAGTCAGCAATGTCTGTCATTACGCACTTCTCAGTTATGTGCACAATATAAATTGCCAGCTGGTGCCCAGTCTCCATGGAGCTTTTGACAAATCCCACTCAGAAGCAATGGCTTAGATGCTGCAGGTGGGGGACATGGAGATTTGAACCTACTAGCTGTTAAAATAGGAAGATGGGATGGGTAGAATTGAGGTCCACTCTCTGATCTAGTGCTGTCTGTTCAGGGCTGGGACCTTTCCTTTAGGAAAGAAGAAACACCTTTTACACGACACACAGAAAGAAAAAGAAAGAAGACGTTCACAACAATATTTTTACAACTCCAACCTTCAAAGAAGATAGCTATGGTAAAAAATCAAATCAATACAATGAAAACTCTACCTGATACAAATCCCTTATTGCCAGCCTCTCGTTTTTAGGAAAATAGGCCAAAATACCTCCAAATATCTAAAATAATTTCATTCTAGTCTTTGGAAGATGTCAACTCCATCAGTCATCTCTTGAATGGTTCAATTCTATGAATTTGTTTTCAGTTTTGAAGCCAAGTGGCACAGACCTACATTCACATCTCCTAGCACTTGGCCCTATGTCTGTTCTTAGTCCTGTGCTGTTTCCGAGTAGCAAATGATGTTATGTTTGATGTGTTGGGTTTTTTTAATTCAAAATGCAGTGTTGAAGCCTACTACAGTGGGGGTTTTTTAACAGCACAATATTGGAATGTGTGTTACATGGCAAAAAGTAAGTTGGGAAGGTATATAAGTGCATTTGAGATAGAAAGGCTTTCAGAATAACCAAGAAAATATAGGTAAAAGTTCAATAGCTGCTGCAGTCTTGAAAATAATGCCAATTGGGGATGGTCCTGGGCTCATGCTTTATCCACAAATCATGCCAAGACTATGTCTCAGAGAAAATTAGTCACCATTAGTGACTAGACAGTATGTAGAAGCATGACAACAGAATACAGATAGCTGACAGTTTATTTGTCTGTCTCAGTGTTTTCTATTTAGCAACATAAATACAGGTTTTGTGAGGAATGTAGGACTTTGGAGGAATGCAGACACTCTGTCTGAGCATGTAGAAATGAGAAGAGCCAAAGCCCAAATGGAATTCAATTTGGCTTGGATTGTCAAAGGCAGCCAAAAGGGCTTCTAAAAGACTGTAGGTGACAAAAGGGAGACCAGGAAAAAGATAGGTATTGCTGAAGAAAAAGTCAAGGTAGTGAATGCCTTCTTCACTTCAGTCTTTGCTGATAAGACCAGTCTTTAGGAATCCCAGGTCCAAGAAAAATGGGGGAAAGCCTGGAGCAAGGAATATGCACCCATGGTAGAAGAGGATCAGGACAGAGAAAACTTGAGCAAATGGACTCTGACGGGATACTCACAGGAAATGAAGGAAGGAGCTGGCACATGCTGGCATATGCAAGGCATATAATCTTCAAACAATAATGATTAGAAGTGCCTGAGGACTGGCAGAAAACAAGCACCACTCATATCATCAAGAAGGGCAAAAAAGAGGATATGGGAAACAACAGGATCATAAAGAAGAATGGACAGGATGGGGAGAGGGTGAAGTGGACTGAAAACCAGCCAGGCTCACGTAATGAGGATCAGTGGCACAAAGTATAGTTTGCACTAGTGATTGGTGTACCCCAGGGGGGAATACTGGTTTAACACATTCATTAATGATCAGCATTCTGGGGCAAAGTGTATCCTCAGCAAGTTTGCTGATGACACAAAAGTAGCAAGAGTGGCTGATATGCCAGATGGTCCTGAGTGACCTCAGCTGGGTGGAGACATGGACTGACAAGGAGCTCATTAGGTCCAAAAAGGGCCAGAGAGGTGATGAACAGAAACATCTCTTCTGTGAGAGAAGGCTGAGGGAGCCAGGACTGTTTGGCCTGGAGAAGACTCGGTGGGGACACATGTGTCTGAAGGGAGGGTACAGGGGGCAGAACCAGGTTCTTTCTGGTGGTGCCCGTGACAGGACCCAAGGCAGTGGGCACACGCTGAAGCACAAAACGTTCCCTCTGAACACAGGAAGCACTTTTGTACTGTGACAGTGACTAAGCACTGGTACAGCCCATTCAGAGGCCTGTGGAGTCTCCCTCCTTGGGATATTTAAAAGCTGTCTGGGTTTAAATCTTGGCAGCTCTGTCTAAGTGCTCCTGCCTGAGCAGGTGTGTCGGACCAGATGACTTCCAGAGTTCTCTTCCTCAATCTCAACCATTCTGCGAGTCTTTGCCTCTAGACTGGATCCCCCATTTAAAGTCCAAGACAACTACCTCAATGTCAGCCTTGAAAACACGCTAAATAAAAAAAATACCACATAGGTTGAATTAATTCATAGGAAAAAACCTTCAATTAATACATTTAGATTTGTTTAGGTTTTTTTAGCACACTGTAGAGTGCTAAATGTAAGTAGAGCATAGGGTAGTAGTACAACATTGGCATGAAAAATTGTTAATGATAGCAGTAAGTTATCTGAAATAAACCAGCAGCACCTGTTAGCTCTCTCTGACTGAAAAGAGGCAGATCTTCAAGCACAGAAGGTTTGGAAGACTATTTAGATAGGGCACAGGATGTTATAATGTTTTGGTCCAGTACAAGGTGGTCCCCAGACAAGATGAGGTCAGATTCACAGTACTAGTGTAACATGCTATAAATAATATGTACAGAGGTTTTGGCTATTCCTACATATATGTATGACATTTTAAAGAGCATCTTTATTTATAGGGACCTAACCTGACTAATTCACTACATTTTAATGAACTCACATTACTATCCTCTTGTCATAGCTGAGTTCTGTTGCATTTTGTACAACTGCCTGGAGAATTGGCTGACTGCTGGGAAGAAATTATGTTATACATTTCCTTGAAGTGTCACAATAATGAAGAGTAGATATTCTTTTGTGATTTCACTGCTCTTTCAAGCCCTCATTAAAGGTAATTTAGTAGTAAAATTTATTTTTATAGACAGTCATTCTCTCCAATTAAGTCACTCTGTCCTTCTCTGGATTTTTAGAGACTGTCATTTATACTCTCCTAAAAATATCATGTTTTTGGAGATTGTAATCCTAGTCCCATCTTAAAGAACTTTCTTTCTTTAAAGAATCAGGGCACCAAAAATCAGCAATGTGAGGCTTTTGGTCAATTTATTTATTTGTTTTGTTTGCCATGTTGATAATTGGTGGTTTGTTATTTGCAAATGTAGTGATAAAGCCAGGAGTGCCTTTTGGCTACAAAGACCAAACTTTTGGCTACATATTAATACTGTCTTTTAATAAAATACCAATTTTTATAAGAGCAAGAAGCCACAAAAGCTACATTTAAGAATGGTTAACACTAAGTCCTAACAATAAAAGAATTGAAACTGAAGTTTTGGTTAATGTTTATGTGACAATTGATTTGTCAGTTGACACCAAGAACCAAATGTGATCTCCAGATTTATAATAGTGTACTCTTGACCTAAAGAACTTAACATTGAAAGTCAGAGCTGTAATTGAGCTGCATCTGGAAGGAAACAGTTGAACTCACTGCAGTTTGAGAGCAAGGTATTGAAGCTTGTTATTAAATTTCAGTTGAAATGTACATATTTTACATTGCGTATCAGAAATCTTTTCTTGGTGAGCACCACAGAGCTGTTATGATTTCTGCAAGCCAGAAATATAGACTAAGCTCCACAGCAAATATTCTAATGTTTATAGAGGAATGTTTATGACTTTACTCTGGAGAAAATAATTTTGAAATTTGTTTTAAACAGGAATTCTATTTTCTTTTTAATTTTAGAATCAGTCTTGCTGTGATGTGGGATAGTCAATGGTGCAGCCTTCAGTCGTACTGATGGTCCACACTAATGAGCTGTAATGAGAGGCACATTAAATCATAGCATGAGCAAGCAGCAGTTGCATGTGACCTTTACACTACAGTGAATAGAGAAACAAGTTTGCTGTGTGTTACAGAGAGATTAGACTGCTGCATCCCTGCGAGACCTGGTTAGGAACACAATGTTTTCCCATGAAAAAGTACCGAATTGTTAGAATTGTGTATGCTGTAGGAATGCATCCATTTCATTATCTTCCCCTTGGAAAGGAGAGAAAACCTGTTTTGGGACAGCTTATACACCTTCTCTGCAATTGCCCCAGCTCCTGAAGCAGCTGGACTGCTTCATATTCAGGAATCATAAGCCACCTCCTTGGAAAGCTAGGTGCCACAGAAATCCCAGCCCCCCAACACAGCTGGGCTTTCACAATTCATAGCCCTTAAAATACTTCACACTGCTCCAGCAACAAGGTCCCTTGGGCTTCAGTAGTTTCTAAATCATAGCTCTTGTATATTTTATTTTTTACATTTAAAAATGTGTCTTGAAAAGTCTGAATGGAAGCTCTTAACAACATTTTAAATGTTCCATTTTAATTTCGACTTTGATGTATCTCCTTTTTTGTAATAAATTTTGACATCTTGAATCAATGTGCAAAACTGCTCCATTTTAACATCAAATAAGAGAAGAAATGCTTGGAACAAGAAAATAAGGTGATCATTTGCTACAGGTTACAGTAACAGCTGTTTCATTACTGCAGAAAAATGCAATGAAACTGCCATAATAAAAACAGATGTCACTATAAAGTGTGATGAGGATTCATCTAATTTTCTAGTTCAAAGTTTTAAAGCTTTCTATGAAACTTCTACAAGAAAGCCTCTCTGAAGAGAAAAATAACATAAACTTTATGTCAAAGCAATTTTTATTAATTAGGATTCCAAAAAGTCAAAAAAGTGACAGTAATTAAGTAAATGAATTTAAAATAATGTCTAGTATGAAATCACAAATTGAGTATATAAGAATAATAATAACAGTTTTTTAGGTATTAAAATATTTCTTAATTATAAAAATTTGCAATTTTACTGAGCTTCCAAATAAAACTCACCATTTTTTGAAATAAATATTTTAGTAAGTCTGAAATTTAATTCATAATGAAATCATTTTGCCACAGAGACCTTTGTAATTTTTAGATTTCTTTTCAAATTCAAATAGAAGTAAATGTCAAACCCCCTAGCAATGGATTTTTCTGTCTTAGCCCATTTCTGTTTGCAAGCATCAAAAGATTTTTATAACTGCACTGTGAGAACGTATTTTCTTTGGCAGTCTCAAAACCAAGGAGATATCTTTGCAGATACCAATTAAGATGCCTTCTATTTCAGTCTACAGTGTATTTCAAACATATGTCTGCTACCAAGATGCCAGTTCAGTATGTATCATTCCTTTGGGATTTATTGTTACTATTTGCAAAGTAGCTTTAGAAAGAAGCACGTAAGAAGCAGATTGAGTAATAGTGAAATAAACCAACTCTGAAACTCTGGATAGGTTAGAGAAGCATCAAGAACTAACTGTAAAATAACAATAATATTTTATAAACTGAAGGTCATTGCAGGAACATTATGCATGTTAATTAAAAACTTTTCATGTATTTAATTATGAAGATTTTTTTCCCCTATGAGCATGAAGCATGTAATGACATTTCTGTTCAAATGTACAGGTACAACTGTAGCCAGAAAGTGTAAACTGCAAATGTCTGACATCCCATCTCTCCTCAGAAATCTTGCTGACCTTCCCTGATTTGAAAAGCACAAATCTCATTCTTCAGCATATGTAAAAATTTAATTTTATATCTTTAAAAATCAGATAGCTGGAGATGCAGTTATGGATTTGAAGCACATAATGGTGTTTTGTCCATGACTTTTTATGACTAGACAGATTTCTTGTGTTACTCAAATTGTTTGTTTAAAAAAATGGAAATAAAATAGGGAGAAAATTCTGATTAGTGAGTGGCTTATTTTAATAATTAAAAAAAAAACCTATATTTCATTCTAACTGTACATTTTTAAAAGACAATCCTTACATTATTGAGAAATTACATTTATAGGAGTTGGGGGGTTGTTAGCATTTATATATATTTTTATAAAATATATAATAATAGTGTGAAATCTTCAAATGAAATAACTATTAAAGATACTTTAAAAAAGTAAATTAGTCTTTCATTTGAAATACTTAAGCAAGATTTGATTTTTACACATATCTAGAAAAATACTGTATCCCTTTTCCAGCTGCAGACCTCGTGAGCTAAAGTTAAAATACAGTAAAGGTTCTGAGCAGCCTGCTCTGTTTTTTTTTAACTATAACTGAAATGCTGGGACTTATAATTTACCTTAGGATATGAGAATTTTTGGGAAAGGTATTGTCAGAGATGACTGCATGCTCAGCTGTAGCAGAAACACTAAACTCTGCTAGTTTTAAGCCTGCAGTCACTAGAGCAATGATCATGACTTTGAAAGTAAGGCTGTTGGGCCACACCACCTCCCAACACCTTTTTTGCCTTTAGGCCAATAAAGTTGGAGTGCTGTTAAGTTCCTCTTTTCTTTCTTCTACTCATAAAGATGAACATTTGTCATTTATTTACCACATCAAAGTCTTGAGAAGAATCATTTAAACCAGTGTCCTGGTTTGAATGAAGCCTTCCATGCCTCTCTGGTGCCATAAACCCTGCTGCAAATTGTGCCAGTTCTGAGTGCAGCAGTCTAGATACAATATCCTGTTTTCCAGAGCCCATTACAAAGTCTGGGAAAGAGTGATGATTCCTTTACAAGCTAGTGACACACTCTTTCCCCTGAAGCATTTATTTCCGCCTCAGAAGGTATTTTTTCATGCTCTAAAGCATGCATTGCCTTAATTCCCTGGAAGCCAGCCACATCCAACAGGTTAAAACCTTTCAAGATTGTCCAGTCTGCAGGATTTTTTAAAAAACAGGAATAACTCAAGTATGATGTGGGACAAATGCAGAGTTTAAAACACTAAAGGTATCTAAAAATAGTGCTTAAGAGCAGTGGAGAAATGTTTCTTTGCCTCCTTGATCTCGAGATTAATAGTATAGAAGCTGATTCCATAGATACCAGATCCTGGTGATTTGTAGAGGCAATATTTCAGGTCTTCATGGGAAGAAAATACAGATTTGAGGAATACTTTGAAAAAGCCAGTAAAACTACAGCTATTGGACTGGAGCAAACCCTAATCCACAGGGAGAGACATCAGTGTAGCCCACCTCACAAATCAGGGAGTGCAGAATTATCAAAATATCCTTGTGGCTTCTTTTAGTGTGTTTGCGGAAGCTTTTCATGCCAGGATGAGGTTATCATCTACAGCAGCATGGGGGCTCCACTACCATGATAGAACTGAGCACTGTGGACGTGGCATCCTGTACTATGTCATCTTTTATGCCTGCACCTTATTTTTTTACTAGGCAAAAAGCATCACTTGTTTTTAACCATTGCTGTCAAAGCTCCCCTTTTTTCCTCCTGCACTTACTGCCCTGCAGGCCTCGTCCCTTCAGTTCAGCACTGTTTCTATAAAGCAGTCTTCTTGGAAAGTTTTCAGTCTGCCATAATTTCTAAATCACAATAATATGGTCATACAAGTGTGGGTTAAATAGGTTCCACTGCTCCAGTAAAAGACGAAGAGAAAGAAGCAAGCTCCCAAATTTGGTGCATGAGTTATGTAACCCCTGCTCATCCCCATTAAAATATTTGGCTACCTCAGTATTAATTTTATCTAAACATCAATCTAATTAGAAAATCATATACTCCTGAGACCTCTCAATACTTAATTTTCATTAGCTGTTGTTCATAATTTGATTTGATGGAGAGAAATGAGCCAGATTTTCACTAAACCATCTCTTAGTTAATAATGTTTGGGATGCCATGACCCATAGCCATTTGATGAATATATTTCCAAAATTTAGAGCTATGTAATGACAAATAAACCCTGGACATAAAAAAGTCTTCTTTTAAAGAGGTCCTGGGAAACACTCTGGACACAGAGAGATTCACAGATGGAATGTCACAGTCTATCATATATTTATTTCAGTAAGACAGTTCCATTCATTCATACCTCCAAGTGTATATGTAAAAGCACAAGCTGCAAGTAATATGCATCTCACAAAAGAAAAGAACCAATATTTTTGTTCTTGTTCAAATATTACAAACATATCAATATTAAAACACACAGATAATTATATCTTATTAGGTAAGGAGCACCTCAGCATTTGGCACTTAAATCCTCGTCTCCAGATTTAAACATTTCCAAAGAAAAAATTCTTTATGCATCTCAGGTGTTTTTAAGATAACTAAAGATCTGTAAATAGCACCATTGAATCTTTCAAAATCTGTGCCATAATGTATAATTCCTCTATGTTTGTAAAACAAAAGAAAATCAATCAGACTCATATTTCAGAAGACACTTCCACATATATTCTCATATGGTCTTCAATAACAACTACAACCTATTTTTTATCCTACTGAGTACTGCTGAGGCAGCTGCAGAGAGACAGTGAAAGGCTGTTTGTAGAAATAGCAGATTATTTTTATTTCTCTGGGTAAGTTATCATCTTTTACTCCTCCAAGTTATTTTTGGCTGAGACAACAGAACCAGCCATTGTGATGATCTGATCCCACAGCCTTCTATTGTTGCAAATGATAGCCCCAGCTTTCATTTTCTGTTCAAGGAAGACTTAAACAAAACTTTCCCTTAGAAAGCCTCCTCTTCACTCACCTATGCCCATTGTTATTCAGATGTTGAATTTTCTACACACCCCAAAGCCATTCTTTGCATCTTTCTTTAATAACTAGGAAGTTTTAATCACCATAAAATAATGAATGCAGGGTACTGATTTTTCATCATCCACTGATTAATCACATGCATATGTCTCTCCAGCTCATGGCTGTACTTCTGGGATCCAGGGAGAAGCATACATCTAAGTTCACTGAAAATGAGAAAAAAGCCATTGGAGGGGACATACCATAATCACAGTAAATCAAAATAGATTATGTGCAGTTTGCTACCAGAACATTAGTCATCAGAAGTAAATTGCTGTATTTTGGGTGACAGGCAGAGTCTGTAATTTTTTGGACTAATAATTGTGAGGTTCACAGCAACATTCCTTGTGTCTGACAAAACCTGCTCAGGCCAGCCCTCTGGAGATGCTCAGGGAGAGGCACACAGCCATGTCCACCTCCACCAGCCTCAGCACTAACGCGATTACAGAGTGCTTCTCTGGGAGAAAGCTTAGGACTTCTCTATGGAGACTCACGTGGGCTGATTAACTGGAAATGTTTAAATTAGGGCTTCTAAAACAGGCAGATTGGTGTGCTGCTTCCAGACAAGCATAGTTAACAGTGATGGATATCTTTAAAACTGCCAAGATCCAGCTGGGACAGGTTCTCAAGAGTACAGAGGGAAGATAGATTATGTTTTCTTCTACTGAAATTGAGTCTCTCACCTACAATGCCACAAATCTCATATCTCTGGCATTTCACACTGTAATAACACTTGATTTTAAGGTGGAATATGCTTTCAAAGATTTCAGAAATGAAGAGTACCATACAGTACCTCTTCATAACTTAGTACCCCTCTAATGCTGAGCAACAGAATAAAAACCAAAATAAATAGAATTTACATAATATCTGCTGGGCGTAAATTTAGTTTTACTAGATTCTCTGAAGAATATTTTATATCAAGAGGTTTTTAGTTGAGTAATATAAATATATTGGTGTATTTATTTAATATATTGCTTAATAAATTTGTTTGCAAGATAAGTTTTCTCTGGGCAAGTGGAGCTTGTTGTTGACAAGAGTACTACAGCCATAAGGAATCACTAGATCACACATTTAAAAACAGTGGACTAATCTCTCAGGTATGTTTTAACCTCTCCTTTTACTAATGTAAATAGATTTTTATATTTTAACTGACTAAGTTATTGAGTCTCTTTTTTTTTTTTTTCTTTTCCCCTTTAGAAATAAGTCAGTTCTGTGCTGCATGCAGCAGGAATGGAGTGTATCACCACCTCTGATGTGACAAGTGTTAAATCAGAGCATGCTAATGCAACACCAACAAGAGTAAAAGCAGGAGAGGAAAACAAGCAAAATAGGAAAACCCAGAGTACGAAAATATGTATTTCTAGATGTCTGTAATATTATGAGAACTCTCTTGGAACAGAGAGATAGGTATCCAAATATTAAAGGTAGGCAAAACTTTGACTTTATTCTTTCTTCAGCACTCAACCCAGCTTTGTTCTAGTGATTTCCATAACCTCAGCTTTAGCAGTATAGTTCTTCAATTAAAAGATTAGCAGAAGCAAAAATGATAGTACAAAAATGACAACATTTTCCTTTAACCAGTAGAATACCTGCATAAAGCAGTGAATTATCTAATTTTTGGAGGACAGTAATTTGGGCAGTATTTCACTTACATCAAAGACGATCCCAAAGGCTTGAAATCTTAGCACCAGCTGGGATCTAAGATCTAAGTGACAGAAACAAAGATGCTTTCCTGTTACACATTCATTGTGTAATGAACCATACACAAACCTTACTCTCCTTAAAAAAATATTTGCATTTCAATTACTACTTGAAGTAAGTAAAATAATTTTGTGGTAGTGTCAATACAAAGTGTAGACTTATTGGATGTACCTTCTGTGTTACACTTCTGCATCGTGTTCAAGCCAAAATACTGTGAATACTGTAGTGTGGCAAAACAGCTGCCAACATAGCCAAAAAATACATTGGTCTTTGCCACCACCATGTGAAAATCTTAGGTTTTGGAATACAGAAATCAGCCATTTGGATTAAACTGTCTCTATCTTTTCTATAATCTGTTTTTTACGAAAAAGTAGGATCTGATAATTTCAGTAAACTGGATATGAACCACAGTAACATGCAAGCTCTGCCTGTCACACTATCTACTATCTCAGCTAAAAGAAATACATTGCTACCCTCTAAGGCTCTTATTGATTAAAATAAATTGGTATAATTACTTAAATACAATAATGACCTTTCAACTTTGCACTTGTAATGCTAATTTTCCCTCTTGAGTTGCAAAGTACTTCATAAACACAATAAGAGAAAAAATGAAACATCAGTCTAACTTGCTAATGTAAGGTGCAGGAAAAGCATAGGGAGGTTTAGTGTCTGGCCAAACACTCCATATCAACACTCAAACAGTGCCAAGAACAGAACACCGAGATCCTAGTTTAAATTTTTCAATTTTAACATTTAATTACTTTCTAAGAAGCCTTCCTTACACATACCTTCAGCTATATGACAGCTCTTGGGTATAAAGTCAGTGTGATTCATTCTGCTTTAAGCAGCTTGTGGTCTTGCTAATGTGATTATATTCAGGTCATTGAGCAATACCTTCATGGAAAGTGAAACTACCATAACATACTGAATCAAGATCTTGTTGAATTGCTGTCAGATATATGCTGGAGGATAAGTTTTCAACTCTTGCTCATATAAGACCACATATTTAGCTGGGTCATACTGGTGGTTTGGATCAAATGGCAGTCTGTTACACACACACACACACACACACACACACACACACACACACACACGGTTTCTTCCAATGCAAATAAGTTATCAAGTGTGCTTTTCTCCACAGAATTTAAAAAATTCCTACGTGAAGAAAGATGTCACAATAGGGATTCCATTTGCAGAATCAGACATCAGTGAGTTACCAGCCTGACAGCACACATGTTTTTATAAATCCATACAGCAGATAATTACACTTTTTTTTTTTTTTTTTGGCTGAGGAGTTTAAAGATTTTAACAGTGACATTTCTGAAATCATGGTTTTATAAAGACTCAAGTGCTTTACGGCACTCAGACTTAAAATATAAAGTAAAAATTTGTCCAAATGTTGAAAAACCAGCAATTTTCATTTACACTTTTAAAATTAAATGCAGATATTTTTAAATCAAAACACAATTTTCTGGTACATTTACAAAGACTGCTGTCAGATAGGGAGACAGCATAGTCTTTATGGAACTTTGTGTTCTCTCAATAACAATCTCTTTCAAATGGTCAAACATTTGTTTGACCATTTACAAGAGATTGTTGTTGAGAGAACACAAAGTTTGTTTTACATATATATTAGCAGGCAGTTTACATATATATTAGCAGGCAGTTTCTTTATGGGTTTATAGGTTCTTTATATATCTGTTTACATATATATTAGCAGGTAATTTCTTTATGGGTTTTTTTGTTACAAAAATAGAAAGACACACCCTGCAATACAGAATGTAACATCAAACAATACTATTGCTCATCAGTCTAGAACACTGAATACCAATATACTGTCTCGGAAGTGCCTATTTGGCTGCTGTTAAATAGAACAAGAAAAGAGTTTAACTACTTTTTAGTTCCAGTATTGTTTTCATACTTCCTCTAGTTTCAGGGATCAGTCTGACCAGCTGTCACAAGCTGCAGGAAGCAATTTTTTTCTTTGGCTGGTCCAAATAATTGTTATCCAACTAATTTCTTTCTTCAGCTATTCAGCTGTCTCATAGCCAAATATTAAAAGACCAAAGGAAAGTCTTTATTTTTCTGCACACAGAGTTACTACACTACAACTAGTTTGTTTTCATGAGTAACATGGGTCTTAAATGGTCAGATCGATATGACCATGTTTTAAATGTTTTTTTAACATGTAATGTGAGAATCTGTATTCTATTTACAAAGAATTATTGTTGAGTTGGGATTAATTTTTGCAAATTAATAGCAAAACTTTTCTTCGTGCATTAGATTTCTTGAGTGTGCATCTGCCTTAATGACTAAATGTAATACTTTGAAGTGAGGGCTATTTAGTTGTTAGTATTCTCTCCTAATGTTCCCAGATTATTTTTTATTTTGCTGACAGTCAGGATAGAAGCAACAACGTTTTCAATTCAGCCTGAGGTAGGCCTCTAAGAGTAATTACTGGCTTTTAGGTAGTTTAAATTTTTTTAATTAAAAAAAAAGTTTAAGAAGCCCCACAACACCAAAACTAGAACAAACCTTAACTCAGTATTATAAGTCAAAAATTTTCCTATGTATGTAAGTCAAGAGTTTGTTCCTGACATTAATTATTACAAGGATGAACTATCCCCAGTGATAACATTCGGGGGAACTGCACATCACAGTCAGCAACTCAGTCCTAGTAGCTCTCAGTGACAAGGCTTTGGGAATGATGTGTTTGAGGGGCAGTAATGGCTTCTGGCCTGGGAAAACAAGGTGTTAGCTGTTCTGCAGCTATTTCAACCTATCACAGTTAATTTCAACTGAAACAGGTAGAAATTATAAATGTTTGTTGAAATCAGCTGATTTGTCACTTCCCTTTCTCCTTCTTTTCATAAAAGCTATTCACAAACTCAGAGAAACAGTTCACATTTAAACTCAATAAGAAAACTTGCAAAATATGCTTTGCAACAATACTATGTTTGGACTTGAAAGGACTCCAAACAAGAGCTCAGCAGCAGTGTATTGTTCATCCTACTGCTATTTATCCTAACATTATTGAACCTGCCTTATACCTCTGTAAGGAAAAATTGTACTTTTCAGATACAGCACATTGTAGAGCACAAAATTCATTTTTGAATATAAGCGAAAAAATCTCAAGAAATCACAGAAGAAGTTGAAGTTGAATTATTCTGTTTCTGGGAAAGAATTTCTACCCAGAAGCATTACTTTACATATAATTATTTGACAGGTAATGACAAATAACCTAATGATTAGAGAGTTGTCATTGCCATCCAGTTGCCAGCAATAGGAAACATCTGTATCCCTACATGGAAATAAGTGCCACGAAACCAGATTTCAAAATCAAATGTGCAAACCATGCTTACCTCATTGTATAAATTCTTGTTGCACTTCTGGAATAATCACATATTTATGTTTTAGAAGATAAGGAAATAATACAACTCAAGAGCTACCATCCTAAAAAATGACTATACAACAGAGTGTGAGAACTTTAACAAGCAATGATAAGTCACTTATAGAAAGTTCTCTAAATAATATCACTCACAAGTGTATTGAAAAAAGTGGTAATAATACATGAAAGCCAGGAATGTAGTTTGTCATTTCAGAACAACTTTATATGTCAGACTGCCAGATAAATATTTACAACACACTCCAACTTAACTGAACTTATATGACTTCAATCAAGGGAAACTGCTTCCAGACACGAAGGTTGTGAAACACGTTATCAACTTTCCAGAGCCTGCCTTCAAAATCACATTGAAAGTGGAGAGCCACACGGCTGTCTAGTGTTATACAGACTTAGAAACACTGATAGGAAGCTTATTAAATCCTCCCCAGAGGGGAAAAAAAAGAAGCAGGATTGTGCTGCTATCATATTATTTAATAAAAACTAGAGAAGGTTGTTCTTTATGTATGATTCTTATAACCATGCCTGGGAACACCAACCTGTGGCATAGGAGGCCATGTAGATTGCAGAGGCTTTGAATATGGATAGTAAAAATCACCCTGAAAAGTGAGAACAAATACAGAGAGGGTCTGTGCAGCAGGCCTCTAGTCACATCTGCAGGGTCGTCTTCTTTTAAAAGAAACGTGACTACTGCTACACTGGAGTGGAAAGGGAAAGCACAGCAGTTAGAAAAGGCTGAAGGAAAGCAAAGACCAACAAAAGTTGCCACTTACAGCCACAGTCAGAACCAGCTACAAAAATTATAATTATTTGAGATCAAATCTTTGAAATGTTAATGAGGAAAAAGTGAAGAATGAACAAGTTTTTTAAGAAATGTCACATTTTTTGACATAATTATTATTCTCTTATTAATAGACTAAGTTAACACATTGTACGCAATTATCATGCAAAGGATCTTTTACCCTGCTAAGCGTAAAAAAGAAGAGGTTAACTATTCCAGGTATCACAGAACCTTGCAATTAAGGCATTAGGTCATGTACAATAAATTCTTCAAGTTTCAGTTAAAGTAGTGTTTTGGTGTTAATTACTACTTTGGAGAATCACTGGAAATGTTGAGAATTCAAAAAATTCCAAATAGGAAATCCTTCCTTTAATTAAAATGTCTGGTTATTTTTATTTGTTTTCTGTTCTCTGAAATGTAGGCATAACAAAAATACTAGTGATAAAAACTGGAAATTACTTCTGCTTCATTTGTTTGAACTTTGGGTTTTGTTAAAGAAAAGCTGAAATATAACATGCAATACTGATTTTCTAACCTTTCTTCATCATGGGTTTATGCTCATCTGGAAAAAGCAGAAAGGAAACAAATAGCCTCTTAATTATTTTTCTTGCAACATTGGTGGATTTATTCATTCATACCCAGTATTAGCTATTACTACTCCTACTTTATGCCACAGCTCAAGGTTGGTTATTTCTGTTACTACTGAATAACAATTATTCTACTCTAGTGAAGACTATAAAACATAATAAAAAGTAGCAACATGAATAGGAAATTAAAAATATAATTGGCACCACTGTATGTATAAATACATATACAAAGCCGTGAGTTTAGGAATATTACTGCCAAATTATCTGAAATTTGCTCATCGTGTCCTACAATGACAATGTGCTCCATTACTACCAGCACTGTGAATATGTCAGTTCTCAGCATCTAAGCTGATGTACACAGTACAAGTGAAAAAAGCCAAAAAAGGCAGACTCATAGAGTATTCCCTTACTTAGTACTTTAAATGCTTTTAAGTAAACCTGAAGGGTAGTGTATGTTGTTCACAGCAGCCTTGTGAAAACCTTGCCACTGTCCAGCCTATTGTTCTGGGAAACACAGGTTAAGATTACTGTAATTTAGATTCCCAACTGAGACTTAATTGGAGTTTTGGAACATTGGTCATGATGCATAGCAAGAGAAGTAGGTAGAATCACATCCTTGACCTAATGAAAGGATGGGCAAGTTGTATTAGTTCTCCCACCTATCTAAGTTCTTTTTTTTTACATTCCTGCTTAGCTCCTAAGTAAATTAAATTGATTGATTTAACTTACAAAATTCCAAAGAAAAGGACTAGGAGAAGTCCTTCTAACCCACAGCAAAAATGTAGAGGTGTTTTCCTTTTTCCAAAACCAGTCATGGGAGTATAAAACAAATTCATGTGTGGCCCAAATCTCCCCCAAAACAATTCAGTGGTTTTCCTTACTATTGAAGTAGAAGCCCAACACCAAAGCTAGATGCATTTGCCATGTCATTAACCAGTCAGACAAACAGTTTCATTTGAGTTTGCTATGGTCACATGTACAACTCTGTTTTTTTGTACAACAGCCACACAAATTTGACTATTTTTTTTACTTTTGAACTTCTTTGTCCCTCAATCTGTTTTATTTTAACACGAACTGTCAGAAGAACAAGATACTCTGAAACCCCACTGCCGTCTCTTGCGGGTGAGATAATCAATGTTACAGGCCTGTTGCTCTTATCTTTGGGGAGTGTTTAACAGCATGATGGGAGTTCCATTTTGATTTGTGACTGCTTCATCTGGGTGGCCCAAGAAGGCCATGAAAGGTGTGAACAGACAGCTGCTACATTTATAAAGCAAAGAGTTTGTTCTGAATCTTAGGTTTTAATTTTTGAGGCAAGTATAATCTTGGAATTACAGCAAGTCAGATCTTGGGATCAAACTTGTGTGTGTGTGCCTGCACATCCCACATCTGATATGATTTGTTTAAAGGGGGATTCAGTCATCCAAAACTAAGTCTGTCTGTAATAGTTCATCCAAGGAATATTTTCAAAAAGGATGCACTAGAAAATGCACTTCCTCTTGTAGCATAAGCAACAGAGCGCTGGTAGGGTCATGGGGATATTCTGATGGTAACTCACAATTAAAAACAAACAAAAAATAAATTTTCTGTTGTTTGGTATCTCTCAAATATCTTTTTAAAAAGATTTTCCTTTCAAGCATGGCCTCTGCCACTGTTGCTTGTAATGTGATGTGAACAATGAAATAAAAATAATAGCATTTTACACACAATGAAATAAAAATAATAGCATTTTACACAAGAGGCCTTAGGTTTCTGAAATATTTCAGGCACAATGGTATATTTAAATCTGTTGAAATGTATGGGGAAATATGGGCATGAAGATATGAAGAAATGGGCAAGAAAATTACTGTTAAAAGCTCTGAACCTCAGAAAGTATAATCTCTACTGGTCATTTCAAAAAGTATGTCCAACCCTGACATCATTTATTGTTTTCTACTGAAAAGAGAAACACATTAACAGATTATGCCTGGTTTTGGTTGTTAGGGCCATTGTTCAATTAAGTGGACTTCAGCTGAAGGTTTAAGTTGCAAGATAGTTAGGAAAGTTGATGACCTACAGGAAAATGTAGAGTATGCATGGTGCTGAAAGGCAAGAGAGTGAAGTTTGACTCTATTAAGATGGATGTGGAGTGATTGATAACATGTGTGAGAATGTAGATACGACTGTTGAACACGGAAGCAGAGGAGACAGGGAGAGTATTTTTACTCATTTCTAAATTCTAAAGACAGGAGGGGCATTGCGCTCTCCTCTAGTTTGCTGTGACAAATATGATTTTTTAAAAATCTATGTCATCACAATTAAACCTAGAACATCTGAAAGACCACAACAGGAACTAGATCCACCACAAAGCCTTCTTATTTTTTAAGTGAAATCCCATTCTTTTTGCACAGAACCACAAAAAAAAGCTGTCATCATCCGTTACAGACACTTTGAAACATAAAAGCTCATGAATGATCTTTTGTCTTTTTACAGAGCTATCTTCATTTTGTCTGTAAGGTCTACCTGGAGAACTAAGAAAAAAGCCAAGAGGATTTTGACATACGCACACAAATAAAGAAACCCTCTGCCCTCTAAACTAGGTTCTTAGAAATAATTCTGCACCTACTCCTTAAGACATTTTAAAATGTTGTGTCTGTCTTCCAACCATAAATGGTTACATAATGGTTACATGCTGTTATTCATATGTTCATACGTGTATGTATATGTTTTATACATGTATGAACATACGAAAATGTTGTATACATATATGTATACGTTCATACATATATGTTCATACATATGTTTTTCTTAAAACCAGTGGGTTTAATTTACTGCAATCAGTAGACTCTCAACCACTAAACAATGGAAATCCATTTAAATTTTTTTAACCTCAAGTAAACATTAAAAGTCTGATAGAAAAAAAAAATAATCTACACAATTCAAATCAGTCAAGCATTCTCAAACTTCTAGGTGTTACAGGAATCCATTTTTGAACCTAATTTTCCAATGCACTCCTAAAAGCTTTCATGTAAGTTGCTTTCTCTGTTCTTAAGAATCATAGAATAGTTTGGGTTGGAAAGGATCACTTAGCTCCAAATCCCCTGCTATGGGCAGTGACATTTTGCATCAGACCAGGCTACTTCAAGCTCCATCCAATCTGTCCTTGATCGCATCCAGGAATGGACGTCCACAACTTCTCTGGGCAACTTGTTCCTGTGCCTCACCACCCTCACAGTAAAGAATTTTCCTAATACCCAAACTAAATTTACCCCCTTTCAGTTTCAGTTGGTGCCCCTTTGCCCAATCACTATTTTCATTACCATTATTTTGTCAGATAATATCTTCACCTTTGAGCTTTTCCAAAATTCTCCATTATATCTTGAAGTAGCAGCCTGGTATCCAGGATGGCCTTAAGGAGTGCTGGCTCTACCATATTTCAGCACACAGCTGTGTAACCCACATCAGCTACTTTTCCTTTTCTCTCTGCACTGTGACAGCAGGCCCATAAGCTGGCTGCCCTTACTACAAGAGGTAAAAAGTTGCAGGAAGATCCCTCTGCATCTTGTGGAGAGTTCAAGAGTGTATCTTGATATTCAAAAGGCAAGATAAATCACTGATCTAAAGACAGTCTTTCCTCCTTAAGCACCATAATCTTCCTCAGTCTTGTCTCTACACAAAATATTTTTTACTACTGTTAAAATTTTCCTGCAAGTCATATACCATTCAATGAAAAAAAAATTAATTAATAAATAGATTTCAGCAACTTATTGCACTTCACACCATGAGCAAGCATGTCTGGAAAACGTTCTAGAACTATTTTCTCCTGCCTTTTTCAGATTATTTGTCATGAAATTTTCAGCATTTCACACAGTATTTTCTGGTTTATATCTACTGCTTCACTGAAAATATACTTTAATCTGCTTTCCACTTTCAGCTTTTCTCTGAAAATTGATGAAATTTTCTGTTTAAAGCTGAACAAATGCAAAGAAGGAAAGAATAAGCTATGACCTTAGCTGTGAGCTATCTTTGCATGTCAAAATTTAGACACAGTATGCAAGTAATTTGACATTGAATAACCTGAGTTTTGGAATCACTTTGAGTGTAAGCATACAGATGTTTTCTGTATCATCTTTGAGAAGTGTAAATGTAAGTTTAGCAGTAAGGAACTCCAGGTTCTTCCGCTTGATTTATTGTCAGATTTGAGGAAATCAGTTCTTTAAACTCCTATTTTTTCTTCATTGAAGGTTTAAAGTACTCATCTATCATGACCCTGCTTTGAGGTGAATGTTTTTGGTAATGCAGGAAAGGGTGGCTCATTATGCTCGCACTTGGCAGGTCCCTGCTGCCACTCTTCATCTGCCTTTGCTCACTGCAGAGCCTTCACAAACCCTTCCTTTTCCAGCTTCCTCCAGCCAATGGAAGCAAGCCCTACACCCTCCAAGACAGAGTCCAGCAGAGCATGCATTATTCTGAGGCTGCTTCTAGCCCACTGTGATAACATTCACCATCTCTGGGATGCTTATTATTTGTACTGTTTACTTTTCCCCCTTAATATCATCACTTAACAATGAAACTATGCCATATTTACATGTGCAAAATATTGCTTCCTTACAATTGAACAGACCTTACAATTTTGTCTTCATCTTAACACATGCAAACAGATTTTCAAAAGCACTTCTTGTTTGGTCCTCATGAATTCTCTCCCAGCTGAACATTCTTTTTATGCTTTTTCATGTTTGGCTTAAGTCACATCATATTATGTTAAAAAATTTTGGCTCCATTTCATAACATTGAGGCAGAAAAGCTCATAATAAGTTGATTTACAATCTGTACAAAGACCTTACAGAATTTAGAAGCCCTGGTCCTCATTGCAGTGTGCATATCTATGAGAACATATGCATGCATATGCATATGTGTGAGTGTGTGTGCACACGTATGTTGTACATATGTGTATATTTTGTTACTGCAATGGGTCAAGTGCTTGAATGTTTGAATATTTCCAGCTATGTCTACTTTTTTTCCAGCCAAAATACCCTGACAGCAAATATATCACTAGCACAATCAGTAGAAGAACATACCAGAGTAACTGCCTCTCTCTTCTGCTAATACAAAGATGTTTCTTAGTAAAACTTTTATGCAGAAGTACCTTTTTGAAAGAAAGCAGGAGAGAGAAAGTAGGGACAGGAGAAGAAAGTAAAAGATCTGTGCAGTATTTAATCTTAACAAGTTTCTACACTCCTCTGCTGATTCTAACTTAAAGATTTCTCTAATATTTTTAGAGGATAAAACTGGCACATATTTGTCAGGGTGAAATAAACACTGTTATTTTAAGCAAAGAATACATATATGTTTTTAAAACCTCTTGGCATGTTGAAGAGTGAGACACCAGGGAAATAGAAGTGTCTGGTTTTTGTAAAATTCCTCTGGTTTCTACAAAGATCTCTGACCACAAAGGTTTACAAGGGAAAAGAAAGTATAATGAATTCTCTCCTAACTGCTTATGCTTCATAGACCTTAACTTTTTGCAAAATATGTCCTGATTATTAGTATAAGGCATACTTAAAAAAAAAAAAACAAAAAAAACCCCAGAAATTTGGCTAAAAATAAGTAGGAATCATTAGTATTCAGATGTTTTACTTTTCCCCTTATGCCATGACTAAGTTGATTAGTCAAGTACCCTAATGTTGTTGAATGTTTATCTGAAATTTATGCTACACTGTGGTTATAGAATGTTGAAAAACGGGTTGATAACATTGGTTTTTACATTGCTTTTCTGATGTACATTTCTTAGTAGCTTTTACTTAATCCATTTCAATCTTTTTCCTTGCCTTCCCAGACCTTTTCGTCTTCAATTTTACTATTCTCCAAAACCTTTTAGCAGGTGACTGACTCTATGTTAAATTTTACGTGTGAGAATGCAAAAAGTTCTAGATGTTTTGGTACCTGCTCGTTTCTTAGAACAAGCAGAAAATGGCCATCTGCCTGTCCCAAGATAAATTTTAAATTATATGAATGAGACAAACCTGATACACTCCACAAATATACCTTAGTGATGGCTTTGGTCTCCAAATCTAAGTAATTTTTGCATTGCAATGTTCAGAACAAAATATAGAAAGATAAAACATTCATGGGTTAGTCAAAACATCTTGAGGCTCTAGGATTTTGAGCCCAGGTTTCAAAATGAACTATTCATTTAGAAGTGCCGTTGTGATTTGGATTTAATCAGCATCTAGTTGTTTATCAAATATTTTTCCTTTCTGAATTAGGCCTTTCATATGCTTGTTTTTAGCAGACATAGGTCTATAAGCCCTGGAGGTGTAGGCAGTTGCAGTGCCAAACCTGTTAGCAGAACTTCTGTATTTGATGTAACTCTCAGGAAGCACTGGCAATCTGAAATGCAGAGCCTGATAATGTGGACTAGGCAGAGCTTACTTGCATTACCAAAGGCAGGGCTGAATTTACAAGCCTGTCAATCAGCTAACTAGGGGTTCACTGTCCCCCTAAGAAAGTTGTTGGTGTCCATCGAAATGTGAAACAGTGAGTGTGCAAATTTAATCTGCCGTCTTTCATATAGGCACACCTACATATAGGCCTGTCAGAGGGCAGCCATCCATGACTAATGGATGAGTGCATGTCCAGTAACTTAAAAACATGTAAACCCAGAAAAAGCATTTTTAAATATTGTTATATTTTAAATATTGTTTATTCCGTTGCTCTGGCTCTTCACATTCCTTTCACAGATAAGGAGCGTTTTTTTCTCAAAGCTTGTGTATATTTGTGTCAAGGAACTATGACATGGCCTGATGATGAGGACAATTGTACAAACCAGTCTAAAATGCCAGTAAAATTGGGTCTGTCAGAGATAGGTCTGCTGGGTATTAAATTTGAATGAGACTACACTCTGGTGACATAAATGTTCTAATAACAGCCTTGGCATAGCCACACACTTGCATCTTAATCTAACTTGTCAGGCTTGTCATGAAGTAAACTGTGTGCATTTTATGTCAAGACAATGTATAGCATATAGAAAACCAGATCATTTCCACACAAGAAGCTAAAAAAGATGGAGTAAATCACCAGCTCAGTCTTATGATCACTTGGATTGAACTGCAGCCTATACATTTTGTCACCCTCTGCTTGTAACAATAGGAAATAAAAAAATACAACTTATTATGACAAAAAAGTAGGTAGGATTCTCCTTAATCACATTCACTTGGGATCAATGCTCAAGCAAGAAAAAGGGATAATTAAATACTATTAAAATGTGAATGTTCTACAAAGTTCTTTGTGACATCTGTTAGCTACATCTTTGCACTCCACAGAGATTACTTCAGTGGGTATATGCCACTAGTTCTTATTCACTACTCTTTTTCTAAATGTAAAGTCATAATACTAACCTCTAGGAGCTTTTCAACCACAAAATGAAGTATTTATGTGCCATAACATTGGCATGTGTTTAATACACATTGTAGTGTGACATCTCTACAATCTGCCATTATAGTCCTCAAAAATAAGTGCATCTAGTACATAATTTTATCCTGAGATGGATGCGCCTAAAACGTGTTTCCCTGTCAGCCTACACTTTAAGGTCTTCATTCCTCCAATGTCTCTGAAAAGAACAGAAGTGCATTCAGCAGTAGAGCACAAATATGCTGGAGGCAATGTTCACAAAGGTATTTAGACAACTGCTCCTAATTAGGTACCTAATTTCTTGTGAAATTTGCAGACAGACTGCGTTTGTCCAAGGTTAAGCTGTAAACCATAATCTCCTTGTAATACCTGGCTTCAGCAGTTTGCATGTGGTCACACAGGAAATTTTTGACAGAGCAGGGAAGTGACTTTTGCAAATTTATATCAACACTAAAGCTACCAGGTCATCTGTCCTCTACATTATCTCTCAGTTTTGTCTACCTAGTGCTCCTTCCTTGATATTTATTTGGCTGGTTCCTAAGTCTCCATGTCTCAGTGGACCCACTGCTTATGAGAAAATGCCTTATATATTATCTTTAACAAAATCACTCTTACCACAAACAAGTTATTTGAAAAGCAGCATGGATATCCCCAAAGAGGATTAGCAGAGTCTCCTGCCAGCAGACTGACAGGTTCTCATTTGTTTCCTACTCTTTCTGTAAGAATCAACACTCATCAGCATGTTGGGATGTCAATGCCACAGTTAAAAAACCTAAGACAAGAGCATTCAGGTAAATTTCAAAGTGGGCAAAATTCACAAATTGGGGAGAAAAAAAGGGAAAAAAGTAAAAAAAAAAAAAAAAAAAAGAGGGGGAGGAAAAAAAAAGAAAAGGAAAGCTTGTTCAGTGTTTTCAGAGCTGCAACCAATAAATAAATTGATTGTTCCCAAACCTCACACTTGTGTACAATTGCCAGCCTATTATCTGCTCTGAGGAAAGAGAAGGGAATTGAGGACTAACCATAACCCTCAGCTCTCAACCTGTTCCAAGACTGATACAAATGGTCCATCAGATGAGACAGCTCTGGTTTAGAAGCTAAACAGATCTGATAGTTCAATAAACAAATATGTCCATCTTCTGATGAGAGTCTGTTAGCTCTGATAATGGTACGATGCCGGCACAGCTTCACACATCCTGAAACAGCCTGTTTGTGTACAACCTGGCATGACAGATAAAACTTTCCTGCATTTACCCATACCCACCAGTACCACCTTACATCTGTCCATGTCCTAGTCTTCCCTTTGTGGCAGTCCAGCCACCTGATGTCCTGCAGAACTGAAGGGATCTGGGCTCAGGGGAGGGTTCAGGCCCAACAGATCCCAGAAATTCAGGGGAAAATAAGGCACAGGCATTCTTCCTGGTGCTCACACTGTGATTCACAAAGCCAGTAGCCCACAGGAGAATCAAAGGACCTATTATATTGTCGCACAGTCCTCTATGTGGACAAGTGAAGCTGTAGTTCCTTAGGAAGAAATAATTACCAAGATCCAGAGACTCCATGTCAACCACAGAGTGTACAGATTTCAGGCATGTCTACACAGCAAAGGTGAGAAAGGTTTGAACCTATTTGAAGTGAAGCACTTATTTAGAGTCCAAGTGTTGATTTGGTGAGTATTTGTTCATACATTTCCTGTCCTAGATATTCAGAGAATATGTTGAACAGCTGATTAACCTTTAAACTTGGATAGGTCCCTTCCCCATTCTAGAACAATAACTCCTTGAAATTAGTTTTAAAGACATAAAAGCCTGGAGTGGTTTATAATTAACTGCTAATAGGTAGCTACATGATTTAGAAAGGTTTAATAGATTTAATTAAATTACTTAAATATTTACATTGCTCTAAACATGTGTTCTGAACTTAGCATGATACTTGGTTTTGTGATTAATTTTTAAAACCCTTTTATTAATATAAATAGGTTAAAAGTTACGTATACATTAGCAAGTGTAAAAGGTGAATGTTTGCACATCTTTTTCCTTAGGAAATGAATGTGGTTTCCTCAGCAGATGTTTATAATGAATGGAAAAGTTCCTGCCTGGAAAGAATTTTACAAAAACTGTTATTAACAGAGTTAAGCCCTTAGATTTTTATCTTTGTTTGACCTGCTGCTTGTGTGTTAAAGATGTAGGGATGAGGCATAGCTGTTTATTTTCCTGCTTTCTGGCAGGTTGCTGCTTTACTGTGTGCAAACAAATAATTTTATAATCATAAACGACAAATAGAAACAGACTGTTCCAAATACTACACCTTTGGGTTAAAATTTATTATCATGAATAAAATTGGTGACTTTCATTTGCATTTCATCTGGCCATGGCAGGAGCAGCTGTGGTGCCACCTGGAACTAGAGAGATGAAAAAATTAGGTGCCCCACTAGAAGAAAACCTCATGGCAAAAAGCCCAAGTAACACGAGGGATGGGTGAGTTTGGAAGAATCATTGGAAGTTCTTGTGTGAAGAACTATATGTCTACAAAAGTAAGGGAAGAAACCCCCAGTGAGAATGGGAGAAAAAGGTATCAGACACCAATGTGATGATATCATGGTCCTGAGAAAGCTTGCTGGGATCTGGTTCCTGATCTTGTGAGGTTAGAAACACCAATTCCCTGTTCCTGGGTCTGAAAAAAATACCATCAAAGTTGCAAAAAGCAGTATTTTCTCCTCCAAAGTGGCTGAGTCAACACCATGATGCTGTGAGCCAGGAGTTCAGGCAGACCTCAAGAAAGGTCTTTAAGTAGCCATCAACATGGCCAAAATGGCCAACACGACAAACATGGCCAACACGGTCAACATGGCCAGCATAACCTTTAGCTCCAGCTGCTGATTGCCTGAATACATTCACCTTATCCTTTAGCCCCTATTCATTAACCCATGTAAGCAACTATTATTAGACACCTGTTAAAACTAAGAAAATGGGGAAGATGAACTTTAAGTTATTTTCTGGAAGTTCCCCAGTTTTATCCACTTTCTCAGTTTATTAAAAAAAAACAAACAAACAAAAAAAACCTGATAAAATAGCATGACAAGAAACTCAGCAGTATATTGGAGGAGGCACGGATTGAAGTTGTGGTTAGTTACTTTGTTTCATAACACATTGTGAAATATTCAAATATTCTTCATTTTTTGAACAATACAAAAGATTACAAAGGCAACAGTGACTCACAGATTTTATTTCATGAGAGGGAAGTCATACACAAATTGGAGCTAAATTGGATTTTGGCCCATTAAAAAAAAAATAAGGTCTTCATTATTGCTTCTGTACTTTCATTTTTTTGCTAATTCCTTTGAATCACAGCAAATAGCAAAATGAACTGTGAAATATGCACACACAAAACTCCTCCCCATATTTAAGTTTCTGTATTGATAAATAAGCTCTACAATGAGAGTCTCAAGGAATTGCTAATTTTATCTGTGCTATTATTCACTTACATATTTAATTTGTGGGGGTTTGTTTGTTTGTTTGTTTGTTTATGTACCACCATAGTTCGTAAAAACAGGGTCAAATTATGCCAGGTGCTTTTATATAGATGAGCAATAAAACAAGAATCCCAATTCCTAAATCTGAGGATTGCCTGGATACATACCAAATCTTCAATGACCTGCTGAAGAATAAATATGTTCAGAGACTGGACTGTGACAGAGTATGACTTTTGAAGAATTGATTGAAAAAAATGAGGTAAAAGTAAAGCTAAAATAATGACTGAATATTCAGAATTAATCTTGTTTCACTGTGTTTGTCATTAGGTAGAACTATGGAGTATGTGTGGTCTTGGCAAGCTTCAAAGGGTTTACCAAAGGGTTACTGTTAGAGTGATCATATGATGGAGAGATTTTAAATACCTGCATGTCAAGTGAAGAGAAAGAAGGCTTTTAAATAAGATAATATAATAAAATATTTCATATGGATGATCTAAGATGTTCATCTGCAAGCTGCTTTGGAACTATATTATTTTATATTAACAACGCAAATGTATTTTGTACTGCGGTGCTAAATATAAACCAGGCATCACACAAGCTGTTATGCAAGCACCTCCATTCAGCTTGGCCAGCAAATTTCAGCGCTGACCCCACAACACCCCATCTCTAGGGCCTCTCTTACACTGAGAATGCCAATTGTACTGAACTGTGGGAGCACTTATACTGTAGAGAAGAGGCTAAAATGAGACTCACCAAACTTATATTCACTTGAGATCAAAGGCAGAATGTGAGTTCCACTCTCCAGACATCAAAGACCAGTGCAGAGCCCACTGTGCCACTTCAACCTGAAATTATGTTTGCATTGTGTACATTGGGAAGTTTACAGCTTTTATGTCAAAGTGCAATGCAAGAAATTCAGCTAGCTAAAAGTAACACATAATAATAGTAGTAGTAAAAGCAGTAATCATTATCACTATCATCTGGACTTGATCAGCAAGAACAATGCTAATTAAAACAAATTCTTTTTTTTTCCTCCAAGATTTTATGTTACATAGACAAGGAAAATGATTGAGTAGAAAGACTTTATTCACAGACTATTAAATCAATATAAGTGTCTTTCCAATAGAATTTGATCACACTCTGACATAAGCGTCACATGATTTTACTGTTTCATACAGAAAGACCTCAGAGTTGATGCTAGTTAAACCTAAATTTAAGATTATAAGACACCACAGTTCTGTTTTCACACCCTTTGAAATTACCAGAAAGATTCCTCACAGTTTCAGGCTAGTGGGTAAGTGGAAGATCTTTCCATTGATGTGGTTATGTTTTCTCTTATTCAACATCCACATTTTTCTGCAAGTGGATTCATTGATGCCAGTGTGAAGACTTCACCAGTGTGACCCAAGTAGGCAAGTTAGACCTGCAGTGTTTTGCTCTCCAGAGAAGAGACGATTCAGACAGGTGGTTTTATAAGTCGGAGGAATGACAATAACATGCATGGACCCAGACTTGTGCACGTGCACAAGTCAGGCACTCACCCAACTTTAACACAATTTTGATAATGCACAGAAACATGTTGATGTTACTTTGTTATGTGGCAGCAAGACAAGAGTGAAGAACACAGATTTTTATCTAGTCCAATGGTATTTAGCCTTTTTTTCATTTTATTTGGGACACCATGTGAAAAAGCTTAAGTAGAGATGTGTAGACTTAACTACAGGATCATCTAAGAAATCCTATGCAAATTTGTTCACAAGAAACCCCTCAGAAGTAATGAAGCCCATTTCTAAACATCAGTACCAATGATCTGGACAGAGAAAAATGTATCTTCCTTCCAATAATCAACCTGAGTTTTCTGCTGCAGAAACAAGTGTGTACGGGGCAGACAAGGTGTACAGCACACACCTGGGTACAACAAGCTTGGTGTTCCAATACCCTGAGGCTTAGATTCAGTAATATATGATTGCCTCTTTCACCTGTAGGAGCTTTTCACTTGTTAACCATATCAGAAGGTGTTGTGAAGCATCTGGCAAAAAAAAAAATTATTAACCCAAAGTCCAGAGCCAATACACAAAATGAAAACTTTAACTCTGGAAAAGCTACAAAACAGAAGGCATAGTAAGCACAAACAAATGTACTTAAAAACTTACTTTTGATCACTGTAAAGTGTGCTACAATACAAAGCCTCTCTTCTGACACTGTAAGCTTTTGGTACAAGGGATTACTTTATAATTCACTTCCATCTTGTCGCCATGTAATCATCTGGCTGGTTGGTATGGATTTCTCTACACTGACCATTCACCCCTCTGTCTGCAGCCAGGTTTGACCCAAGGCCATAAATCAATGCTGTTAGCTCAGTTTTTATTGAAAAAGTGGATGCAATACACTGATAAACAGTTCTAGTTAATAAAAGATATAGGACAAAATAAGCATAAGAACTGATTTGAATCAATAGTAGTCCAGCCTCCCAAGCTGTGAGGAAGGCACATTTTCAAGAAGCAAACAATAAGCTACTGATCACATTATGCCTAGTATACTGATCATTGTATCTGAGCCTTGAACATATATAAAAATATACCTATACTTGAACATATAAAAAAAAAAGAACTATTTGAGCATTTTAGTAAATGAATGTAGAAATACAGAAGGAAACAGTATTTTTAATATATCCTAAACTTCTAGAATTTCAGAAAAAAAGTTATTCAGTTTCAGGTTTTGGCATTAGTCTGTTTGAATTATTTTATTTTATTAAATTTTTAATGTAATATTTCTCAAAAACTAAGTATTTACAAGAAGGTGACACTGAATTAAGACTACATGCATGTTTTCATTAAAATTTCCTGTGTTTTTTCTGTCCTATAAAGCCTTTATTCAACTGGTGAAGAAAATCATGATCATTCTGAATAAGAGTATATCATCCATCCAAGTCTATCTTTAACAGTACCCTCTGTCTCTCTAATATAAGGGTACAGTCATTGCTTTTTGAATATTCCCACTCTTAAATGCCTGTACTGAAAATGTACTGAAAATATTTTGTTTCTTTCAAAACAGATCTTAAAGAATAATGAAACTTAATTTCAAATTTGATTTTTAATAATGGCAGGGTTACAAACGCAAAGCCTGAAATAGAAGTTTTTACAGGTAAGGGCACAACTTCGGTGCAACCAGAACTGTGCAGCAGAAGCCCCTGGCTCCAGCTCGGATCAGAGACTAGTGAAGCATTGTCAACATCAGTCACAGCTCTCAGGGCTACAGCCAGAGTAGTTCCCATGGACATTTAAGGCAAGAGAGATGGAGCAACTGGGGAAAAAGACAGTCAGATCACTGCTAACACTGGGGGTTGGGATAGGAGCAAGGAGCAGAAGCTGATTGTACAAAAAGTTATCACATAGCATGGTGCCTTTTTATGTCACAGTGGATCTCAATTCAAGGCAGCCACCACTAAGATATATGGCTCAGAAATGGAGCAAAAAAGGGTTTATATGTGTAGAAACAAGACCTGCATCCACAGCTGACTGCAGAAAAGGCAGGCTGAAATTAAATCAGTTGTGTCAGCCAGACACAGCAGCTAGTAATCTCCCATCATAAAATTAGTGACAGTAATACACAATATAGACAAAAGTGCTAGAGTCTCAGAATAAACAAGGTGGCACAACAACAGATTAGCTGTGATTAGACCACCTTTGCTGGCTTACAGAAGTTCAAACTCCATGATGTTTTGTAGCTCTATGCCAAAAAGCTTTGGAATAGCTTGTTTTAAATACAGTTTTAAAGTGGGTGGAAAAATTCTTGGTGGTCATAATGACTACACCTTCCACAAATGACAGCAAAAAGTTATTTTAATCTCTCTTGTTAATCACTCACTAAGCTTTGCTTTCTTTCTAGGTAGTATTGTTTTAACATTTATGCCAATGGAAGCCTTGCCAATATTTTCACAAAATATTGATAGGTTTTGCCAATATTATATTAAGAAGGATATCTAAGAAATGCAAACATTTAGCAGACTTTTATGAAAAGTGATGTCTGTCCAGTATCTCATACCACTGGATAAAGAAAGAAAACAAACCAAGAACTAGACCTCTGGAGTATATTCAGATTTCATATGACAAAGAGGCTCACTTTTTGTCCTATGAAATAATGAATACAAAATATCATTATTTGCTCTCAGTCACCCAAATATCTTCACACAATCTCTTCATGATGTCCTTATCATGAAACCCTAACAGTCTACAAGACAAGCACTAACGAGACGTGAACATACGGAAAAAAAGTAAAGGAAGAAAAAAAAGAGTGATGATACTGGCTTCTACAAAACTAGCCAGGTCAGTAATCATAGTGAGTTCATCACTTTTTCCTTCCCTTTACTCTCTTGTTTGTTGCATGTTCTAATTTAGAAGTAGTATTTTCTGACATGTTTTTAAGAGAAACAGAGACTGTTACACATAAAACAGTTACGATGTTCTCAGCAATACGCTGAGAGAGGCAATGCAAGTCAGCAAAGAACTAAAATGTAGGGCAACTCTGATGCAGAGTGAATCCCTGAATTTCAATTTCTCCATGCAGAAAAAAAGGGCCTTGCAAGCCAATGTTGTCACAATCCGCTTAGAGGAGCGGGATGTCATGATGGTTCATTAACCGATCACAAAATTGCAAAAAGGCAAATGGCAAGGGAATCGTCAGTTTAATCACAACAAATGCACCTTTATTTTGGTACTAATAGCAAATGCGATAGAGGGTTCAGAAAAGGAAATAAAGGATAGAGAGAAAACAGAGGATAGGGGATTATAGCTACCACTGTCCGAGACGAGGTCCTTGATGGTCCAGCCACATGGATTCATCATCATCTGTAGGGGTTCACCAAAGTCTTCTCAGAAAGTCACAGTTTATACAGTCTTTAGCCAAAGCGAGTGGCATCTGGCCAGAAGGTGGGGAAGATTGATGGGCCATGATGAAGAGCCCCTTGGTCTGTGAAGCAGGTGCAGGCATGCAGGTACAAGCCACCGTTTGTCACAACCTGTTCAAATGTAATGTTTTATAGAAGCACAGCGAGTGCACCTGCTAACAGTCACTTGGCAAGCATCAGCATCCACCTCGGCCAGGCCACAACTCCTGTCAGGCGTCTTCAGGGTCCTTGTGATGGTTGTGAGGCAAATGAAGGAAACTTTGGATGGTCTCTTACAAAGGTGAATGGCAGAGCTTGGGATCCCTTGAAACTGTGAAGGCTCAGCCTCAAAACCAAGAAAAAGGAATGGAAGAGCTTCAACTCTTTTCCATGTTCTACTGACTCCTCACTCAGGACAGAGTATGTGGGCATAATGGCTTTATTTTTATGATGAAGCCAATTCTGATGAAAATTATTCATGCTTTGAAATAGAATGGGAAAAAACAGGGTTAACATGAAGTTTAAGGTTTAATACCTCCTCCAAGACTTTTATGAGCATTAACAACCACAAATGATTCTAAGTGGAGAGTTAACTTCTAATATTTAGAGCAAAGGGCATAAAATATCCTTGGCTTAAATGTATGCAGCAATGGGTTGATGAGGGGAGACACTGGCAGAAAAGACATGAGTTCAGAAGCTCAGCATTACTGAAGAGATAGTAAGGGTTGCAAAATGTTCCCTGCAATGGAAGACAGGGAACATTTTGTTCCCTTTTGTTGCTTGGAAAAAAGGAAGCTCTACAATATGAAGGTGTGAAATGTATTAGGGAACAAGTTCTGCACATCAACACCATCTTAAATGGATATAAACCAAATGTTTCAAAGATGCGAGAGTTAAAACTCAAGATTTGCCTTCACATGGATGAAAAGAGATGATTCTTCACTGAAATGGAACCTGAAGCTCTAGAAAGAAGGTTGAGGTTAACACAATCTCCTCCTTGCAGGTATCAGGCCCAGGAAGGACAGTGATGACATCATGCAAATGTAACAAAGAAAACCAAAGGGGAATGGTTAAGAATTGTTTTGGGCATTCTGAGCTTGCTCTGGTATAGAGTAGTACTGAGAATGCTGGAAAAGAATTTTAATTTAACTTTGAGTGAAGAACTATACCTGTGAGTCATTGACATCATCTCCTAGCTAGAGTTTTTTTGCAAAGATACACGTGAGGGGAAGTAGGATTAAGGGATGAGTCCTGTGAAGAGCTTGGGAGGAAGGCATGCAAGGTCCCAAGGGAAACAATACCAGGAAATGTTCTTTGCACATATTGTTGTAACATGTTTGAAAATTCAAAGCTTTCCTTAAAGAAATGCACTGAAACACAGCTGACTATAAATAAGCTAAAATATAGTGGAAAGATGATTTTCAAGATCTAAAGGACAGCTTTTAAATAAAATTTCTGCAGTATTTGGATCAGGCTATGAGCAACAATGCAACTACTGCCATCCAGCACTCATGATATTTAACATTACATAAGTTCTTTTCTTTTGGGATCTTTTTTCATGTTTTCTGGTGTCTCACTGTCTCTAAATTTAATCTAGCCTAACTACACTTTCAAATAAGTTTAGATAAAGGTTGTACAAGTCCCTTAAACCAAGTGTGGTATTTCAAGAACTTTAATTAAAAAGAAATACAGAATTTTTACTCAGGTCTGTAGAACTAAACACAGTATTATAAGCCAGTAAATGTTTACTAAAATATATAATAACTTTATAAATTACTCTGGTTTATTGTTTTTAACTTAAGAATATTTCAGTAAGGGTTTTTTTTTGTTTCCATGGTGGCATTTCTCCATCTTTTATACACAGTTCTTCCACCTACTTAAAAAAATTTATTCAGCAAATGACAGACTATGCTAAGCATGAGACCACATAGCCAGCTGATGTAGAATGAAATGTCAGTCTGCTCTGAAAAAATACAACAAATTTAGCATATTTACAATCAATACTGGGTACTGTAGTTATTTGACATGTATTTAATATGCCATTAAGTGGTAACAACCTTTAAACTGCCGTATTTCCAGCATCTTACGCTGTAGGAATAGTTGGAATAGTCATTCTCAGGTTGCCCTCTGCTGTTTAAGGTTAAAAAGACAAGGCATGGTTTACAGAGCTGTAAAAAGTAGTTTAGTGTAGGGAGGTAGACCTGGGACTAGAACAAGAAAAAACTTAAACTTGCACAGAGGATTTGTATCTTTTCTATGAAGTCCATCCAATATGAAACAAATTCTGAATGTCTTCTGAAGGGTTCATGAAGGAGAAAATTTAGAAAATTAAGAAATATAACTTTATTTCAGTGATAGAAAAATTTTTACTCTCCCTGGAGAATCATCAGCTATAAGAACAAATCCTGCAGTTGTAAAACAATTTCCCATCAAAGTCAATGCTACAAGTCTAATTCTTGGCAGTTTGAACACTCAGATGAAATTCCTGGCTAGAAGTATTTGACCTGAGAACATGACAAGAAACACTGACTTCTTTTACATCTGCTTTATAGGTGTACTATAATTTGGTACAATATGTATCAATTTGTAAAATCCAAGGGCTGCACTACCTAAATAACTGAACTAAAGTGAACCCAGGAGCTTCTTAAGCCCCAGCAAAATCCAGTGATCTATTCAGAGAGGTTTTATACTTGCCCAAAGAATCAACTGATCTTTAACATTGTAACCAAGGGGAAATCAAATTTATTTGGTCCAGAATGAAGAAGAGAGGCTGGATCTGCCCTGTTTAACTGGAACAGATGTCTAGGGAGGTCCATTGGTTGGCAGTGGCTGCCAGATGTGGGATAGACCCATTTGCTGGCCCAGCTCAGTGACTGTGGACATTCAGCACATGCTACAGTGTCCTCCTTCTGGGGAGAAGAAGGTCCCAAATGAAGGAGGTTTTGTATTCAGTAGTGCTCACAGAAGAATGCAATGCTGGCTTTTTTGAGTGCTTTATCTGGACATGCTGATTTGCTGATTGTATTGTTTGTTTCTTTCATCAGTGAAAATATAAACCTGTCAAAGGTTGTTTTTTATTCAGGGAGAAAGTAATAAGAAAAGGTTTAATGTTCATTGGCAATGAAGCACTAGTGGGAAAAAAATTTGGATGATTTTGGGTGATTCACATCTGCTGGATGAAATAACTAAAGGAAACATATTTCTTTAAAAGAGTTCAATTATATTTGGGTTGCTATGAAAAAAAATCAAACTATTGCCACATGGCATCACTACAAAAATAGGGAGGCAGGAGGAGGCTTGAATGTCTTCTCTTGTGCATTTTCTTCATCAAACTCATCTGAGTTTCTTACACAGCTCTTTTTCTTGTATTTGTTCTACATGCCTTTTGGATATCTTTATTAGTTCAAATTATAGCTACATCTTGTGACCTTAACTTGAGCTTAGCATAGTTTTTGTCTAAGACTGTGTATGTTTAAGGTCACTACCAATTAACTTCAATATAACATTGAATTCACATCATAAATTTAAGAGAATGTAGTATGTAAAAAGCTCTCATTACCTCTAAAAAAAACATTCTGAGCTGACCCAGATGTACAAGAACAGTACTTACTGACTACACAGAACAGGTTCTAGGGTCCTTTGATCTTGGCCTCCCCCTTTCTTTTTTAAACATCTTCAAAAGGCTGCCTTTCTGAAATGAGAAGTTCACCCATCCTTATTTGCTGATAGACTGAACAGGAAGGGCACATGGAAGCTCTTCTCTTTGTATTGTGTGATTTATTTTAAACGCTAAGGCAAAAGATCTGACATGTGTAACAGTGGGATTCAGGACTCTTAAACATACAGCTCAGTTCTCTATCATGGCAAACTCCGAGGAGTAAATAGCTACAGCTATGCAAAACAATTATTTAAGTGAGTTTCAGTGCAAAAGTGAATTATTTTTTCATTTACACTCTAGAAGTCTAACACAATAAATTTCCAACATGGTTAAATTTTGTCTGAATTGTCCTTGTCACTTACAAAAACATGAAATACAGATAGGTATTGGAATACAGAGAAGTTCTTGTTTATTGGAAGTGGCAATATCTCCAGGTTTTATTCAGGCTATTGGAAAATCTGAAGGTAAAAGTGTAAGTACTTGACTTCTTTAGTATAACTCATAGACTAGCTGATACAGATCTCTAGAGAAGCACTGCAAATATTCTATCAAGAAATAAGATAAAAAAGTCTATCAAGAAAATTAGAAAACAATTACTTTAGACAATTCCTGCAAAACCAACAGAGTAGAAATCTGTAACAAAAATATGATGTAGAACCTGACCCTTCACAACCACTTTATGAACTTTTTTACAACACTTCGAAGTGTATATGGTCATAGTCTTACACTGTAAGGTAGTTCAGAGATTCATTCATTAATAATTTAAACTGTATTTATCTCTGACACACCAGCATCCTTGAAATATTAGAGTCATTATTTCAACAGATGTTCTATATTTCCAATCATTTTACAAATGAGAAGACAGCCATTTTTCCATCTTCCAAGATGAGGACAGAGGCAGCTTCTAAGCATGCCTTGGAGATATTAAAAAACTAATTAAAGCCATTTAACAATGTTACTCTTCCGACTCTCAGAAAATAAATCAGATATTGTGATAATGGTAGCTCTCAGATATATTTTTGTGGGAAATTATGCTTCACATAAGAGAAAATACATTGATTAATGAAGTTTCAAAATGTTGTGACTTCTGAAATGGAACCTTTATACCCAAACACAGACTAAAGTACACGTCCTTACCAACTCCAAGAGTTGTGAGACCACATCTGGAGCACTGTGGCTTGTGGGAGGCTCCTCAGCACAAGGACAGTGACACTCAGGAGAAAGTCCAGTGGGGGCACTGAGCCAATAGGGCAGACAACAGGACCCATGAGCAGAGGCTGAGAAACTGGGTCTGCTCAGCCTTAATACAAGGCTGAGGGAAGATCTTATCGCTGTCTACAAGTTCCTGAGCAGAGGATAGGACTACCATGAAGACACACTCTTGCAAATGCACAGTGAAAGTGAGTCAAGAGACACAAGTTAGAAACATAGAAAGATCTGCTTAGATATTAGAAAACTGTTTTTTTCTATTAAATTTTGGGTAATGTCATCCAGAAAGATTGTAGAATCTCCATCTTGGAGGTGTTCTGAATACAGCCCTGAGAAATCTGGTCTAAATAGAAATGCTTTGAGCAAGGGATCAGACTGGATGACCTCTGGAGGTCCCTAACACCATAAATTGTGTGATTCAGTGGGTGATGTTCTTCACCCACTATTGTTGCCATAATCTGAGAACCTGGGTATATTTCTGTGGATTTGAATCCTAGCAGGTTGGAAAAGTATATTGATTCTAAGAATCCCACATTCCAGCAAGAGCTCCAACTGCTTCAGTATTACAGTCAAGAAACACAGCCTCTACTGTTCTAGATAATGAAGAATTTGTTTATTGTGATGTGCAGTCCCAGGAGACACCTTTGCTTTGTGTAACTAAATGGGCAAAATACCTGTACACAGCCTTTATAAAAGTCTGTGCAAGTTCTAAAAATCAATGGTTACTCAAGATTTCTTGACTAGCCTTTAGGTATTTTAAATTCTCCAGTGCCTTACATGAGGATGTAGGTTGGTTCTGGATTTCATTTACCATTCTTGGGACTGACCTGCACAGAGACTGGATTTGGACTCGATGGCCCTTTTATGGCCTTTCCAACTCAAAATATTCTATGAATGAATTTACTTTCTTTGTTTGAGAGCTGTTATTATGGAACAAACATACAACTCTTCACATTGTTTATTTACTAGAAATTCTCCTGGCAGTTTTTTTCATGCAAGAAAAGCTCTCAAACATCTGAGAACAGCTTGAGAATAGCATAGGGTATAGGAAAAGGAACATCTAGCTATTTGGATATAAATTGTGGCCTGACATGTTTCCTAATGTCCTTTTTGAATTGACTCTTAGACACTCAGCTCCTTTCATGGATATAGTTTGTCTTCAGACAGACTGTTTACCCATACAAAAAGGAGGAAAACCTGATTGAATACCTTTTAAGTTCTGCTTATACTTTATCCATGCCTGTCCTTAGGAATTAAAAGAAACTGGTCAAACACTCTGAGGATACTACACCAATGGAAAATCCTATTGCAGACTAGTTACACCATGTGAACGTTAGAAAGGTGCCAGTGCAGTGCCCACTGCAGCCAGCAGAAAGGTTCATACTGACATTGCCAGAGACACTGAATTAAGTTTTTAAAAAGTGGAAGGTACAAACTAACTAAACATATGAAAGGAAGTCAAGAAATAAAATGCAGGAATACTGAAAAGAGTGAAAATACTGAAACCATGCAGCTAGCTAGCGAAGTTGTCAAAGGCAAAGGAGTTGAAATTCCTCAAAAAAACTTTAGTTAAGAGCCAAAGAATGTGTATTTATTTCACTCATGATGACAAGTTCAAGGCATCTACACAAAAATAAGATGAGTGCCGAAAGATGAACTGACACAGGCTGTGCATTTCATCTGAGGAGTGTGGGTGCTGTTCTTACAGGAGAGAATCATTCAGAGCACAGAGTTATTAAAGGCAGAACAATCACTGCTCTAATGAAATGATGTACAACTGGTCAGAGGCATACAAAAGCTGTTTCTTTTAGGAAGATAATGAAAGGCTTTTTCTGTTTTAGAGCTGATAATGAAATTGTCTATATTGAAAAACAGCTGAGAATACCCAAGCACATTATTGCTGTGTACTTTATCAGTTCCTTCCCTCTGAAAGAGGGGAATGCTACAAATAGATACAAGTAGTTCCCATTGCACAAGTTTATTTTCAACATGACTTAACACTCAACATTGTCTTCCTCACTGTATATAGCTGGTGACAATCTTTCTATATTTACAAACTGTATTAGTTAAGTTCACTAGGAGACTGAAGTGTTTGAATTGGAAGCATAGGAAATTCCAGGAATTCAAGATAAAAGTAAGCATTATTACACACTAAATGTTCATTTATAAACTGCTGGATGGCCTCAGCATTCCATCTGGCCCTCCAAACCAGGGCCTGCTATGGGACATTTGAACACAGAGGCTAGAAAAATTAGTATTTCAATGGGAATAGGAAAGAGTTCTACTTGTCAACAAGAACTTTGGTTTTCATTTTGCAGATAAAAATGAAACTGTATCTGGAAATATTCTAAATATTTAAAAGTACATAAGAAGCTATAAGGAATTACAATTATAAAAGCACCCTCTAAACTAAAGCTACAAGCGTGTATATGGACTTAATGAAGACCTAGTTCTTACAGGCAAATTGCACTGGTTTATTAAAATGGGATGTTAAAAGACAACTTTAGCACTATCATTTTTATTGTGAGAATAATTATTTTTGCTTTAAATTCAGATTATTCTTAAATTTTAAATTAGTTGCTCATTGAGGCAGGCTTTGGTGCTATAAACTCTTAAGACATTTTTAAATTCACATTAGTTCTGTTTTTATGAAGTATTTCCACAAAGCATGACCTATTTTACAATTTCTACTCCACTCTGTCTCCCAGCAACATCTATTTACAAACATTCACTAAAGATTTTGATATGAAAACTACAGATATACAGGGTAAAGAGACAATCTAAAAAGGAATATTCAACCAGTATCTTTCTTCTGGCATATTTGAAAACTGAACTACAAAAAAAAATGGTATCTTGCCATCTTGAAGTCCTTCACTGATGAGGCTGGGGATGGATCAAGGGCAAAAGACTTACAATATTCTGCTCAGCAATTCTATGAAATCGTATGTCAGATCTTTAATGTCACTTCATTTCATATTTTTCAACTCATTCACAAACTATGGAGGAATATAAGAAAGACTTCAGATAGATACACAGAAAAAAAAAAAAAAAAGACAATATTGCAATGCAGTTTACCTATCTACCTATCTTGTGAACCATCTGAGAGTTTGTCTAGATTTCATCTTTAATGTCTAAATTTAAACCCAGAGAGGGACAGTCACAAACTCAGCCTATGTTGAATACTATAGAGAGGTGCCTATGCATTACAGGCCTTTTGCACACAGGATGTAAGTCCAAGCTTAAGTTTAGAGTTATATTTATGATTTTATTATTTTTCCCTTCATAATAAAATATAGCCCATTTAGCTGAAAGAGCCATAACAGCATCCCACTTCAGGGAAGTCTGTCCCTGTAATTAGCAGGAGGAAAATCTGGTACTTAAGTGTAATTTGCAAGATAAAGAAGTTCTTGTGAAGGAAATCTCTCTTCCTTTGCTACTAACTGAACAGATTTGCCCATTCTGTTGAGAGCCAATAAAGCTGTTTTTGAATTTTATATTAATGTAGTAATAAATACATGGAAAACCAGCATAAAAAAATGTTTTATTTCCTGATCGGGAACAAGTTGTGAGACTAAGAGAAGAACACATGTATTAAATTAACATAGAAAAATACTATTTCAAAAGTACTCGGTAAATGTATAGGTGTTGAGACACAAATAATGAAATCAGTAAAATTTATAGACTTAAATCTCATGTGCCCTACTACCTTAACAACAAAAACCCCAAACTTTCCTGTTTTTTAACAAATGAAAGCTGAGGCTCTGAAATCATCCTATGCTGAGCAAAAAAAAAGGTGAATTTTTTAAAGATACCATGGAACTTTAAAAAAATTATAAAGACAGAAAGAAAATCTAGGTAACATACACTCATTAACAACTTAAGCAGCTATTTGAAAAGCAGATTTAAATATTTTGGAGCAGGATCTTAAATCTGTTAAGTCTACTGGCAAAATATGCAAAGTATTACTATTAGAAGATGTTAAAACAGATGTTCCCCAACAATTTGTCACAAAAATTTAAAATATTTTATTAAGTTCATTTACTTTTTCAACAGTCTTTGAAGTACAGAACATCAATTTTTAAGAGCTGTGATTAATAGGCATACTGTTTCATTTGGATTGTTTTGTAAATCATGTGGGGCTTTTTTCTGTTCCTGTAATGTGACAGTTTAACTCCTCTCTTATGTCAGAACAAGCTGAAAAAAAATCCATAAACAAAGAAAACTCTCTTTGGACTTGTAAATCACAAAGAATATGTTGGCATGATGCACATCAGAAAAAAAACAGTAGGTGATTTCACATGTGCTTTCTGTTCCAAAGCCTGGTGACTGGAGTTATATTACTTCATTGGAAGTAAGGATCTTACACCTAGTTTACACAAAACCTATATTTTAAATATTGCAGTGTGATTATGCTGTACATATCTAACTGAATGTGAGACATTGTGAATTCATCACCACCTTGTCCTGTGTCGGCCACAGGCATTTCCTGAGCAATTAACCAACTTTCAGTGGTTTATTAAGTTTGGGAAGCCATTCCTCCTGGCATATCTGAGCCCAGAGGCAGCAGTTTTCTGAACCAGCCACAGGTATCTTGCTGCACCATCCACTCTGTACATGTTTATAATTTCTGAAACAAATTCCTTCCTCTTGATGATTTCCCATGTTGGTGAAAACCAATATGGAATAGCCATTAGCACTAGAACTAGATAAGTTTTTATTTCATAGATTTCCTGATGCCAAGAAGAAAATTACTTGTCTCATACAGGAACTGAAGGGAAAGTGCTTCAAAAAAGCCATTTATTGTTTATTTTTTAATAAATGCCTTGGGTTTCCTTTTTTTTTTTTTTTTTGCCATCCAAAATGGATTTAAGTGTTGAAAAACACCACAATTTTTTTCCAAAATACTGAGTTTTCAAATTAACTTTTATATTAACTTACAGTTGAACTCAGTATGTCTCAAAATTGTCATATGTTGTCCCCAAACATGACATAGGCATGACATTTATTCCCAGAGCACTAGCTAACAAGGAGTTAAACAGATACAATGAATTATGTATATCAATTACACTAATTACCAGTATTACTAACACCTGTGGTAATTCTAGTGACTTTTCTCTCCCCAGTTCCCTTAATTCATAAAAAAGCAAATAGTTCTTTTCATCAGTAACGTAAAACAGCTTAGCTGTACCTTGACAAAATTACTTGAGAGTTTTCTCATCCTTTTGTGAGTACAATACTTTCCCTAAAGTGTCTGAAAAGCATATTGATTCTTCTATTGAAAGGTTCCTGTGGGAGTGGAGCAGCAAGTTAGGCTGAAAAAGGGCCAAAGTATTTTGCATTTGCATTCTTTTTGTCAGCATATATCCTGACAAGTCCTGAAAAGTTACAGTAAATCAAAATCTTTGCCCGCTCTTCTGCAAACAGAGGAAAGAGAACAATGCTTTTAATGACCTACTGGTAAGTCAGATGAGATCACAATATTAATTAACAAAGTAGTTAACACCTGTGAGGGGCTAATGCAATGACCAGGAGTACAGAAAATCCTGGAAATCTTTATTTCCAGAAATATTCATATAGCTGTAGAAATCTAATTTATTTAGGCAGGCACCTATTAAACTATTAATTATTCAAAATTTTGAAAGTTGTGAGAGGGGAAAAGGCTTCCAAGTGCATGTGATGCTCATGCACTGTTATGAATTCAGAATACACTAATCTGAAAAACACATCCAAAAACCCTAAGGAGAGGCTATATTCATGTGTGTCTGCCTCTCTGTGAAAGTTCACTGACATTATGAAGGAGCATAAGACCCAGAACGTGCTTACATGCTGTATTGTTCAGCATCCATTGTAAGTTTTAAGGGTGCCCCAATAGAGGCATAAAAAGGGTTGACTTTACTCTTTCAAGTACCTATTATAAAGTACCTACACTGGGATCCCAAGCCAAATGCTGACACATTATACCCTGGAAACTGAGATGCTTAAACAATGATACCATTTAGGTGATTTTATGAGTAATGATAAAACTTTGCTGTGTTTTTCTTCTTTAGTTCTACATTTATTTTCACTATTCATGCATAAAGGATATTTAAAGAATATATATTGGTGAAAAGCACCACTAATAAAGATCTTCCCCTGTGTCAATGTAAAATGTATTCTAAATTTTATTCTTTTTTGGGAAGGACTAGCTGTCTTCTAAAATATGCTTTTCTAAAAATTCTGTGGTTTAACTTAGTATTTGCATGCTCCAGTTTATTCTGTACATCTGGGATCCCTTTAATCAGTCATTTTTTTGTGAGACCATGTGGAGAAATGATAGTCTAGTTCACACAACATTGCATTAAAAATATGGTTGCTTCACGAAAGGAATTAAAAGAGCCTAGGGATGCTGCAGTTGACTTCATGGTCTGGTTACTTGAGATTTAACAATTCTTGCTATTCAAAGATGTCAGTGTTGCATGTAAGTGTTTTCTTCCCCAGTGTTTCCCAACTCTTTGTACCTTTTGTAAGATTAATACTTTTTAAAGGATTGTGTAAGACATACAGCTGGTAATCAACTAAAGATTAAAGACATTTTAAATGGCACTGTATCCCTTTAATTCCTGAATTGCCTAAAAATTTGGTTTTATATTTTCCCTAGGAAGCTTATAATTGTAATGTAAGAAAAGGAGAAAGTTTCATTTCCTAATTAAAAATTTCCATTTACTTCAATAGTAAATCTGAGCCTGGAACAACAAAAATTAGCTGTTGCTTAGGGAGAGAGGAAACTGCCCAGACAACTCCAACAACTGTAGCTTCAAAATATGGTCCAATCTGGAAAAAGTTTTGCTGTTTCCTAACCCTGAACATCAGCATCACCACTCTATTTTCAAAGACCCAACAGGAAAGGGGAAAATAGAGGGAGGGATGTGTATGAGGAGAGATCAGAGCTTGACAGAAACTTCAGCAATTTTTCTCTCAGTACCAGTTTAAGGGCAAAAGGCAATTAACAGAAATTTCAGCCAGCATTCACCAGCAGACTTCCTCCTCCCAACTGTTCAATCCCATCCTGGGATGAATGAAAGGATAGATGAATGAGTGGATGGATGAATAGGTAAGATTTTTTTTCCAACAGAAATTTCTGATAGAAATATCAAAAAATCTAGTTAAGCAAGTTGAGAAGTGACAACATCTGTATTTAATTTCCTTTCTTGTCTGATATGAAATTCTGACAATGAGTTTGAATTGTAGGATAAGTTTTGAAACTATGGACTCCTTTCTAGTCTTCCTATTATGCTTGGGAAGCACAATAGTTTTGCTTTATAAAAAATGGATTTTTGCCGTGGCTACCTGCCACGACCTCGGGCAGATGGGCTGAGCTGGCCAGCAGTGCCCGTGTGAGGCCGGGTGGGCACCACGGGAGAGGCCCCCAGGGGCCGGCGCCTGCCAGCCCGGCGGTGCTGAGAGCTGCTCGTGGGCGCAGCTTTGGTAACTCTGCACGCTGAGAGGAGGGGAAGGGATGAGAGAAGGACACTTATCTGCCAGCCCAAAGAGTCTTTATTTCCCCAGGTGGGGCAAGAACAAAGGTGCTCTCTGAGTGGGTGCAGGAACAAATGCCAAAGAAATCAAAGATTACAGCAATTTAAAAAGGGGGTGGGCGGGCAGGGGCACAAACCTGTCTTGCCCAATGGGGGTAAACCAGAGAGGGATGACACCGATTGCAACAACCTATGATAACATAAAACAGGGGTGGGCACAAGGTCAGGGAACAAATAGAAAAGCTAAACTGAGGTTATTGATACAGAACTTTCTGGAAGAAACTGGGGGTGGTTACAGGATTGACAGCCAAAAGGGTATAAACAAATTCAGATTGATGGAACCAAATAAGGAGAAAACAGGGAGAGGTGAGAAGATTGACAGGTAACTGGGGAGCCAAGTGACAGGAACTTTTGGGGTGAACAACTTGGATCAAACCAACTGTGAGAGGACAAATGGGGGAGCATAAAGGATAACTAACATTGATAAAACCAATTGACTAAATCAAACCACACCGCCACAGATTTTTATTCATGTAATGGGGAAGATCATTGCATTGTGACATCTGATTCATGTTTCAAATGCTATAACTGCCAATGTTTGTGGAGCCTGAACCATGTGCTTTTTCCCATTTGGGCATTAAGTCATTCACAGAACTCAGCAAAGAAACCCTTTGTAGCAAAATAATAGCATGTTTGTGTATTTTCTCCTAGAACTAGCAAGAAGAAATAAGAGGGAAAATTGTGTAACTGTTCCTTTAACCAATGTGCAAAAATTAAAATGCTTTCCATTTAACATGTGATATTTCCAGCTTTTTCCACTGTTGAACAAATTACCTAAGAAAAAAAGATTTCCTATGAGTAATATCTCATTAAATTGAGATGTCCTTGAAAAGTTCTGCTGGCTTTTACAAATGAGAAAAAACAAAATTTTAAAAAGTGAGAAAATTACCAGAGCTGAAGAAAATCCCAGCAGACCAGCAGGAGATTTGAGTTCTGAAAGTCATCACACCAACAAGGACTCACAAATATTCTCACGTGGAGCAGTCAGAGTACACTGCTGGAAATGAATCTTACATCAGCCATGCAAAAGCTGTATTAAATCAACAGCATTTGCACTGAGGCTGGAACACTAGAAGTGTCACGTTATGCTTTTGTTCATTTGGTGTCTACTCTAACATCACCAATTCTCCAGTTATATTGTAAATACAATATTTTTTATGTAAAAATCAGTTTCTCTAACAAGGATTCTTATGTAGATTCACAGAACAATCTCAGTTGGAAGGGGCCCACAAGAATCAACAAATCCAACTCTTAAATGAATGCAGGGAACAAACCCCCAGCCTTGGTGTTATTAGCACCATGCTCTAAACAACTGTGCTAATCTCAGGATGTAACTAAAGTAGCACTTAGTACCATGTACAACTATTGAAGAGCATATTTTGTGTTTTTTCATTTACTCCTATAAACACAAAAATTAGAGCCAGGCTGTCAGATTAGCTGAAATTAAAAGGATGCATATCACTTTTATGTTACAAATGAAACCAGATTATTTTTTAAAGAAAGCAAGAAGCAGCAAGTTATTCCTTGAAGACTTTGTGGAAGATTTATTGCACATACACAAACCAAATTCATTTAATGAAACTACAGCTAAGATGCAGTATATTTTATTTCATTTCTCATACAGATAGTTCTGGCAGAACTACTAATTATCCACCCCAAAACTCCAAGTGTCTTTAATTATCTCTTTGTCTAAAGCTAATATGATTGCCAGCAATTAAACTCAACCTAAAACATTTTAAATATATTTCATTATTATTAGTGGGTACAACACAGTTTTCCTTACCTTGTGTTTAAAATACAATTCTACTATTCTAACAAATTATTCTGAGATTTTTTTCTTTCTTATTTTTGTCTTAAGAAAAGCCCAGTTTGGTAATATTTTATAAAACCAGACACACTTTTATCATTAAAACAATGACTTGCAAAGCTGAATGAAATCATTGAAGACAAAATTAAACAAAACAAGTGCAGATGGATTCAGCTGCCTTTGGCTGGGATGCTGTCACCTCTGCATGTAGCTGCCTCATTGAGAAAATATTTGCCAGTATAATGTGGTAATAGCAGCAGAGTACACACAATACAGCAGTAGCTGTATTCTAGCAATGAGGTAATTTCTGCAAAGCACTGATCTTCAAGCTGTCAACGCGTCTGTGCCTGCAGTGGTGCCTTCCTTCCCTGGCTTTGTGAAGGCTCTCTAGCCACCTGCGCTCTGCAGTTTTCTCATGTTCCTCTTGCTTAAATAATCCTACCTCACCACACGACTTGTCTTTCTCCCGGTGCCTTCCAGCAGTGTGTTCTTGTGTCCCTGGCAGGTGTTTGTCCCTGCACAGCGCCGGGGGCTCTGGCACAGGAGTGTGGCGGGGCTGGTCCGCAGGGTCTCAGAGAACCATCTGGGCAAGGGAGGGTGAAACACAATCCCTGGTGGCCTCCAAACCTGTCTGTGATTTTATGACCAGTTTGGAAGAGAGAGTTGGCTCACTTCCCAAACTGTTAGGATCATACCATAATTCTGGTGAATAACAGGAGCTTTGGATTTTTGATTCCTTTCTCTGATGACTTGGAACAAAAGTTTAGCCTTTAGCACAAAGAGTTTGCAGGACACTTACTTTCTGTCCACCTCCAGCAGTTACAGTAAGATTGTATTTCCCATGGCTATCCCATGAAGTTTGCCCCCTGTAGTCCCAACAGTGTCATAGGAAAAAAAGACCCTGTCTGACTCCTGCAATGCATGTCCTCCTGCAGGCTCAGTGCTCTGAGACATTCACCTGTCACTAACTAATACGAAGTTAGTACTTTAGAGTCCAACCTATCCCTCATCTGCCCAGCCACACTTCTAGCTGAGACAGGAAGCATTTATCTTATCAATCTATAGGAAATAATAAAAAGTGTGAAGAGATGGTCATAGCTGTACTTTCTAATGGGGAGACGGGTTAAGGGCTCTTTTCTGACTGAGTCCAGTTCCTCGAGATGATGCTAGCCAGTATATCTACAGAATTTTGCTTGACATGAGACGTGTAGCAAAATATGCAGAAAACAGACCTTCCATCTTTCACAATGCTTTCTCTCATTATGAAAAGAAGGATAACAAATGTCCTTTGATTTTATGACTTGGTGCTATCCATCCTCCAACAGTTTCTCTCTGGAAATATTATTATCCGTGAACTGTATAGCTGTAAGGATTTCCAGATTTGAACAGTGTCCTCTCACTAGGTTACACCTAAGCTGGTCCCTGAAGTAGACAGAGTATTTTGAATATTTGATTTGTCCTGGCTGTAGTCACAACATTTAAGTTTGTTGTCCTTCTCTTGATGCCTGCCAAAGATTTTCTCTTGCTTAGAACCAGGTTTTCTGTTTCTTTTCACATTGTTACTGGCCTGCTGCTTCCCATCTCTTTTGTTCTTTCACACTGCTGTGGGAAATTTCTATAGCTCTGGAAAACTTACTGGTTTTCTGTGACTCTCTTAACAATTTTCTTGGCAAGGTGCTCTGAAACTCCTTATCTCCCTGGTTCTGGGTTTTGATCATTTCTGGCATGGGATAGGAGGAATGACATTCTCTTCTCAGTTTTGCCTAGGATTTTTGAAAAGGAAAATACAGGAAAAAAAGCATCCTTAAACAAAGCTTTTTTCATCGTTTGATACTAGACTTTTTTCTCCCTGTTGACTTTCATATGTCCTTGACATTGAAATAGGGAGAGGAAAGAAAGGGATTTAACTTTCCTCTGGCTCTTTTCTATTTTCTCAAGCACATTTCTGCATTAAAATTTCATTTTTGCTGGTACCTGGTACCTACTGGTGTATCATTAATGGTACAATTATTGTTAAATACTTAGAGCAACCAATGTCCCTGCCCTGAAGACAAGTTTTTCTGATATATATATATATATATATATATATATATATATATATATATGTATGTATACGTGTCACCTGTGCATTCACCCTGTGTTACCAGAATGAATAAAGTTGTGGTAAAACTTAAGAGGACAGAAAGCGAGGAAAGAGCATCAGTTTCAGCTTTCTGTAGACAGTTCTTAGTGTCAGGCTGCCAAAAATACACTCAGCACTTCAAGGAGAAAGTCAATCTTTTTTTGGTTTACATCTGTGTTTAGGTTATGCTTTTCAAAATGGAATTGAGATTTAAGTAAGAGGAATGCAAAAATTATGTAAAAGGCTTTTCCTTCATCCATAATTTACATGTATGTAATTTTTTTTCTTAATTAAAGAAGTGTAGAAGTCTCAGTTGGTAGTAAGGTAGTTGGATCATAGATGAATCACATGTCTCAAAATAGACAAATCTGACAAAAAAAAAAGGAAGCATTATTATTTTCATACCATATATGTATGCAGTAACCAGCATGAGATTCATCTACACTCTGTTCCAAGTATATTTGTTTGCATGGGAGAAAGATCAAGGTAGAGAGCAGGATTACACAGTGTAATATAGTATGATCACAGCTCTCAACTTCAGGAGATCAGACTTTGGCCTCTACAGGGATCTGCTTGGAGAAATAACGTGATACTGTCCTGGAGAGAAGAGCAGCCTAGGAGAGCTGGTTGATTTTTGAGAATAACCTCTTCCAAGCTCAAGGATGGATCCTCCTCATGTGCAGGAAATCAAGCAAAGGCAGTTTGCAGGAGTCCTGCATGGATGAACAAGAACATACTGACAAAATACAAGTATAAAAGGAAATCATAGAGGAAGTGGAAGCAAGAACAGATGAAACAGGAGGAATATAAAAACAGTCTGAGCATGCAGAGCTGGGCAAGACAAACACTTCTAGAGTTAAATCTGGTGAGCTGTGTAAAGATCACGGAGAAAAGCTTCTACCAATTTATTGGTAGCAAAATGAAGATGTGAGTAGGAGAAACATAGACCCACTTCTGAATGGAATAGGGGTCCTGGTGACAAAGGGCATGGGATCAAGTTGCCTAATACCTTATTTACCTTGGACTACATTGGTAAGCCCAGCCTTCAGGAATCCAGGCCCCTGAGGCATATGGGAAAGTCTGGAGGAAGGAAAACTTACCCATGGAGGAGGAACAAGTTAAGCAACATTTGAAGAATTGGTATATGCAAGTCTATGGGACGTGATGGGATGCACTGATAGATAAAATTGGAGGAGGACCTGAAGAAAGTACGTGACAGCCCTGGAAGAAAGTAAATGTCACTCCTCTCAAAGAAGAGTGAGAAAGTGTATCTTATAGCTTATTCAGGCTTACTTCAGTTACTGAGGTGATGGAGCAAATAAACCCTACAACTGCTGCCAAACATTTTAAGGACATAAAGGGAAGAAGTTAACATGGGTTTATGAAGTGAAAATCATGCTTGGACCAACCTGACACCTTTCCACAAAGAGTGGTTCTATAGACAAAAGGATAGCAATGGATGCTTTTTGTCTTGACTTTAGTTAGGTTGGTAAACTTGTTGAACATGAGTCAGTAGCGTGCCTTTGAACCAAAGGATGTCAACAGCATCATGTTCTATCTCAGGAAAAGAATCAACAAGTGATTGCCAGAGGTGACTCTGCCCTTCTAACCAGCACTCATGAGGCATGTCCTGAGCACTGGCCTTCCATGCAAAGGAGCAAATGAACATACAGGTGTGAGTCCAGTGAAATGACATTCATAGGAATATAAATATGTGATTTGGGGGAGTTGTCCTGTGTAGGCCAGGGGTTGGACTTGATATCTTTTTGTGTCCCTTCAAGCTCAGGATATTCTATGATCCTATGACTATCAGGATATCCTATGATCCTACGAAGTATCTGTTGTACAAGGAAAGGCTGAGAGAGCTTGTACTCTTTAGCCTGTAGAAGAGAAGACTCAGAAGGATCTTGTAAATATAAACATACAATAAGAGGGACTAAAAATTACATAGCCAGAATCTTGAGGGGTATGTAGTGAAAGAACAAGAAGCAGCAAGAACAAACAGAAATAAAGTAATTCCATTTAGACTTAAAGAGGGGTAAGGTTTTGGGGGTTTTTTTTTCATTGTAATTGTTCTTGAACACTTTTAAGAGCCTGATCCAATAGAGATATTGTAGATTCTTAATGTTTTTAAATACTCAGAACCTGGCTGGACACAGTCTTGGGCACTCTGGTCTAGCTGACCATATTTTAGGCAGGTGGTTGTAGTAGAGGATCTCCAGACATCCCTTCCAATCTCAGCTATTCTATGGTTCTTTGATTCTGTTCATAGGCCTATGTCCCTGCTTTTGCAAATGAAAATTTAAAATCTTTCAATCCATTTTAGTCTTGGAAATTGAAAAGATTTCCAGTACTCTCACATAACTAAAAATTCATGGCCAGCTGAGAGTAACTAGTGATAAAAACAGTAGAACTGTAAAGTAAATGTTCTCACCAGCACTTCTAACTGGGATAATATGCTTCTCTTCTTTAAATACATATCTGGCAAATGTGAGATCCCAGATACCCTGGAAGAAGTATAAGCAATATTTCTTTAGGCATGATGGCAACTTATGTTAAACCCTCAAAGCTGAACAGTAAAAGAAAGGAAACTATGCTGTATTTAATTTATATTTGATTTTTGCAAAAATATCAGTTTTAGCTGTAGGGCTTTCTTTCCCATGTAGATCAGGCAATAAAATATTAAGTGGCAAAATTAAATTTTAAAAAAGCATATTAAGTACCATATTCCTTACCATTAAACCAGATTATCTTGCAAAGAATATTCAGCTTGGTTTAGTAAGAATAGAATAGAATAGAATAGAATAGAATAGAATAGAATAGAATAGAATAGAATAGAATAGAATAGAATATGGTATTTCAGCTAGAAGAGACCTACAACTATATTCAAGTCTAAATGTCTATATTTTTTGAAAAATAATTCAATCTATTTACTGATCTGATTACTTTTTCAATTAAAATAATTCATAGTCTGTACAAAATAGGTATTATAATGTAGGAGGATATATGGCCTCATTCAGACATAGATAACAAAAAATGCTTCAATAGAGAAATATTGCTCAATTAAAATTTCCTAGGTTTTTCTGCAGGGGTATAAAAATATTAATCACACAGAGTATGAAAAATATCCTCATGTGAAATATAACATCCTTTCAGGATTACATTCTTCCTTCATAAAGAACCACAGGTAGATGCAACTTTTAGGGACATGGCTTAGTGTAGATGAGGCACTTAGGGGCATGGTTTAATGGTGGATTTGGCAGTGTCAGGTATATTTTTGAACTCAACGACCTTAAAGGTATTTTCCAGCTTGAATAGTTTTATGATTTAGATTTTCTTATAGATGTGTATTATCAGCTATTTATCATCAGTTTTGTAGAAGTATTTCCACACATATTTTACATTATTCAACTAAGAACGGAAATATAATTTAGAAACAAGGTTCAACATTAAACGTATTAAATTTTGATTAACTTAGGTGGGGTGCAGAGAGATACTTGTAAATGTGGATTGTGAGGATCTCGCAGTAGATGTTTTGTCACTTTGATGTTTCTGTTGTGCTACTAAGTTCGGAAAGCAAGAGTTTGAAAATCAGGGACCCAGAGTTTCTGGAAGATAATTATTTTTCTTCTGATGTGAAGTATTTTACATTTCACTAAAAAATTATGAACCTGTGTATGTTGCCTTAAATTGCTGTAAAGGCCTTTTTCCCTGGCCTGCAGATGCACTAAATTGCAGGACCATCTTCCTCTGTGCCTGATAAGATGGAGAGACATGAAAAGTTTAAAACCCACAACCTTTTTGCATCACCCACACAAAGCAAACACAAGGGTCCTGAGGGGTGGAAAGGCCTCCATAAATTTGTGACCCCTTGAGATAAGTGCAAAACAGGACAGCCCGGTGTATGCAGGAGTGCTCCTGTGGTGGGGTGGCAGGGCTGGGACCAGCGGCGGCAGCAGCAGCAGCAGAAGCAGAAGAAGAAGAAGCAGAAGAAGAAGCAGCAGAAGAAGAAGCAGCAGAAGAAGAAGCAGCAGAAGAAGAAGCAGAAGAAGAAGAAGCAGAAGAAGAAGCAGAAGCAGAAGAAGCAGAAGCAGAAGAAGAAGAAGCAGAAGAAGAAGAAGATGAAGAAGAAAAAGAAGCAGAAGAAGAAGCAGAAGAAGAAGCAGAAGAAGAAGCAGAAGAAGAAGAAGAAGCAGCAGAAGCAGCAGAAGCAGAAGAAGCAGCAGAAGCAGAAGAAGAAGAAGCAGCAGCAGCAGCAGCAGCAGCAGCAGCAGCAGCAGCAGCAGCAGCAGCAGAACTGAGAACAGCAGCAGCCGCAGCAGCAGCAGCAGCAGAACTGGGAACAGCAGCCGCAGCAGAACTGGGAGCAGCAGCAGCAGGAGCAGCAGCAGAACTGAGAACAGCAGCAGCCGCAGCAGCAGCAGCAGCAGAACTGGGAACAGCAGCCGCAGCAGCAGCAGCAGCAGAACTGGGAACAGCAGCCGCAGCAGAACTGGGAGCAGCAGCAGCAGGAGCAGCAGCAGAACGGAGAACACCAGCAGCAGCAGCAGCAGCAGCCGCAGCAGAACTGGGAGCAGCCGCAGCAGAACTGGGAACAGCAGCAGCAGCAGAACTGGGTACAGCCACAGCAGCAGCAGCAGCAGAACTGGGTACAGCCACAGCAGAACGGAGAACAGCAGCAGCAGAACGGAGAACAGCAGCAGCAGAACTGGGAACAGCCGCAGCAGAACTGGGAACAGCCGCAGCAGAACTGGGAACAGCCGCAGCAGAACTGGGAACAGCCGCAGCCGCCGCAGCTCCCGCCGCTCTCCCGCGGCCTCAGGGCGGCGCTCGCGCTCCGCCGCCGGCGCTCCCGGGATTCGAGTCTGTCATTCCCGCCCTGCGGGGCCATTGCCCATCGGAAACGAATCTTGTTTTCAAATCAGAAAGTTTCTTAGAGCTATCCCCGGAAAACTAATGGAAAACAAAAGAGCTGCACAATATCCATGCAGTAACTCTTATGCTCGGCTCTGGCCGAGTTGGAAGTGCCAAGAGAACAGCTTCCCATAGTAACTCAGAATTTCTAATTCCACATAAGAATATTAAAATAAAATACACGCATACACACATATTACTGTTATGATATTTTTAAGACATAAATCTGAAGGGTCAGTCTCCTTCTTCTTAAAAATGCTCTTACTCTATTCCACCAGAGTAGGGATGGGGGACGGGGAAATCAGCACATCATTATGCGTTTTAGTTTCTTCGGAAAAAAATCCTCAGAGGTGAGGATTCCTAGATTTTTTTATTATTATTTTATATTTCTACATGTATGCATTCTATTCATGCAAAACCCTCAAATCTGGTAAGATTTCTTTCAGAATTTTTCTGGATTTAACGGATCTGACTCTTCTGTGCCAGAGTGGTTTTGTAAATGAGACACCGTTTTTTACTAAAGGCTATGACAGAAAAATCACTCATCTCTGTTTAAAATGCAGACAATTTTTCTTCAGTCAAATAGTACTTGATTTTCTAAGTAATGTTTAATATTAGGGAAGTAGAAATTGTGCTTTATTTTGTGCATAAACTGAATCTGAATTCACAAAAATTCTGAGGTCCAAACCACCTTTGGCACATACAACTGCTGTCTTTACCATATTTTTATAATGTGATGAACAAGGAATAAAGTGTTCTTTCCTCATTATTACTTGTAAAGGAAGGGCTTTTTTTATAATACAAATTTAGGCAGAATGAATTCAATTTCTTTATTAATAGATAGATTTTCATTTAAACTATCAAGCAACATTGCTGCCTCCAGAGGATGCCTTTTACCCACAAATTTTCATTTGATTACTCTCAAAGGATGCAGTGGTTAATTTTGATCAACTGCCTTATTTTCAAGAAGTGATTATTTTGATCTTGTTCCTTTGAGATCTTTTGAAGATTTGTCTGATGTGGGTTCTTAGTGAAAATTAATCAGTTAAACCTCTAATGTAAAACTGTTAAGCTGTTAGCAAGAAATCACACCTGAACATAGTGCCTGTTAGATAATAGTGTTCTATTATACCCTGCTGAAGAGTGGCAGGCTGTTTAGAGATTACAGATGGGATGAAGATGAAGACTCCTTTTGACTAAGTATGAAAAATTAGTAGTAATCTTCTCCAGAGTGCTGAGAGTCCTGATGTCTTCCTGTGGAAAACAGCAAATCTGTGTAGTGAAGCTGGACAGCAGCCCATCCAGAAAAGTGCATGATGATTAGAAAGTGTATGATGATAGAAAAGCAGGTCTGGTAACTGAAAATTAACTGGACAGGACTAGATCTAACAGTGGGACACCTCAAGAGCAACTCAGAGCTGGCATTAGAGCCCAAAGGCTTCACAAACCACAGACCAGAAGCTTTAGGCAATCTTGATGATATTCCAGGATAAGAAAGGTTGGTAAGCTGCGCCCCTCAGCAAGCTCCCACAAGTGCATGAATCACAGTGTGCAGAAGTTATAATCATTATATCTTCATTAATGTGTAGATGATAACATTATTAAAATTTAATCCATTTCTAATTAAGAGCCTTGTATAATAGATGAATGCAGTAGTATTTTTTCATAAGACTTGAGACTAAGGAAGACGAAATCTCAGGCAACCAAAAAAAGCTCTAAGGATTTTAATTCCTGCCTAAACAAAAACGGCTGTGAGTAAGGAACATGCTGATGGGAATATTCTTGTTCAAACTAAAAAATAATAATAAAATATTAATCTTTTCAAACAGCCCTTTCAGAAATAGAATTCTATGCATTAATAAAAAACTGTCATATTACTCTTGAAACGAAAGAGTGACAATTAAATAAATGCTAAAAATTAAAATAAGGAGGACAAAGGGGTTTTCAAGAAATTTTAGGAGGTGATGTGTTTGAAATAGTCCCTATCTCTGTCTCTTGAAGACAATAAGAGAGACTGTTGTGGGAAAGACTGTTATGAAAAAGGAGCTATTTCCACACTTCTTGAAGACAATATTTGACATCTGTAACAGAAGGGACTCCAACACAACTCTTTGCTGCTGCTCTATCTGCACCATGACCCTCTTCAATAATATGATCCACAGAAGTCCCTAAACACTCCGTGGCCTTCTGCAGGGATGGAGATGAAGCCTGTGTTCCCTTCTCAGTTTTCTTTGAGGACTTAACAAGCCTTCTCTGGGCCAGAGGTCTCTTCTTCATATGGGTTGTAGTTCTGTAGTTTCTAAGGGAAATGATGGTAATAAGCTGAAGAACATGCTGGGCATACTTTTCATGTTAACAAGGATGAAAATGTTTCTGCTCAGAGATTTGGAATGTTGTTGCACTCCTTCTCCTCTGGGGTGGCTTTTTTTTTCACAAGTGTCTTATCCACAAGGGTTTGGACAGACTAGAAAGAAATGAAGTGCTGCTATTCTCTTGGCAACACTTGTTACAGGCATGGAGGGCAAACAAGAGTCAGTCAAGCCCTCTGAGTTCTGTGTTGTTTTCCAGTTTACATAACAAAGCAAAACATATTTTTTGATTTCTATTCAGCTTTATGATACAGAGAAATCTGCATAAAGTTTAATGCAAATTTTACCATTCACATTGCAGAATTCTGTTCAACAAAACACTCCATACTTCCTCAAATCATTATACAATTTGAGCAATCTCTGGCTTGATTTAAATATTTATCTCTGAAGGTTCAGCTTTATTTAATATTACATTTATTAATGCATCTTTGAACTAATACATCTTTCTTATTGTTTTAGCTAAAGTCTTGGTATCTTCTACTATTATAAACGTTTTTCTTGTGTAATGTCTGAATATTTCCACTTATTTTGTCCAGAGAACCTGAATTAAAGGACGGGGTAGGAGAATTTTATGACCAGATAGCAAGTCAGGGAAAATGCAGGAAAGCAAGCACCATGAGCCATGATTGAGGATTACATACAGAAACTGAAGATTTTGAAAATATTAAGTTCTTCAATTTTGACAGATGCTTGAACATGTATCATTAATCTTAAGTAAAAATCACAGCTTTTCTAAGTATTGCAGCTGATAACCAGAAGAGCACAATTTTGTGTCTCATGCAAAAGGGAAGTGAACAGGGCACTTTCAGGTTGGCCAAAGTCCTCCTTCACAGCATGTGTAGCAGTGATGCTCAAATGCAGTCTGATTAAACAGTCCTGGTTGTTTTGGTAAGTCCTGACCTTCCCAGATCTCATGAAAGAGAGAGATAGAGGCTCAGTTATGAAAAGTCTGCAACACTTCAATGACCACCCACGTCCTCTTCACAAACATGGACGGATGAACTCCCATTTATTGTAGTCTGGGCAGACAGCAGCATGGCCAGAGCTTTGGCTTTTTCTCGTGAAGGTATTTTTGCCACTGACCATTTAAATTGCTTTAGCTTTGGGGACAAATTCCTTTCTCTTTTTAAGGTCATGACAAAAATGTGTTATGTAGATATGGCATTCTCTGACAATTCTCCAGCTGGAGATAAACATGTGTCTCTCCCTCAAAGGCTCAGGATCTCCAGAGGGCTCCCTAAAAAAGCAGCAGAAAGCAGCAGGATGGCTGCACCACTAGCTGTGTGCTGTTACTATTTCTTAACATCAAGAAGAGAAATTCCTCTCTTATCACTATTTTTTTATAAGAATAAACTCGTTATTCAAGGTGATGTATACACAAATGTCTAGTGAGCAAGAAGAGAGAGAACAGCTCTTAGGACACAGATGCATGAATCTTTTGGCTCCTTTTTTTGTCTTGTTTTGTTTTGGTTTTTTGTTTTGTTTTTGTCTTTTTGCAAAATCTGACCCACAAATCTGAGGAAAAAAACAAAATGTGAAAATCTTCTTGATGGGAAAAACACTTTCCCTTATACTTTTCCCTCTACCAGCACACCTCTCTCTGACTGCTTTCCAACACAGACTGCTGGGCTGAACTCCAGCTCTGTGCAAACACATTTCCGTGCAGAACTCTGGACTCAACACTTACCTGAGTGACTGATTCTGGAGAAGAGGATTAGCACTGCAATACCACACAGCTGGGACAAGTTACAGTAGTTCCTGCTTGTTGAGCCAGCAAACCTGCAGCACCACCTCGTGTCTTCAAGCACTGTCTTGTGGACAGCAGGAGCCATGGTGTGCACTGGCTCTGCTAAGGCATGTGCCTCAAGGACTGCATGTTCAGCCAAGGCACCCTTAAAAACAGGCTTATACTTAAGTGGATTTGAATTTAATCTTACCAAAGAGATAGAAGAGTATCATCAGAGATCTTGTAACACATGAGCATTTAAAAACTTCAATTTTTGCAACATGAAGCATCTGTTTCTGTTCTAGGTTGCCATTAAACTCTACAAAAAAATATTACTAGCTACCAGCTGACACAAATTTTGAGATAGAGAAAAGGAAACACCAAATAAGCTCCTTATTAGAAGTAGTTTCAATATTTTCTTTTTAAATGCTATTTTTCCATTTCTAATCAAAGATTGGAACTCATTGGTTTCTTCAAAACTCTTGCCAAATGCATCCTTTTAGACAATAAATGACCCGGAAATATTTGCACACAACCTCAGATAAAATTTCAAGGAAGCAAAGAACCAAAATAAATGTTAAGCTGCCAACAAAACCAACACAGTTAATTTCCTTTACTGTCTCCTTATAAGGGTAGCTTTATGGCTTTTTTTTCAGACTGAAAAAAATAAGGTTGTCTTGTCTAAAGTTCTAATCTGTTCAGGACCTTTTTATTACTCCTCTAATCTGAGTGTTGCCAGCAGTTCCCTCATCTTGGCTCTATTTGTCATGTCAAGCATCTGAGGGTATGGAGAGTTTTGAAATTAAAACTGTAGCTGGGCTCATTTGAAATATGAGTAAAACAGTCTGCCACTATTCTCTGTAGCATCATATGTTAGCTCAAAATGCCTTTTTTTCTACTGCTACAAACTTTTTGATATTTATCTCTGCTTCTTTGATCCTAAGTAGGAGACCATGAACATCAGGACCAATCCTGAAAACTCTCCCACAATTCCACAAGCCATAGGTTTATGAATCATTTTTTATCTGATGGGTGCTAGTTTCTCTTTGTAGGCTGCCTTCAGCATTTCCCACGAGAACTCAACAAATTTGAAAAATAATTTTCAGGAATATTGCAAAACAAATGCATACAGAAAAAAGAATTTTGCTGGTAAAATTGGGACCTCAGGCCTATCAATTCTACCAGTCTATTTCAACCTGCATGGTTGTGGGCAAAGTACAGATTTGGGGAATTTTGCTGGAGTGCCAATGAACACAAATATCTGCTTACCAAATCTGCTGCTGAGAAAAAGAACACATACACACAAAAAAAAATCCTTCATAAAAACCCCTACTCCACTCTGTTCCTAGGCACTATTTTCCTTCCTTCTTCTCTGGATTATATTAAATCCAACAAGATCCATGCAATGAGATGATGAGCCACAGTTCCTCACAGGTACCTGCACCAGTCTGAGGTGCTCACAGGACCCATTGTGTCCATACCCCCTTCAGCACAGAGAATCTCCTGCTCCAAGAGTGCACTCTGGTCCCCACAAGTTGCAGATGTCCTTAGAAATTATTTTTGAATGGCAGCAACCAAAGGCTTCTGGGTTAAACTAGAGTTTTGATCACAGGTGGGTTTTACCATTGTTGACAACACTTCTTTCAGAGTCAGCTGGAAGAAGCTGTGAACATCATATTGTAGTTCATGGTCTCCTCACACAGGTCACTACATCCCTCTGAAACCTAAAACCTGCAACTTATGTCCACTAACATGCCAACAATAAATTCAGAATAAATTAGTTTGTGCTGAATAATAAAGTTGGAACTTTTGACAAAATATTGTGAAAACAGCACTGAATTGTTACCAGCTCTGATATTTACGTCATACTCTTATGCTTCACACTGCCAAATATTTCTCATCAAAAGAATCCTTTTAGCTTGTTATTTATATAAACTAGACATTTACGTTTGGAGGGTTTATTTAAAAATTACTTTTGCCGATTAACAGATATCAATCTTACCTTAATTCTGGTTAGCAATTTGCAATCACGTATCTTTGAATCATTAATTGAAATAAAGAACTCCAGCTAGAAATAGTATTTTCTTCCTTTTTTTTCAAACAAAAAAAGCACAAAAATTAAAAGCCTGCCATTTTCTTTAAAAAGCTAAGTAACAATTATGAAGCTCTCAGCCTTCTAAGCAGCAATTTGCATAATTGGCATTGAAATGGCTTTGAATATGTAAGGCATTGAGCCCAAGCCGATGGCTTCCAATGCTGATGAGAAGTTCATCTTTGCACAGATGCTTTCTATCTCTCCCATGATCCTGAAATCCAGGATTTGTTAAAATAATACTTTTGGAAAAAAATGTGGAGATTTTCAGAAAGTCAGTGGCTTATTAAACTTATATTAGTTTTTGAATTTTTGTTGTCACCCACTAATGAAAAACTGCCCTCACAGTTATTCCTTTTCATGAAGTCAGGAAAAAGGACTTATTCCCCAAGAAGGCAACAGGTTTACCTACACAAACCAAATGAGCAGTAAAGGAGAGCTCATCTATAAGTCCTGATTTTAAAAATAAAATCATGGTGTTCACATTTACAAAGAAAATACTGCCCACATTCATCCAGGTGTCTAATCTCCAACTAATTATCTAAATGTGTCATATGCTTCCCTGTATGGCATATAACTGAGCAACCCTACAGACACAGCTGGACATAGCCTGTGAGATACCCTCCTTTCCTCTCAACATCTGTGTCCTGTGCAACTGCCATTTTTTAGTGCAATGCATACACCACATCATGTCTTCCCGCTGCTGTTAAACAGTTGTTAAAGATATAGGTAAAACACACATTTTACATGTGCTTTGTCTGAGGGTCAAAAGTTAAATAGTATCTCCCCATGGAGAGACTTCACTAACAGTGCTTGTGAGCCTGTGCTTCTGATTACATCTGATAATTTCCAAGAGGGTTAAGGGTAGGATTCTTGCTACCTTAAGATGATACCATTCTTCAGCTTGGGATGAAAATTTTGGACTATATCTGGTTTTATCTTTCTCTGCATCTGACTGACTACCATTATGAATTTTCTCAAAAAAATGGGATAATATTTCAGGACACCAGAGGATACCGTATTTTTACAGATTTGTGCCTGCTCAAACTCATAATTCACTAAAGTTTCTCTGTGCCTTCTGGGAGCTCATCACAGTGAACAAAGTGGTGTCTGATAGCTTCACCTCAGCAGGATCTACAAATTCAGCTGCAAAATCTAACAAAGTGCCTGCAACTTAAATGTCAGTTCCACCCTGAAGACTGATGCAGTGTAGCAGTACACTGCATGGTATGCATTTGTTTCTGAAGTGCTGTCATTTATAAACTGCTGAACACAGATGCATTTCATTTCAGTGACCACACATGGATCTCAGCGAGCACAGCTGGGGACAAGGGCTGGTGACAATTGCTGAGGAGCAGCGCAGTGCTGGTAGCTCAGGTGCAGTCAGTGCCAGCTGCAGGTTGAGCTCTGCGTGATGACTGTCCCAGACAAGAGACCAAGAACTGCTGACCCTTTACACAACAAATGCCATGGGGACTGCAGCATGGCCGGGGAAACACTCAGAGACTCAGCAGGCGCCAGTGACCCCCAGGTTTTTGTGGACTTGGATGTGAGGGTATGAAAGCCCAGGGGTGTCTTTGTTCAAGGTCCCTTCTGGGAGGCACCAGCTCAAGCTGCTATTTTGTTATTTAATTGTTCCACCATGATTAAATTATTTAAAGGATCTCCACATCTTCTGTTCTGTTCTGGGGAACACAGGGTCCAGCTGGTCAGAGCGACTGTGAGTGTGGGGTGTGCAGCCATGAAGCCATGGTTCCAGCTCAGGTGGTGTGGTGTGACAGTGAGTGCCAGAGTGGGTCCTGGATGGCTCAAGACTGAAGCTTCCCTAATACTGATGATCCCTGGAATCTGTGGAGTAGGTGGGTGGGAACTCCAAAGCATCTGGTTTCCACAGTTAAGTCAGAGAAGGCTTGTGACTCAGTCCTCAGGCATGCTTTTTCAACTGTAAGGACACATTTATACAAGAACTAAAAACTGCCAACTGTGCACTGACCTTCTTTTTGGCCATATGCACACCTAGTCGTTCAGGATGTTACAGAGCAAGCTGTATTTCTTTCAAAAGGCATCTATGCAACAGTGGGAGAAGACCTTGGAAAATTCTTTTAACCTTAACACAATAGCGTTTCATCCCTTGCCGTGATTAATGCTTAGTTTTGTACCATACATAGCACCGCAAATGATATAACTTTTCTAATAACTTTTATAATTAATTGTTTTTATTAACTTCCTAGTTAATTGCTTTAAATAATAATAAGCAGTGCAATTATCCACTCTGTCACATCCCTCTGTAGCCAGCAATTAGCAAGGTTTATGATAAGCTGCTATTGTGGGAACACAGTTTGGGAAAATTAATGAAACTCTAAGCTTTACTAAAGCAGTTGTAATCAACCTTGATATGCTTCAGGATCTAGAAAGAGGTTAACAAAGCCTTTGGAGAGAGCTGTATTGCTGAAATTTGGCACAAGAAATGCAGAATTCATGGTCCAAAAGGACATTTTTCAGAGCCCTGAGATTAAAAAAGAAACTAACTAGGACAATTCAGCAATTGTCCTGAAACCCAGTCTGGGTGGATAATTAACATGAGAAGTGAGAAATCAATAACCAATAGAATACACAATACTAATTAATGAAGCAAATTATGTAGGTTATAGCCAATGACCAATAATTTGTTTGTTAAAATTTATAAATAATTAAAAGTTTTGAAAGTTTTGTGTATATTAGGTGGAGCTATCCCCATGCACCCACAATACTGAATAAAATGCTGACTTTCTAGCCTATCAAACTGGTTGGAGAGTTTATTTCTAAATATCTAGATGATTTTTAATATTCCTTCCAACTCAAACCATTTTATGATTCCATGATATTGCACTAAAGAAATGAAAATTGGCCTGCTCTATGTTTCAAGTCCTATTCCAGATCTTAAAAAATCAATCCTAGGATTCAAGACTGGTCTTGAATAATGCCTTGGTGGTACAGTAGTCCAGGCTGAAATACACATATTTTCTTCATTGTTAGCAAAGAGTTCATGAGCCTTAAATTATCTTTATTTGTGCAAGAAACCTCCATCAATATTTTTATCAGTTATTTGCCATTTCAATAGGGCAAAAATAATTTTATGCTCAGGTTATTTGTGGCATGAAGTTATGTTGTGGAGCTGAGTTCTCCATCTCCTCTGTCTATTCAGCATAACAATAGTAGCATTTTGCTTAAAACTACACCAATATTTTTCAATTCTAGTATGGTAAAAAATCTTTACTTTTCCAAATGGATTTGGAGGCTTCCCAGAAAATATATCTGCTCTTTCTTCTTGCATCACACCTAAAAGAATGAAACTGACCGGGGAAAGAATAAGAATTAATACACTTATCTAGAATGCATGTGCTACCTACTTTCTCTCTCAGAGTAACATCTGGATTTTCTTCAGAGTGCATGGCTGTGTCACTTGAAAATACATGCCAAAACATATCCAAGTCAGATGCATATTGCAAAGCATCTTCAGCTTTGGGCTTGTGGGAATCCTTTGAATTATGGCAGACAGAGCACCAGGGAGCAGGAGGGAAGAGGAAGAAAGAGTAGGCAGAACCCCGAAATCCTTGTGCCGCACTATTATCATGAAAGAAAAAAATAAACTCAAAATTAGAGTAAAAATGAAGATATATTCCCTCATTCAAATAATCAGCATTGCAGAACTGCAGTTACTTACATACAGAATTAACCAAATTTTGTTCATCTCACTACAGATCTTTAAATTGCTATCATTCAACCTTCACACATATTTATCATTAGTGCATGTAAAAGTAAGAATGAAAAATATTTATTCCACATCTTTCTTCCTGTTGCCAAGTTTCTACAAGCTATCACCTTGTCATTAACTGTCACAGTTTTAGTTCAAAGTCAAATGTACCTTTAGGGGATAAAGACCTTTTACTTTCCCTGCTAAGATCACTGACTGCCTTCATCAACAGTCCCAAGAGAACTAATCAAAGACTTTGATTTTAAATTATCCCATTGAACTGAAATTAAACTAATTTGAATTTATAAATCCATTATGAACCAAATAAAGGGAAGAAAACCCATTATCTAAACTATTTTAGTAGAACAGCAAACACAACATATTTTTCCAGAAAAGCCTAAAAGAGAAGCTCTAACAAGTCAAACCAATAGTTTAATATTCTGTCTCCAACAGTATCAATGGGCAATACTGTGTAATACCTGAGCCATTATCTGCTATGCATTCATCTCATACTCCCTTAAGCATCTGCAATCACTGGATCAGGGATGGTCATTATATTTACCTATACACTTAGCTATTCATGTGTGATTATAGCTGTGAGAGGTTACATACATGCCTTTCATCATGCGTTTATAGACCATTAGTCCTTGAATTTCTCTTTAATTCTCTCCAGAGAGAAAATATCTGACCACAAAATAAATTACTAAGATCAGCCTTAGAGTTAGAAATCACATGCCCTAGTCAAGAGAATATGCAGACTAGAAGACATTTATTGCAGAAAAACTGTTCACTGCTCCTGCTGATAGGCTATAGCACAACAAGGAACATGAGGCCAAAAGCAGAACACCAGGCCATGACAGAGAAATCCTGTGGCTGCATTCCATGTCCCTGAGACTTTTCATGTACCTACCACAAGACAAACAAAAGACTGAGAGAATCCTGGGGCAAATATCAGGAGCCCCATTGCAGTTGTGGCCCTTAGCTTCTGTAGATGGAACCAAGTCCACTCAGAAACAGAAAGCAAACAGAAAGTCTCACTGCAGTTTCTGACAAAAGAAAAAAAAAGTTTAAAATAAAATAAAAATAATAAATAAAAATTAAAAAATAAAGATATTGGGGAAAAAATAAAACCAAACAACCCCAAATAACCCCCCCAAAACTCTTATCTTTCTCATAAAGCCCCCTAAAGTCTGAAGGGAAGCTAAGAAACAGTTGCAAGTCAAGACATATCTTCTAACAGCTACTGTTTGCTTTCTTGATCTGAATTTCTACTTTGAAAAATCACAGGAGTAGAACAAACCAGCCTAATTTTAGTGTTTATTCATTTGTGGTCTATAAACTCTTAGCTCCATCAGTATTGCCCAATTAAAATAAAGTGTTACATGAGTGTCACTGAAGACACTATTTGAAAACAAGGAGGTTGGGAGCACTTTTGCAGCTGGCACGACCACAGATATATTACTGGCTCTTTAAGTAAGTATACAGCTTCACTGAGGTTGAAGACATATGTTTATTAGACATAAACAGAACTAGTTTGCATTAAAAAAAATCAGTTTAAGTCTGGAAGAGTTTGGCAATGGACTAAAGGCTGGGCTTACTTTGGACGCTCTCTCTAGTCACTCTTTTCTTACAGTTTCTCACTTCTGAGAGGAACTGCACTCCAAATACTGAGCTGCTCTTCCCCCAAATATCCTGCAGCTCGAGCTGCTCTAATACTTCCTAAAGTTAATGTCCTTTCCTCAGTCCTGGGGCTGAGGCTTCTCATAAAAGAAACGAAGCCAGGTTCAGCACAGAGCTTTCGGTAAAGAACTAAACAAAAAGCTGACAGTGGTTTCTGGGTTACACTTTCAGAAGGGTACATTTTGTTCTTCTTGGTGTCAGTCCAAAATAACTTCAGTCTAGAGCTTACTGGAATTCATGCTGGCTTACACCATTGGACGTGAAAGTGAACTGGTGTCAAAAGATGAATACATTTTGTTAGTGAAGAGAGAGAGTTTGAATTCAAAACTCTCATACCCTCTGGTAAGTGGTAGCATCAGCCTTCAGTAACATCACCCACTTAAAAAAGCATGGCACTTGTGCTGGAAATATCTGCTTATTTTTATTCTATATTCTATTTCATCAGCGTAGAAAAGCTGAAGCACTGAATTCGATTTTAATCTGTCCGGAAAAGATCTGTCGTCTCATTTTCAGAGGCTTCAAACAGGATTTTAGCAACATTTTTGTTTAAAAAAGTTAACATGGCACTTAATTGATATTTGGTTTGTTTTTAGCTAACATGGATGAAAATCTACATTTTTTCCATGCTCTGCAGTTTTTTGTGACTCATACTGATAAATGAAGACACATCATGTAAGCTCCACAACTATTCAATATTCTTTTGCTGACATCTTTATACTGAGCATACAGGTGTAAGAGAACAATTTCCTTTGACTGACATTTGTAACATGGAAGGTTTGCATTACCATAATGTGGAATGAAATTGTTTTTTTCACCCAGGAAAAAACAAAGAGACAACATATAACAATAATTCTCACTGACAAGAGTAGCTGAGATGCAATAAAGACCAGTCAGCCACAAAATAATTGCTTTAAACATGCACCTGGGGTACTTTTTAGATTTTTTTTTTCCTTTTTCTTTTTCTGTATTGTTCTGTTTGGTTTTGTTTTGTTTTAATTTAGAGATAGATATTAGAAGGCCAGGATAAGCTAAGGCAAACTGAGAATAGAGAGATCCTAAATACATAGTGAACTATGCAATTGTCTTTTCTGGGACACATGAACAAGATATAAAATAATGTATTGTTTTGAAAAAGCACTTTCTACTCGTCATAGCAACGTAACAGCATTTTAAAAACAATTACTACAGCATATAAAGTTCTTTGTCCTCCTAATTTGAATCGTTTGTAGTTAAATAAATTTCCAATAGTGAATCATTACACTAGAGCATAAAAGCCTTGTGAACACAAAAGTTACACTGCACTGAAACCTTCTGCTCTGTGAGAGAAACAGATTCAAAAAGCAGTAACAGCTATGAAGGGGGGAGGGAGGAAGGTGGCATTTGTACCCTTTTGGGGTCAGCTGCTTATCAAAAAAGAACTACGATCTTTGTAAGTCCACTTCTGATCAAGCTTAAAGGAAATAAGAGGTACAGTGGGCACAGGCTGCTGTTACGCTATCCAGCTTTAAAAACCTGATCTTCACTTTATCAAGAAACAGTATCTGAAGATAATTTCTATGTAGCCCTGTTTCAAGCAAACATTTTGACTAGCTGATCTCTCAAGGTCATAGACGCATAAAATCATAGAACATCTCAAGATGGAAAAGACCCATATGGATCACTGAGTCCAATCCCTGCTCCTCACAGGAGTACCTGAGACTAAACCATATTACTAAGAGCACTGTCCAGACACTCCTTGAATTCTGACAGGTTGGTGCCATGACCACTTCCCTGAAGAGCCTGTGACCAAATGCCTTCTCAGTGCAAAGCCTTTTCCTAATGTGCAAGGAACAGTCCTTTCCAACCTCCAAAGTGTGATCCTCCAAAATCCCAGTGCTATGAGCACACTGACAGGGTCCACCATGCAAAGGCAGGATGTCCAGGACAAAGGAGGAACTACAGAGGGCCACTTAGGGATAACTATTTTCATTCTACACTCCCAAGAAAACTCTTGGTGTGAGGGTAACTGGGACAGGAGAAATAAATGTACATCTTATGCTCAGGATCTTCTCAAACAAAACAGTTGTATGGAAAACCCTCACATTTTTCTACTCCGCTGGAGGCAAATCTGCATCTCCCCACCTTCTGCAATTTTTCTACATGTATGAAATTCCAAAAGAATATGCTATTTGAATTAAAAAGGACCAAAAATATTTTACTCAGGAGTTTGTGACACCATTTTATTGTATTTTGTAGCATTCTTTCTATGACATGCCTAATACAATATTTGTAACCACTACTGAAAGGCTTGTATGAGGGCATTAACTGCACTTACAGCCAAATTTGATTACCAGTAAACAAACAGACAGCTACAGTTCTCATTGCCTTTTTTTTTTTTTTTTTTTAAAGTGAGAATTTTATGTCCAAAATAGCATCCCAGGATTAGAATAATCTTACTGTCTGCAACATTATTATGTTCTAAGTAAATATGGACATACAGTGAAAACCTCATGGTTGAGTGGAAGTCCACAAGCAGTTTGATGGAATATTCATATGTATCTAACATATGTACATTTTGGTAGTAACACTTGTCATAGCTAAATACAGATATATTTGTGCTTACAGATGCTTTATTTCCCTAGTTTATTTGAAAAGCATATAACCCATAAAACTAAAACTGAAATTTGTAGGATTTTTCTAAAGTATATGTCAAAAGAGGCTTGTGGAGGTCTGCAGTCTGTTTTGCTGCTTCATTTTTTTGTGTAGGTATTATGCAAGTTTTAGGTCTAAGAGTGAAATAATTTCTCTTAAGTGACACCCATTTTAGTGTAGGCTTTCCCTGTCAGGTATCCAAAAATCATTTTGAATGATAGCCCAATAATGCTAGATTACCAAATTACATGACCTGTGCCATTTTGATGTCCTACACAGAAAATTTTCTCTACCTCTCCCTCCCCAAAAAATATCTCAAAGCAAACAACAGCTGCAGAATAAATTTGTTAAGCTTCTACAAATAATTGGCAATACTGGGGAATTGGTGTTTTCTATACTTTTGAATAGTTGACCATACATGAACTTTATTTTGTTTCTCTTTTATTCAGGGAAAAAAATTATTTGTTTTGTTATCTGATTGTGTTGGGACTAACTGAAATAAAACACTGCATTACATTGGAAAAAAAACAAAAACAAAACAAAAACACCCAAACTACACAGTCTTAGATACCAAGAACTTTACAAGTAATTTCTCTCCTGACACTCAAAACTTCTATCATGGTTGTGCCTCACCTTAAAAAACATTTAACTTCTTTTTCTGAGACAAAATACATGGGGGCTGAGGCAGAAATAGTGAATAGTAGAAAGAATTTTTGGATTACTAGTCTGGCAATCTGGCAAGTACACTTCAGAGCTGACACTCCAATGTGAGGGTCAGTGCAAGGTAGTTCTGGAAATGAGTGTGCTTTGCAAAGGAGAAAAAAAAATCCAGTTAATACTATTGAGGAACATAAGATAGTTAAAACTAAGCAAAAAGTAAACATTTACTGGATTATTTAAAGTACATTACTAGAACGAACAGGACATACCTTTAAACATGTATAAAGTATTATACATAAAAATGCATAGATGTACAGTAAATATGCTCATTTATATGTAGACAGAGTAATATGTACACACAGAGCCTGTTGTGCTTGGGTGAGACTAAGCAGTGAATCCTGCAGCACATTGTCTTAAAGCAGTTTTATTACACGACTGTGTCAACGTAACAGGTGTGAGAACAATGTACATTAACACTAAGTAGGTAAGTCATACCCATTTACTCTTGAAATATACAAATATAGGAAACAAAGGCCACAAATGCAATTGTACCTACACCTCCAAGACTTCCTTTTTTTCCCCTATTTATTTAAATATGCACAAGTCCACCTACTGGTGCTGTGTAGGTTTCTTTCCTTGTCAACATGTTGACCAGGCACTAAGAACAATATCGTTGATGCACTTCAGGACCACTTTCACTGATCCAACTCAGTGCACTCCTGACCTTGAAGTCTCCAGGTCAAAAATGAGAGGAAAAAATAAAATAAAAAATATATAAATAAAACAAACAAGCTTGTGGGCTTTATTTTCACAAGTTATTTGCCACCAATACTGTCAAAGCAGCTGAATTTAGTGCATCCATGGGCAGGAGCATATAGCAGCTTTTGTGCACTTTGCAAAAAAATACATTAAGGAAAACCAAGTCTTTACTGGCTTGTTTTATCTGTTGCTAAAAAGATGCTGTGCTGCTTCTGAGCCCTTTCCATCAAATTCTTTTTCTTCTTTTTTTTGTCCTTCGTTTTTGCTGGCCTTCTCCCTAAAAAAAGGAAAAACAAATAATAGCAATGAGTCAAATAAAGAATCCAGAAGTGACAAAAAACCCAACAAAAACATCTCAGTGGTACAGAAATGATCAATAGGGATTGCAATGGTAATACTGGCTAAAGAGCTTCAATCACCAGTGAAAACAAAAGTTTTCAGTGTGTTACAAAAGAAAGCAGGATCCCTGACTGTCATCACTTGTCCACAGGCACAATTTTTCTGGAATGAGTAACCATGTTGATGCCGGTTTCATTTTTGGCAGGGTAAGTTACACAAGCAACGTTATGCAAGTGCTCAAGGCCCAGAGCCAAATGAGAATGCAGGCTCCTTACCCACTGGAAGCTGGATATACGCCTTAGACCCTTGTGTAAATTTCCTTGAGTGAGTAATCCTATTTAAGTCATGTCCAATACATCTGTGATTTCGATGAGAAATTTGGCCTTACAGCCCAAGAACTTGGTTGGATGCCATCCTACCTGCTTTGGCAGGGACAGTACCAGAACTGTTGCTATTGCTTATTAGTACATTGTGCCTAATTCACACAGTATATAACTGTGCAGAAACAAAAATTTAATTACATGCTTCTACTATTGAAAGTTCATGGAAAATAAACAAAATTGGGAAATCACCATCAATTCAGAAAAAAAAAAAGTTTACAAGCTTTTTGAAAGATTTTCCTGTTTAGCACTAATAATAAATCAGTGCCCTTTGGTTATCTCAGCAAAGATAGCATGGACAGAAAAGTGTCAGATACAAAGGCCCTCATTCAGCAGTGCATTACCTTTTAAGTATATGCTTAAATCCTAGTCTAGTAGGATTTAAGGAGACGACCAAATGTTGTCAGATGTGAGAATGGTCTGGATTTTCTTGGCAGTATCATATACTAAAATATGTGATCAATAGTAAAAAATAAGGTTATTCAACTCTAGAAATGTCAACTTGAGAAACTTTCAGGAACACTTAATGAACTTAAGAAGACAGTAAAAAGAAATTCGGTTAGCAAATTACACAAAAATGTGAAAATGCATTTTTCATCAACATTGTCAGTACATTATATATTGGGAAAAATGTTTGCCAGTCTAGTTTTGTCTTTCTTCCATATAGTTTCTTAATTAAAAAAGTCCAAACCAATGCAAAGAGTTTTTCTCTATTTGATAATAATACTGAATAAATATGATTATAAAATTATAAAAAAATTATGATTAATTAAAAATATGTACATACTTCATGTTACACATTGGTAATACATTTTCTAGGCTACTACTCCCTAGGAATTATTGGAGTACCTCTATATAAAATAGGACAGGACATTAAGGTAACGAGCACATGAATTTAGTCCATATTAAAAATCATAAGTGTCCTTGGAGTTTACTTCTGCTTCTCATTAAAGTCTGGCATTAAAGTTACTAATGGCGTTTTGCCATTTTTAAATCAAGTTAATCCTACACAATAAATCCTCAGTCCAACCAAGCATTAATCAAAGCAGCTTTTAAGTTAAAACTCTTTAGTAACAGTGTATCTAATGACAAGGCACGCCTAATGAGGTCAGAGGGAAGGAACACTTGACACAAAGTGGTGTTACAATAAGGTGGTTTGAATTACAGAAATTTCAATATAATTTTCTTAGGGAATTCTACTGCTTGGTATATTTTAAGGCATCAGAACTTGCATTAATATATTGTTCAACACCGTATTCTAACTTGCACTTTCAATATGCTAATTTTTTTATCCAAATCTTAGAAATGCTTATTAAGCAGGAGTAGATGAGGGGAAATAATATGAGAAAAGTGACCAATTCTCCTGGTCAATCGATTTTTACAAGACCAGCAGAATCAACACGAGCTTTACTGAAAATTTCCTACCCAATTTGCTCAGTGATCTTACCTTCTGGGGTTTTTCACTAAACAGACCAATAAGTAAAAGAAATTTAAATTTCAGTAAGTGTCTCATCTAGTTTCTTTATGATGTCCTCCAGAAAACTAAATTAATTGCTTACTTTAAGGTAGTGAAAGATCCTATTATTTTTCCTCTAAAAAACTGTGAGTTGAGCTGATAAAATGACACACAATACAGTAGGTATCTCTGTTTAAGCCTTAGAAAGTAGCTCCTGCAACACAAACATCAAACCAAATTGGCAGCACACTCCCCATATGATATCCTTAAAATAGAAATAATGGGATTAGAGCGCAATGATTTGATGTCACTGTGCAACAAGCACACTGCAATGCTTCTGCTGCTTTGCAGCACTTGCCTCCCACCCTGCTTTTCTATTCCAAGGCATACCAAAGGCAAATTAACTTCTACCTGTGCTGTGGACTAGCTATCCATGCAGTGGCAGCATCCCTGAGCCACTGATAAATGATAGTTTGTTCTTCTGTTAGGAGCTCTTTGGCTGCTCACTATATCTCAATTGTTGTACAGATTACATTCCATTATTTTCAGGAGAATATTAAACCACACAGAGAAAATCCAGATGATTTGGTGATGCTAAGAGTCTCAAATTCCAAATGTCATTTCAAACAGTAAACTGAATATAAAAGGTATTTCTTGGGTAAACATCAGTTCCCATACTGTTAGTAAAACGTAACAGAGATTAGAGATTAGCAAGAAAAAAACTGATTATGAAGACTAGAGTTCAAACAAAGTATGCTGTTGAAGTCCCCGTGCATAACAACTTTTATTAAATGATTTCAATTACATTGTTCATTTTATCAGCAGAATCACAGTGAACAGAAGTATCTCCTGAATATCTTGCTACAGACATCTTTTGAAGAACATGACATTTGTCCTGTGAGAGGATCTGTGAGCCAAGCTATCCCGTTTCCTGGCTGCAGGGCAGTGGGGGAGGACAGCCAAGGGAGGAGCCTGTCCCCTGGGGCCAGGATGGCACAGCTGCCTGTGCTCTGTGCCATGGGTCAGGTGTGGACAGCCCCATGTGCCGCCTGTGTTCCTCACACCTTGCCACGCTCAATTCCTGCTCCCCAGAGCAAGAGCCCTGACCCCAAGCTGGTCTCTCCATAGGAAGCAGCAGGGCTCTGCCATGCTTGTCTGTGTCATGCAGTTGAAAAGGAGTGATATTTTTTAGCAGCACCATATTACAGTCCAGAACCTGCTGTGGCACATAAAAAAGGTAATTCCTGACTGAAGCAAATGAGGAGAGTGAGTGAAAGGACTCTGCCTCTTTAGAGGGGTTTTATTGCAATCAAAAACAGCCTATAGTATTTTTTTACATAACATAAAGTGACAATACAAGAGAACTGGAAAGGGATTTATTACAAGGAAGGACATGTGGTGATAGGGCAGGAAAAAAATAGCTTTAAACTGAAGGAAGGTTGGTTAATATTAGATATCAGGAAGGAATTCTTTACTGTGAGGGTAGTGGGGCACTGGAACAGGTTGCCCAGAGAAATTGTGCCTGCCCCAACCCTGGAAGTGTTCACAGCAAAGAATGGATGAGGCTTTGAGCAACCCAGTCTAGTGGAGGGTGTCCCTGCCCAGGGCAGGTGGTTTGGAAGTAGATGATCTTTAAGGTCCCTTCCAACCCAAACCATTCTATGGCTTATGAATATCTGAGATACTAAGTCTGATCCAATTACCCTAAAAACCTCTCCTGATCAGAAGAAGTATACAAGCAAGCAAACAATCCTTTCCAACTGCCTAGAATCCACAGTCAGCACTGATCTTTTAAGTGACATTACATCCTTCCTAGAGGAAGGATGCTCATCTGCTTGTCATCTGGCAGATGCAATGCACCTTGTTTCTGCTTTCTGGGTTATAGGTCTCCAGAACAAGCCTCATCTTCAATCTTTGTTTTATGACTGCTGTCTTTTTTTTTTTGTTTGTTTTTGTTTTTTTAAGACTTTGTTGCTAGAAGCAAGGGGAGCAAATATAAATAATTTGTACAAGGAGCAGGATATCTTAGCACTATTCAGGTTACTGTATTCTTATAATTTTTGACTGTCTTTTCCCTTGCATACTAACTAGCTAACTAGCTTTTCCTTGGAAAGCATTTTTATCTCGGACTGTCTAAAAACAGGCTCCTCAATTTCTGTTATCAAAGTCAGCTCTGAACATGATTTACATAATTTGTTTAATTTTCTGTGAAGTCATATGTATCAACTGAAATGTATAGGGCACAAGAGAGATGTGAAATGTAGCTGAATTCAGTGTTCAACTACCTACAAACAAAAAAGCCCTGAAAGCTCAATCTATCATTCTTTATCTCAAACTTCTGCACAGGTTATTTCTGCAGAAGCAATATTGATAAAGCCATTAATTTAAACTCTTTATTCGAATTTTTAAAAATTCAGTTTTGCAATTTGATTTGTAAATTACCAATGAGTAAGTCTTTATTTTTTTAAGTAATGTATCCCAATGGGTGGTGTCTTTACAGTGTTATTAATTAAATTTTTGTTTGGACCACTTAGTTCTGGTAGGTAGCAAGGCAAATAATGTGCTATGCAATGAAATATTATAATTAGCTAACCATGTATTTTAATGGCAACATATAGGTAATGGTCCAATAACATATAGGTTATAATGTAAGTATAACGTGAATTCCTGAAAAAACATTATTTATGCTAATACACCCAGCAATTGTCTGTACACCAAAGAATAACAGCTACTAAAAAAAAACACCAAAAAAGAACCTTAAGCTGGATTTTGCTGGGTTATTTTTCTTCATTTTATGTTGCTTTTGTACCATTTTATCAGTATTCCTCCTAGAACTCATGCACTTGTGCCCAGTTTTCTGGTTTGTCTCACACCCCAAGCTGAAAGATGCTTGGAAATACTGCAATAGTGTATTCCTTCTGCATGGACCCACCTGGTAAACTGGGGATACACATTACCTGGTTCAGAAAGAGCCTCTATCACCTTCTGACAGCTGCAAAGGCAGCATTCTCCAGACAGAATTTGGGCAGCAGATTCCTAACACCCAGGACAGTCCTGCCCCCCCAGAGTTAAACAGGGACTCCCAGACACATTTCTTGAGATTCTTGACTAAGCCAGACAGCACCAGTTCAGTGTGTGAGCTGTTCTTCATCGGGTGTGCAAACACTGCCGCACGTACTGCTGTCCTAAGGAACCCTGTCCATTGGGAGGTTCAGCAGAGAAAGTAGAGCATACAGCCACATGAGGGCAGCAAATTTAAAATATTTTAATAAACGGGAAAAACAAAACAACCATCTGCAGTTTTATTTCACAGTGTATTTTCAGCAGTCTTAAATACAAATCATCATATTAGAGCTACCATAATGCTTAATACTCCCTTCCTTATTTAAAACATTTTTCTCTTCTATTGATGATGAGTGAATGATGGGATTTACATGTGTGGGCCTGTTTCCCTTCCTTGGATTTTCATACAGAGAACTTTCACTACTAGCACAGGGGACTCTTAAGATAAGAGCAGACCCTGCTAAATACAAATTTTAGTTTTTTCTTCCCTTTCACTTGTCCTTTTAGGAGCTAAATGCTGCACATTTGTACATTATGCTCTTACAGCCACAGTTCTACCACAGACCTCATGAGTAGCAGCATTTCATCCATGTGGAAAGCTAGAAAAGTTATTATCAAGACATACTACTGAAGGATATCAGGGAACTAATGACAGCAGTGGAAAGATGATAGATACTCAATGATTTACTGGTCAATGAGATCAACTCGAGAGAAAGATGGCAGGTAACAAAATCATAGAATAGAATCATTAAGGTTGGAAAGATCATCTAAGATCATCAAGTCCAAGCACCAATAAAGCACCACCACCATGTTTGCCACTAAACCATGTCACAATCACAGAACCATTTATGTTAGAAAAGACCTCTAAGAGTCCAATCAATCACCATCTTGCCAGCTAGATCATGGCACTAAGTGCCATGTCCTGTCTTTTCCTGAACACTTCCAGGAATAGTGACCCCACCACCTCCCTGATTTAGCGACCCTTTCTGTGAATAAATTCTTTCTGATGTCCAGGCTGAACCTCCCCTGGCACAGCTTGAGGTGATGTCTTCTAACCCCGTCACCTGCTGCCTGGGAGAAGAGCCTGACCTCTACCCGGACCCAGCCTCCTTTCAGGTACTTGCAGAGAGCCATGAGGTCTCCCCTGATCCTCCCTTCTCCAAGGGAAATACCCCCAACTACCTCAGCCATTCCTCACATCAGCTCCTGGAGGAGCCCCTCTGGCAGAACTTTGGTCATGCACAGACCCACAAATGCCTCACTTGCACCACACATCAAGCTACATATAAACACTGACTGCAAAAATCCAAAAACCAAGCAAACAAAGAATTCGGTCTAGAAATTATTACCCAGAAATAATTTATTTCCCATGGCTTTCAGTTAAAAATTCTGGATATTGAAACTGCCAGAAAAATGCACAAATTGTTAAGAAATCTTATAAACACAAAGAAAAAAAAATTCCTCACTGCTGCAGAGTCATCCTCCTCCTAAAGCATGATTTACCAGCTAACACTGACAAGTGGCCCACGAGAAGGGGACATTCAGAGCTTTAATGACTTTGCAAACCACAACTCATGGGCATCCCTATCAACCTCACCTGCTACTGAATTCATGACAGTTTTCCTAAGCTGGTTTGTGGTTGTGGATTTTTTTAATGCCATAACATTTAGGCTGAAATTTGCTCTGCTTGATATGTGCTTTAGGAGGAATATGATTTTGAGGAAATCAGCAAAAGTAAAATATCTTTTTGGACAAGGATTGAAAGACATTTCATCTCGGATGGTGACAGAGGAAAAGAAATAAGCTTCAGGAGATGCAACAGAAAGGGTCATGTGTTAGAAACCACTTTCTCATTTTCCTGGGTGAATTTCTGATGCCATTTGACAAAGTCTTGTGAACAGGTATTTGCCTCTGAGGACACCAGAAGGGATGGAATGATCACACAGAGTACATCAGCTGCTCACGGTACCATTTCAAATCTCCAAAGGCCAGAAGAATGTGTAAAGGTGGGTTAATAAACATTTGCAAAGCACTGAAACATGGCAACAATGGACACCACAAAAATCAAGGAATTCTTTAATCATTCTTTCCTCATTTGCAAGGGTCAAACAATGTTTAGAAAATGAGGTCTTAGAACTATTACTGAATAAGAATACAAAAAAAAATTGTAACATAATTATAGCCATCATCAAAACAGATAAAAATAAGAAGCAAATGGAGGCACTTCCTCAGCTTTGAAATGCCTGAGCTTGCAGGCTTACTGGCCTTCTTTTATTTTTTTTGGTGTAATACTGGTAGCTAATGGTATATTCCCAGCCTAATTAAATTAATAATAGACTAAGAAGTGGAATTCACTTATGCAATCACAGAGTCTGATGTTTGGCATGCATTCTTGCCTATTTGATGTCAGCTTTCTTGAAGAAATCAGAAAAATTTCTGTCTTGAATAAACTTTTCAATTTCTACACAAACCATTACAAAATCACTCAGTGCAAAGCTGATCTGAGTGATATTTCTTACTCAGTTCCTGAAACCCAGAATCCTGATAGTTTATTTTCAACTTAATAATGCCACAACTTTAGGTAAATTATTGTAGCTGTCCCAACCAGCACTTAGTGTTGTATATAATTGATATTTGCATACAATAGACATCAGCTACTGTAATGAAAGCTGATTTAAAAGAGTCAAAGACTAATTCTTCAACTAAAAGAAACTTCAAAATATCTCAACTTCCTGCATCGAAATCCTGCTAGGTTTTTGTTTTCACATATCCATTAAGAAAGCAAAGGTATTACTACTTAGGACAAGAATAAGCAAAGTGAGGTATTCTTTTTCTCCCAAACTACCCATCTATTTTTTATCTGGCCTGAAAACAAATTAACTAAGCAATACTATCTAATCTGATGTTCTTTCCTCTGGACAATATGGTGCAATCAGACTTTGTCATCTGTTTAAGAAATACTGATTCCTACACAAAGAATGAATTCACACGTCACAGCCCATTGAAAGTTCAGTAGTTTTTTCCCTCAACTTTAGGGCAAATTTACTGGGAAAAGAGTCGTCTTACACAGCTGAAATGCAATGCATCTCCCACAGTGCAGTTTTCCAGCATATACAGTAGATGGCAGTGAGAGATGAACTTAAAACTGCTTGCACTCCCAACATTTCCAGGAATATTATTTTTTATTTGTAGAGGTATGTATTCATGAAAGAATATGGAAAGTGAAAGACTAAAAATTCACAAACATACTCAGAAAAGAAAGCAAGAGTAAGCACTCTTGGTGAAGAGGAAAACTAGTGAACTCAAGGGAACATGCAAACTCTACAGAACTCTCATAGAAGACCCTATGTTTAACTGAATACACAGATGCTCAAATGCTGGGTCCCACTGTCCTCTCACAGTTCCATGAAAACAGGTGAGTCTTCACTGCAGCCAAAATGTTTGTCTAATGTAAATTTAGCTCAGAATTCAAACAATACAAATATCAGTTGCATGCAGGGTACTCACTATTCTTATCTTAATCAACACCATGTCAGATCAGATACTTTGCAAGCACAGCCAAGCCAAATATTTACAATGGAAGTTTTGGCCTTATTTATTTTCCCTCCTTTTAGAGAGGAATATAAAGAAAATTTCAAAATAATAATAAAAAAATGTATACACTGTTAACAGTATGCATACACATGTAAATACATTCTAAGCCTACAAGCAAAATATATAGCTAAAAACTAATTAGCTTGAACTTCTCTAGAATTGACTGGATACTAATCTGACTTTAAACTCCTTCTTCTCACTATTTCAAAACGGATTCTTTTATTTTTCTTCTTGTTTCCAAGTGAATTTAATTAATTTTATTTTTATCTCATCATGCTGGGAATAAAAAATGAATTTTATTGAATCAGCATTTATTTTTGGCACCCCCCAAGGTTTAATTTCATACTGGAAATTGCATTTTATTCAATTAAGGGTTTCTTACAGAGAGTAAAATTATACTGAGAAGTTAATTTTTTCTTAGAGATATATTTTCTTCTGTGGAATACTATTTAGTTATGAAGAGTTAGTCCTTTTTAAATTCCCTTCAAGGATTCAGATCAAGAACTGAGGAATACATTTGTTCCAAGATCTTTTTTTTTTTTTTTTGTAGTCTTTTTTTATAACTGAAACAGCTCAGAAATTATTTTTGTTATCACTCATGCCCCTCCATAAGTATTGCACAGTAAATCGTATAGATGTTCAGGAAGAGGCTAAATTAAAAAACTGATAACAAACTAGAGTATAGTCCAGCAGGAAGACTCCTTCTGAATAATAACTGAAAGTGAATATGAATGTATTATTTCTAATATGGTGTAAAATTATTGCCTGATTCTTCTCATGTAGTGAAGAGTGTACCAGGTGAGCTGCTGCACCTGCACTGCTCCCTGGCCCTCTCTGGATTTATGTTGTCAGGGCGCTCGGGATGTTCCAGCGCCTGCCTGAATTTGGTCAGGCAGTCTCATTTAGCTGGAACTCCACCACTGAATACAGCACAAACCTTTCCCTTCCCCACAGACATTTAATCAGACCAATGATCCAAACTTAGCTTTGCAGACATCCTTCTACATGTACATCCCACACTGTGGCCACAGACTTCTCTGTAGTAATGCTAGGACTGCATTCCTAAATTCAACAGTGCAAGAGAACATCCCCAGAGCCTGCCTGAATTGTCTGAACTTTGATCTGGAGCAGCCCCGTCCTTCCCAGGAGGCAGAGCAGGCCAGGGATGCTCCTGCAGGCATCTCCCTGCCTTGGGAGCTCTGAGCTGAACAATATGGATGTGTCCCAGCCTGTGCCCTCAATGCAGTGCCAGACCCCAGCAACTTCAGTGAAATACCCTAGAGACAGTGACTGTCCTCAAACTGTGGCCAGTCAGGAGTTACAGGATGTTCGGAGTTGAGGGCTTTATCCCAAATGTGTTACAGTAGGCTTCCTGCTGGCTTAATGAGAAGCACTTTCCCAAGATTATGAGGCCCTCAAAATTCATACCTGCATACCTTTTCAAAGTCTGTCAATTAAATAATAAATACAGAGACAAATTAGATAATATTTGTCTCTTTTAGAATGCCTACACTTTACATTAATATGATTGAAAACATGTTTTATTGCTTAGAACTTAAGATGATGCAGTGATTACAAATGAGAATTGGGGTCAAGAGAACCTTTAGTGGGATTTCTTACATAAACACAAGAAATTAAACATAAGTTTCATATGCTGTTGAGGTTACTAGCTTGTTGAAGAAATTTGTCCAATCTAAATCCAAAGACAAAAGGAGATGGAGGGTCCAATACTTTGGTAACTGTTTCAGCAGTTAATCATTCCAGCACCAGAATTTCTGTCCAATTCCTAGCTTGAATTTTATTATGCAGGAGTTATTTCTCATTAGTCCTTTCTGTCCGTGATCAGACTGTACATAAATGTTTGTTCATCACCTGAGAAGTTGAACATATGGCAGATTTTGCACACCTTTCTTCAAAGTTCTTTGTAGTCCTCATCTAATTCTTTTTTACTTGTACCTGCAGTTTCTAACTGAACTGCTCTTCCAATATCTTCTATAAAATACAGGTCTCAGTTTGGATGTCAGAATTCTGAAATTAATTTATTTTGCTTCTTCCTTATTACTAAACTTATACAGAAAGGAATTGCATTTGAAATTTTACTCTACATATTGTAGTGGACTCAAACGATTTCTTTTGAGAAACTCTGTTTTTTGGATGCCATTCCTCATCCTGCAGCTATGTTTTCCTAGTTCTACAACTCTTTGATTCTCCAGAATAACTTTATATTTAATTATATAAAAAGTAAAAAGTGATTGCTTTACAAAGTAACCTACATTTTACTTTGGGTCTACCCTATAGTACAGTCTACCATTATCCTCAGATTATTTCTTTTTCCAAGAGATGTTTATATAACTGACTAAAAGAATAAGTAATGCTTACAGATATAACTAGAGGCCATCACTACTTTTTCCTAGACATCCAGCCAGCAAGTGCTTTAATTTTATTTTGTGGTAAAGATAAAGAAAATTCAATAGGTCTGTTAATGGTTAGAGTCTGAACACATTCAAGTATGGTAGGTAGACCTGGATATGACACCTGTGATGCTTCTGTTAACTTCATTTTACAGCTGCAAATATTAATCCAAAAGGAACAAACTTTGCAGAAGCTTTTCATGTATAAATATACAGGCTTAGTCTCACAAAAAGAAATTCTACTTTTAAAGTAATTATGCTTGGTTAAACATTTCCAATGGCATGACAACACCAAAGAAAGAATACCAAAACAACCTGGGCTGGACTTAACCATATGCCTTTAACACTTTTCACATCAGAAGCTGCAATAAGCAAAATGTGATCTCTCAGGGCAGTGCCACAGAGCCCAAGTCTGTTATTTTTCTTCACTACTGAAATGTATAAGAAAAGCCATTAGAAGCATAGCTTGAGCATATTTTCAGAATGAAATCAGTATTACTACAATTAAGGGAATGGCCCTTTTCTGAATCCAGCTGCAGCTGCTAGGACCATTTTTGTCTGAGCTCTTCCTCAGTGCCCACCAACCCAGCAACTACTACTCACAGCTTTGCAGGCAGAAGAGACAGTACTAAAATTGTCAGCCCATGGAAGCAAAGAGTGCCTGCAGGAAGGCTCAGCTCCATCCATGCTGCTGGAGACTAGATGGACAGTTGTGCACCCCCGTGTCCCTGCTCTGGGCAGCTGTGCACTCCCATGTCCCCTCTCCGGACAGCTGTGCACCCCCGTGTCCCTGCTCTGGGCAGCTGTGCACTCCCATGTCCCCTCTCCAGACAGCTGTGCACTCCCATGTCCCATTTCTGGACATCTGTGCACTCCTGTGTCCCTGCTCCGGGCAGCTGCAGGAGCACCTACAGCAGGGCAGTGCGGGCCTCGTGTACAGTATCCACCCTGAATTGAACAAAGGCTTATCTGAACATTTTTTCCCTAAACTGAAATAAGCCCATGACAATAAATTTATCCACAGGAGCTACTCATATGCTTAAATATGCTAAATAATGAGTATGTATTTCAACCCTAAGTGCATCAGTGTTTAAGCACATTGCACTTAAAAGTATTTTTTACATACAGGACTGACCTGAGAAACAGAACTAAAAAATGCTTTTTTTCCCCTTCCAGAAGTAAGAGACTGATTTGCTAGGGGAATCAATAAATGGTCTGCAGCCTCTCTGTTGCAGCAGCCTCGCACTGTAGATGCTCTCAGCACCACAGCTGGCTGTCTTTCCTCTCAGATTCCCCTCATACACACAGCAGCTGGAGACACATTTGGCACCATATGATATAAGAAGCAATATAACATTATGACCAATAATACATGTGGAGTGGACAAATAGGTTCTGTTCTTATTCTGAGCTATATCTGCAAGAAAGACAGTACTATAACCTCTACCATCAGTTTAAAGAACATGTCAAAACTAAATTGAAAAACAAGCTTTTCTTGAATAAAATGTTTAAAATATATATTCACTGAAAATTAAACTAAAAGTTGAAGGAAAATTTGTGGATACTTTCTTAAGAAAAAAAAGGAAAAAGAATACATTAAATAAATACACAATGTAGTTTAAAGGCTACTTGCCATAAAAGGCTTTTCCTGACTGGAAGTTACAGTACACATGTGCTTAAAAAACAGATGTACATCAAAGACTGTTGATTAGAAGCACAGAGAGAAGTAATTATCAGTTTCATTTTTTTAAAAAAAAGAAATTCTTTATTCTAATACCAATAAAACCCTAGTATGTACAGAATTATTCTATGGGTTTAATTAACCATATGAAAAATATAAATGCATGTGCTATTCCAGCTCCACATCATCAGATTCTTATGGCTACTTTGGTGAGCTTCTAATGTATGTGAGATCTTGCCTTTATTATTTTGTGACGGTATTAGCTTAAATACTGAAACTGTTCAAGATATATATATATATATTAGAAATGTGCCTGATGCTAATAATTCTTTCTGCACCAGAGGTACTTCCACCAGTAGATACTGAGGCTGGCTGTCAGAGACTGGAATACAGTACAGCAGCACAAATCACCTGAACTGGTGGCCAGCTGCAAGTGCTACACTTTATGAATAAAACCAGTAACCTGGTGTGGTGGGTGGCATCCCTGGCCATGGCAGAAGGGTTGGAACTAGAGGGTCATTAAGGTTCCTGCCAATCCAAACCATTCTATGCTTATATGAAAATAAACAGAGCAAGAGCACAAGTTTGAACACTGTCCTGAAACACTAGCAGATTTCCTGGCATGTTTCTTGTGCCAACTGTCTTTCAAGAATGCTACCTTCCTGTTTGTCTCTTAGATTAAGAGACGATGAAATATGTACCTGAACCCTTGAGACTTCACTAACTTCAAATTTACAACAGTTTTTCAAGCTGAACAATTTTTACAGATTAGATGCATGAGTGATAAATGCCTGGACTGGAATACATGGTCCTAAAAACCAGACATGCAAGGTGTGGTTTAACCCAACAGGCAGCTAAACACTGCACAGCCATTTGCTGTGTCCTCTTCAGTTGGGTGGGGGAGGAGAATTGGAAAAAAGGTAACATTCATGGGTTGTGATAAGGTCAATTTAATAGGATAGAAAAGGAATGGGAAATAACAATAACAACATCAACAGCCATGATGATGATGGAATACAGAAAACAAGTGATGCACAGTGAAATTTTCCAGCCAGTCCCTGGGAAGCAGGTGCTAGCCCCCAACCAATTCATCCCAGTTTTGTTGTTCAGCATGATGCCATATGGTCTGGGATATCCCTTTGTTCAGGTGGGGTCGGCTATCCTGGCTGTGTCCCTCCCAGCTTTTTGTGCCCCCTCCAACTTCTTGCTGGCAGGGCATCATGAGAAGCTGAGAAGTCCTCGCTTTAGTGTAAGCACTGTTCAGCAACAGCCAGCACGCAAGTGTGTTATCAACATCATTCTCATCCTAAATCCAAGCACTGTACCAGCTACTAGGAAGAAAATTAACACAAATGTATGACTTTGGCTGCATACTTGGACTGGCTAATATAGTTTTAAGTGCTGAAAGGAACTATTAATTTGGAGCAAGCTCAGCTAAGTGATTATCAGCTCCTCACATTGAGGTATGACTGATCTCTACCAAACACTAATTATTTCATCATGTCAGCAAATACTCATTTCTTGGCCAGCACAATCATCACAATCTATTCCATATGTTGATTTAAACTGTCCTGTAAGATTAATAGTGGATGACAACTGGATCATTTAGGGTGTGACATACTTATCGAATTAGTTACAAGCATCCTCTCAATTGTTTATTTTCTCTACTGAGACAATTAAACCACTATTACAGCCAGTTTCCTTCTCTCTGAGACTGGAAGCATTTTCTTCTCCTCATTTACTGACTTCACAAAAATCCTTTCAAAATCCTGTCTGAATTTATCTTTCCAGTAATGCATAATATCTTCCAGTTTCCTTCTGTGTAGCCAAATAAGTTCTTACTCCTAATGCTAACAAGTTATTCTTCTTTTAACTTCTTTCCCCATTCACAGGCTTTGAACATGTGATTTCTGTTGTCGCTCATTTCTGTGTAAATAAACTTTAGGTAATAGCTCTTTCCTCAAACCTGATTTCAACAGGAAATGTAAAGCACTAACACAAAGTTGAAAAGAAATGTTTATACTACAGAATATGCAATTCTCACTAGTTTGTCTGTCAATTACAAGCAATTTAAATCTGAACAATTATTTGGATTATTAGGAATTGCCAGTGTTAAAGCTTGTCTCTATCAGAACTATGGAAACATCCCAGATAAGAATAACAAAGCAGATTAACTCTCATATCTCCATGATGAACATTCACAGTTTGCAGTAATCATTATTCATATGTAATTAATTAACCATAAAATCCTGCCATCAGCACTTTAAGCATGATATCTAGAAAAAAAAAAGTTTTAAAATACAATTAGGATATAATATTAACATCAAATCCAAGTTACAGAATTATTTATATATTTAGATTTTAATTGATACACAGCTAGTTTTTCAAAGGAAAATATCTTAGACATTTGAATATTTCTAGAATAGTGAAAAAATTTGACCATTTAAAACTATGGATCTACCCAACAAACAAAACACACAGAAACATTTAAAAGTGATTAGTAAGGTTAAGAGCAATAAATCCATTATTCATTGTCAGGAAGTGTGTCTATTTGGATTAAGTGATCATAATATTATTTCTTTCCAACAAATACAATTCTCTGATCTTTAAACAATACATTATTTTTAAATACCTCTGATTTTATAAATTAGATGACTGATTTATTTTTAAATATCTGGATAAACATACAAGTGAAATTTTTATGAATCAAGACTTTCCAAGCCAAGTCTCAACATTGAGGGATTTTTTATGATTGAGTATGAATTCCTGGAAAACATGGTTTATCATAGAAAAATTGGCAAAACTTTCATAGTATTTGCCCTAACAGGCGCCACTGTAATGGGCTGCAGATCTATGAATAGGCCAAGTACAGAAGCTAAAACTAACACTGAACAATACAATATGTTACTAAGTGGGAAGATAGTTGTTGTTTTTTTTTTTAAATTATAATAGATGGGATTGATTTCATCCATAATTTACATAATGAACAACTTAACTAGCCTGATCTCATCATTTCTCAAAAACGCTGTTTTGATAAATGATTCTCTTCTGAAATTTCATCTGGCAATGAAATTTTGGTCATCTTTGAAGAACAGATTTATTCTCTTCTTATGCACAAGAATTACTACTTGGAAACATAATTGAGCTTCCAAACAACAGACTAGATATAAGTTACTATTGCTAGCAGAATTTTGCTCATTCCATGCTGGCCATAAGTCTTGAAAAATCACTGAAACTCAAATTTCACAAATCCTTAAAAGCCTATGTGCATAATCTTATGGGCTGCAAGAGTTAGCTGGTGGCATCAGAATACAAAAACATGAAAGTGGCTGCTCTGGGTGAACCAAGGATCCACCAAAACCACTACTGCAGCAGTAGCCCAAAACTAACATGGCAGTAACAGTATAAAAGTAGGACAAAGACGTGCACTCCCTTTCACAAGAAGCTTCCCTAACACACATGAGGCCTGGCATGTCCATGGCCATATCAAAGCACTCACTGCAGAAGGGCTTGGAAAGAGGTTTCTGCTGCAGAACTTTTGTTCTGGTAGAACCTTTGTAAGTGAAAGCCGTGGCCTGACCTTCCACCACTCAGGAACTTCTTTGCCACTTCATTATGCTAATCCTGCAAATCAGGTTAGGACCATGTAACTATGACACTCTGACTCACAATTTTGCAGCTGGTAATAGATCAGGGCAAATTTTTTTGCACAAAAGGAACAGCTGACTTTGCATGAAACTGAAAATGTATGAAATCTAGGCTTATTAAAAGAGCACAAGACATGGATTGAACCTTCAAGTCCTACATGTACTGCCTGAGACGTGAGAGATCAGAAACAAGAAGGGAAAATGTGAACTGCTGTATGAGATTATACCAACAGAGAGTAAAAGAAAGAGTGGAGGTACAGTTCACCGTAACAGTGTTTTCATGCTAAAATCAGGATATTTATTATCTTATGCCCTGAACACCAGGTCCATTCCTGACATGATAGGTCATGAATCTACTTTTGTAATGCCAGCCTATAGCATCATGTAGCCATCAAGATGCTGCCACTTCAAACTCATAGCTCCATAGTGTCATACTGTCTCTAATTTAAATGCCTTACAAATCAGACACATAGTGCCTGCATTTCGGTTATATGCAGTTTCCTACTATAAAAAATAATTGCATTTTTTGCATAAGGTTTTCTTGTACCACAGTTTGGAAAGACTGGTCCAGGATGGTAGCTACAAAACATGAAAGCGTGTGGATATATTAATTTCTGATAAGATGAATGGTTAAGACTTCTCTTATAAGCTGACTACATCAGACAATGCACTGAAGTAAGACTTCTATCACCCTTGGGAAAGAAAACAGAAAATTTCTGTGTGATTTCACTGTGATTAAATGGGGTCGGAAAAGAGAAAGGCATCTGTTAATATCCTGTTGTGAGACCAGCCTATTCAGCCAACTATTGTGCTAATGCAAATGGTAACAGTTTGTTGCAGATGTGCAGTGGAACATAATACAGCCAAATCCTCTGGGCTTTTTGAAGTAAGAAACTACACACAGAAGATGTTGGTGTGTTTAATAACCATTATAAAAGAGAATTTTAAGCACAGTGCCAATTGCTTCAACCACCAACACTGCAAATGTTCACTTGGAAATGTTATTTTGAGGAAATTAAAATGTAGATCAATTCAGAAATCAAAGTCCAAGCGGCTAAGAGAGTTCAGGTTTGTGCATTGACATTTCAAGGCAGATAGAATCTTTTTAAGTTCTAGTCACTTATTATATTGGTTTTTATTATTATTGTAGCAGAGAGACAGAGATAGAGTGACTATAAAATAGGGGAATTACTTTAGAATAGTAAGAAAGAGACACAAATGGTGCTAATGTCTCAGTATAGCACAAACTACATTCTACTTTCAGCCACATGAAGTAAGCTCCAGACATTTTGCTGGCATTATATATCTCACATAAGTTCTCACTAATTTTTTTCCATAGTGCTCTGCCAGTTTCAGAAATTTTCTCTACAATCACACGCAATGTTCCAGTGAGGTGCACAGCTTCCCATCAGTCATCTCGTCATATAAATTGCCCTTCCCTGGTAAAGCAACAGACTGAGAATGTCAGGTGGACTAAAATGTCAGGTTCTCTAAGTTACATAGCACGAAAGCAAATGTTACATCACTAGTTTTTTTTTAATGGAGAACCATGTAATTAATAAAAAAGCCATTAACTTTTTTACCTCTGGCAATATGCCTGTTTTTAAGATAGCTAGTATAACAATTTTGATTAATTTACTACCACTTCAAATTTGAAATTGAACTATGCATAGCAGAGAATGGTTGCAATTGGAAAGGACTTTGAGCTTAAAAAGACATGTCATCTGGTCCAACATCTCCTGCTCAAGCAGGACCTTGCAGAGCCATTTGCCCCAGACTATATTCAAATGGCTTTGGAACATCTCCAAGGTGGACAACTCCACAACTACTTCAAGCAACCTGTGCCAGCACTTGGTTTCCTCACAGTGAAAAAGTGTTTCCTGATATTCAGAAGGAACCTTTTGTGTTTCAGTTCATGTCCATCACCTTGTTTTCATTCTCTCTTCAGGTATTTAAACACATCAGTAAGATCCCCCTGGGCCTTCTCTCTAGGCTGAGCAGATTTGCCACTCTCAACTCTTCCTCACAGCAGAGACAATCCAGCCCCTTCAATCATCTGCACTGAACTCCCTCCAGCATGTCCATGTCTCTGTGGACACTAATCCAGCTGTGGCCTCGACCACTGCTGAGTAGAGGGGAAAGATCTCCCTCATTTCATTGGCAACACTTCTCCTAATGCAACAAAGGACACCATAAACCTTCTAGGCTGCAAAGGCTGTTACGGCACATTGCTGGCTCAAATACATAACTAAATTGAGATTTCTTATTTAAAGGTTAGATAAATATAATCCCATCCACTTAGATTACCTACTAAATACAAAGTGATACCAAAATTATTGGGCAGACTGATAAAAATTATCACTCTAGAGACATCAACATTCAACACAGATTGAAAGAGCTTGCAAATTTGAAAAAATTTGAACAAATGGATTATAGCATTAATGAGTAAGCAGAAAAGATGTACAGAAACCCCTGTTTATTGAAGAAAAATAAAGTGCAAGCATAGGAAGCAGAAGTAAACCAGGGAAGTGGGGAGGAATATGGCTAAAAAGTGAGAAATGTGTCAAAAACTGAAGGAAGAAGAAAACACACAAGGCCCCAGAAATAGTTTTAGAAGGTGCAAAAGTGCTAGAAGCCTGGCAGTCACTAGACACAACCAACACCATGACAGAAGAAATGTTGACATGTCGGCATTTTGCTGAATTTATGTTAAGTGATGCTTTTTGTAATCATCCACCAAGAAAAGTAATAAATAACTTAATATAACGCTTTTAAAATCAAAGATTGCAATTATTTTATGGAGGGCACAAAACTCACATCACTAGGCATGTCTGCCAAGCTCAGCAGCTTCAAAAATGGAGGTTTTGGTGAAGCTACAACAATTTCATGAATACTCAGAATTGGGATTTTCAATATGCACTGTGCCAGCACCTGTGTAAGAGTGGACCTATCTCTGTACAAGCATCCTGAGTGGCGAGTCACTCTATCAAACAAGAATATCAAAACTTGTCTCAGTATAGGACTGAAAAAATACACTATTTGACTGGAATATTATGAAATACTACGAATTTTCTTTTTTCTTCAAGAGACTTAAGAAAACATATCAAATTTTTTTGTGGTTATGGTAGAGAGCTAAATAAAAAAATATACGCAGAAGTAGAAATATCCCAACAAAAATGCACAGTGTGAGCAACTGCTATGTCTCCTCTCCAAACTGCATTATTCCATTGAAAATCATTTATTTTAGTAACCAACAATTGGAGTTCTACAGTTATTTAGTAGCCACATCTTGACATTTAGAAAAATAGCTGTATATCAAGTATCACAATTATACACAGCACAATAGCAATATAATCATACGAAACACAACACAATCCATTAACCACAACTTGAATATTTTCATATACTTCTGCAATTTCTACTTTTGGACAGTACTGGAAGCTCCAAAATCCTGGAAGAAAGTTTGTTCTTATGGCATGATTTTGCGAATTTTACATTCCCTTACAATAGTAAGATAAATTAAATCATGATCAAAACTTTTTGCAATGATACACAAAGATAAATATTCTTGAGGTCATGGTTAGGATTCTAGGAATGTGGGTTAATATCCAGACTGTATTCAAAGACATACTGTGCTACCATTATATCTAATTCCCAGGTAGATACGACACAAAAATCTCTATCCTTCTTCTATTCCATTCCCTGATTTAAGCCTTGAAAAAATAGGGTATTAAATACTGGAAAATAAATTGTGTGTATTTTCACTGATATCAAGCAATTCCAAGAATAGTGCAACAACATTTTTATTGAGAAACTGTTTAAAACTCCCATTTCTAAACCAGTCAGGGAGGGCTCCTTGCGGAGTGTTCCGCACGTCTGACCACTAAGTTATTTGTCTCCTTTGAGCTGATATGTGTAACTGTAACAAAATCAGAAGCATTTCATATATTAGGACACTGCTTCTGAGGAAAACATGAGAATATGATTTTATGGGACTATTTGTAATCTAGCATTTTATAATCTTGAAGTTTAGTGTGAACAAGTATAAGACTACAAAAACCTCCCAGCATGCTCTGCAATATGATTACTCTGGGCAGAAAAGACTTAACTTTATGTTTAACATTTTCACAAGCCCCTGAGGGATTTAGAGCAGCAAGTCCATCTAGAAGTCAGTAAGACATTTTTATAAAAGCTGAAGGAACCTTTGAACACACTCATCTCTCAGAAAGAAGACTCTTCAGCATCAAATGTTCAAAAGTGCTCAGCACTCCGTAGGGCATGATAATAACAAAATTGTTATGGAACAAATTTTTGAAAGCCTGAACAACAGCAGTTGTGTATTAAAAGAAACACCAATAGTGAAAGATTAAAATTATTCTAGCTGCAAGCATCTTCTGGAGTTAGGAAATACCAGAAAGCCTAGGAGCACACAAATACTTTTAGTTCTGTGCTTGTACATTTTAGTATTAGTATTAGTATTTTTTAGTATTAATATTATATCTAAACAGATGACTATTGTCCCAGTCTCTCTAATGTGGGGTTTTAGCTTTTTGGGATAATGCGGTAAGCTTTAGGTATAAATGAAAACCATGACATGTACCAAACTTAATCAAGCACACACAAAATCTAAGTTCCCATATCTTAGCTAAATGTGTTGAGTCGTAGAAAAATAAAAGCAGAATAATAAATGTTGGCTATTGAGGTACAGTCATTCAGTCAAAAATATTTATACATTTTATTATTATATACACAATTAGATATTAAATTTCCTGGTATTTTTCCATCAAAATAAAGCTAGACTGTAATAAACACTGTATGAAGAAAGGAAGATCTAGATCTGATTTTATTATCATTATCTTTATAAATTTGGTAGAAAAACACTCCAAAACTTCCAAACTAGGCAAAGTACCTCTTGCATTTATCTTCAGAAGTGTAACATCACCATAAGTAAAATTTAGCTCCTTTTTAATGGGAAAATATGTTTGTTAGCTAAAATGAGATTATGGAACTTGTTTAGTATTAACTCTGCCAAGAATAAACAATGTTTCTCTGAGTTACTACTGACTCATATGGCTAATGGCAGTAACTATTATCACTTCATTTTCTGTAAAATGGCTTAGGCTTGAAACCTCCCACACTTGACCTCTGTGATAACTCATAACTGTTAAACAATCAGCAAGTGCAAGCTTTCCAAATCTCATACCTGAGGTAGCATGGTGATATCTCTATCCTTCAACAGCCCTTTAAAATGAGTTCTTTTGATTTTAACTTATGCTCAGCTGAACACCATATTCACGTGAACACTGCTGTAAATAGGACAACTTCAATCAATTCATTTTTGAAGAAATGTTTCTTTTTCACATTTAAAAAAAAAACCTATGTTTTACTAGCAGAACATAAATATAACTGAAGACTGAAGTATTTTTATCTGAAGCAGGAAATTGCTGTGCTTAATACAGGATTTGGAAAGTCTGACTATATCACAACCGGGTTTAGAGCAATCTCTTTTTGGACACACAATTATACCTATTCAAGACAAATGAAACAGCTGACAGGAACCAAGGAAGTAAATTACCAGCTATTATTTTGCTCAGTCACAATGCATTGCATTAGCTCATTTTTTAGAGCTTAATAGAGAATATGAATTTCTAATCTTCTCAAATTAGCCTGCCAGAAAGAGCATTGCAGTGTTCCTTCACTAATAACACTTGATTTTTTGCTGCTGAATAGGTTTTACATAAATATGTAAAATGAAATACATAAATGAAAACCAAATGTTTTCACACATAAATAAATCAGTTTTCACATTATTCCTAAGTGAGACAGTGTTTTAACAAACACTGAAAAACACCACCTCTAAACATGTTCCCTTTGGGGTTGATGTCATGTAAAAGTTTGACAACCATATTGAGTCAAAAATCATAAGCCAGTTGCAAGTAAAATTTAAAACCACTGGCTTTTAATGGAATAATTAATTTCCAGTGCTTTTCATTTAATTTCTGGTGTTGAAACATTCAAAGTGTCCATTTTCTCCAACTTTTGCCTGCAGCTATAAAGACTGGAAAAACAACTAAAACATTAAAGTATTATGTGGTGGTTCCAGCAGCTGAGCTTTAAGAAATGAGGAAACTGGTGACAAAAATTACACAAGAAAGCAATACAGGGAACTACCATTAATGTCCTCACTACTACTTTATTCTCTAAATCGTTTTAGGAGGTAATAAGGTAAAACCTTTTTATAACAACTCCTGCAAGTGATACATAGTAAATTTCTCAGTTTAGTGAGTTCTGATGAAGGAAGTACCTGAGCTTTCTCAAGGTGTCCACAAGGAAGGAAGAAATACTCTCACAGATTTCAGGGCATTTGTACCTTTCCTTTGGCAGCTGAAGCAGCGCTACACTGGCAGCATTGGAGTTTCACTCCCTAAAAAAGGTGTCTTTCCAAAATCACTCATTTGTGCTTGAGGGAGAAGAAAAAAGTTTGCACATGACACTGTTCTCAGAAGGCATCGCATACTCTTTCGTCTTCTTTTGTCTTAGAACAAGACAATTAGAAAAATTACTGTAAGTGGAGCAAAAGGTAAACGCACCAATTCAATTGCTATTGAGCTGACAGGAAGCCTTTACCAATTCTAGAGAATTTACACAGCTAATTGTCTAACTAGATGAAATTTTGGTTCACATAGAAAAATGAAACTCCTATCAATAGATCCACTCCCTTCTTTAATAGTCCTGAAAGATGATACAGAGATGGTGACTTGAACAATGGTCTAAAATGGAATAATAATTTTTAAGTGGTTGTTTTGAAGCACGTTCCTCCCAGCTTTGAAGTGCACCCACTGATGCAGACAGTTATAACTCCAAGTCCAGCAACACTATTTAAAGTCTTATTCTATACTCAGTTGAGGAAAGTGTATCACTTTTTGGGTTTTTTTAAATTATTTCATCTAGGACAACCTTCACTGAAATAGAGAGAGGTTCTAAAATTGCTCAGTGAAGTGAGAAGGACTCTAGTTATATTTTGGCTTCTATTTTACATTCACTTTTAAGTTCTGAGGTCCCATTACTTCATGGAACAAGCAATATTTACAAAACAGATAGATTTATTTCTCACTTAAACCAAGCAAACAATTAAACTTTGCTGGCTTTGATGGGACTTCTGATTTTTGGCAATATCCATCAAGAAGTTCATGCTCATCAATTCTATGAGATAAAAAGCAACTCATCTATAAAATTTCACCAACCTATTCCAGATAAGCATCTTACCCAAAGAACTAGGAGGTGAATGCTTTATAATCTTGTGTCACAGTTTGAGATACTGTAAACCTATGACACTGTAATAAAAGGGGGAGAAAGTTCCCCACCAAGAAATTTAATTTCTTTTCTCTCTCTAAAAAATAATTCAGCTGTTTGGAAGAAAACTAAGAGAAAGTAAAACCTTATTATTTCACAACATACTCCACCCAAAAAAACATTATTCTGGAAAAGACATACGAAACAACTTTTTTTTTTTAGAGCTTGAAATTTGAAGAACAATTACTTATATAATTAAAAAATTCCACTTGAAAGAACTGTTCAGCATGTTATAAAACTTCTCTCAAAACACTATGCCATTTTTTGGGTCATGTTTATTTCTGAGTTTTTCAGAAATAATAAATCCTCTTCTCTTTTTCCTTGCCACAGCTGCAAGAAAAAAAATGAACTTATCTCCCAGGATTTTTCCATTTATATGTCTATGGCTCATTATCCACTGGCGTCCCCTGTTCTCAAAAGAGGAATTATTGCAGCGTATGTTCAAGCTGGCACTGGATTGCAGACACGATTAACAAAGTCTGGTGGCAGAATAAGCATGTGCTGAGTGCTGGGAATTACAGCTGATAGCATCTATTCATCCCATAGAGAACACACATAGAATCACCTTAGGTGACCATGAAAAACTGATTCTGACCTCACATCAGAATGTCAGTAATTTGTATCATTACACTGACACAATCTGTAATGATCTTGAAACAACTTCCTTTTTCTTCAGACTCACCTCCCTTTATTTTGCCACAGAACTTTCTTTTAGCTAGAAACCTCCCACCAGTTACTCCAGTTGCCTAACCAGTGCAATGACCTGAAGCCTGACACAGGACTTGCTCAGTAGATATTTTTCATCTGTCACGTTTTTATGGCCCAGAAATTTCTTCAGCCATCAATTATCAAATACAAAGCCTTGTTTCCTGTTGTAAATACACTCAAAGAGTCCTACTTATACATCACTCTTAGTGCTATATGGCAGAGTTGCAAACTGATTTCTAGTGCATATCCCCTGCACAATGTTTTGCAAGACTTAAAATTATCCTCTATATTTCACCAAATTGTGGTTTTCCTTTGCAAATCCTAACAGAAGTTTTTTCCTTCTTGTTTAGAAGTTACAAGGAACAGATGGTAAATGACAAGGTAACAAAATAATCTGATCCATAAATTCAGAGCAAAAATAAAAAGCCGGCATTTAATCATCTTTTTGGTAGCTTATAACAAGCTTTGTTTTAGAAACCCTTTAAACATTTGTCACGTCAAGTAGCAGATAAATGTAGCAACTTTGTCAGTCTTGAAGAAGCTATAGAATAGATGCAATCTAGCTTCAGGGCAGCTATGCTAGATCTGATCAAAGCTGCTTGACACTTGCCTCTAGTCAACGGCTAAGGTTTCATTGTGCAACATTAAAAGCAATGGATTAAAAGAGTGTGACAGTTTTTACAGTACTCTTTCTACTGTGCTGAACTTTCTGTATAAGTATGGTTGGCAACCCATTCAAAATGTTCACATTTGTATCTGACAAAGAAGCCGAGTAATTTTAGTGCTGGCTGCAATTTTCATCAGGAGTCACTCTAGCAAATGACACGGTGTTAACATGGGATATTTATGTCACTGGAAATACATGTGATCTTTGTGTTCATGATAGCCCAAGTAGCTATGCTGGAGTTGCAAGTCATGTCACTTGTTTGAACTCCTTAAGTTTTTAATAAATCTGACATGATGTAAAGAGCCTGCTTTGGTGTCCTACTGCTGCTGCTGCTCTTTGCGAGTAGATACCTCGACTTGGTACCAGGTTTGCAAAAGTCATCACACTTATATGTATGTACCTAAGAATGCAAAGGAATACTCACAGGAAACCAATAAAAGGCTTAAAATAGACAAATATACGAACAGCCAAGATAATACAGTTGTGTAAATACAATAGTCTTAAAACATGATCTAAAATCTGGCTATTGTGTCTGCAATATTTCTACACAGTAAATAGATGTGCATACTACATACAACTGAAGTGTCAAACTTGAAGGTGCTATGTAAAGCTGTATAAACTCAGCCTCATTTGAATCCCAGTAGCCTTCTACCTGATACACACTTTATAAAGAAACACAAACTGATAAACTCTCAGATTAAATGGCAAAGATGATGTAAGATACTAAGTCAGTGGAAGACACTTTAAAACAGTCTTTTGGGGCCCATTCAAAATCTAAAAAAGTTTAGACACGCAAAATAAGTATGTTTTAGATTGAAGACATTGCACAAAAGGGCCCTGCATTGTGCCCATCATAATTAATACTGCTTCTGTGTGTGATCATTTGGTGTACAATGTTTAAGCTGACAAAGGGAAAGTATTGCAATACCGCCATAGTATTGCATTGCTCTTTACATGCTCCTACTCATTTTAGGCTAATTTGTTCTTAAGACTGTGATCAAAAAATTATTTCAACCTACTCATTTTTAATGGTTACAATGCCATGTAACATCAGTGCAGAGTGGGGATGCTCTGTCCACCATGAGAAATTCTTGCTTTCTCTCACTCTTTTCCTATACTCAGGAACCCACTCCTTTACTGAACACTATCTGCAGTAATTTTTGTAGGTCTTCAGAATGAACCAGGAATTCAAAGTGTTCAAGAGGAAGTTCTTTGCATTTACCTTTGAGGTGTAAAGCAAAATGTACTACAGAAATGAGTGGTGCCCAAACTTTCCAATCTGAAATAAAATCTCAAATTATCCTAAAAAGCTCTAAAAAGACAAACACGAAGGCAAAAACAAGCAACAATTAAAAAAAAAAAAAAAGGGAGGAGTAGCAGATCTGTTCTTCCATTCCCCTTCTTCTATTGTCCTTCTGCTGCGCATGAGAGATAAAAATGCAGATATATCTAGAAGCTTTCTGTGAAGAACTTTCACTGCACAGCCTTAAAAATCAGTGCAGTTGACTCCAGCTTAGTTCTAGCACTGGTGGTCACACAAGTGAGACCAGCTGGGGAGATTGCTCCTTCACATATTCCCTCTTGGCACTCCCCCTTCACTCCTCTAGCTGTCTGCTGCAAGTTAATTAAATTAAATCTGGCCTGCAGCAGAGTACTGGAAGCTGCTGCATTTATGCATTGAGCAGAGTGGTCTTCCAGAGTTATTGTGAGACTCTGTAATAATTAGACAGGAATAAATCCCACAAGAGAATGAGTCCCCCAATGATCTATGCACCCATAGAGCAAATCACAATTCTTCATCCCAAACATGGTACCTCACGACCTGAAAACATTATATCTGCACAGCACCATGCCAGATCTAATAAATCGTGTGTTTCAGCAGGGACCATTAACAGCACAGCATTATGCTGACACTTTTAAGCTCTCTGTTTCTTGAGCTACTTTATGCAGCATTGGCTTAGGAGTCACTGAACTACACATTGCACACTCTTTGCTTGATTTTAAAAGGCACTGGAAACCATCCAGTGAATCATCATGTGTAAATAGGCTTTACCTTCTCCCATTGGCTAAAAAAGGCATTCATTAGGAACCATATATCTGTACCTTCATTATTTTTTTTCTAAAGAACCAAAGAAGAGGAAGAAGCATTCACTCTATTTCTCAGATTCTTTCCTGTCTCCTTCTCTTTCCTGGATTCTTTTGCCTCCACATTTGCGCTCTCTGGCTGTAGCATAAGCAGTAAACCACTTCTGCTGAATTTAGCCTGAAGCTGTGAGGCTCCTGGCTTAGGCTACCTTAGCTTGCCACAAGCTGTCAAGCAAGCAGGCCACAGAGCATTCAAAATGATACTCCAGAATAACAAAGCTGTTATGAAGGGTAGAGATGAGATGTCACAGTCACAATTACAGCCGTGTAATGAGTTTCCATCTTAACAGTCAAGCAGCTGCAATTAGCTTGTACACATTGCTGACCTGCTGCACATGGAAGGGTGGTCTAGATAATTTGCATTGGTACTGAACAAGGACTACTGCACCTGATGGTCACTAATACAAATGATCACTGACATCAGTGACACCAAGACTGAAGGAAACTTAGGCTGCTCTGATCACACACTGGTGGCATTTGTAGTATTGATGGATATAGATGAAGCAAAGGGAAAAGTTGGGATCTTGAATTTTAGGAAAGCAAAATTCCAGCTGGTCAAGGAACTGGTCAATAGGACCCCAAAGTCCTATTTCTGTTATTCATTAGAAACCCCTGGTTTTCCCCCAGGAAACTGCTCTCAGGGACAACTGGTAGAACTTTAAGGAACTTTCCATAGAGCACAAGAGCTCGTGATTCCCAGGTGTAAGAAATCAGGAAAGGAAGGCAAGAGAGCAGCATGGCTGAGTCAAGACCTACTGGTCAATGTAAAGGGCAAGAAGGAAATGCACAAGAAATGGAAGCAGGGCTGGGTATTCTGGGAAGAATATGGGCTCTCTGCCAGGTTGCATGGAGATGCAGTCGGGAAGGCCAAGGTATAGCTGGACTTTAACTTGGCAAGGGACACAAAGAATAACAGAAAGGGCTTCCATAGGTTCATCAGACAGAAAAGGAAGTTCAAAGAAAGTGTACCCCTCAATGAGCAAAACTGACAAACTGATAACAACAGATGAAGAGAACACTGAGATAACAACTTTTTTCCTCTGTCTTTACCAGCAACCTCTCTTCTCACACCACTTGAGAGAATGGACTGGAAGACAGGGGAAGCAAAATCCATCCTACAAGGGAAGTTCAGGTTCATGACTGCCCGAAGAACCTGAATGTACATAACTCTATGGAGCCTGGCAAAATACATCCCAGAGTCCTGAAGAAACTGGCTGATGTAGTCACCAAGTCCCTCTCCATAATGTTTGAAAAATCATGGCAATCAGGTGAATACCAGGTGACTGAAGAAAGAGAAACACTATACCCAGTTTTAAAAAGTGCAGGAGGCAGAACCCTGGGAAATACAGACCTGTCAGTTTTACCTTTGTGCCTGAGGACACCAAAGTCAGGATGTGGCCCTTGTACCAATGCTGTGAATACAAATACTCTCTGTATACCCTAATAGGTTTATTACTTAAGAAGAGACTTCTGTGCAAAGAAAGCTTTATTGAACCTTTAAAAACTGAGAAAGGCTGATTCCTCTCTAGTCACGTCACACCTGAGGCAGATGGCTCTCCAGACCTGACATACCCAGGCTTGTGGATTGGCAGAGGATATGCACCGAACTGTGCCTAACAGATTTATCCTAAGGGAAGAACATATAATCTCAGGCAGGTGAGCATTGGCTGGTTTCTCTGCTGTAACTGAAATGGCTGACACCATAACGTACAAAAATAGCTCTTTGATCAAGAATTAGCAAAGAGTATGTATATGGCTTTTCCTCCCACAAGTGGATTGTGGTTTCAAAATGAGCAAGAGACAAAAACCAACAGGAGTTATTTCACAAGGGTATGTACAATAAAATCCATCAAGTACCTTTTATGGACAAATTCAATCTGTTCACTTGGATCAGCTACAGCTCTTTTCAGTATTTGTATTTCCATGTGGATTAGAAGCTGGCTCTCCTTCAGTATTTTTAAACAACCCTGAATTGTAAAATTGCCATGGGACCATTCTAACTCATTCTCTGGTCATTTACAAGGATTTACACTCTGGTACACTCAGTTATTCATTAAAAGCAGATAACTCCCATAGGAGACACTGCATCACTCAATACTCATGCTACTTCTGAAATATGGTATACTTAAAAAAACACACATGTTAAAAGTACTTATCTGGTCTAAGATATAATAATGGCAATAAATAAATAAATTGTGCATATTACCTTTTAATGATTGGGAAAACTATGTTAATGTCTTCCCAAGAAAATAGTTCCTATTACTTAAATTAAAAAGGAGAATTGAAAGATAATTTATATTCAGAAGGAAGGGGGAAATGCACTTAAGTTTGCTTCTCTGCACTGCCCATAATTCCCTTGAAAGCCTTTAAAAATAAGCTGAAAATGCAGCCTGCCAATATGACAAAATAATACATAAATTTCCACAAGCTGTATCATCCTGATAAAGTATGTAGATTTAAAACCTTGTTCTCAGTATATATAGTCCATTACAAAATATGCCTTGGGCAGTGGTACTGAAGAGGAAAGCTAAAACAGAAATCAAATTACAACAATGCTTTTCTACACAAGTGTTTTGCAACCGTCATGAAAAGTACCCTCTACAGATCACTTTAGACAGATTTAACTTCTGGTTTATGCATTTTTAAATTCTGCTTCATTCAAAAACTGAAGTCACTTAAAAGCTGGGTTTGTTAAAATGTAATTCATCAGTAAAAAAGTAATGCATTAATCCACAAATTTTAATATTTGTAATTGTAACCTATAGTCGTATTTATCCAGACAAAAACAGCAAAAATGTTTCGAAGGAGCACAGTCACATAGTAACAAACTTCCTCAACTCCCATGCAAGAACCACCATCCCATTTTCAAGGAAAATACAAACTCAAACATTGAACAGTTACCTAAATGACATAAATCTCAGAAGGGTTATTTTCAGTAAGTGTTGATATTGTTTCAGAGTACTTAATTGTTTAACTGCTTACTTTAACTGACCAGATTCCAAACATGTAGAAAAAGGAGGATCAGTCAACAGCTGTATCTTGTTCACAGAGCTTTAAGAGCCACTTCAACCTTCAAGCAATGTGATGTAATCTAGCAGCAGCAAAGAGAAGGAGGATTCCTGCAAAATCTGCCTGTTGGTCCTTAATGGATAGTACTTGGTTTCAGAATTGAACATGACTGCTACTCAAACTAACATTCAAGTTTATGTGGCTTATAAAAACTATTTCTAACTACTTTTCAAATATGAGTCCAATTAGATTGCATTTTCTCTTTGGAAAATAACTCAGAATGGATTGCTCCCAAAAATACAAAAGAAAAATAAAAGCAATTGTTTAAAAGTCACAGTAAGTTTATTTGTGAACTCATTTTAATGAATATGAATAAAATGCATGCATAACACAGTAATTTGCTCTTTCAGCCTCCCCCCCTGCCCCCCCCCCCAAAAAAAAGCACAAAAAATATCCATGCAAGTTTTTGTTTCTCAGAAGGAAGAGTATAGAAAACATGATATTTTAATGTAGGAAAGAAAACTCAGAGTTTCTTGCTTCATTTTAATTACTTTATAGTATGCTATCACCTGAGAGGTTCACTGCCTAACTTTTACCTGCAAATCTAAGAAGCATCAGATATAGAAGTGCTCCAATAGAGGCAAATGCATGCATGTATATCTGTCAATGAATGCAAATGTCATGAAAATAAAACTACAAATTTGCTGTGCATTTCTATATTTTTCACTTTGAAACAAATAAAAACAACAAGTTGTAAATCATCATCTCTGAAATAAGCATATAAAGAGGAACATAACTAAGACCAAAAAATGGAGACTATTTAATGTCTAAGGACTGTGAGTGTAATGGCTAATCCTGGTTTTCTCACAATGGACCTGATTTAAGAAGGAGGCTGGACTAGATGACATTCTATGTTCTTTTCCAACCTGAAACTACTTGTGATTTGATTTTCATTTTTTTTATTGTTACCAGAGATTAAAATTTTTCTGCTCTTCTTAGAAGTTGTTTTAAACTTAATTGACTACTGATGATATAAATATAGCTCCTGCCTATGTGCCTTAATTAAAATACATAGTCTAGTTGCAGGCACTCCCACTGAAATGAGTAGTATTATGTGTTTCATTTTCTTCAGGATCTAGATTTCCTTTACAATTAGTTTTCACTGGCTGTAGTCCCTTCTGAATGTGATCAGCTAAAGGGTAGAAAAAGACCCACATTTTAATACTTGCAGCACACCATTCTCTGTACAAAGTAGATGTTGACAATCCAGACGAGCAGAACCTGCAGCTGACAAAGGCCTGTTTCCTGAACAAATGTACTAACAAGCATGCCAGGCTCTGAGGGTTAAGCCACACTGTAAAACAGTTCTTGTTTCCTGGAAAGCGTCCAAAATACGTCGGACTACGATTTTGTCCTCTCTTGCTCCCACTTATTTGGTCCTTTGTGGAATGGCCATCAGCTAAAATACTCACAAAAATATATCCTTATTACTGCTGCTTTCTCACCCTGCACTCTGCAATTGTTTTTGGTGGAGTTTACTTCTTGTAAACTGGCGCTGAAGCTGGTTTTCCTTCTCTCCTTCAAAAGCTTTGAGTCATGATTTGTGAATGAAAATGATGGGCTATATTTTCAGACAAGCGAAGGACAAATCTTCTTGTCCAGAGTGGCATGCAAAAAACACATCAAGGAGGGAAACTTGCTTGGTGACACCAGGATTCTAGCAGAGCCAGCACTCAGTGAAGCTACACTTAATGCAGATTCTGCATGTCAGGTGAGTTCAAATTAGGGTAGATTTGGTCCAGTGTGACTGCAAAATTAACAGAGCTGCAGCAGGCAATGACAGTATAATTGTTGTATATTCTATGTACTAGTCTTTTTTAAAATAAGTCTTGTAAATCCTCATTTTAGTTTTAAAGTGATAAATAATATTCCAATGTCTTAAAGAACCATGCAATACTAACAAAGTAGTACAATCTGTTTGTAAATCTCATAAACTTTCCCTAAAGTACAATGGTTTCTGGTTGCTACCACCTCTGCTCAGATCATGCCTCAACCTATATGATAATCTTTTCTAAGTGGGATAGTTTTCTTTTATGTCTAACTTGACACATACATTTATGTCATGACTTAACTGGCAATGGAATGAAATCCTCAATTTATGAAAAATGTATAAAAAATTAGTCTTTTCTTTAAGATGTAAAAAAGTCACAGCAACTCCAAAACAGAGTAGTTCTGCTGGTCTTCCAATATTTTCTTAGACTTCCATAGTCTATTAACTTAAAATAGAAGTACATTGTACAAGGGATCTTTTAGATCCTATGCATGATTTTGAATTTAGAAGTTTGCAGCAATCAGACAAAGGCAACTAAGTGAACAGGTCAAATAATAACAAATAAATCAAGAAATCAGCACTTTGAACTAAGCTTTTATCCTGGTCAGGGCTGAACTTGGAAATACATGAAACAAAGGGTAGCATTATATTCAAAACATGACACATACTTTGCATATAATTTCAACTAGAATAAAATGGGCCAAATGAAGATATTTCAATGCTATAGCAGCCACAATAAAGATTTGGATTGCTCCTGTTCTCTACAACCAGTCATTCCAGCTTCTCTCTATTTCAAAGCAGAAATTTCCAGAAATTTTGCAAAATTCAAACAGGAAGAAGAGTGTTCTTCTTCCTGAACAGCAGGTTCTGCCGTTCAAACAGAATCAGTCAAGATTGTTCAAGAGTTTGTCAACTGCGGTTTTAGAAACTTCCAGGGATGGTGCCTGCACAATCTACTGGACTAATCCAGCCAAATGCCTGATAGTCCTGATGGAGGAGGCAACAGCTCTTACTGTTCCTGAACCAGCCTTTGCCACTAAGCTCTTGTGGCAACACAGCACAACCAATAGGAGACATAAAATATGGTGGTTGTGTTTCCTGAGACCCAGCTAGAGAATGCCCTAGCCCTGACTCAAAGGGCAGATGGTGTTTGTAGGTATTTGGCACTGAGACAGACAATAAGTGCAATATATAAATTAAGGTCTCAAAAGAGTCCCAGCTTACAAACTTTTCAACATTTGGTACTACAATGTAGATGTATCAAAAAGCTCAAAAGAATGTGATCAACTGACTGATCATTCACTGAGTTCTGGTGTTATATTTATTTTGACTGTTTTTTATTTCACTTGTGAGGAAAAGATTCATTGTAGCTGAAAGGAACCTCATGAAATTCAACAAACTGCAAAGTCCTGCATCTGGAAAGGAAGTACTCCCTGAAAAAATATGGGCTGGATATGGACTGTCTGGGGAACAGTTCTCCTGGGAAGGCCCAGATGAAACTTGAGCTAAATGTCATAGCAGCAGTGATCACTTCCTTCAATCTACTGACCTGTTAATACAGCATGACAGCAATTAAGCAATTAAGGGAAGCGACCATCTCCCTTTATTTGACATTCATCAGACCACATCTAGAATACCATATGCAGCTTTCAAGAATAGTTCAAGAAAATAAAAATATTGACAGGGTTTGGCACAGCATCACCAAGGTCATGTGCTGAAGTGTTTATCCTGTGAAGAGAGACTGAAAGAACTGGGTTTGTTAAGCCTGGAAAACAGAAGGCTTTGGTGACTGAGAAGGACTTTGAGGTGCTGATGGGTGAGAGGCTGGACATGAGCCAGCAATGTGCACTTGCAGAAGTATTAGTTTGGCATAGAGTAATATTCAAGTTTCAGACAGCTTGAAGAACTGCAGTCTGATGAACAGTAAAATAGCAGAGAACTCCTTTGCTTGCTTATGCAACACTTAATATGAATAATTAAATCAATCTGCAGGTTTGAGAGTGTACAAACAAAAGAGGAACAATTACTGAGGTAAACATGAGCAACATACAAAAGAGGTACATAAATACCATAAGAGGTACAAATAAAGTATTTATAGTAAATATTTTAAATTAGTAAATATTTTAAATACAGAAAACATGAAGAGAGCAAGATTTATCAGTCTATTGTACATTTCTGATTGTTGATTTCCCCATTGTTTTTTTTTTTTTTTTAATTCTGGCTTTCTCTCTTTTTAAACTAAAAAGGAGAAAACTCCTTATCAAGAAGAGACCAGCATGGGTAGAAGGTGGCCTGATCAATCCAAGTCTCCTTTGCACAAGTCTAACCTCTCAAAGTAGAATTCAGATTACAGTCAAAGCCATGGGGTAACTTACACAACATTAACAGATACACAAATGTGACGTTTCTGTATGGTAAGAACAGTTAAATCAATAACTACTGACACTAAGAACTTATCTCTAAGTAACAAATATGAAATCAATGCTATTCTTATGTTGCTGGCTTCAGTAGGAAATAAGTTAAATCATCTTTCACTTGTATTCCAGTTTATATCTCTACAGCTCTGCAGATACTGGGAAAGGGATAAATCATTGATCAAAAACTGAACTTGTACCACAGCCATATGACCAGCTGGGTAGCACGTTAAAAATATGAAACTGAAATAGTACAAAAACAGAATTTAACTCTCATTCTTTAAATCTCCTTCTACTGCAAATGCATAAAAATATGTTTTGGATGTTTCCCTGTAGTGTGGACCATAAATAGTGACTTTAAAATAAAGAGAAGTAGAAAGCACACAATAAAAGCACTTTATTTGACCCTATTCTACCAAAAATATCCTTATTTCCTGTGCTCAGATTAATCCATCACAATCTTCAATCATCTTAGCTGTATAATCCATTACTTATTCTCCACATTTGTGTGACTTTATGTACTGAGAACATTAGGATGAAAGGATTTATTAACAGCCTCTCAACTGACATTTACAGGGGATTATGGTTCTTCAGTCTCCCAGAAGTGCTAACCTTACCATTTTTTTCTATTATTTCTTCAGTTTAAAAGTTCAGTCACAAAATTCCTAACATTAGAAAAACACCATATTTTTAAAGACTCAGAATCTCTTCCTTAGCAGCCAGAACCTGTAAGCCATGTCTGTGCCTCCCACTATATCACAGTGATCAAATAGGCAGTAAAACATTTTGAGTGTCTAATAGCTGCTAACTAAAATATGATAAAGGGCCTCAGATCAGCCCTGCATATAGTATAAATTAAAACATACTACAAAGCGGAGTTTTATACAGGGCAGCCTCTGTGGCTTCCTCACCTGCAGAGATAACCAGGTCTGGGGAAGACTCACCCATGGCACTTAAAACATACTAACACTCTCCCGGGAGTTTCTTAGGAGAGAGAAAGGAGCTTACACTCTGGAAGGTGTTTTCTATGATGGCACAGAGGCAGTATTAAACATTGTATTCAGTGTGAACAGTTCAAACCTGCAGGCTTGTATACATTTATTTTTATCTCTGAAATGAAATGCAGGGAATTCCACACCATGGAACGAGAGGACTGTAATCTAGGATTTACTGAAGCCCATGAAAGAGTACTGCAAGTACTACAATGATTTTGTATTTGCAGCAACAACTTTCTTGATACGTGGTGGAAAAAAGCAAAGATTTGATCCATGATCAAATACATGATTAATACAGAGACAACAGGCACACTAAGCAATAGATATCCTCACTCTTAGGAAAGCCACTGTGCCTTTGAAAAGATTTGAGATGAAAATCTTTAAGTAGTGACTTGAATTGCTAGACAAAAAAAATTTAAACAACTTAAGATAATATGACATAAAAAGGTATGAATGTCCAAATTAACATAGTTACATGAGCATGCTACAGCATTCTTGAATATTATGGTTCACTTAAGCACACTTCTCAAACTATTTATAACAATTTGAATAATTTGTATCCTAACTAAATTATCAAGACTAAACCCATATTTCTACTTACTAGGAGTTTTTATAGAAGTTGGATGCTGCATCCATAAAATACCTGCCTTTGTACACACTGAGTACATAAATGACTAAATCTGTACCACATGATGTTGAAACAATTCTGCAATTTTCTCAAATTTTCCACTGCAAGCTAAACTACCTGCATTTGAAGGCAAATGAAAAGAAAGAAAATACTGGAGATTTAGTAGAATTTGTCATAGGCCCTTTTTATTTCCTTTCATTTCAGCAGTAAAACATTTCCTCAGTTGATCTGATTACTAACTCTATTTGGGCTTCAGAGTCTGTTAAAGTAACTGGATCCCTCAGCAGGCTGCAAGCACTGGCAAGTTTCACTACCTTGATGCAGAGGCAGCTGACTAATATTCAAGGATACCATGACACACATACCATGGCAGCCCAAATTAACCTTCATTTTAACCTTTTCTTCTTCTTCCCTACAGAGATGTTCATTTTGTAGGTTCTACTCTTCAATACCTTTGAGAATTTCATTCAGGTTGCAGATTAACTGTGCTGTACAATGCCCCCTGTACCACTGTGACTGTGCCCTACGTGTGCCCAAGTGTGTATGAATACAGGGAGTGGGACAGGGAAGGAAAGTACATCACAGACTGTCAGCCTGGATAACAGAGAATCAATCAACTTTATATACTCTTCCACACTGTCTTGCAGTCTTAGAGACAAAAAAAATGAAGCTTACAGATATTTAACCCATATCCATGATAAAACTCTATTGTATAACATACATACACACTGGTAGGCAGAATGTTCAAGCCAAGACAGACACCTTCACCAATCCCAGAATAGAAAGCAACTTATTTAGGTATATTTTCTAAGACTGTTTCAGGTTTATCTTATTCATCATGCTAAGGGTTTCCTCAGGATTCTTCAACCCTTTATTTCTTTCTTTGTCTGATTTCACAGTTGACCCAGCTAGCAGTAGGAGGTTGAACTAGAGATCTCTTGAAGTCCATTCTTTATTTAACCCTGTGACTCTGAAAGGAATGGCATCTTTATCACCTGCTGATTACCCACCTCTCCTACAAATTTTGAAACCTGTTTAGGTTGTCAGGATCCATTCCTGAAAGGTTAAACTTTTCAACTTAAAAGATAACAAAAACTCTCCAGCAGTGATGTGTCTTCAGTTTGGGGCCTACAAAAACCACATCAGCATGACTACTTAAGTCTTGCAACACCATGATAAAGAAATTTGATTTTATTTACTTGGGGCAATTGCCATAGGCTGGCCTCAAACTGAGAATCTTGATATCTATCACTGTTTTGCTTGCATCACATCTATCACAGTTTGGCCTCACTCCAGAATATTCAAAACAAATGTCATGTTCCAGCTAATGGTTCCAGCTAACAATGCCATGTGTAACTAACTTCTTTGAATTTAAATACCCACTGTATGTGCCACCTGCAGAGAGGTTTAGAACCATAGTCTTCCCTGCCATGTGCAGAACAAGTAGTTCTTCCACCATGAGCATCATTTCCATGCTGAAGCTCCAAATGCAGCCTGTCACAGTTCTTCCATGAGGCACCTCATGGAAAGTGCTCATGGCACCTTCCCATGCTGAGCCTTTCCCTGGAGTCTCTCTATCCAGACTAGGACTGAGGCACTATTGCTGCTTTTCAGCCTTGGCTGGCAGAACAGAGACAGAATTTGGCCTTCAGCTCATAAAGATTTTTCAAGCATTGGCTACACTTACCTCCTGGACAATGCCTCATGGCCATTTTACACCGTCTGGATTCTGCAATGGTTGGACATGGTATTGTGTCTTTTGCTGGCTTCTTCACAATTTGTCTTGTTCTTGTTTCCAGGCCCCATTTAAATCCACATGTTTTGTTATTTCTGCTGCAAGTTCCCCACTCACTCCATTGACCCACTTCACAGCCTTCTGACGAAGCAAAGGAAAACACAAGTGAGCAATTCTTCTGTTTTTGGGGTTTTTTTTTGTTTAGAAAACAACACTTGACAGTTTTGCCATTAGCAGGTAAAAAGCTAGAAACAAAATTAAAATCTCTCACAGAATCTGAATCTTTTTAGCCAGCATCAACCCAACCAAAAAAAGATCAGAATATCAAACTGTATGTTTGATATGTTATGACAGTCCCAAATATTCAAAAACTCTCATAAAATAATGAGATTGACTTTTTTTCTCTATCTAATACATAGATCCTATTTGGTTGTCACCTGGGTTTGAAAACTTCAGAAGTTTACATTTCTAAGCCCTCTCCGTCATGAGATGCAAGAAATACTCTTGAAAGAAAGAGTTTGCTCTGACACAAGTCCTGAAATCTTATTAATTCTGAATTTCAAATCTTCATAAAGGTGATTTTACAGTTAAGAGGACAGAACTTTCTGATGCACAAGAGAGTGGCATTCCCAGTGAAGTGTATTTTAAAGTTTGGGAAAATGTACTAGCATTATCAAGTAAAGAAATCAATAATAATTGATTACTGAATATTTCCTGATAAGAAATACTAAGCATCATCATAAAGTAGTGCCATATTTGAATATGGCCACCTGGCAAAAGAGCTACTTGACTCACCCACACATTCCATAAGCTCTTCCAAGGCTGCAAATCCAGCGGGACATCCTCGAAAGCAGCGGCCTCTGTGCGAATAAAAGCCACTTTTGCATTTGGTACAAAAGTCTCTGCTAAAGCAGGAGTCGCAGTTTTCTATTCTGCATCCTAAATCAAAAGGATCATAAGGAACAATGAGACAGCAAAGTTAGGGCAAGACTAAAAATGAAGGGACTTATAAAGCAATAAAATAGCAAAGCCAGACATGCTATAATACTGTCATCCTGAAATCCATCTGGTATATAGACAGAATTACAGGTAACTGTGTTTACCACATTTTCCTCTATGTCCTTTTAATCCTGCTTTTTTAAAATCAAACTGTAGATAAAACTCCTAGTTTAATTATATTTGAATTATTGACATCTCTTTGGAGGAAAAATGTTCAGTATAAATTATTTTCATGTGTAAGTAATTTCGATGAAACACAGATGCAACAAATTATTTTGGGAAGTGCACATGTATTATATGCATCGTTTTCAGTTTATCATTTATCACGGAAAGCAGGATACTTTTTTTCTATGAGTTGACCCTATGAATATCTGAGTGGATGCTTTCAAGTAGTATATCTGATATCTGCGTCTACACATACGCATGTGCAAAAAGCCTCAATTTTGCTGGATTTATCTCCTCTCTATTATTGAGACACTTGATCCACAAAAAATAACCATTCTTAAATTACTAGGAGACATACACCATAATGGATAGATTAAAAATTTTAAAAACCCCAAACAAGCCATACCAAATAACTATTATCTTTATAAAATATTGCATTTCTCTGAAAATTTAAGAGGAGTATGACCTGCAATAGATGACAGACTCAGGTGTAGGCTTTTCAGAAATATCCTATTCCATATTAAAACATGTCAATTTGGAAATGAACTAGTTATAAATGATCATATGTATACCACACATACCTACAAAAAATACCAGGGGAAAAATATTCCAAAGATTGAAAAGGATAAGCCATTATATTTGAAAAAGTTTTTAATTAATTTTATAATTAATTTTTTAAAATCTAATCCTTCAGCTAATGAAATACAATAAATAAGCTACAATAGCTGTATCCTCTCTTCAGCTATCTGAAGCCACAGCAAGAAGCATTTTTTTATTCATGTTATGTGTTGGAACTCAAAATGTCCCTCAGACATTTTCAGAGGTTCCAGGCCTTGGACAGAAGCATTTTAGACCCTGGCAAGCAGCTGGAAACAGCTGTGATTTTATGTTTGAGCCATGGAATGAGTTACCAACTTTGAAGGTGGAACAAGCGGCCACAAAGGGTTAGATAGTATAGCAGAAGTAGTTACAAAATAGAGGGGAAAATTTTTTAGTATTGTATGGGGGGTTTTAACACCTGTACAGGGGGGTTTTTACTTTGTACAGGGGGTTCAGAAGTTTTAAGATGGAGGAAAGTGGGCCTGATCCTGTTCTTCCTCCTTCTTCTTCCTTGCCTCCATGTTCTTGGTGATGCTGGCACTCATGGATTGGTTTAGAGTAGAAAAGCACCTTGTAACATAAGTAGTAGGTATTGGGGAAAAACTGTAAACATGGAACACGTAATGCACCATGTAAAAGACAGCAGCAGCCCTGGGCAGGGAGACAGAAGAAGACACCAGGCAGTGAGGGTGTCAGGAGTGTGTGTCTCTGCCTGGGCCGCTGACCAAAGCAGCCGCAGCAGGCGAAGACAATCTTTTAGATAACCAGCAATAAACTGCCTTGAGACCGAACAACAAGAGGCTGCGGAGTTTTCTTTGGAAGCACGGGTTGGAGGAGAGACTTTACCACCACACGAGACCCCTGAACTAATCCCGGGTTTCTCACAGTTATGCAACAATAATAATTTTGGTAATTCATTCATTTATTCTTCCTTCTTTTATAATGAAAAAAAAAAAAAGCACAAACCATAAGGTCACTATTCTGAAATAGCAATTAGTAAATATCTTAAATCAACACTTAAAATTTAGCCAATATTTATGAAACAGATTTTAATATTTATTCTTGAACTTAAGCAGGCCAAAACAGGGCATCCCACAATACTTAAACAGTGTGTGTGAGAGTGTGGTTGTGTAAAATTCTTTGTTAGCAATTAGGGAAATATGAGGCTTTTCAGATCAGATTTCTTGTGGCATTGGGCAGAATGAATGAAAAGAAAAATGTATATTTTCAGTGGTCTTGACCTTTGCTTGGTTAAAAGGAATATGAGCATCAGTTTGAAGCCTTGCCCTGACAAAGATAACTTCTGCTGGCTCTATTTAGACACAACCACACATAACCTGAATGCTACCAACTCCTGTGCCCAGCATTTTTCAAAGGGGCTTTTAAAGCTCGAGTTTATATAAGCAGCACAAATTGGGCTTCTTGTCCACACTTATGGTTATAGGAAATTCATTAGAATAATAATTTCTTTTTCACAAAGGTTGAACCAGTCCCTCAAGAATAAGATCCTGGTCAATGTCAACACAGTGATCCTGCAAAATCACTTTCCTAGATTAATTAATTGCAAGGCAAAACTGCAGTGTTCAAGGTAGACATCATATCCAGCAGGAAACTGCATTGATTTCTAAAGACAAGCAGTCCCAAATTTCATGATTCACTGTTACTAGAAAAATAGTCGAGAACCACTTAGCAAATTCTAAGAACACATACTGCTTACATGTAGAAAAGAAACTTTGTCTTCAAATCCAAAATTTCCATCATTTTAGAGCTGCTGCACTTGGCTATGGTATTTATTGTGTTACATTTGGCACTGACCAGGTTTGGCTTTTAAAATCAAGACATTTTCTATAAAAATATGTTCTATAGCTTCTCTAACAAAAATGGGAAAGTGTTTCAGTAAAAAAAAAGAAAAAAGTTAAAAAGCTTTTGTGCCTATGAAGACATTATTAGGGCAGAAATTATTTCAGTTTATGTAATTCATGCCCTATAACTCCCATAAGGATTTTAACATTGCCAAAATTTTGATTATTTTTAGCTGAGATATTACTATCTGAGCAATGAAATCTGTAAGCATAGCTAAGAAGAGCAAGTAGGAAGAAACCTATTCCATTTTTAAGGATGTCTATTTCAACTCAACTTCAATCAACAAAATGTCTGTATGTTCACAATGCTTCATATGTGCAAACCCAGCTCACCAAACCAAGAAAACAAAAGAGAAGTGATGTATAAATACACCAGTTAGCAGTTACACTAACATATAAATATACAATACAAAAATCATCAGAGGGGAACCAGGACTGGTCCGTAAATGCATCATTATTCTCACAGGAGGAGACGGTCAAAGACATGAGGGTGAGATAAACATCAAGCGCTCAACACATGCCAGTATGGGTTAGACAGAACTTGCATTTATGTTTCTCAAAATCAACCCTGTTATTCAGGGAAAAAGGCCACTTTCCGTAAGTGGTAAAACCAAAAACAAATATTACTTTGAATTCACCCTCCACCTTCTGCAATTAACTTTTCTATTTTTTTTATTTTCAAGAAAGTAAAGAATACTGCCAATACAGAATATTTTGCCTTTAACACAAGCACAGTACAGGCTAATATAAATAAATCAATCTATTTCCTAAATCTATAAATATATTCAAAAACATTTTTATACGGGGAAGTATTTACAGCCAAGTTTTGAAAGATTTCAAGTACAGAGGTTGTTGAATTCACAAATGTGTTAGGAAAATTAAGGCCAAGATTCTAAATTCCTTTACAGAATGGATACATGACCCATATACTGTCTCATTGAATATTTTATCAAAACTTAAGCACCTGGTACAGATTAGGCAGTACTCTGCAATATTACACAGCAGTTGGGAATACTATACCCATGGAGCCCACGCAGGGAATGGGGAGAAAGAGGTGGGATAGCTTGGGACAGGTCCAAGCATGGCCATAAGTGCTCCTCATCCAGCCAGACTGTCACTGAGTGACCTCATGTGAGGCTGAAGATTATGTGTGATGTGAAAACCAGCACACGCTTTCTCACAACTCTGTGTTCCCAATGACATGGCACAGCACGAGGGGAAAGGCGCCACACATTTAACAGACACTTGATTATTGCAGGAAAAAAAGTAAAGCTATTTCTCACTTCAGGTTCTTATGTTAGGTGACCTGATTCTGGCTAGACTACGACAAAAACATTCTCTCCCTAAATAGGAATAAGAGGTAACAGCAGTGATTAATAATCCATATGGTAATACTCCCCATATGAGCATATGGAAAAATCGATACAAATCAGCACAACTGCCAGACAGAGGTGAAATAATGTGAGATACCAGAGTAGTTGTGGATTTTAACAGTTGTGCTTCTAGGCACAAACATGCAAACAGGGAATCTTGTTGCACATTAGCAGGTTGTAAATTTCCAAATAAAATGTTTCACTAAAAGTGAAAGGTTGTTTGTTTGTTTTTAATAGTACATCTGTTTTATTAAATTAGCAACACTTACATATTAAAGCATGTCTGGCATGAGGTGTCTGGTCACCTGAAATTTGTGTGGGAAGAAAAAATATGATAAGAAGCCCACCCAGTGTTTATACTGACTTGTACCTACATGCTCAATTTATTCTGAATCCTTTTTATTTTCAGATAGCGGGAATTTGTTTCTTAAACTAGGAGTATCTGCATGAATTGTATATTTTTCCCTAAATTACCCTTCTAATTAAACTAATAATAATAACAATAAAAAATAGGTCGATTCATCAACTAGTTAATCTGCTGAATGGTGTATATCTCAGAATGAGCTGGGACCTCCCTTAGCAAAGAAGTTTTCAGATGATCTTGAGACATTTGTGAAAATACAACTGCATTTCACAACATTATCATCTTAAAAACCAACCATGAATTATGGCCTTCTGACAAAAGTGAGAGTAAGGGTTGAAGAAATTACTCACGTGAGCATCTGTTCATGTCGGGCGTCCGCAGGCCGTAGTACCCCGAGGGGCAGGAGTGCAGGCACTCGCCGTACTGCCTCATCCCTTCTCTCCGCAGGAAGAAGAATAACTTGTGCTGGCATCTGATGCACCCATTATCCTTTGAACAAGATAAGCAACCTTTGCAAATTGGATTTGGCCCATAGTTAGCTGCAAAATAAAAAGATAAATTACACTTTAAGGTCATCTGGAAAGTGTTTTGGCTGGAGGTCCTCTATTCTCTAAAGTGTTACTCATCTTTTGCATGACTACGGAAAGTTTTGAAAGGAGGGTTCTGAAACCCTCACTTCAGAACTCACTTTCAGACATCTGCACTGGCACTGAATAAAAAGAAATGCAATCTCTACATTTTTAATTGTATTTAGGGCAGTTTAATGATTTTACACATATTTAAAATACAAGCACAGGCAAGAAGAGACCAAGCTTTGTAAAGATCACAGTATAAAGTTAGATAAAAATGCAATGCTGGATTCCAGGTTGAAGCTGGAGACATAAGCGCACAACAGCAACGAAATATAAGAACTTCAGCACCCTGACATATGCACATGGAATTATATGCCCATGGAAATTGAGCAACACCACTAATGCAATTTTTGATTTGTGAAGCAAGCAATATTCAGAGTACAGAAGCCTCTGCAGAGCAGGTACAGCACTAGCAATGTGTGCAGTCTCCTCGCTCTCAGGGTCCTAGAACAGCTGTCTTCTTGCAGAATCTTCTTGACCTGCATATCAAGACAAATTTTTCAAGAAAAGAGAAGTAGTTTTAAACGTCTTCTCTAGGATGAAAACCATATGTTATTACCAAAGGAGCACATTTAGTGCAGGTTACCATTTTAGGTCACCAGCTGCCCTGCATTCAAAGTCCATGCTCTGATTTTGTTGGATTATTTTCTTTTTTTCTTTTAAATTTCTTGACTGATAACTGCAACACAAACTTCAGCCACATCACTCTTTGTTCTTACAAGCTTTTATTATCCTGCTTTTCTGCAGAGTTGCAGAATGCTCCTTTGTCCCCATGGGCTGTCATGTCCTTCTCAGGTGCTGGGTCAGCACAGTAGGTTAGCAGAGGGAGGAAGACTCAAGACATTCCTGAAAACAGCACAACTTTGCAGGTCTGTTTTAAATATTAAATTGGCTACAGAACTTCACAGAAATTTGCCAGTTCAAACCTGGTTTTCCAAAAACAAAAAAAAATATTATGCAACAAAGGGAAGTGTTTTTGGGGTCTCAAGAGGTTTTTAATAGAGGCCACCCAGGGAGCAGCTTATCAAAAAGGCCCATGTTTAATTGTTATATTTTTAAATATTTAAAATTATTCACACCCTTATGTAGTGATCTAGTACTTTTACCTTGTATGACTTGATAATTGAGATTGTTCAACTGATGACTTCACCAGCAGAGTCAGGAAAAAAAAAAACCAAGGAAAAGTCCACCACCCTCTGGAACCAGTAGCTGATAAGCTTTACTCTCACCTTCACACATCTGTACACCACATTCCAATTCCCTCTCTGCTCCCATCCCCCACACAGGAGTCACTACATTCACCATGACAGGATTCAACTCCGATCTTGTACAAATAATCCTAGTGGGTGGCAGGCAGGACAAGAAGTGGAGCAATCTGGCGTGAAACAGCTCAGTCAGTGGAACACTTTCTGAGTGCTGGAATCCTCTAGGACTAGTCTCACTAGGTGAGATCCTCTTGAAGGGAAAAGAATCCTTACCCTTCCTAGTATATGCATGATTCTTCAGCACTCTGTTAACCCTTTTGTAATGAGACACCCTAACAGACCAACAGCCTTACACTCCTAAAACAATTCCCACCTCCTGTTGCCTAAAAGACTTGAGATATAACTTTTCCTACACTTCATCTCATAACTATTTTCATTCCTAATCCACTTCTTCAAAGACATACAAGACAAACAAACAAATTATAAACTAGGCATGGATGTATCCCTCCTCTCACTGTGGGCAGGGATTGCCTTACTGTAACCACGTCAAATAATGTGTGACCATGTACACAAAAGCAATTGTTGCTTAACACATAGTGGGCAATCCTGTAGATTTCTGACTTCTCTTTTAGTCTCCCTGGATGTCACTCTCTGTAAATCTCTACCTCCAGTCTATTCAAGGTTCCTCAGAGAAATAATTTTGTATTTTAACAAAAGAGTTGAATAAAACAAAAGCAAGGATTCATTACTCAGAGTGTCTTTTATAGTTCAAAACAGCTGAAATAATAGATAGGATTTTGATTTAGGGCCAGGCCAATTGCTGAACAGTTGTGCTCTCCAGGGCTGATTGCTGGGGCCAGTTGTGTTTAATGTCTTTATCAATGATCCAGGCGAGGGGACAGAGGGTACCCTCTGTCAGCTTAGAGATGACATAAGTTGGGCAGGAGCACTGATCTGCTGGAGAGTAGGAAGGCTCTGCAGAGGGATCTGGACAGGCTGGATCTATGGACCAAGGCTGAGAGTACAAATTTCAGTGAGGTCAAGCGCTGGGCCCTGCAGTTGGGTCACAGGTAGAACTCCATGAAATTCTAAAGGCTGGGGAAAGAGTGGCTGGAAAGCTGCCCAGTGGCTGAACACGAGCCAGCCTGTGCCCAGGTGGCCAAGAAGGCCAGTGACATCTTGGTCTGTGCCACAAATAGTGCGGCCAGCAGGAGCAGGGCAGTGATTTTATCTCAGTACTGGGCATTGCTGAGGCCACACCTCAAAACCTGTGTTGGCTTTTAGGCACATTAGCCCTTCTCTGGACATGCTCCAGCTCCTCAGTGTCTTTCCTATACAAGAAAGACACTGAGGAGCTGGAGCATGTTCAGAGAAGGGCTGTGTTGCTGGTGAAGGGTCTGGAGCACAAGTTCTATGAGGAGCTGCTGAGGGAGCTGGGGTTGTTTAGCCTGGAGAAAAGGAAGGTCAGGGAGCATATAATTCTCTACAAATACCTGAAAGAAAGATCTAGCAAGGTGGAGTTCAGTCTTTTTTCCCAAGTAACAAGCAATAGGATGAGAGAAAATGGCCTCAAGCTGTGCCAGGGAAGTTTAGATTGGATATTAGGAAAACCTTTTCCATGGAAAGGGTTGTCAAGCCTTGGAAAGGACTTCCCAGGGAAGTGGTTGAATCACCATCCCTGGAGTTATTAAAAAATGTGTAGATGCAGTGATTAGGGACATGGTTTAGTGGTTGTTGGCAATGCTGGGTTAATGGCTGTATTCAATGATCTTGAAGGTCTTTTCCAACTTAAACAATTCTATGAACTTGTGGAGCTAGAATTAGGCTTTGGATACATGTAGATTTCTTTGCCATCTTCTTTCATGGATCTCCATGAAAATTCTGACTTCTTTACCACAAAATGTGTCTGTAGAGTTTGACTCTACTGTCCAACTCTACTGTCCATCTTTCTTTTATCACTGCCACATGTTACTCTTCCCAAGCACCTTTTCTGTCTATTTCTGGCAAGCCGTCTTTATTGATAACCATTTCTTTTTTTAGGCAAATTTAATTATGATGACTTCTCTTGGCTTCAGCTCCATAGAAAAGGAGCTAAGAGCATAAATGATCTTCCATTATCCTATGCTATTATTTGTTCAGGAAATGGATGGCACATCTTTCACAGCTTAAAGTCAACTCAAGATATATTAAAGAACTTGGTAATATATTAAGTCTGTAAATTTTATAGATTTCCCAAGCCATGACACCTGGACTCTCCTTCATCTCCTGAGCAGCCTTAAATTTTTTTTTTTATTTCTATAGCTGTATTTTTTAACTTCTTATAGAAATGTTCTGAGATTCAAAACTTGTAAACTGCTCTGAAATCCTCAGATATATTGTATTTATTGTTATTTAAATTAAAAATTATTTAATTCACACATTGACTTTGGACAGTGTTCAAAATCATCACTTAATTAACGGTCACATATTGATTAATTTCCCTGTTGGTCTCCTAGATTTATTCTTTTTTTAGCACATGAAGAAATTAACAACCACTGAAGAATTATAATGATTGGGGGAAGATTTCAATATGATAATATGGTTTTTCACAAAGAGAAAACTTTGTGAAAGAATCTGAAAACTTCCAGCTGTGCTGCTTAGGTATTAAACTGAACAACTTCTGGGTAATTTGCATATAGTAAATTACTGTAAAATGTGTACCACCAAACCTATCTCCTTCCACATTGTTGTTGCCTGTTTTCTTTTCAGAGCTTCACGGGAAGGTCTCAATTCTGAGACCTTTCCATTATTTCAATTTCTCCCAGAGCCAGGAAAAATTGTGATATGATCTGCTAACAAATTACTTGGACAATGAACATACACATTCACAAATCAAATACCATAGCACTAGTTTTGGGGTCATGTAAGGATGCCATCTTGAAGATACCCACACACTTAATTGTTCCTCTTTTGGCCCTGTATACATAGGCCATAATTTAATCCTATAAAATCCTCCTTGCCTCAAATTCTTCCCTTTCCATCTCAGTTTCTTAACATAGCAAATTGGATGTATCGTTATCATACACAGCTTTTCCAGTTCACATATAATTGCTCTTTGAAGAGGAAGCAAACGCCTCCGCCTTCAACAGAAACATCTATACACTTCCTTTTTAATTTTTTCATTACTTCTTTTTTCCCCCACTAAATTAGTTTGCAATAAAAATTAAAAGGTTATAAAACAAGGTCTATCACATTCCAGATTACTGAGTGCATCACATGCAATGTAAAACATCATGTTAACTCATCCTTATTTCAACCCTGCCAGGAACACCCTCCTCATCACTGTGTGCCAGGCAGGCAAGTCTCCTCCAGCCAAATCCCTCACGGAGACTTTGCTCCTTCCACAAGGCCCACAAATGTTAACCACTGTCAGAGTGCTGCTGTCATCACATCACAAAACTGAAAATGCACACATGCTGTAAGTTAGCACCATCCTCTGGCTCTCAAAGCACGATTGCCTTGGTTCTCTATTAGGACTGTAAGGTCCCTGCAGTAGCAGTAACGTTTTGTACAGCCACGTAAGTATGCACACAGGTGTGAACACTGCACATAAGCACAAGCACACACCTTAATACAGGTAACACATTTTCTATTCCTTCTGCTTCTACAGTGATAATCCAGAGCACCTCTACACTTAAAGAAAAAACATTCACAGACTTGATTCCCTATGTAGTGTCTTTATTTTAAATCTGGTCTTAAATTTGCCAAGTTTCAAAAGGTTACTTGAGAACACAGACTAGTACCCAAACACTGAATGAAACACTTCTGAACCCCAAGGGTGTTCAAAGTTTCATGGTTTGGATCCATATCAAGTAAAATCAAATATCAGCCAATTACTTTAACTCTTGTCTAGATCAAATGTATTTAATCCACATTGCTGAAGCAGTTTTAATTGAGTTGTTATGACTATTTGAAATCACAAGAGAATCAAAATGAGTCTAGCCTGTTCCCCACAAGAATACAAGCTGTTCTGTAAGGAACTTAAAGCATTTGATTTTCTGTGATCTTACTGTCCTGCAGTCCATAGTACAACTGCTTCTAATTTGTGTCTTTCTTGCATACCCATTTGTTGGGTGTTACAAAGCTCTTTTAAACCTGGTGCTTCAGCTCACCACAAAAACCTGGTTATTTTTATGCTTCTGTAAAAACCAGACTGAAATAGACAAATGAATCCAAAACCAGTTGGAGAAAGAGGAGATCCCGGCAGAGAAACAAGCTGTAAAGTCGTTCCCTAAACAGCATTTCCTTAGAGAGCCAGGCTAACAGGCTCACTATGTCCCTAATACCACTCGCTATCTGGTCGTTGAGTCTCTCTTCGGCAGCCTTTGGTCTTTTGAGCTCTCTAAGTCAGAAACTGAGCTTGCTGATACAATGGCCAGCTTAATGACACTCTCACCCTAACTGGGATTGCAGCCACAGGAATGCTGGTAACTGGATTTCAGTACAGATCTAGCAGAAATGTCTCCAAGACACTTACCACTGTAAATACGAGATGTGTAGATGGGATTCAGAGGAGGTGAGGAACTAAAAGACCACTACAAGCTGCACTTACTGCAAAATAGAAGATTTCATAATCCTGAATTCAAATAATGCTTTGAAGACATCCCATACATATCTCAATAAAATACATTTGTGCTTGGCTTATATCTTCAGGGGTGCCAAGGAATTGAACAAAAAATGCAGCCTTATAGATAAACCAATACTACATAGTATATCAAGCCATTGAGACTGTAACACTGCAAGTCCACTACAGCTGAAAAACATCTGACTGGGTATGAACAGAAGCTGGCCATTAAAAATACCTATTTTTCATTAGAACACTGTAAAAGCAAAAGTAAGTTTTAGGCAGAAAACTTCAATTTAAAAAAAAAAAAAAAAGACTCGTTTGTTTCTAGTAACTATCTTTTAAGAGAATTTAAAAATTCAAGGTCAAAGGGGATTTTTATGAACAATTAGGCCAATGCCCTGTACAAAGAAGCCACAGAACTTTTGCTTTACTGAAACATATAATTTAAGAAACCATTCAATCTTAATTTTTAAATTGTCAGTGGTAAGGAAACCACCACAACCTTTGTTAAGATATCATAGGGGCTAGTCACTCACACTCTTGAAAATGTGCAGTGGAATTTTGAACTTCAAGGACCAACCACTGGACCTTTTTATATCTTTGCCTGCCAGTTTGTTAACAGTTTTTCAACGCTTTTTTTTTCTCAATGCATATCCTCTGATCATGTCAAGTCCAAGCTTTCTCATGGGTAAGATAAACAGAGCAAGATTCCAGAATGTCTCACCGCAAGGCAAAGTATCCAGTCCTTTGATCAATCCCTTACAATTTTATCAACAGGCTTATGGATACTCAAAAAAAGCTCAACATTGGAAAAGCAACTGTACCGATGCCAAATAAAGAAGTGATATATCTTCTCTACTTTTCCTAGATTTTACTCTCCTGAAACATTAATGTATTATGTAAATTTTTTTGCCCATGAAAATGCCATTTCCTAAGTACCATGTTGCTCTGGGTAGGATGCAGCCACTTTTTTTTTATACAGGAGATCACCCAGTGTTCCTTCTCAGGGCACCAGGCCTTCACCATTCACCTACATGTTGAGATATCTTGCAATATTTACTGACTCTAGGCATTAGCACCACTGCATACCAACTACCAAGTTCAGAAGTATACCAATAAAATGATATGCATGTTGGTTTCAGGATGCTTGGTTACTTAGATATTTTGAGAACATTTCTGATTTTCTTTCCAGCTGGGATGAACTGCTACTAACACAGGTATCTCAGCCATCTTTCTTATTTTGGCCATCTGGAGTTTTTAAAGGTATCTATCATAGTTCACTTTTAGGATACCTATTGTCATCTGGAAACATTTAACTCTTTTTGTCCTCTTCTGTTCACTGTTCAGCCTACTAATCCTCATTTGCCTTAACTCTACAGAATGCTGCTTCCTTTTTCTACTTGGGATGTGAATTCTCCTCCACAATTTCTCTCTGTTTAGTTCCTAGACATTTCCCCTGAAAATGGAGCAGTCTTGTTGCTCAGGCCTCTTGCATTTCCCCAGTGTTTCCTCACTAATGGTACTTGTCTTTCCAGTAGGGAAATCCAGAGCTGTCAACAATTTACATTTTATCCATGGAAAGTTCATTCTGTCTACAGGATGGAAAAAAAATACAGGACATCTGTTCCAGGTCACAAACATCACCCTATCACCTGCCTTCCTAAAAACAACTACAGAAATAGACTAGAAATAGCTAGAGGAAAGTGTCATACTCCCTGTTGCAATGTCCTAGGACGTGTTAGCTTTTACTGACACTTTCTGTTCACAGATTCACCAGTTTTATTCTAGGTCTTCCTGTTACAACTGAGAGTAAAACAACACACACACTTGAAACATTGGTGATAAAAGGTTCACGTATCACAACCATAGAGTATACTCAGAGACAAAAAAAAAGATAAAATAAAATAAACTTAAAAAGCCCTGGTCCACTGCACTCATGCAAACGGGACAGCTAAAGAATCTGTCCAGAGAAAAAAAGAAACCACACAACAACCACGCCTTACCAACCAATTCACAAATACCACTCACAGGTCATTTCTTTTGAAGCCTAGTTCGGCCCCCATCCCCCACCAAGTACTCATTTGGTATTCAAGTCTTACATGATGCACATTCATATTTATGTTGCCAATTCCATTTCTGAGTTTTAATTTATTGGCCAATCCATTTCAGATATGGTACAAAATTGCATTACTCCAACAAATAAACCAGCCGCTTCGTTTAATCAGCTGAAATTACCAATTTGTAAAGTGGCTGCTTCAGTTTTCATCACACTGAGAAGAGTCCTTCCAAGATGACCTCTGTTTCATCTCCTTATGAGTTGATTGATGCTTTTTTAGAAACCCTATAGGTCTAGCAGTACTGAAGCACAGACAATATCTGCCAATTGCATACTATTTGCACAGCTCTGGGCAGTTTTGTCTACTCCATATCTCAAAAGTCTTTTTCTTTTATGGCATCTTCAGTCTCTGTAAAAATATTAATGATATAAGCTCTGCATAAACTTCCATTGGGATACTTTATAAGTCCCAGATAATGTGATGAAATGTCAGTAGCTTCATGTATAGTAACCTCGAGAAATTCCAATCATAAAACTCAAGAAGACTTTTAACAAGCATTACTTTTGAAGAATAATTTCAAATGCTGCTATTTAGATTTCATAATAATTACTTCCTCCTTTTTCCATGTCTATAGAGTAAATGTAGAAATCCCCCAAAACCAATCCTTAAAGAGAAGCTGCCATTCTTCCTCAAACCCCAGCAATTCAGACAGGGAGGAAGAGCACCACAATCACTGACTTTGGCCACAGCACAGATTATGTATATCTGATGAAGACTGTACAAATCAAGTGATAGGACAGAGGCCAGACAGCCAGTCTGCTCTGCCTCTCAGATCTACCCCAATGTTCCGCTCTCTCTGAAATGCCTTCATGCAATGACAGGGCTCTTCTGTCTTAGTGGAAAGAGGGCTGGGGGTAAAATAAGTGGAAACTGAGAAATTACATTCACACTCTAACATAAAATGTAACGCTGTGGAAATTACAGGGTAAAATATGGCTGCTGCTCCCTGGATGCTTCACAATGACTCCCCATATACATGATCTGCAGCCAAGAGGGATGGTGGAGAGGAGTGGAGACACCACAGCTAGGCTCCGTAGAAATCCTTGGTGGAAGGGGAACTCAGTGGTACTTTGCAGCTGATAAACTACACAGCAACTGTCAACCAGGGGAGACAGGAGAAGGTGTCCAGCTGCTGAGTCAGAAAGTGTGGGGAAATTGCTCTCTGTGGATGAACTCATTGTGGCCTAATTATAATGTTAATCTCCATCCAAAGTTATCCTACTCCAAGATATGATCACTCCTCACTAAACATGTGTGCTATATTTTTTAAATTGTATTTTTTAGAGCAAAGCAAGATAATTTTACACCACTCAGTAATAAAGTGACTAGAGCCACTCAAACTCCACCTAAACATAAAGAAACAGTAAGTTGAGAATGGGGAAACACTAGGGAAGACTCCATGTCAAGACTCCATTTGACTTCTGCCCACTGGGAGAAGTCAATGGGCTGAACCTGTTTTCCCCCCCACAGGGTTCTTACCAAATAGGGTTACCTATTTGGTAAGAACCATACTCTATGCACACTGAATACTTTTACTGGGGATTAGCAATAATGCTTTGAATACATTTTTGCAGTCAGATACTATCACTGGCAATTCTTGAACCTTAATCTGTCACAATTTTATATTGTTAAAGAGTGTTATTCTGTAAACTGTTAGTGTTGAATCCTTCATGGGCACAAGCAGTCACTGGCAGCAGGTAGCACACTCCAAGTGGGAAGATGCACTGAGGAGTCTCCTTTATGCTGCTGGTGTGTCCCTGGCTCAGTCAGTCCCACCACCCTCGGACCCAGGGCTTTCAGTGAAGGTTCCCTGTAATGGACACTGAGAGACTGGCTGGGCACAAGGGTCTCAGCTTTCCTGGAACACTGACAGACAAATGAAATACTAAGGGTCAAGGAAATCTCCCCACACTAAGGGTTGAGGAAATCTCTTTTCACAGGACACTGGGCCAGCAGGCTGGTTCCAGTGCAGGGACAGCAGGCTGGTTTCAGTGCAGGGCCAGCAGGCTGGTTTCAGTGCAGGAACAGCAGGCTGGTTTCAGTGAAGGGACAGCCAGAGCTCCCTTCCATCAGGCCACCACGCAGTCACTCACCAGTGCCAGCTCTGTTGCACAGTGTGTGTCTACCAAAGAGTCTGGCTGCTCAGACAGGGAGCCTGCACAGAGCTGACCTAAAACCAGCTACAGCAGAAATGGTGGGTTTTCAAAACCAATTGCTGTGTTCTTCCAAGCACAGGGTTTTGAAAAATCACATTTGTCATCTGAGGTTTTATTTTCTTTTCACTTACATCTAATCTACTATGTCTTACACATATATGAGGCACAGGAGCTTTGTATGTGGGAAGAGATATGCAGGAAGGACAGTACATGAAAACTACCATGTTCCCCAGCTTATTTCAAGTGGGTGTTTTAATTGACTTCCATTGAAAATAAATTTCATTGGGAAGCATGAGCAGATGCTCAAACCAAGGTCGGTAGTTACATTTCTAATACAGAAGAAAAGTTATGCTTCTTCTGGAAACTAGAAGTCTAGAAGCTAGACTTACTATACCTCGGACCAACCTTTTATATGTATTTAAAAGTCACTTGGACACCAGACTCAGACTTTTCCATTTCAAATTCCCATGCTATAGTCTCTCAGAAATGCAGAGGCTGTCACAGCCTGTTCCTTAACTACAAAATTGCATAGTAATGCATTTTTCCCGTGTACACATTCTGTGCCACTATCTGATAGGCACATTCAACACAAATTTCATCCAGCATATTGCTGGTGGAAATCAACATCTGGGACACAAATCCTATTGAAACAAAGTCCCAGGCATTTTTTAAAAAATCATTTTTTCCCAAGAATTTTAATATCTAGAATATTTCAGCTAGGCTGCTGTCAATAAGATTCATCTTAGCATGCAGGTGAATAAACAGAGATTTAATTTTTCCCCTTTGATGGTGAGTTTACTTTGTCTTCCATTGTAAGTTATAACTTTTCCAAGCACTGAAAACTGCAGGGATCCAATGTAGAGGCATTCCAATAAAAACACAGTTCCAAATCCAGATCCACCCAAACCACAGAAGACAAAACATTATTGGCAGCACAGAAGCCATAGATGTGAAGATCCAGAACACTCTGTTTAAAAAGTACAATGACGTACAAGAAGACTTTATGCATGATGGGTGATATTTCACTTTACCTTCTCATACTTTTACCAAAAAATTCCTAAAAAGGTAAAAAAGACTGATGAACAGGAAAAAAAATGCAGTTAGAGAAGTTTAAGCGAAGTCTTTCTTTTCACTTCTCGAAAGATGAAATGAAATATATTTTAAAAGTCATAGATACCAAATCTGGACTCATACAGAAATTTCAGCAGAAATAACAGAAGCAAAGACTAAGTAGTTATTTGCAGTTAGGTACCAGTAAACTAATGACCACACCTTAACTATTTATAGTGTCACATTTTATTGTTCAATAGAACTGGCACATAAAAAAAATTACAAAGGAAACATAAAAATGCGTTTGTAAATTCGTAACAGTGAAGAACTTGTCTTAGTTCTCCAGATTATACAGCAGTGAACACTCTCAGAAAGAAGAAATTCAAGGTTTAGATAGCTGTGAATAGCCTGGAAGTTTTAATATCCTTAGATATAAGTATCTAAGTGGGGAACTTTAAAATGAATGTAAGGTTATATTCACAGTATCAGAAATTTTGCAGAAGGAATGTTGCACAGCTCTTAACACTGAGCAAAGCTAGCTCGACCTAAGCTTCAGTAAGGGCCTGTACAAGTAGATTTGACAGATGTCCAAGCCTGATGCAGGGCACCAGGGCTTCAGTCTAAGCATCATAAGTTGAGAATGAGGCTCTGACCACACAGAAGAAAATTGCACCTCAAAATATTGTGGAGGACTAAGCCAGTAGTTTCCTGGTACATATGATTTGTCTGAAGAGAAAAGGAGTTGGGTACTGTGTAGATGCAGCACTGCATTTCCTCAGTACAGCAGCTGGCAAGGAGTAGATAATGATTATGTTTGCACTAGAAAACTGATAGCACTTAAGTTTGCATGATGTCTTGGGCTGAATTAATTACAACTCAAGGCGAATTTTTGTCAAAATTTTTCTGAAGCACTAGGCAAAGAGGAAATACTGTCTTATCCTTGCCCAGGAAGGAAATTCAAAGTAACATGGATGCTATGATTATTCCAAGAGCTGCTCAGTTTGAGTAAGTCCAGGACTTCAAGTGGTGTCACAACACTTCTGAAGTTTAATGAAGGCACAGCCATTTCAAGACCCAAATAGATAAAGCCCAATTAACCTGGTCTGCTATCACACCTGACCCTGCTTTGAGCAGGAGATTGATGAAGTCCAAAGTCCTGCCAGAGAGGTCACTTTCACAGGACTCACCCTGTGGTCCTACAACCTGCATGTGAAGTATCAGATTCCACTTCTTGCCTGAAGAAGGAGGTAGCTTGAGCTACATGATGTGAAACAGATTTTGATGGAGGAGGAATAGATAACATAGCACATGAGGATATGCAAAGTTTTCTGGATGTCCAGGTATATTCCTTTACACAGGAGTTCCCATGAAGGGAGACAAGTATCAACGAATGAAACAGAAACAAAGCATTTTAGATGTGTTGTAACTGCAAATAAGGTAACAAAAAGGGTATCTTCACAGCTGGAAGTACCTTTCCCATGCAAGGCGAGTCATCTTAAGAGACAAAAATTGCCTACCTGTGGAAAAGACCTTTACACAGCAATGCAGCTCAGCTCAAATGACATGAAGTTCAGGAAATAACAAGACAATATCCACTACTGGCCAACAGCCTGCTAAAAATTCCCCACAGATATAATTCTTGAAAAGAGCAGACACATTAGTTTATAAATTACACATAGTCTTGTACTTCAGGGCACAGCCAACAACCTTGAAAGGTTACCAACTTCAAACATGCATCAAGATACAGCTTCCCAAGAACGAACGAAAATTATTTATCTTCCTCTGAATGATCAGAGACTGACCATAATGAGGAGGAAATAATATGCTAGATAAAAACTCATGTCTAATTCATATATATCTCCAACATGCTCAGAGTCAAGCTAGTTATCAGATTACACACAGAAAAGAATTTTCGTCCATCAAATCAGATCAGACTTGCAGCATATGACATGGTTTACTAGCTGGGACTATCTGGGCAATTTTCATTTAGTTAATTCTCACTTTTCCAAGGGCCAGAAGTGGTTTGTGGCTGCTTGGTCACTGCTGTAGTCAGTGACACATAGTTATGTAACCTTTGACTTGGAGTGCTTTGTGCCAGTTTGACTCTTTAGTCTGCATGCATTCGAGTAAAAGGTAATAATACTTGTCAATGTATTTTAGTAAGAGTCCTTCCTGGTCATAACAAAACAAATTACAATATGCTAAATAAATCACTTTATTTTTTATCCGCTTTTATTACAAAGGCTGTACCTCTGAGAGGAGGAATGAACTAGCTCAGTGACCCTTCATCTTAGGATAAGACACACCTAAGTTCAAGCAATAATTTGGGCATAGCTGTTTTTATGACTTGGGTGAATAACTAGCTTTTCTTACTCTTCCCTCTTTTTTAAAAGTCAGATAATAGAACTTCACGATCTCTGAATGGAAGGACAGTCAGCAACTTAAAGTAAGAAGTTACATGGGCTTATATATTATTTTAAAATGAGAGAGGAAAGTTCAATATATCAAAAATGGAACAATTTCATTTCTGGAGCATTTAGTAAAAGAGAAATTAATCCTCCAAAGTTCTTCTACCAGTTCTCAAAGCATTTCATTCTAGAGACCACCAGAAGTAAAAAATTACATAAGCCACTGAAATAAACAGCTATTGAAAATTGCAGAAAAAATTTTTAATGAGGCACTGAAAACTTAACAGCTAAATAGATATTCCAACAGGATTTTTTTCAAGATTGCTGTACATGAACAGACTCCACTTATTTCAACTAAGACAATAGCAGTCAGGAAAGCTCCAGTTGTAAGACCCGGTACAATTTTCTGAATGATAAATGTTTGCTGGTAGTTTTCCAGAAAGAAAGGAGGGTGTAGTACAGCCATGGTGCACTATGGTCTCTAACTCAACCTGCTCATGATTACAACTCCATTACAAGACATTCTGACTCAAAGTAATTAACTGGAAGAAAGAAAAATTCTCTTCCCAGTGAAAGCAGATGATATGAGTTTTCTGTAAAGATAGGCAAAAACTCTCACTCAAGAAAGCTTGTGGAGAGCCCAAATAACAACACCTGAGCAAAAAAAATCCTAGCCACATTATTATTTAACAAGAGAAGCCTAAAAATTAATAGTACTAAATATGCTCTCCTATTTATTTGTCCAAAGTCCCACATTAAGACCTAAAAAAAAAAAATTAACGTTCTTCATTCACAAAACTATTTGTAATTAAAAAATCCTTAATATGGGTACATCTGGGCTCTCAAATGAGAAGTCAAAATGACTCAGAACAAATTACTTCATTGCAAATGAAATGAAAGCTCGTGTAACTGGGAAGGAAAGTGCACTCAAATGACCCCTAATAAACCTGTTTTCTTCACGATTATTTCATAGGAAGAAAGCAATATATTTAAATACATTTCTCACTTTGTAGCTCAGACTTAATTGAGTTTTTAGTTTCTAAGATTTTATAAGATTATAAAGCTGCAGCTGAGAATCATAAGAACATTTTCATCTCTACCACCAGATATATTTTTAGGAAGTCATAACACATTTTTTGCCTCTGCAAAAACATAATTAAACACATTTGTATTCAAATGTCTATTTGAACACTTTACTAAAAATGAAACCTCAAGATACATATCTCTATAGTACTGGGGTTTTGCTTGTTTGCTTTTATTGTTTTTCTGACACTGTGGAACATATAGAAAAGAAGCTAGCCTAACCTCAAGTATATTTTTTAAAAATGGAGTAAATTATGCAGTTAGAATATTCTTCAAAGTACAGCTCCAAAACATAATGGCTAAACCAACAAATTGGTGTTCCACAGCTGAGTCTCAAAGACTTGCCAGAATAATTTGCTGAAGTTATGAGCATGTGTGTGCATCTACGCACATGCTCACATATACACATGTATTTATACTCCCTGCCAAAACCAGCCCTACAAAACAACTAATTAAACAATGTCATAAAATGGGCTTGTATTTCCCTCAAAGGTTTTGAACTCCCTATGCTTTCTTTCAAACTACATTAAAAAACATGGCCTTCATAATTAAAAAATGTAAGCAAAAGCAGAATATAGATTGCAATTTTATTTCATTGTTCTTAAATATACAATAATTTTTTGTCACAATGTTGACCTTGCAAAGCAAACAAGACAACCACTTTTTAACACTATGGAACTAGAATGACAGAGAATGAATGCAAGACAGTCCCATAGAAAATCTTATCTTATAAAAGATTTTTTATATTTACAAAGTTATATTATCTATTTTTTTATTTTGAAATCATCATGCCTCAATATAGTACTATTCACTGTTACTTAAACACTAATTTTCTCCAGATTATAATCATTAAGATCCAGCATAAACCCTAAACATGAGGCAACTCCTAATTTTCATGCCCTCTTATGCCTAATAATTAACATCACTATCTCTTTATAGGCAGGGTGATGGGACAAGACTTGATAGCCCATCTCACTGAGATCAAGCACCTGGCATCTGATCCACAAAGGGACAAGGATGGGAGCATCAAGTCCTGTACAAACAGCAACTGCCAGTGCCTCCACTTGGAGCTGTGAACTCCTGAGTCTGCACCCCTGCCTCCATGCTGGGCATTACAGGCAGCCAGCCACGAGAAGTTTGTGATTACAGCCAACTCTCTACCTGCCTCCAGCTACTACCTCTTTCCACCAGGGCAGGAGCATTGGCCCATGTGATTCTGGCCCTGAATGTGGGGCAAACCAAAATCCAAGTTAACTTTGGGGCTGTTTTCCTTTTAAAGAAACTTATCTTACATTTTCCTGAACAAAAAATGAAACAGATAAGTTTCATCTGATCGTGATAAAAGATAAAGTAGATTATTTAGAATTACCATGGCAAATGGAAGAGAGATACTCATGTGTGATTATCAGAGTCAAATATTTCACTGCATCCAGAGGAGAAAATTGAATCATGAAAACAGCTTCCCCTCTCTGCAAGCTTTCTGTAGGGATTGTTTGATGATAGAGTACAGTCAGGTCAGAATAGGATTCTGGCCAAAACATATCAAACCTCATGAAAAGAGGGAATGAAAGGGGAGAGGGATGAGGGATATATATATATTTTTATATATATATATACACACACACACATTAATATATATAAATAATGGGACCTTGCTATGCCCATTCTCTCCTTCTTCACTCCTCAGATATACACCATTCCCCATGGAGCTATTAAACTCAGTACAGCCCCTTAAAATTACTATAACCATCTGATTTTTATAACTTCCCACTCCAGGCTTTCATTAACCCCAGACTCACTTGATGCCAAGTCTTCCTTCCTGGAGCACCAAGGCTATGTGTGGAGTCCAGCTGGCGAGTCAGGGAGACGTCGTAAATCGGAAGAATGTGCTGGAGCTACTTAAAGTTGTGGTGAACCAAAGGAAAAGGACCAATTGCACAAAATATTTAGGAAATGGATAGAAGGTGTTAAAATATCTATCAAGAACTTAATTTATGAAATGACATCCAGAGCACAGACAAACCAAACTCATCCACCCCGACCTGATTCTGCATAGTGACCCATAAAAGCAGACCCTCAACAACCACCATATACCTATTGTCATACATTTCCTGACTGCTAGAAATGCAGCACAAACAGAAAACAGCAGATTTCCTAATCTTGTTGATGTGCCTCTTATTTCAAAGCTGCCAGACTTTAATTGCTTTTCATCAACAACCTCATATGGCATGCCTTGGCTGGGAACATATTTTTATAGCCAGTTATAGCTCCCTATCTCCAAATGGAAACACTGACAGGTTTCTAATTCCAAAAATATTATCAGGAGCCAAAAAAACATGAGTCTGCTTTAAAATATAACCTGTGACCTAGAAAGTCATTCTTAACACTTTGTGTTTCAACATTTTGTGTGCTTTTTCAGGGTTGGTTAAATGTAAAAATTAGAAACTGAAGAAGAATCCCAGGTGCCAAAAGAACAGTTTTCCCTCACTCTCCACTATGCTCCTCATTCAACAACTGCCTCCTTCATCTCCAAAGCCAATGAGAAAAACATAATTGTGGCATATACCTGTACAAAAACATGATGCTATGCTTAGCTCTGCTTTGCTGCAAGCGCTGTAAAACATATCAATTTTACTTAAACTTTTAAAAATTATTCACATATGAAAAGACAGAAGGATGGAGGAACAATTTCACAGAACTATATGGGTTGGAAGGGACATTCAAAGGCCATGTAATTCCAACCCCCTGCAACAAGCAGGGAGATCTTCAACTAGAACAGATTCCTCAGATCCCTGCTCAACCTGAATGTTTCCAGGGATGGGGCATCCACAACCTCTCTGGGCAGTGTGCTCTGGTATTTCACCACTCTTGTTGCAAAAAACCTCTTCCTTATATCTAGTTTCAATCTACCCTCTTTTAGTTTAAGACCATTATCCCTTGTCCTATCACAAAGATCATTCTTATGTTGGGGGTCCCAGAGCTGCATGCAACACTCTAGGTGGGATCTCAGCAGAGCAGAGTAGAGGGGCAGAAATCCCTTCCTTGCTGGCCATGCTGCTTTTGATGCAGCCCAGGACTTGTTTGGCTTTCTGGCTGCAAGTGCACATTGCTGGGTCATGTCCAGCCTCTCATTCACCAGCACCCCAAGTCCTTCTAGGCAGAGCTGCTCTGATCCATTCATCCCCCAGCCTGGATTGATACTCGGGGTTGCCCCAGTCCAGGTGCAGCACCAGCACTTGGCCTTCCTGAACCCCATGAGGTTCCCATGGCTCCACGTCTCAAGCTTGTCCTGGTCCATATGGATGGCAACCCTTCCCTCAGGCATGTCATCCACACTGCTCAGTTTGGTGTCTTCCACAAACCTGTTAAAAGTGCACTCGATCCCACTGTGCCAATATTGAAGATATTGAACACTACTGGGCCTAGCGTGGGCCCCTGAGGAATACCACTTGCCACTACTGCCCATCAGGACACTAAGCTGTAGATCACACATCCTCTTCACAGCACTGTGAAATTATCTGTTTACAAAAACCCACACAAAATTTTCAGGTTACTCTAACTCACTCACAAAATAAAACTTAATTCTGGAGACATGAACTCTGCCCCCCTAAAATTCAAATAAAATCACCACAAATGCTTGACTCTGCAAACAACAATTTATCTACCAATTCAACAATGACTGTTAAAAGGACAATTTATTAGAAAAATAATATAAAGTAGAAGATAATATTATATGTCACACTATTCTTCTACACCACTAGTGTGATGACTTCCTAAATAAAGTTTTCTAAGGTATTCTGTTCCCTAACTACGTAACTCTTAAGCTGAATCTACCTAATACTTCAAAATCCTGTGATACAAAAACAGTCATTCTCATTTGCAGTAATGCTGAGAAAATATTACTCCACTCTACAGATCTTCCTGTTTCAAAATCAGTCTTCATTCCAGTGCAGGATAACATAGGAATAAATAATTCAAAGACAAGCAAAGTTTGGTGCTGCCCGTCTGACAAGAGCATTTCATTGCACCAAGAGCAGGAACACGGGCGCTTGGGAACTGGTATCACAGGGTTTCCCAGGTACTCATGCCCTTCCAGCATATTTAAGGCTAAGGGGAAGCCCACATGGCTCAGCACCAGGACACACCAGTCTGCTCTCCCCACAGTGCCTGGGAAGCCAGTGGAAAAAGCAGCCAAAATCCTGAGAGCCCTGGAACGCTGTGGTAAAGTGAGAGCTGCAGCACACAGGAGCTGCTGCAATCACCACTCCAAGCTCCAGCCTCCACAGCATCTTTCCCGACTGAAAAATATTGCCCCAGGGAAGCCCATCAGACTGAGAGGGATTTATGTGCCAGTGGTTTCTGCAGTGATTCCAAGATGGTCTAGACTCAGTTGTATGTAATGACCTGCTGACTGACAATACTTAAGTACACCCACATTTATTTGTCGACTAGCAGTCTTCCAGCTATTGTGTTCATTAGTAGCCGTGTCTCCCTGACTCTCTAGAAGCAGACAGGCTGCAATTGAGTGCAGATACAAACATAGTACATATTTTAGAACCAGCTTACTTCTTAAACATATCCATTAAATTTTACTTAGTTCTCCACCTCTCCTTCTCAGTCAACAATAAAAGATATAGAATTAAGGAATTCTGATTTACAATCAGAAGAAATTATGACTAGATAAATCATCTTAGACCTGAAACAAAACATCTGGAGACACAAATTAAGACATTACTTAGGATATACTTTACTGCTAAACTTACTGGAGTGAGACTGGAGAACATATATTTATCAATACATAGTCTACATAGAAGTTCACATACAACTACCATCTCCTTAGAAAAGCTGCCTGAACTCTGTTTCCTTAAGAAAACAGAGCCTTAATTATAGCTTCCTCCAATTGTAACACTCAGCTCTTAAATCCTTAGTTTTACTGCCAGTAGTTGAAAAGTGTATGGTTGTTGTCTAAACAATGGAATTGCATTAAAATATAAGAACTTTGTCAAGAAAATTAAGTACTTTGGTATTGCCAAATTACCATTTCACTCTCCCCTTCACCTCCCCCCACTCTATGTTGCTGAACTAATTTTGGAACATAACACCTATTGAGCTTGGCTTTGTCCCAGACAAATTAACTTGAAATCATAATTTACCATTTATGATGCCTTTTCAAAAAACATTTGACTACTGAATCCCAGTCAGATTCCTTTTCAGAAGAGTTTGCTTGAGCAAACATGGCTTTAGACACCAGGAAAACAATTCATACCAAGAATCAGAGTAATATACTGAAATCTTCTGCAAAAGAAAATGCATTTTCATTATGTAAGTGATAAAATATATGACTAAAACTTGTGGGCAGTGTTTTGATTGCAGGCTAGAAGCATTATATAGTTAAAAAACTTTGTTAAGTAGAGGAGTGGGCACACATATCACAGAAAACCTACTTTAGCAGTCTTCTGTTTATGTTAGTCAATTAAATGACATATGTTTTGCACCCAAAAATGGTTAAAAACCCACAAACAGTGCACAGCAAAGCAATACAGAATGTAGATTCCACAATGTTATATCACTTATAAAACAAAATCCTTGAACTAGAAACTGCATTACAGCCACTGATACCTCAGGAAGCTGTGGTTTGCTGCTTGGAACGCTTCATTCATGTATTATTTTTAGGAATGTAGGCATCTAAATAAAATTTTGTAGGGACACAAGGTTATCTAAGGGTGAAACTTAGTTTATCATATTCAAAAACACAAGAGAAAAGAAATAGAGAACAATAAGTGATACTAGGACAGTCTTTTTGAAGAGTCTGGTGATCAGGAGAGAAAGAAAAGCTTGCCATAACTCTCTCAGTCCAAACTGAGCTCTTAGAAATCTGTACCACCATGAGGCTTAGAAGGAGTTTCAGCTAAAGAGATGATCTTTTCAACACTACTTCTTTTTAAGAATGGATTTTTTTCCCCATAAATAGCTGGTTAAGAAGTAAGAAATGCCTTGGCTGGTTATGAGCAAGCTGAAGAGTTTTTCTGGGTTTATTCAGCCGATTGCTTTTCATTTCTACCTAGAAATGAGTATGATCTTTCTTATAGCTTTGTTCCTACTGATGGCACAGGTATTGCTAGAGTCTTCTGCAGAGACAAACACCCCTAAAGCCTTCAACTGGCCATCAGAAACCTCTTTGTTGCACCAGCATCTGCTTGTACTTCCCTTTTCCTCATAAAGTTCCAGACAAATGCTGTCTTACCAGGTCCTCCTGCAGGCCCTGTACAGCCACCTAGCAAAGCATGGATCTCTGTGGAACAACCTGTATTCTCTAGTTAGGACCACAGAGAATTAGGAATATCTCAGTTAGGAAGAAAGACACTCAGGCATTTACATGTCCAAGTACCAAATTAAATGGGCTCTGTAGTAGGGAAGCAGGACACTTCAACTTTTTACCTCACTGGGCCGTAAGTTGGCTGGTCTGAGGGCACATGTGACCATTAAGGGCATTCAGAAGGAGTTTCAACAAGTTTGTAGGGAGATGGGAGCACAAGAATTTTACAGGAGGAGAACATGTATGGGGAAATACAGACAAAAATTTCAAAAATTAAAATTATTCCATCATATTCACACCATTTTCCTGCTATTCCACCTTGAATATATCACAAGCAACCTTACTCCAGGCCAGGATGCATTTGACTTGAGATCTTTACATCATTTCTTTACTGTATGAGATGCATGCTAACAAAGGAGAAGCTGAAATTCAGTAACAAGGAAGCCCCGGTTACAGTTCAAGAAGTTTCGTATGCTGCAGATAGGTTTCCTATATTTAGTTTTACTTGACAATAAAATGGCAAATAAGTTAGTGTAGTAAGATGCTTAAAACCATTCCCACTTCCTTATTTTATAGTCCATCCTCATGGTCTTTCTTGGCTCCACAGTCTGACTTTGTTTGGTGGGGAGGCTGTGGGTTACACATTTAAACTCTCTACTGACCCAGTAGAACATTTACCAGCATTCAGCTGATTTAGTCATTTAAATCATAGGAATTTTATATACTTTGGGGATTGCCTTTCTGCTGTTTGCATTTTAGAAACTGTGCCATTCCCACCCCCATCAATCCCGCTGTGTACAGGAAGTCACACTCCTTTTCTATCAGTGGGATTTTATGCTTGTGTGTGTCTGTGTGCCTGCGTCTGTATCCAATGTTAAACCACTTCCTCAGGCTTCAAGGAAAGGTTCTTGAAGAAAGTGGTGTGCAGAGGAGTGGATGTAGACCAAAATTCTTGTGCAATAAGGAAGACAAAATAAATGCTAAGGTAAAGCCAGAAAAGGAGTTTGTTAACAGTCTGGTTCACGGTGCTGGTTGATTTCAGGTCCAACCTATCCCAGCTCAGATGCACAACTGACAATAATCCAAGGATTATTAGATTAATTCTTCATAACATGAAAGCCCTCTCAATGCTTTTAGAGGTGCTTCAAAGTTTGACAAAGTATGTTCTCTGACAGTCTGCCGTTCTATACTTACCTCCTAAATGTCAGCTGCCATTTCTGCATGATGTTGGGACAGACTAGCTAGTAGGATCCAGCTGGAAGTTAACAAGATGAATCTGGCTCAGTGCCTTTTCCCTGGAGGAGGCAATCCAGCCAGCTGCCTCTCGCACAGCTGGGCTGGGAGCATCTGCCACCCTGCAACAGCCTTGGAGAAACCTGAGCACTGCAGCTCTCAAGTGGAAGAAGGGAATCAGCAGAACTACAAGTTGTGTTTATCAGAGAGGCAATGAGGAGGGAAGCAGCGGAGCTTGGCCTCCAACACAGCTCAAGGTTGCCCTGAGTTTCTGATGCTGCTGACTCCCAAGAAGAAACCCAAACCTAGTTCATAAGCCCAGTGGTTAAGACCAGACCACCTAAAGCTAAATAGAGACCCTGAGATCTCCCATGGTAGTATGTTATCTGTAAAGTCCTCAAAATGGAAGATCAAGAAAAAAGCTCATTGGAATCAGATCAAAAAGGCTGAAATTATTAACCGCTAATGCAAATCCTCAAACCTTCCCTCCTCTTGCTTTGCTGTAGCAAATAGAAGACACTTCACATAGCTTAGAGATATCTTAAATGTTTTTCATTCCTTTGGAGAGGTGTCTCAAAGTGGCACTCAGATGGAAAGGCAGAGAGTTGCCAGGCTCTCTGAGGCACAGGAAGTGTTACTGGAGTCCTCCCGGGCAGTTGCAATATTTCTGCTTATTCATCACCTTTTTCTCAAAAGCCTCTGCAGCCTAGGAGATGTCCCTCCAAATACCCTTTTGGCTTAAAATGTTTCACCATCAGAAATTAACGGGTTATGGTGAAGTGGAATTTAGAACAGGAAAAAAGAATTTAGAAATCCTGAACATATCTGAAAATGTCCCTTTTGATAAAGAGGATTGATCAACCAATTGATTTTTTTTTTAATCAACCTCCATCTGCTGGCAGTAGGTATGTTTCAACACTGCAATACAAGAGAATGCAATGAAAAGTACCTGACCTTAGAAACAGGAATTAATACAAATTTCAGAAAACAATGCCCAGAAAGAAAAGCTATACATACACATACACTCAATCTCTGTGGCTGAGCAGGTATTGGTAGCAGAGATGTGCTGTTCTAGAGAAACAGGAGACCATGACTCAGTGTGACAGAAGAGAAAAAAGGCAGACGAAAACCCAGACTGACATGGACTCCTACTGCAATACCCCAAATCCCTTCATTCTCAAATAGAGTAGATGATTAAATAAAACTACATTTAGTAAAACAGGGAGAGAGTTAAATATATTTTTTTTGTTACAAAGAAATTCGGAGAGCCTAAAAACAGTTACTATATCAGTTTAGTCTTTGAACTGTTTAAACAAAGGATTAGTCTCATCTCCTTTTGGCTGCTGCTCTTGCCGAGCAGCAATCTCAAATTTTCATGTATCAAAATAAACAAATAAAAATGCATCCAAAAGTGAAAAATAACATCCAAATGTATCTAAGTGTCTTGGAAATATGTACAAATTCAAGAGAGAACAGACTGGTTTTTGATAAACTGATACATAAACTTCTGACTGTATCCAGAAAGTGCACAAATGGAAGATCCTGGTATACAGCTGGAGAAAAAAGAAAAAAGAATTTAATGTTTCTAAACCACAAAATAACATCTGCTTACATATGTGGTGCAGTTTCAAGTATGTTCCTGTGAGAGTTCCCATCTTTACATACTTACTGTGCAGAGCTTTTCCACAGATTAAGAAAGCACTATGATGGAGAGACAAGGCTAAATTCTGCTCAGCTGCACTGGCAGTTGGAGGAATTCACTACCAACTTAATCCACCTCACCAAGCAATTTCATGAAAACTGTTCCAACACGTTCAAAATGGAAAGTATACTGACACTCCTAACTTCCAGTGGTCTTGAAACCAGCCTTGACTAGATATTTAAAATCAGTTATGTCTATACACATTTGAATTTTTTTGGAAACATGAGTATGGAAAGTAATTTTCAAAGTTAGAGCAGAGTTTGGGTAATATATTGTACCTAACAAGCATGTTTGGGACAATAAAGCAATCAATTAAGCCACGTGCCAGAGATCTTTCTTTCACTTGACATCAAGCAGCAGGTACCTGTTCCCTCCTTGACACCTGATGTGGCACAGTGGAATACACAGTGGAATACCCTAACCCTTCCCTAGCACTGAGTAATATTTACTAACAATTGCTAACAGGAATAGTATGTGTTTGTAAAAGAAATAATTAATCTAATGATGTGTAAGAAGTTGCAACACATGCCACTCTAAAAATCATACCTCGGTGTACAGGTGCATACAAGTCTAATATGTTCACCTGCATGTGAGCAGTAACTTCGCCATGAACAAAATTACACACTCAGTTATATGGAATAAGATCATAAAATGGGAATTCTCAGTTTTCCAGTCAAATATCATTGGAAATCCCTATTTTTTATGGTGGAGAGGGGAAAAAATCCTAACACTCAAGAAACTAAATAAAAATTCCTCATAGAAATAAAAATTAATTTGCTGAACATATTTTCAATAAATACTTCAAACCTATGAAACACGAGTTACACCAACTCTCAACTTTTAAAAAGCACTTTACAAACTCCCTTTGGTCAACACTGGAGACATAAAACCCACCTACAGGGTCAGCTGTAGAGAACATCAAGAAATACAGGGGCCACACAGAAGCACTTGCCTACACAGACAAAACAAATACAACTCATATAAGATTTCAACACATTTTCAAGTCTTTTTAGAGTTGGCAGAAAAATACATGTTCCCTTGAGTCTCGTTGAAACTATAAACTTTACCCAGGTCTCAGTTTTGAGTCTGCTGAAATAACTGTGTTTTCCATAGTGTATTCCGTGTTGACTACAAATGTTGGAAAAAAATACATATGCTCTTTCCTTTTTATTTTTTTTCCTTTTTCCTCTTTGCTGTCCAAGTCAGTAGGTGAACATATGGGACTATGCAAAGAACAAACTATTGCACACTGTGGAAACTCTAAAACAAACACATCTCAATGTAAGTACTAGAGATAAAGAACAGTGACTACAATCAAAATTAAAAAAATAGGAGTTAAACAGAAGGCAGAAGCCAGCCAGGCACCAGTGCCAAAAGCAAAATAATTTAAGAGCCAATCCATTGCCCCAGCTATCTACCAAAAAAAAAAAAAAAAAGCGCCCAGGGTGGTAACTATATAGAGCCAGACAGGAACCAGAGAAAAACAACAACCTATTGACATATACAGGATACTATGGAGAGGTTAATACTGCTGTGCAAGTGAATATACCAAGATTAGAAGCTTAGCAGAACATCTTTCTAGGCAATCCAGAAATTTAACCTACTATGGCAAGATGCTCCACAAACAATACTGCTGAATAATTTGAAACTTTTAAGTTGCTTTAACAGAATTGGAGACAAGCAGGTTTATTCATCTGTTTCAGGTGTTTTCATTAGCTCATTGATAGTTGTGAGAAAAAGGATGTCACTCACAAAAGTGTGTTAACTTTGTGCACTTGAAGGCTTGCCGGATATATTGATTCCAACTTTTGTGAAGATCAGGATTATAAAATACAGGAATGAAGAACAGGACAGGACCTGTGCATGATGCACAATGTAAAATACATGTTTAGGTTTCATTTTAAAAGTGTTTTTCTACCATAGCCCTTTATCATAATGGAATGATACTTCAAAAAAAAACCACTGAAATTTCAGTCTTTAGATTCTATCAAAACTTCCAAGATGAGAGCCCACCCACAGGGATCCCAACCTTGACAAAGATATGTCTTTTAAATTCACAATTCAAAATTTTTTGTTGCTCTATGATATTGAAACAAATGTTCTGCTTTACTACATTTTGTAAGCTGATTTAATTTCCAGCACAGAGATCCTGGGTCACTCTCAAGTCAGAAACAAGTATGTCCTAATAACAATATTTAGTGAGGGATGGAATTCACCTCACCTAACTTCAGCAGCTAAAACCTTAAGGATTCATTCTTAGGTTAGCCCCTTGGCATAAGACAAACTGACCTTGGAGATGCTCATCAGGTTCCACTGACTAGAGGGGAACCTAAAAGCTAAGAGGGATGAGCATCCCTGCTGAGCTGCCCATTTTGTTTCACTGACTAATGGCTAAGTCAGACAGAGCCTAACCTTCAGATGGCCACAGTAAAATGAAATGTGTCCCTCTCTAAACTTCAGTCTAAGCCAGTGCTGTACTTTGCTGTACAAAGGGGCCACACTTCACGGGTAGGTGCAGACACACTTGCCAATAGTCCCTGCTTATTAGGCAGCAGCTACAAAAATACCTCATTTACATAAATATCTAACTGAAGAAATTGAGAAGCTGCAGCAAAATATGGATTATTACTATTATTATTTCCCTAGAGGTTTTAACATATCTTTTTGCTGTACACTTGGCTGGGAACAATGATCACTGATCAGCACATGAGTTCATAACATCTCCCTGAAGTTACCTCTAAAGACCCCTTTTATTGCAATTTATTAATCACATTTAAAACTCCTTAACCATGTAAGATAATTACTTCAGGCTTAAATTTCAGTACAATTACCTTTCAGTGGTTGAATTTCCAGCTTTGAGATTTAAGGGGATTTTCTGGAGTTTAATGCTTTTTTGTACATACGTGCCCTTAGCATTACTGTACAGCTATGCTATAGGAAATGAGGGACTTGTACTTAGAGAACACCAGCTTCTTGTTAAATTCAATCAGCAGACAAACAACTGTGCCTTTGTCACAGAAGCCCAAGTTCAAATGCATAAGGATCAGATAATGAAGAAAAAAATAATCTTGTATGACACAATATGCTTTCACTTTATTTAAGAAGTGAATGCACAAATATCTAAATCAGATGCTCTGGAAGCAAAGCAGTTTAAATTACTGTATTTGATAGCCCAGAATATGCTTAAGAAGTTGCATGTTTTAACAGAATATACTACATTAAAATTAAGTTAAAATCAGATTGTTTCTGTAGTCTTAAATATAAAAGAGAATAAAACAAAACTAAAAACAAATAAATGGCCTTAAGCTCCAGAAATAATTTTAAAATTTAAGGAAGAGGGGCTAAAATAATCAGACTTCATTTTCAGAAACAAATTACCACCTCAACATCCTTGTCTTTTATGTTCTGAATATGTAACAGGAAGTGGGAATTGTCAGAGGTATGTTCAACTACGCCTAAATTATAGCTATAAAGCCAGCTAGCCTAGTTGTTAGAGAACTTCTAGTTAGAACCTACTCAGATTACATGCAGATAATAAAAAGAATTAAGCTAGGAAGTTGAAGGGTTTTTTTTTTCCCAAGTTATTTGAACATGAATCCAATTACTGAAGTTTCATGGAGCAGCTGTCTCACTCCATTCAGTTTTCCCTAAAACAAAGATGATATGGCTGTATTGCAGTGCTGAACAATCCTGAATTAATGTGGGCAAAAGAAATCTCTTCTACAACATTCTGCTGTGGGAGGGGGTGTGGAAGAATCCCTTTTAACATAATAAAAATGATGATGATATAATGAATAATTATTATGGGATTTTATAGCTGGAAGGCATAGTAGTTATTTCAAAGCCATTTGTATCCAACAGCCTTATAAAAAGCTAGAATGTATTACATATGTGTGCAGAAGGTAATTGCAAGCATGTATTCAATCCCAACATCTGAAATAACTAACGTATTATGTTTGTTACTACAGTAACTACCTCTTGATGAAAAAAGTGAATTTACAAATAACTAAACTAATTAATAATCAGCCCTTTTTGAAAGGAGAAATGATGACTTACAAATAAATAAACTTCCATGAGAGGAGACCAAGCCTGACCCTCTGATAGCTATATCAGTCCCTTAGAAATGATGACTTATAAATAAATAAACTTCTATGAGAGGAGACAGATCCTGACCTTCTCTGACAGCTATCGTTCCCTTCCAGCATCAAACTGGCTTTTTGGTGAAATGCAGAACCTTCAAAGGTATTACCAACAATTAAGATATGGGAGAATGGGACCCTAAATCTACAGGTCCTGGGCTCTGTGATAAATAAAAGAGTAAGCTATAGCATTTCTTTCTTCTCAAAAAAAAAAAAAAAAAAACAAAAACAAACAAAAAAAACAACAACAAAAAAAACTATGAAGAAAAAAATAGATGAAGCAATGTCTGAGTTTGCAGTCAGTTTGTATAACAGCCTTGAAATGTATGGATTACTTCACAGACCAAAAAAACTGTTCAAATTTTTTGCTTTATTTCCCTTTCTTTATAGAAATTATCAGCAATTCCAGTAAGTTTTGAGGAAACTGTTTTACTTCATTATGACAAGGAGTGATATCACGTGATATCACTGAAGAAGCAGCCTATACGCCTTTTTTGTCTCTCCAGGAGTTATAAATAGACCCTCACTGCTGTTACTCCCATGTAGCAAAAGAACATTTAGTTTGGTAAGTGATCTCCCTGTCCTGATCTCTGCCTGTGAGCTTTATTATCCTATTTCCCCCACGCTGTTCTGCTGATGAGGAGCAAGAGTGGCTGGGCAGGCATCTGACCTCCAGCCAAGGTCAGCCCACCGTGCTCAGACACACGCAGCCATCCTGAGACTTACTGTGAATATCCACGTGGACTATGGAAGTGGGAGATGCACCTGAACATGGGGCAGTTGCTTTGAAATGAAGAATTAAATGCTCTGAATATGTATTTGAGGGGGTCAGCTATGTGTAGTAAAACAGTTCCTTTCAAAGTCAGTCTGCTTTTTTAAAAAAATAAAAAAGTTTAACATTTCATGGAATTAATAATTCAATATGAAAGAGATTTTGAATGAAAATAATAAAAAGATTGAAATGTATTAGTCTTTCAAAAGATTCTTGGAAAAGACAATTTTTATATGCTTGTTTTGTAAATTTTTTAATTTTAACACCTCAACAGAACATAGTAAGAACTTCAAAAGTATGCAGTAACTCCCTTGTATGTGCTCACATACTTAGAAACATACACATTTACATACACTATTCTGAAAAGCACAAATCATTTTATTCAAAAACAGATTATTAGCTTCCTGTCTAGTCCCTTTTAATAGAGCCATGACATTTTTTTTCTACCAAAACATGCTTGTCTCATTAGCATTCACCTATGTGAATGTCCAGAATTCCTGCAATCAGCTTCCATCAATAGTTTCTGCCTGCCTGCTAGAAGATGTGTTGGTGCAACTGGGCAGTTTTGATGCACAGAGCAGCAGACCCAGAAGCAGAATATCCTGATGTGATGTGAGTGTGCACATTTCTCACTAGCCTGTGCCCCAGAAGTGCAAATGAAGGAGGGAAAATTGCTACAGTTTTTAACATGCTCCCCACGGCAATATTGATCAAGAGTCCAGTGGTCTGATTTTCAATATGAAAGACCACAGGCTAAGTCAGGCAGCACACATGTACAGTCACTGGCCTTGGAAATACTCCCAAGCATAAGCACGATTTTGGGACAGGGGAAGAGGGAGGGGAAATGGTAGGGGGAAGGAGATGCAGGCCATCAAACCATTTAAATAATGTGGCCCTAGGCTAGCTACCCATTAGTACCTTAGCTATTTATAACTTAGAAATTATAAACAGAGATGTTTATTAAAATGCTTAACCATGCAACAACTTTTAGGAAATAGCTATTAACATTTCCATATCACAAATTATCACTGATACAGGAAGATTGCATTCTATGTTCCTGTAATCCTAGATACATCTACTATTCTGGTCTTTATTATGAAAGTTATAAACTAAGGTATGCATTGAAACAATTGTTTTAAAATGCAAGTGACATACTTGAAAAGCTGCTGCTTGTTCAAAAGTAGTTCTTCCTCAGGAGCAAGGATATTGCATTTCAGTTTCCAGGAATTTAAAGGGACAATGCAACCAACACTGATGCCTGTTCATTGTAGCAATATAAAGTATATTCCTGTTAGTTTGAATCCATTAGTGAATTAATCTTTGTCAGAAGAGTGTCTATAAAGGAGGTTCTTAAAAGACCCCAAGGACATTGTAGCACTGATGGTTTACCATTATGTGGTATAACAAAGTTTTACTTAACCAGTTCTAAAAGCAAACATATGGAGTCCATTAAACCCCTCTCTTTTTTGTGGTGTAATTCTGAATGGCTGTATTATACTACTTATTTAAAATATGGATTGTAACTTCCAGCACCAATTAATAAGAGTTCTACACAGTGCATGCAATTTATAAGATGCACAAACTTTGTCCATCAGCACCTAAAACTTAAACACTCTTGAGAACTCTGTTTCAGTCAACTGTTACAAATAGAAGACTAATATGATGAGATCCAAGTAACTTTGACACTGATTAAGTCAGGGACACAATTTTATTGCTGTTAAAGTCAACGAATAGGTGCTTCTCCTGTAAATCCCCTGATATTTTGAGTAGTTTTGGGTTTGTTTTGTTTTTTTTTTTTTTAATGTATGCATTGTTATCCTCTGTCACAAATGCATAATCATTCTCAATCAAAATATTCCCAAGTAAAGAATTTCCATTTAGTTCTTAAACAAATATTAAAAAAAAAAAGAATCTCACATAAGAAACTAATCAACTCAACTGATTTCCCTTCCACAATAAAAACTCCCTTCTTCACTGTTCCTTCCACTTGGTGCCACATTCTGCTCCCTTGCAGTAGCATTATCTTTTACCACCTTTGTTTCCTTATTTATATTCTTTAGGACTTCCTGATTGAAGTATTTAGGCCTTGATCTTACATGTGATTCTTGAATTCCGTAGAGTTCATCACAGACCTAAAAATGCCTTGCACTATACTTTAATTCAAGATAAGGGTTACAGTAAACAAACCCAAGAGACAAAGAACAAAGTACATGCTCAAGATTCAAGGGACCATGTTCTTGTAATGCATCCTACCCAAATAATGAACAGCATGGAAGTAAAGTTTAAGAAATATTTAGAAAAATATAGCTGCACTGCACTTGTATGCATATATATATATATATATATATGGACTGTCAGTCAAAATGTATGTCAGCCAAAATCACAGCAGAGGGTAACTAAAAAGATAGCATGGGAAAACTTCCTTATTTTTATTCATCCCTTTATTCCTATGAAATGTAGTTAAAATGCTAAGATTTAGTAAATTGCTCAAGTAGTTAAGAAGGACTATTTACAAATTTATAAATGGAAGTAAAGGAACTGTTACTAACAACTACAAATTTTCAAGTCCATACAACCACCAAATTCAGCTTAACATATGTTGAATACCAAGAAGTTTGAGCTTTTGCTAGGAGTTCCAAGAGAATCTGAAAGTCCACAAATAAAAAATCTCACACAGATGCTGGCCATTAGAAATAGATACATGGGAAAAAAATGAGAGGAAAGAGAAGACCACACGTTCCTGGCACTGGAACAGAGGTTGCCCAGAGAAGTTACAGATGGCCCATCCCTAGAAGCATTCAAGGCCAGGGTGGAAAGAGCTCTGAGCAACTTGTTCTACTGAAAGGTGTTCCTGCCCATGGCAGGGGGGTCAAGCTAGATGATCTTTGATGTCCTTCCAACCCAAGCCATTCTATGATTCTATGATTCAAGATTGACTGTTCTCCTCATGTGCCAGCCTGCAGCCTGTGAAGTGTTAGAAGGCCACAAAGCTGAGAATATGCCAGGTTCTTTACAGGGCAGATCCACATCCCACTGAGCCCATCAACTGCTCAGTTCAGATCAGGAGGAGACCAAGAGCAGGTGATCATATCCTGGAAGATGTTGGTGGTTAATACACATCAGCATCTGTTAAACATTACAAATACAACTAGACTTAGATGAATGTAAGGTTCACAATTAAATGTTTAACTCATACTACCACCTGCAACTTCATAGTGACACTTTTGCAGCTTTTTCATTCCTGTTTTGGCCTCATTGGCTTATCCTGAATATGAAAGAGAAAGACCCTCTCCAAATGAACTCAAGAGAATACTTTCCTGCTCTTACACTTTATCTCCTTTCTCCAGTTATGAAACCTTGGATACTTCATACAGCAATAATATAACCAAGAATTAACAATCAAATATAACACACAGCAAATATTCTCAGATGAATCACTGTACTCTCTACATTCTTGATTTGTTGGTTTCTTTGCTGAGCAATCATCAGCTAATTACTGGGCTAACTATAGAACACCAAAATAGTTACATCTGCATTACACAGCCACGAAGGAAAGAAAAGATTTCCCATTTCATACTTGAATTAAAATGAAAGTGTACATAATGATAGCTTTCAAGAGATCTCATTACAACTTTGCTTCAGCGATTCCAAATTTTTGACACAACTATGTCCTTTATGTTTTTGAGAGGAGTGCACAGTTCTATTAGCTAATACCACAACCCTACCTTCATGGTAGTCTCCCAGTTCTTGTAATATATTTGAGCAGCTTTGGGTTCCTTCATTCAATATCTGGAAAATTCCAATAGATCAGGTAACATTACAAAAACAGAAGCAATCGTTCTACAGAACATTTGGTATGACTTTTTTCATTGCCTTTGCATCCCACACACATAAACTGGGCAAGGAATAACATCAAATGCTACCATGGCTGTTTACTGGTCTTTTAGACATGAAAGTCTAAATGGACAGGACAGAGCAGCCGCCACAGAGCACCCTGGGAGTCGTGGCAAACATCTCTATACACAGGGAAGTTTCTGGAGTGTCCTTCACTGCAACAGCAAGCTGTTAAAATCATCATTGTATCAACACAGAAATGTATCTCTCCCCACTGACAGTTGTTCAAATGTGCATTTGGCAAGAGTACTTGCCAAAAAGGCAACTGGCTTTTGTTCAAGGAAAGCGATGCAGCACAAACAGGCAGGCAAGACATGCTGCAACAACAGCTTTTAAAAGTAGCAGGAAAAATAAAAACTTAAACTTTTTCTGAGGGTTCTCATCTTTTTTTTTTTTTTTATGGAACTGTAAGAGAAATCTGCTACTGTTACAGCTACAGGTAGGGCTGCTGGTGGATATTCAGTTTCCAATTATTTGTTACAACACAGCTGTGAGCAATTAGACAGTTTACATATGACTGGTAGGAGCCCAGTCCACATTATGTGGACCATCAGGTCCTGCAGCCTAAACATAATTCTTGATTTAATGGATAAATGAATTTTGCTAAACCACTTCAAATAGAGGAATGTTTTCTGAATCTGTGTGCAGGCTGTTAATATAGTTCTATGAAGTCTCATTCTACAGAGATCACAGCACACTTTGTCAGATCCAATAAAAACTGCACCCCAAAATCCCACACCAATGAATTTGGTACTGTTTTCTGGGGCTTCTTGTGAGCTTCTTGTGAGCTTCTAGCTTGTTTGACAATTAGTTCTCTTTTCACTGAATGATACTTTCTATGATAGTTGTCTGCTTTTCATGAAAAAAGTTGGGTTGTTTTTTTTTTTTCCTATTTCTTTGCCAAACCGTGACTACCAATACAAAGCACTTTTTTGTTTTTCTTCACCAAGTACACTGATTCCTTCACCCTTTTCCCACATTCTGTGATGTGGAAGCATAGTGTTCTTGGTCCTAAAGGAGAGGTCTGAGGATTAAGAAAGGGACTAACTAAGGCTACAGAGTCACTGTATCTCTTACTGCAGTTGTATTTCTTACTCAATTGCCAGTGCCATGGAACTTGTCTGATTCTTACAACAGCCATTAATGAAGACCTGAAATTTCTGCTATGATGTCTCTTAAGAGAAAGAAAATAATATAGCATCACGCTAATGCAATACACTAATATTGCTGCATTATTAAATTAATAATTAATCATTAATTTGGTGATTTCAAAAGAATGTCTCCTCCATTTATAAAAGGACTGTTCTTTCACTTATGCAAATGTACTAGAAGTCTGTCTGGCTTGGAAGCCAACAAACAGAAATATCTTCAGGACAAACTCCATGGAGTAGAAAGGGAAACATTATAAAAAAACATGATGACTTTCAGTATAAGCAAAACAAATCTCTCTCTACAGTTTGATGTATTCTGGGTGAAAGAACTTATTTCAGGACAACAGGTCCATTTATGGACTTCAAAAACTTTGGAAACATCACAAATCACCACTGTAAGCAGCTGTGTGAGCAGACAGTCTGGTCCTGGGGCAGAGACACGGATGGGGCCAGCACGGAGCCTCAGGTGTCTGCAGGGCTGGGGTGGGGCAGGGGCTGAGCTGAGCCCCCTGCAGCCTGTCCCATGCCAGAGCCAGTGCTGAGGGACAGTTTTTTCTCCTGGGGCAAGTCCAGCTTAATAGAGTGGGATTTCTGCAGGAGTGAACATCTCCTGAAAGCAGCTGTGAGTCCAGCCCACACATTTTGTGTACCTTGTGGGAGCTTGAATTGATTTAATCTGGCAAAGAGGATCTAAAAAGGGGTCTAAGCTGTCCTTGTCACCCAGTGAAAAGGGATGGTCCATGTTGGCCATGTTTCCAAGCTCTCCATGGGGAGGCTGTGCCAGATGAGATGGAAAAAGGCTGGGGAGCTACTGGACAATGGCTTACACAGGGAACTCCAAGCAAGTGCAGGAATGTATTGCTGCGTTTAGCCACAGAAATGGAAGAACCACTAATACCAATGATAACTTGCATATTTCTCATAGCCATAGTAAGGAAGAATTGGTAGTGGCTGCCCAGGGAAGCATTTGAGTTCCCATCCCTGCAGGTATTTAAAAAACACGTGGAAGGGGTGTTTAGGGGTATGGTTTAATGGTGGGCATGGCAGTGCTGAGTTAACAGACTGACTCACTGATGTTAAAGGTCTTTTCCAAGGTGAATGACTTTATGATTCCATTGTATAATGAGGGCTCTTGATCAATATTCTTTCACAAATTTCAAGCAGAAGTCTAATATGTTGACAACCCAAGAGGAAAACATTGCATGGGAAAATTAAAACTGTATTCAAAAGGCTTTCAAGCTTCCTTTCCACGTGCATGCTCCCCACAGATAAGATACATGCATTCCAGTGTGGAGACCAGTGTTTGGAGGCTGACTTTCCCCACTGAGTAACTCATTCATTGACAACTGAGACCATTACCATCATCTCTAAAATCCTCATAGCAGATGCTATGGTATCATTAGGAATTCATTCTTTCTCACCTTTTAAGTGATCTGAACAACTCTCAGATTAAATCAGGGAAGGAAAACCAGTTCCACATTAAAAGATTGTGGCAAAATTGAACAGCTTGGATTTACTGCTTCATAGACTAGAATTACTTTTTATTATTATTCCCAATGTAAAAAAGTAGCCATTCTCATAACTGAGGAGTCTTTTTCTTCTGTAAGATTTACTGATTAATTCTTCTCATATTCTTTAGTTTGTCCTGTTTCTTGCTTCAATTAAGAATACTGAGCTGAAGGTAATAAAGGTACTGGCCCTGTCTATTTAAGATGCATCCAGCCAGATGCAACAGGCATCAAGATATAATGTCAAACAGTTGAAATTTCTTAAGGTCTTTTGCTCTTAACCCCAACACAAACCAATAGCAGATGAGCCTTGTCAACAATTTGCTAGTTGCTTAGTGCACTCCAACTATCATGTTCTAGACTGCACACTACATATCTGGTTGGCATTAAAGTGCATAATGAAGAACATACTTGCATCCTGTATTTTTCCAATTTTAATCACTATATTACAGGCTTAACAGGCTTACAGTTCATGTCAGGAGCCAAATTGTTCTAATAAAATATGAAGTATTTATCTACTGAGAGGATGAAAAGAGCAAAGTTTGTTTATTGCCAAATCTGAAACAATGCTAACTAGAGCGCGTGTTACTTAATCTCCTTCATGCCCATAAGATTCTACATGCTAAGACTAAGATGAGTAAATAAAATTCAGAAACTTGAAGGAAATCCCATTCTCTTATTTTTATTGAGCATTAGTAACAAGCTTGGCTCTGTACTGCAAATAGCCTGTTTTCCAGTTCACTTCAGCTATATCCAAGGCACCTAAGGCTCCATTATAATCTCTGTAAGGTGTGAAAACTACTGGGCAAATAAGCAAAGGAGAACAGTCCTACCAGAACCCAGGAAAAGCACTGGATAAACAAAGCCTCTTCACAAACACATCCAACTGTTACAACATTTCACCTGACACTTGCAAACCAATGGTGGTTTTCTCATTCCACCCAGGTCAGCATAAGATGAGCAATTAATCTCACAGGGCCAGAATTCTCCCTATGTCTTTGCCCTAAGAAACTTACTTTGCTTAATTTAAGCAAATTGAAATACTATGTACTAAAGTCCAAGCATGAAATTCTGCCCACTGAATTTCATGCTTGAAACCACTCTCAATAAGGACAGGTTTTTTGTTGTTGGGAGACAAGAAGGTGGTATTCCAAATAAATATGGAGTTTTCAGCAATACCGTCTGAGAAAATGCTGGATTTGCAGCCAAACAAAAAAGTTTATCGACACTTGGACAAACAAAGAATAAATGTTATTTATGCTGCCATAGCCACACAGCACTGAGAAGAGGAGCAGCAAAACAATTTAACTAGAAAGGGGAAGGTAGAAGAGCAGAATAGGTTTCTTTAAACACAGTAGAGACACGCTGGATTGAAAAATTAGAACTCTGAAAATATGAAACTATCTGATTCAGAAAAAGATACATGAAAAAGACAACTCAAACTGGATGTTTCCACACTACATAAACCTACACTTAACTGTAGGACATCACTTTAATTCAATCCAACATCACTGAGCTTTACATCCTGCTTGTACTTGCCACATTCAAAACATCCACCAAATCTTGTCATCCTCCCTGTTGTCAACCCCAGGCACTAGAGTCTGAGACTTCAAAGATGATGGACCAGACTTGGGAATCTTGAACTAGAACAGATGTAGCATATTTGCTTTTCAGATATATTTATATTGCTATCTGCACATCTTGCAAGAATACTATTAAAAATTAAATTAAATGTACAAGCTTCTGTATTTCAGGTCCACTTAAATCACAGCAGGCTGGGTGTCATCCTGAAAAATGATACTTAATGACTACAGGGCTTTTTTGAATTCAAATGAGAATTCCCTCATAATGAAGATAAAAATGCATTATATTTGCCTGTGTACTCTGAGTGCTTACCATTCAGTACATTTCAAGCAGAAATTAGAATAAGAATTTAGCAAGAGCCTATTGATTTTTTTCATATTTCCATCGAAATGCAGAAAACAGACAGGTCATATTTCTAAAAAACTAAGAGCTACTTGGCTGACATTACACAAATTATGTTTGCAATGTGAATAATGAGGGACTGGAGAATTAAAGAAAAGAAGTGGAAGCTCTGAGGAGGCAAAGACAAAAATGGTATCTCATTTTCTTATATTCTTAATACAAGAAATACATATTTCTTAATTTTGGGAATACCTTAAATTTTTAAAGCTATGTTTCCACTTTCAGAAAAATTAAATTTAGTAAGGTGTTTGGCTTAGTAACTCTAAGTGTGGGCCTCTTTGAAACATCTTCATTTCACAGCCCAGTTCTGATGTATCTGATAACAGTTGACTCAGTTTGGAAGGAAACAAAACAATTTGGGGTTTTTTTTGAGAATACATAACTTCTTAATATAACAATTAAACAGACTACTGGACATACCTACTTTCAATTGAAGAGCTCCATCCTTTGTATCTGAAAGTTTAAATGTCAGGATAAAACCCCATTTAAATACTTTCAGACAATTACCTAGTAATGAAAAGAGGCAGTAGTAGTTTCTGCACCCTGCAGAACACTGATGCAGAGTGAAACAGATTTTGCTATCTCAGTTCTGATAGACATGACAGCACAAAAGACTTCACATCACATAGAGCCAGCACTTTCTAAAGCTCCTAAATCATTGCCATGAATGCAATGTTCTACATGCTGGTGTGTGCTCAGTCAATAAACTTGGAGGCAGGAAACTTATTTATGTGCTTATTATCCTTCATAATAACCATATAAATGCCTAGAGATTAACACTCTAGGACCTGTTAGCCATGCATATCACTGATATAATTTAAACTGCACTGTGATGCAACACTACCCTCTACACCCAGTACTCAGAGGTACTGAGGCACTGAAGGGAAAGACAGACCGGCAGTGCCTGCTTAAGCAGCTCAACATTTATTTAAGAAAAACAGAGAGAGCGAAAAAAAACCTGTAGACACATGCAAAAATCTGTTATGGGGTGGTGGGGTAGAAGAATCTGGTTTTAAACACACTGACCAGCTCTGTTGGTAAGAGAACCAGGCACCTTGGATTCAAATTTCATGCTCTCACCACTAAACCACAATCCCTGCAGAGCATTTAAGTAAAGCTGTAAAATGGAACATCAAACAGCAAATGCAAAGCTCTAGGATGCACTTGAATATTATCAAGAGCATTCAACTAATCAGATTTCTTATTAGCTAAACATACATAAACAAAAGAAAAGTAATTCCACACAGTAGAGTATCATGGGGATTTCTGCATAATTACTACAAGGACAGTGTTTCTGTTACAAACAAAGAATGAATGAAAAAAACAACAAAAAAACAAACACAATAACAATCAGTGATAACTTTGTTTGTGGCTAAACAAAAATGGTTAAATCTTACTCACAATTTCATAATTTAGTGGTATGAGATGCAAATGCAAAGAAGGTTAACTCTAAATAGTTCTGACATTAAATCATTGCAATATAAGTCTCTTGAGAGACATGCTATTCCTCCACAGCACTGCATTTCATTGTGTGCTTTTTCTCATTACGTATCCACCAAAGTTAACTGTGACTTAAGGTATTTTTAAGATCAAGCCCATGCTATGCTGAACCCCAAAAATATAGACTCAATTACCATTTTGTATAGAAAAAGAAACTCTGCAACAAAAATTTTACATGGAAATCTTTATACTGAGCAAAAGCATTGGTCACTCCAGCAGCAGCCAATGCTTTAGAGGAAGGTATCAGAAACATCCTGTTGGTAAAGGCAAATTCATCTCCCAACTAGGACTATTCCCAGTCTGTGATACTCATGTCTATATAGAAGCATGAGATTAATTCCTCTAATCTTAACAAGAAAATTTGTAAAATTTTTTTGCTATGTAGAAGTATTACCTACTTTACGTTTCAATAGTCAAACCTCAGATTTAGCAGGTATGGCTATATGGGCCTGCTGTGGTGAACATTTGTCTAGTTGCATTATGTTGGCACAGCAATTTAATTTTCTTCAACCCCTGTCCCAGTTCTGTAGCAGACTTGAGTAAAAAAAAGAAGATCACTTGTGACTTGTTTTTTCAGAGGTACTAAGCATCCCCAGTTGTCATTCTCTTTTACTTAATTTTGTAACCTCAGGACTCCATTTCCACACCTCTAAGAGACACCCATCTGTTCTGAGAGGTGCATGGGAAAGCTCTCTGAGCACTCTCAAACACCATCACAAAACAGAAGAACACATGATTTTCAAAGACACAATCACAGTAATCATGTTATTAAGAATAAGGTCACTGGGTTTGCTAACACCACATAATCAGAGAGCAAATACCATGGCAGATGAAGTACCATTGCTACTAACTACTCCACTGGGTCTTCTCTTGGAATTTGAAGTGTCAGTGCATGTATGTTTTTTGAAGCTGTCCACATCTATGGATATGAACTACACATGTAGCTGCTTATCAGCTAGAGTGTATACACTGAGCTCCCAGCAAAGATAAAAGCAACAGAATGCAGATGAAAAAAATGTTGACTTTAGTAATTAGAAAAAGCCAGCTGCAGCTAATAAGGAAAAGGAATGTTAAACTGAGACCTTCTTTTTTTTTTTTTTTAACTTACTACATCTGAGACCCAGAAGCCAAGTAAATCACTAGACTCTTTCACTCTATGGCTGCTGGTAGAGAACTGTGCATAGAAAAACTACTGTAGTTGATCTGGTAGGAACACAAGCCCTAAATGGAGGTCTTCATTCAGGTCATGCTTTGGCAAATTCTAATCCTTCTCAGGTGACATTACACGTATTCAACCACATCCAGTTGATCTCTTCAAATATTTTCCTTCCTCTCCTCCTTAAGCCTTCCAGAGTGTGTTTAAGTAGCACAGACTAATGTTATTTTACCCAATGAGCCTCATGTTACATCAGGTTCAATATGCAGCAGTTTCACTTAGTGCCTGCTTGGAAAACTGTTAGAGAAACCCCCTCTTCCAAAGTTGAAATAAACCCCTACATATTGATGCCACTGCTAATTACAATAACTGAAATAAAAGTTGAAAGCAGCAAGACTTTTTCCAAGAGTCTGACGAAAGAGTTAAAGTAATTAAAGAATTCTCAAATATAGCATCAGCAAAGTGACAACAATATCCCAGAGCAAGCACCATCTCAGAAATATCCACTATTTGACAGTGGATATCACCCCCAGATTTACAACAAAATGAAGGAGACCAGAGTTAGGTCTAGTATCTTAATTATTACATTCACAGTACACTTTTTTCTATCTGCAAATATTTGAGAGAGGAAAAGTGGGGGAGCAAGGCACTCACGGGATGGAAAATTCCCATGACATAGAATCCTATTTTTATGACAACCTGCGCTAAATACCGAGAAGCTTCTCTGGCTTGATTTTAGTATTCCAACATTAAGGGAATTGCAACTGTGCATGATTCTGTCACTTATCCTAAGGATTCCTAAAGAGAATGGATTGTCTGTTTCCTCTCCACAGCTGGCTATTACTAAAAAGAAAAAAGCAGGCTCAAGCCAGGTACTCAATACATTTCCAATCCACCTTTCACCGAACAGCTGAAGTTGGAAGGAACTTCTGGAGATGAAAGGAACCATTTGGTCCAATTATCCTGTTCAAGTAGGGCAAATGCAGCTGCCCAGGACCACATGTGGATGACTTTTGAGTATCTCAAAGGACAGAGACTCCACAACCTCTCCAGACAACACATACCGGTTCTCAGTCACCAGCACTGTAAAAAAGCCTTTCCTGATGTTCAGAGGGTACCTCCTGTGTTTCAGTTTGTGCTCACTGCTTCTTGTTCTGTCACTGAGCACCAGGCAAGAGCCTGGCCCTGGTCTAATTGCACCCTCCCTTTCAGCGACACTGATGAAACCCCTGTGTGCCTTCTCTGGGTTGAACAGTCCCCAGCTCTCTCAAGCTTTCCTCACAGGAGAGATGCTCCAGTCCCTTAATCACCTTTGTGTTCCATTCCTGAACTTCCTCTAGTACTGAGCAGCCCAGAGAAGGACACAGCATTCAGCTGTGCTTCACCATAGCTGCTAAAGGGGAATGATGCCCTGCTGGCAATCCAGAACACCGTGAGCATTCCTGGCAGCACGGGAACACTGCTGGCTCACATCCAGCACAGCATCCACCATGTCCCCCCAGGGCCCTTTCTGCCAAGCTGCTTTCCTGCTGATTGCCCCCCAACTTACAGTGATGTCTGGGGCTGCTCTTTCCCAGGTGCAGGGCTTTGAATTTCTTGTTGAACTTTGTGAGGTTTCTTTTGATTTCTCCAGCTTGCTGATGTCGCCTGGATTGGGAGTATTTTCCAGAATACTGCTGGCACAAGTTGCAAATAACAAGACATTTTTAGCATAAGAACATACAGTATAATCCTCTTGTACTCACAGCTGAGCAAAACTAGATTCCCCTTGACACAATACGCAAGTCTCTGTCTTGGGTTGCAGAGACCACGCAGAAGAGATGGATGTACAGCACAAATGCAGAACAATAGCAGAAAGATGGTCTTTCTTGCTCAAAGAGATATGGATGAGGCTGAACACTAATCTGAAATGGAGAAAATACTTTTTTTGTGCAAGTACAAGTCCTCAGGACAGAGGGGCTATATAACCCAGGGAATATGGATGAATCTCAGAATCAAAACTACAGATCAGATACTCAACTTTGTTCACTAATAAAAAGGTTATTCTATGCCTCTTTTTCCTCTCCATTTGACAGTTTTGTTTACCTGAATACTTCAAAAGGAGTATATATATTTTTACTACTCCACATTTGTACAGCACTAGACTCGGTGGTCTACAAGTTCTGTTCACCTAAATACAAGATTTTGCAGATCTGTTTCTCAGTTTCGCACCACACATTTTGCATCAAAGAAGGTCATAGTTGCTACTTCTATAAGAATCTCTATTAAAAAAAAAAAAAACACCACCAAAAAAAAAGTTACTTTAAACACTACAACAAATATTGGAGATCCCTCTAATTTTAATTCCTAACTACAGCCATATGCATTTCCTAAAACTGAATTTCAAAACAACTTTGAAGGTGACAGACAAAATTCAGCAAGCTCTGTGACTAATAAAAGAATTATGATAACTACTTGTAATTTTGCAGTTCCATTATAGCTAAAAAGAGAGAAATCATGGCCCAGTGTCATCTCAGCATCAGCAAAGATGCTGCATTCCAGCATACTGCAATAGCGCTGTTAGAAATAAGAGTTGGAAGCCAAAGCACTTGTTTAGAAGCACCACTTCAATTAGATGCTGACATTATTTACATCCCTACTGCCATAACATTTTATTTTCTGTTACCATTTTCATTGATGTATATATATACAAACCACAAGCCCTACAGGTAGGGAGTCTAACAATAAAAGCAATCCTCTGACATCCTGAAGGATGCCTCTAACCGGGGAGGCACAATTCCCAGCACTGAAACATGTCAAGTAAAACCAAACACATAACACATAATAATGATAGTACCCATGTACAATCAATATTTGCTGAACAACTTAAAAAAGACCAAGACAGATGCATGCAGGCCAGGAATATTTTGCATGGCCCAGGCAAGGAACTTAAGTTGAAGAACTGTCCTGCTGCCACAGGAGTAGATCACAGCAGCAAAGGCACACAACTACTCTACTCCAAAAGGTGCTTTCCTTCAGATGTCCCTTGAGTGTCAGTTTTCCTTGCACACAATAAAGCAGGGGAGAGAATGCTGAGCATTTTGGAGAACATAGGAACCCAAATTTAGAGGTAATATCACTTCCTGAAAATGTTCCTGGTGAAAGTAGAACACGTAAAGTGACGCCAACAGATAAATAAGAAAAAGCTCTGTGGAATGCTCTCCAGAGGTTTAGGTTTCTTGCAAGACTGAAGCATCTCAGATCAGAGGCTAGCTGTAAGTATTTCATAAAAAATGATAAAAGCTTTAGGAAAACTAAAACCACCAGCTGCTGTGTTGTGCTGTGAACAGAACCTAATGCACCTCATGTGCATCAAAGTGATTGTGCCAACTTACAGTTACTCTTGCAGAGTCAAAACTGAAGCCATGCCCATCACATTATTAGTGGGCATTGTGTAAACTGAGATGTGAACCAGGTCTGAACTAGCTTGCATGTAGGGCTGAAGAACATGTCTGCTATAGGAAGGGAATCCAGGACAGATTTCTGATTTCTGCTCTGGTGACCTTAGTTCAGAGGCTGTCATGTCAGCATGGCCAGCACTGCAGGGCCTCACCTCAGCTGGGATGCTTAAGTACCATCTCAATATTGATAAAGCAAAAGATGATGGAACTTTAGCGCCCACTCAAAAGAGTCACAGCCACACGTTTGGCAATGGAAACACTGTGTAAGTTGGAAGGTTTATAATAAAAACATATGGTATCTACCAAATTCCAGAAAGAAGAATGAGCAAATCAGTAACATCCATCTTTACTAAGCACAACTGCTGTTTCAGTTGTTTTCATCCTGCTCATGATGTTTTGGTATGGACTGACGGGTGTTGTCAGCGCTGCTATACACGTGCAGATTAATCTATGCATGCACAACAGCCATTTGTCTGATGTGGCTAGTTTGGGGGTTTTTTGGTATTCCAAAGGTGGCAACCATACGGCTGAGAAGACCATACATTACTGTAGAGTATACGTTTGTGTGCAACATATTTCAGCCAGCATTTCAACTCAAAAAAGAAAATAATATGCTTGGATCAGGAAGTATATATTTTATGGCAGCACTGCAATTCTCTAACAGAAACACACTTGTCCCTTTGCAGTGTAAAGCAGTACAAGTGTCTTCCAAGATAAAAAGCCACCAACATTTTCTTCAATGCTGCACGTGGTCTGCTTTGGCATTAGTGCTCATGCAACTGTCCAGTGATTTTAAAAAAAACACCAACCTAAAAGCCAATATCACAAACATTACTTATCTTCCATATCCCTTCCTCTATCTCACTATATCTAGGTTTGGGTCCAGTTTTCATCACAATGGAGAAAATCTTGACAATTCTCACAAAAAATATCGACAAAATTTTCTGCAAGGTAAATTTAAGACTCAGTCTCTAAAGCATATGCTTTTGATTACTTTTAGATTAAAATCCTACAGAGAAAAAATATTTTTACAAAAAGAAAATCACAGTAGAAGTACTTTCAATTTTAGATCTATATTAATTGTACGTGATATTTGCCATTATCCTTATCAAATAAAACACATAATTCCACTTAAATTGTGAGGGGCGGGGAAGGTGGTGATTGAAAGAAAATTACAGACCTGCACACTTCTTTAAAATATTCTGTGCACAACATGTAATTGCTTACTTTTCTGTAGTTAGTCTTACTACCATCCCATAAATTCAATAAAAGGGAAGGAAAGGAGACAGTATTTCCTCACAAAAGGACAAATCTTAGAGATATATCAAGTACTTGGCTGTACTGAAATTTGTATTTCAAAAAGAAATACGTAACAGATAAATTACTGAAACAAAGAACATGAAGGGGTTTTGTACTTCTCACTAGATCTTAACAGATGGGATCTTAAAAACCACCCATTGATCACATAATCAAGGTACTCATATACTCATCACTTCTCTGCTTTATTAATTTCTTACCCACACTGTAGTTCCATTCCTTCTTTTACATCCTTTTGAACGTCACAGTTTGCACATTCAAGTCCACAAACAAAAGGAAATTTCAGAAAATTTAACTGCCAATCTTTCGTATGCTCTCCCCTAAAAAGAAATTTTAAGCTTAAATTTGAATTTAAGTAACAAGTACTTGCATCAAAAGAGGATAAGATGGAAGCAGAGCTATATAAGCTCACTGGAGTGTTTCATTCAAGGGTATTTAGGTAGAAACACAAGGATGGGACAGTGTGATCTCTACACGTCCAGAAGATGCTAGCAGCTGCTCCACAGACCACAGTTTGATAGACAAAGGTCAGAGATGCGCGTAGCTGTTTGAAATCAAAGCGCTAAGACATAGAAATCCCAAAGTATGGACATACAACTAAAGTCTCAAATCCTTTTAGGCTCAGAGGATGATCTATAAAGGAAAATATCATTGTATTCCATCATTTCATAGGAGTTACACTTGTCATCTCCATTCCATTTTCAGAACACAGGTTTCACATCAATTAAGTATTTTGAAATAGTATTACATATCAATAGCAATTTCTTGTAATTCCTCCATCCCACCCACCCTCTTCACTGCAGAAACTTCATTGGAAAGGTGTTACAGTATGCTCATGGGCATTCTGTGCCCCCTTCCCCGGGACCCTGTGACTCTGATCAAATAACCCTGGACCCCTCCTTCCTGCCCCAACGGGGTTGGCCGAGAGCCAGAGAAGCCCACCCTGTCCAAAGTCTATATAGACCCCTGACATTTCCTGTTCATCCTCTTTTGTCCCGCTCTCCACATGGACATCACAGAATAAAGAGAGCTGAACCAACCTATATCAGGGTAAGAGCCTCTTTTGGAAATTTTTGCCATCTCCTGATATTCCTCCCCTCAAAGCCTCGGATCTCTGGGCTAGCCTAGTAATTCAGGGGGCTGAGACAGGGGGAAATGTCAGGTAAGGACATTAGAGTGTTGGCAAACTTATGTTTTCACTCTTGCCTCTCCTGCACTTGACACTGTGTTGCATCACCATCTGCCTCTTTGGGCACCCTGATCCCTTTCAACTTCTTTTCTCCTCAGAGTTTTCTTGAAAAGTATTAGCAAAAATGGACAGGAGCCAAATATAGAGAATAAACTGACACAGCTGGAATTCAAGTCAGACTTCCCAGTGACCTTACTGCCCACAGATATGCAAAGCTCAGTAAGTGTAACATTAAAGTCTGATGAGTAAGTGCTCATCATGGATGGAGCTGCCTGGACAAAGCCATCGTGGAGGCAGGAAAGAGAGCTCTGCATCTGCCTGATGGTGCTCACAAGCAAGATCCAATTGACACTTCGACACCTCACTTCCTAAAATGCATTAGTTAGAATCCAAGAAACAAAAAGTGAAACAAAGCCTATTCCATCCTCTACACCAAAAATTACTCGGGAACAGGTTTAAACACACCACTGCTGCCCCAAAAAGTGATAGATTTACTCTTCTTGCACAAAATTACTTTGCAGCACCACACTGACACCAAAGCATTACATCTGCTAAACACGTACTATAAACACAATGAGTATACAGACCACAGCAGCACCTAATTTCAGTTTCTAAAGCAGTCCATGATGAAAGGATCAAGCTGTTACATTTGTGCATTACCAACAGCCAATACTTATGAAGTCATGCTCTTCACTAAGAAAGGATTAGCAAATACTTGGAGCCTAGACAAATACAGAAGGTTCTCCAACTGAGCCTGAACAAATCTTTGAGGTGAAAAGAAAGGGCATGCTTGAAGAATTGAATTTATTTAAAAATACCTGAAATTAAATCAATCTCTAATACAGGAGAGACTTAAACTTTCAGGAACAGTATCTGTTAAGAGCTGCACCAATATTTAATTTTAATATAGGTGGTGGATCCTTTCTCATTGAGGGCTGATTTCAGTTTAGTTCAGGGGCTAACTCTGAAGACATGTACAGCCAAATTACACTTCAATTACTGATAAAGGTAATCAAGTAATCTTGTATTTATTTAATTAGCGGTATGCTTTATCTGATCAAAGGCAGGCACCTACCATAGGATGAGTTAAATTGTACCAACAGTTTAATGGACTGCACCAGTTAGCACTAGATCAATTATAAAAGAACATGTAGACCTTCATGTTCCAGATAGTTACTTGTAGTCACATGAATCCCACCCCAGAATTCAAAACCAAAGATGCATTTTTTGGAAATGCTATTATGGTGAGTTATAAGCTTTCAATTTGGAGGTACAGTAAGTTGGGCAATGTTTTCAGCCTGTGATGATTTGCAGGTTTGATTAGACAATCCCTCTAGATAGCTAACGTTTTTGCTATTAAAAAAATATCTAGACGATCAGAAATTAAATGCAGGCCTCCATGGGATAGTCAGTCTTGGCAGAAAGAGCAAGAGAAAGAAAAAACCCAACAAAGAAACAGCCCTTTATTTCTTCATTCTTTGAATTTTGATAGTAAGCACCTCTTCCACTTTCTACCTTTTAAATAATTTCATATTTTCCATATTTTTAAAGGCAGCTTATATAAACAACACTATGCTAACATACTTTAATATAATAATTATGCTGGCCTGTATATTGTAAATGACACATTGAATTGAGAAACTGCATTCTTACTTTTATTGCCATAATGTCCCTCTATTAGTGTGAAAACTCACTTCAGCATCTGTCATGCATTTTGACCTGCTTTAGTGAGAGTCTTTAGCCAAGCCTTAGAAAATGTGTATCCCCTCCATGCCCCAAAAGGGGAAAATATACAGTTAAGACAAGTTTATCAAGCATACAAATCTAAGTTCTTCGTAGCGTAAATCTTACAGCAGATTTTAACATAAAATCACGTACACAGACTTCAAGGTCTAATCAGGCACATCCATCTAGCCCTGCATCCTAAACCCAAGTGACCTATAATGGAACCTAAAGGGATGGATACAGGCAAGGAAAAGCGTTCACACCCCAACACTGTGCCAGAACATGCTCCCCAATTCTAGCTTCCCCAGTAACAGGTCTTGGGACACCCAAAGGTGTCAAATGCATAGGACCTGCCCCAAGGTATCCTGGCATCCTGCCCAGCCTCTGGTTGCTAAAGAGAGTCACATACATACCAAACCCAGAAATATATCTGAAAATATTATAAGCAGCACTAAAAACCAGTTTTGGGAAGCTGAATCAAACACCTCAACTTAGATGTCTATTTTGACTTTGAATCCTGCTGTTGGTGCTTTGAGCATTCTCCTGCAAATCTTCACAATCTGATTGAGCATTGCTTATCCTGAGTAACACTGCATCATTAGCTAGTTCAGTATTCAGTCATTCACACAGAAATTTGGATTACTGTCAGTTTAAGAGACTTCCTCAGATGTACCCAATAATAAGTGTAAGTGGACAAAGGTTTAGAAGTTGTAACTTTTCAATGGTTAAAGTGTTAGGATATTGTAACAGCTGTAGTAACAATATATGTATAAAGAATGATTAGTAACTATCTTAACTACAGGTCTGAGGAACAGAAGCTACACTCCAAAGCATTTCTCCTGATCATGAGTGCCTGGAAAATTACCACTTCTGTTAGCACATCTCAGTTCTTTCACAGGTTCTGTTATAACTGCTTCATCTCAAAACTGTGGAAAAAAAAAACATTATCTCAAAGTACTGCTTCCACATAGAAGTTTAAGTCTTAACCCACAGATAAATAAGTTAACTGTCCTTCAAACATAAAACATTTGAGGTTTCAACCTCAAAGAGAGGATGACAGAACAGCTAGAATATTTGGATAATGCTAGACAATTAAAAGTTATGTAGTATGATTTTTTTTTGAGATAAATTACTCTTTAAGAGATAGTACAGTCCTTGTAAAAGAAGATGTATTTATTTCAGTCAAGTATTTCCCTAATGCTTAAGTCATACATCCTTCCCAAAGCTTGACCATACAATATAGCTGAGACAGGTTCCAAGATTATCCCAGGTAAGTACCTCATTAGGAAAGCTAAATCACAGTCCCCAATATCCAAGCAGGTTTTTATTCTAGTTGAAAATTCATGTAACAACTTCCTATAATAATAACAGGTTTGTGGCCAAGATTCCCATCTTACATTAAGATGATAAAGATTTAATTGACATAATTTTGAACCCAGTGACTGTGCCTCTCCATATATGCATATTCTTCAATAAATGCTGTGCAGAAAGCTATATTGATGTCTGAGAAACACTTGGGAAATTTCTTGCCCCAGGTATTCCTCCTCCAGGTTTCCACCTGTGAATATTTTGCTATCACCACTGTCACTCACTATTCACTCATTGCCACAGGTATTCCACCTTTATGGACTTCTAACACAGAGTGCAAGCATCTAAGAGATAAGTGTTCACCCTAGCCCTCATGACACTCCATGAATAAGAACTAAATGGAAAGACAAGTATTTTAAGCCACAGGTTTTGAGTTCTTGGATATAAACATCTTCTGCTTTAACTATGCGAGTATGTCCCATTCACATTTTTTGTTACTCCAGTGTTGGTTTTACCAACTGTAGAGAGCCTCTCTGTAGACTGTTGAGTCTTCCCATCAATGCAGGCACCGCTATCACATTGACTTTTTTTTGTCAGTGTGAGGAATTTTTTAGCATCTGGTTTTTGATGGCTGTTTATAAGGATCCCTATATTCTCTTCTGTCAAAACTTTTGCAGAATACCATCACACCTCCCTGAGAATCTTCATTTCTATATACCCCCATTTTGACTTGCGGTACTCTTTGGAAAAGTTGTTTTCATTACATCTCAAAGGGAAAAACCACTGGTCTTTCACACCCTGTGATATTCAGTGAAATGCTAAGACATGAAGCTGTCCATCTTATACTCATTGCTAAAGAGAAATCTGAAAAATAAATTTTCATTGAAGAAGGCTTACAAGAGAAACAAAGAATCAAGTTATACAATGCAACAAGAAAAGGAAAGATTAGGCTAAACCAGCTGTGATATTACACCATTAAGCTTTAAGCTAGGTAACCCTTAAATGGGTTTTCAAATATCTTCTGCAGGAAAGGCAAAAAGGCCTTAATCCTGCTCAGAGCAGTGACTTCCAGAGGGAGACTTTGGTGAGGTGTTTTAAGGAAAGTAAAGGTCTGTTCTGAGTAACTATGTAAAGCAATATTTAATGAGCTGAAAAAGTAACTAAGAGCAGCGGTGGAATAAGCAGAGCCTGTTGATTATTACGTATTTACAAAAAAAAATTAGTGAAGTGACATTGACTAACAAAGCACAAATCAATGCAAGGTAGGAATCACTTTCTAAACTCTGTTTTATTATTCCGCTTTTACTGCAATTTTGCAAGCCTTGATTTAGGAGAGGATTGCAAGCAGATGGCGAATGAGGAATTCTGGGAACACCTCCCCAAATTTACTTAAGTCTTCTTTATTAGAGCATTCTACATCAGCAACAAATCCAAGCAAATGCCAATACAGGCATATACACTTAAAGTTTATTGTACATTTAGCTGCTTTAAAAAAAATCAGCTACACGTGATATTTGCCCATAATTCCAGACTGAATGCAATTGATTCCTACCACACAGGAGACTTAATCTATGCCAAAAATTGTATTTCATTAAGAAAACTATATTATGGAGCATCTGAGATCATGTAACAGACAAAACAGAATGCCAGAGAAATTTTAACTGCCAGTACCCCACAGTGACTGCCTGATTATTTGCAGATGGGATATGGAAAAATTGTGAAATTATTGGAATTTTGAGTCCTGTACGAAAGCATTACTTCAGACTGGATGTGTCATGGCAAATACCTATTATAATTTGAATACATTCTTAGATTCTGCTTTCTGTGCTTAGAACTGGCTATGCTTACTTCTTTATACTTATTAACTGAAAAGGACTGCATTCTTCAAAGCCCAAAACAAAACCCATAGGTGATAGCACAAAACAGAGCCAGTAAGTCAATTGTCAATACTGATCGTATTTATCCCATAATTAAACTAAAACCTAATTTAAATCAATCTCCTTTGGAAAAGCCAACTGTTGAACAAGCACAACAATTGGTCCAGGATCAATCAGTGAACATGAGATCAATTAAAACCAGCTTAAGTTTTTGTAAGAGGACAATTCACACAACTTGAGTTAGATGTCTATTCATTTCAGTAGTCCCACAATGCAGCCCTTAAGCTCTGTTGTAAAGCAGAAATACCACTATCACCCTCCGCTGTCTAGCCAGCACTCTAAGTAGTTCCACATTTAATTAAAGACACAGTATACCCTTTGTTAGCACAGATAGTCTGGTCACTTTAAAGGACTGCTATCGTTTTAGCCACACACACATAAATTAAACTCTGGAAACCATCAAAACCAAACGGCCTTACAATTTTATTTGTACCTACTTTGAAGGTGATATATGCATGAAAGTGCAAACTATTTTCTTGTCACAGTTTTATTACTATTTGTAGTTGCTTAACACTGGAGACATTAAGTCCCTCCCCTTCCAAATAATACCACTAAAAGTGCAATTCTTTCAGAAATACAAATTTCTCAGCAGCTTGAGCCACCTGATTTTCAGGGAACTTTTAGAAATGCAAAGGGGATACATGACCGAGAAAATAACAGGAAAAGGCATAGAAAAATAATTCAGTATATGTGGGTAATAAAGCATTTTATAATAAGGTGAACTTCCCCACCACTCAAAAGGAAAAGAAAAAAAAAAAAATAAACAGACGAAGCCTGGGCCAGGCTGCCAGCCGGAAGGCGCTGCAGTAACCTCTCCGTCCACACGGGAGCTGTACTGGCATATTGCACCGCTCCGGCTCCCAAGCTCCGGCATCCCGACATCAGCCTTTGGGGAAACCGATAAATCCCAACGCCCCGTTTACGCCTTTCCTCAAAGGGCTCTGCACGTTTTCAGCAAAGTTGGCGGCACAGAAATCCCCTGGGCGCTGGGCATGGCGCGGTGCGCTCCGCCGCCGCGGCTCTCCCGGCGGCCAAACCCCGCGGGAGCGGCACGGCGGTGCCGGAGGATGGCAGGGGAAAAGCCGCCTTTCTGTCTCGGAAACGTCCAGAGAAAGCAGCCTCCAAGTCCGTCCCACGGACATGCGGCTCCAGCTGCGCGGGCTAACAGCGATGCCCCGGAGCCGCCAGCCGCTGGACAAGGAGCGACGGCGACATCAGCGACCTCCCTGCCCGCTGCGGCCCTCCCGCGGTGGGCAGCTCCAGCGAGACCCCGGCTGCACCGGCCCGGGGCAGGACACGCCGTGCGGCCGAGGGCCGTGCTCCTACCGCTCGACATTCTCGTGCCCGGCTGCCCCGGGCTCCGGCCGGTCCCTCCCCATCGGAGCTCACGTCCGCGCCGCTCCTCCCGCTCCCGGCGCGACCTCCGCAGCAGGGAGGCAGCGAGCAGCCCCGGGAGCGGCGGCCCCGCCGGCACGGCCCCGGGGCCCCGGGCTCGCCCCCGCTGCCGCCCCACGTGCCGGCCCGGTGCCCGCGGAGCCGCAGCGCGCCTCACCTGCCGGAGAGCGGCCCTTCCCCGCGGCGTCCCGCAGCTGCCCCGGCCGGCGTCCCGCCTGAGCAGCCGACGCCACTCACCTCTTTTGCTGCGTCTCCAGCGGCCGGGCTGGCAGTGGCCGTAATCCATGCAGTTCAGGATGACCAAGGCAAAGGAGAAGAGGCGAAACTGCATCCTGGGCCGCTGGGGTGGGCAGCCTCCTCCGGCGACAGCGAGGGGCGGCGAGGAGGGGCCGGCGGAGGGTCGCGGGGCAGCGGCTGCCGCTGGGGACCGCAGGAGTTTACACGCTTCTTGCCGCCCTCCTCGGGCGCTGCGAACTCACCGCCGCTTCCAGCATCTCCCCTGTGCTGCAGGGAGAGAGAGGTGAAAAGCTGGGACCCGGGCTCTCCTGGTCCTGCACTGCTCTGGCTCTCCCCAAAAACAAGCAGACAGACAGAGAAAAATCACAACCCGTGTCGGGGCAGGAGCGGGGCCGTGGAGCGGAGTCACCGAGAGCCCCCAAGCCCGTCCCGCGGCAGCTGGCGAGCGCTGCCCCGGCCCCGCGCCCCGGACGGGCTGTCAGCCGGGGGACAGCGCTATTTATCCATCCCGGCGCGGGGCGCTCCCCGCCCACACGCGCTCAGGTCGCGGCACGGCGGGGCGAAGCCGTCCCCCCGCACCTCCCGCGGCCGCCCCGTCCCGAGCGCGGCTCCGCGCCGCGGGGCAGCCCCACGCGGGCTCGGCGGGGCGGGCGGCGGGGGCTCCCCGGCACATCAGGCGGTGTCCGCGCCGGGCCCCCGGCCGCCCGCCTCCGCCCGCTCCTTTTATGCGGCGGGGCCGTGCGGGCTCCGCGGGGATGCGCGGCGGCGCGGTGCCGCGGCCCGTGGGTGGTGCCGCGGCCCGTGGGTGGTGCCGCGGCCCGTGGGTGGTGCCGCGGCCCCGGCCCTCCCGCCGCCCGGCCCTGGCGCCGCCCGCCCGGTCCGCGCCCCCGCCCCCGCCGGGCCCTAACGCCGGCCGGCCCGGCAGCCGCTGATGCTTTTGCCTGCAGGCTCTTCCTCGGCGGGCTTCTCCCTCTCCCGCAAAGCCTCCTCGTCCTTTCTCTTTCTCTGCCCTGCTTACAGCCTGGGGAAACTTAGTTATCCTCACTTCTCGCCCTGTTCTTTCTCTCTTTTTTATTTTTCCTTTCCTTTTTCTTTTCTTCTTGATAACTATGTCTTTCAAGCCTGCTATTAAGACCTTGATTGATTTATTCTGCCTACTGCCCCCCCACACCGCCCCCCCCCCTTTCCTTCTGGCTTCCTAAAGTCTGATCTCACATATTTCAAAGTCTCTTCCTTGAAGAACCACTTTCATTGTCTTGACAAAATGGCTCTGGAAGTCCTAAAGTGTGACTTCAGTAAGTGATTTGTACTTGTTTCTAGCCACATCTCAACTTGACAAAGGTGTTGTGAAGTTAGTAAAATGGGAATCTCAATAGTACAGATATAGAAGGCTTTGAAAACCAAGAGTTTCCAAATGAATTTCATTTTGATACAGGAAGATCTGTTAATTCCTTATAACATCCAGAACACTGAGTCCACAGTGCCATTTATTTCTCCGCTCCTCACTCACAGCATGTTCGCCAGACAGGTATGCACAGACCGTGACTCTTTGCTTGTGGTTCTCATCCCGTTGTGCCTGACCTAATGAGCCCCGTAGGACCTGGGGCTCTGTGAAGCAGGTGCAAAAGCTGGGAGGCAGCGTGGATCTGGTACAGCTGGTGCAAAGCCAAGTCTAATAAACTCAGCTAGATCCAGGATCGAGGCTGGGTCTGTGCTGGGTGTTTCTGCTCCTCCTTCTTGGCCCCTCCCCGCAAAGCCTGTGCCAAAATTCTGGTGCTGAAATACCTGAGCTGCCTCGGGATGGAGCCAGCTAGGTTCTCACAAAAGCAGATGTACTCTTTCCACAGCAGAGTTGACCTTAGAAAGAGCGTAACTCCTTTCATGTGCCACTGTGCCTGAGCTAGCATGCAGTGTTAAACCCAAGCTGGCGTTTCATCCATGGCCTGAACAATCTAACCATAGATAAGTGAAGCCCGACTGTATGGTGTTTGCCATACCATCCTGAGACCTCTGAATTTTTGACTGCATTTATTGTATAATATTCCTTTGGAGCAGAGAAGGATCAGTATAATCAGTTTCCGTACTGAAGACTGACTTACAAAAAGGGTAAATAACTTGTTTGAAATAAAAAGGGGCATATGAGACTGAGTCCTGAATTTCCCAAGCTCTCAGATATCCTCTCCAGAGGGAGCTGGACAAGCTCAAGAAGTGGGCACATGGGAATCTCATAAGATTTAACAAGACCAAATGCAATGTTCTGCACCTTGATTGGGACAACCCCTAGTACCAATACAAGAGCAGCCCTGCCAAGAAGGACTTGGGGGTGCTGGCAGATGAGAGACTGGACATGAGACATTGTCCATGACTGGACAATGTGCACTTGCAGCCCAAAAAGACAAACATGTCTTGGGCTGCATCAAAAGCGGTATGGGCAACATGTCAACACAGACAATTTTGTCCCTCTGCTCTCATGAGAACCCACCTGGAATGTTGTGTGGTCCCCAGCACAGGAAAGACACTGACCTGTTGGAGTGAGTCCAGAGGAGGCCACCAAGACAATTAGAGGGATGGAGCACTTTTTCAGAAAAGCCTGAGAGAACTGGAATTATTCAGTTTGGAAGAGAGAAGGCTTTGGGGTGACCTAATTGCAGCCTTCCAATACCTGAAGGGAGCCCACAAGAAAAGAGAGAATTTTTACAAGGGGCTATAGTGACACAAAGGGGGATGTCTTCAAACTGAAAGAGAGTAGTTCTATATTAGCTGTTAGGAAGAAATTTTTTACTGTGAGGGTGGTGAGACAGAGAAGCTGTGGCTGCCCTATCCCTGGAAATGCTCAAGGCCAGGCTGGATGGAGGTTTGAGCAACCTGGTCTCTTGGAAGGCTGGAACCAAATGTTCTTTAACATCCCTTCCAATCTAAGCTGTTTTATGATTCTGTGATATAAGTATTTTCTGGTGCAAAATATTTATTTATTATAACTGTCATGATGGAGTTACAGTGTGTGAGATTCCATTGTGCTATGCAGAGCATCAGTATCTTTTAATGTTGTCATAATCTAAGAATTACAAAGATGTGAGCTGTCAACTAATAAACACAGATCTAACAACTCAAGTCAGTCAAGATCAGTCTAGCTCAGTGTCAGTGGTATCCAAGTGGGTTTGGAGTGGATGCTAAGGGAAAGAGTTCCAAAAAAAGGCACGTGTATATGTGGTTTATGGTCTTTATTTTGCCCAATCTGCTTACACAGTGAAACTGTTCTGTAAAACTTGTTGCAACTGGTGCCATAATTTATTTCAGTCAAGTGTGTTTACTGTCAACTGGAGCTCTCCAAGATGTGTAGTCCCTGTATCCACTCATGTTTCATGTGACATGTTGTGTACCCTAGACAGCTAAAATTGAGTCTTTTTGCACTAGCACTATCTTTAGAGTATGTGCTTGCAATTTTCTGATGCAGAAATTAGAAGTGTCGGGCACCCTAGAGACCTCCCAAGCTTTAATGCCAGGGAGAGAGAGATCAAACTACAAGAAGGGGAAATCAAGCAAAGGTGTTAACTACACTTTTGTGAGGACTCCAGGAACTAATTTCCTTTGCTGTTTCATGTCTACAAATTATGCGACTTTGACTCTACAACATTTTTTTTAGACTCTTGGAGTCCTTTTGGCAACCAATGATACCAGGACCTCCCCACTAACACAGCTCCACTTCTGGAACAAAAGTATGAAATAAAAGTATGAAAGGACTTTCTGACAGGTGTCTTGCTGGCACTGAAGAAGACTGGCATCTCTCAAAGTGTGGTGTCAGTGGCCTGGAAGCCAAACCAGAGTCTGCAGAGCGCAGAACATTTTTTGCAGTCAGAGGGAAAAAAGGCAGGGGCTCCAAGAGATTAAAAATCAGAGAAAGGAAAAGAGCTGGGATGAGTTCTGTAGGTCATGGTAGATCTCTGTCTCTGCAGCTTCACTTCAGTTAATGGAGAGGAATTGACTGTAGGTACAGCACCTTGTGTACTGCAGCTCTAATGAACACTGCACTCACCCTAAGGCTGGTTTTGTCACAGTGAGGAACTGGGAAAATTATCTGAGCATGTTCAACTAACATAGCCATAGAAATAATGCTTTAGTCAAGGCCCAGGTGGATGATGTGGCAATAATTGAAATACCGGATCATGACAGTCTGGGCAACAGCTTTAGCAATGGGGATAGCTAAGAACAGGTGTATTTTATATAGATTACTCAAAACTCTTAGCAGCCAAATAATGTATTTGAATAGTGTTGAGAGGATTCATTACATGGTGTTCAGAAATCATATTATTTTCTAGATCTAAATTTCAGTTCATAGAAAATTAATTTTTATGTGTTGTGCTCCACAGAGGTTTCACTGACTGTAAAAGATCTTACCTTCTACATTTCAGCTGTATTAAAGCCAAAGAACTGCTGCTTTAACGATATAAAGTAATTGTAATTTTATCTTTCCATTCTTTATTGGGCTCCCTAGGACTTGATCTGTAAGTATCCTAACTTCATCATCTTAAAAAGAACAACACTAAGGTTTACTTTAGAAGAAATTTCTCCATATTCTTATAACTGGGCAACTCATTGCTATGTCCAAGTCATGATCTTTCCTAAGACTAGAATCTCATCAATAACATGTAATGCTTACCAGCCTTACATTGCAGTAGAAAAGACAAATATTTATTTTCAGTGAAAGAAAGGAATGAATCTGACAAGCTTTATATCTAACCTTCAAAAATAAATATATTTATATAAAGTCCAGCTTCAAACTTTTTTATTTCTAAGTCAATTTTTACCTTCTTTAAATTCTTAAAATATACTTAATTATTTGTAGAACATTAGTTCTTCAAAATGTCATCTGAAATAATAAAAATAATGGAATATTGTCTCCCCAAATGAGAGCAAGACTAGTGGAGAACCACAATGTTTGGGGGCTGGAGCACTAGTCCTGTGAAGGAAAGATGAAGAAGCTGGCCTTGATCACCCTGAAGGAGAGGATTTAGAGGAGACCAAACAGTTCATTTCCACACCTATGAGGAGGTTCCTGAGCAGGAAGTGCCAGGATCTTTATGGAGGTGCTGGACAAAAGAACAGGAGACAGTGGTCATGTACTGAAACTGGAGATTTTTGCTGGGTATAATAGAAAATAATTTTCACTCCGAGGATGAAGAATAACTGGAAGTAGTTTGGCCAGAGAAATTGTGGTCTCTCCCTCCTACGAGGCCTTAAGCAGCCTGGTCTGGCCTCTGCTGACTGTACTTGCTTTTAGCAAGGGGTTGCACTCAGGACCCCCAAGGTCCCTGCCAACCTTCATGATCTGTCAATCCTGTAAAACCCATGAGCTCCCACAACAGGCTGAGAGGACTGCCCTGCTCACCTCTGGGCACCCACATCTCTTCCATTCAAACCCTGGGGAGACCAAAAGGTTGTCATCCTTCTGACTCTCCTGCCTCTCTGAAACATGATCAAACTCCTTGATCTTTTACCTCCTTGTGCAGATTTTGCTCTTGCAGAGCTTCCAACAGTTTCCGTGAATGATTTGCCTAAAGAACAAATTCATCAATTCATCAAAGCTATACATTTTTATTAAGGGCTCAGAGAAGAAAAGATGGGGGGAAAGGGTTAACATCTCTAAAATAACTTCTGCAGCTCTCAAATATAATTTTCAGCTCTTTCTAAAAAAAAAAAAGAAAAAAATACAGAAAATATAGTAAGAAAAATGTGATCCAAATGGTGTGTATCCTCCTTTTTCTCCTTTCCCAGTTTGGACTGGCACCATGCTACCAGTTCCTGCCTGCCAGCTTTGGACACGATGTTTCTCTTGGAGTATGTGTGTGGATACTGCATTCTGAAAGTGAGAGTTCAAATTCCAGCGGGGCAGCTGCAAAAAATTCACTTGTTTTGGAGAATAGTGTTTTTAGTTTGCCAGAATATAGATCAGAAAATTACTGAAAAATTAATGTATACCAAAGTTCAGGCTTTCTGTTTTGCAATGCTTTTCATGGTACTAGAGCTACAGAGGAGGTTTGCATTACACATATATAGGTTGAAATTTGCTTGAATATGGCCTCAACAAAACAGCTTCACAAGGATCTGGAATGCAAAGATGAAATGGTGAGCTGGTATTTGCATAGTTTTTTACACAGATTTTACATCATGTGCCCTAAACTTTATGCAATCACCATTTCATCTCTCATACACATAGAAATCCACCCCTCCCTCCACAAAAAAATCATAGAGTAATTGAGTTTGGAAGGGACCATGGAAGATCACCTCTTGCTCAAAGCAGAGCTAACTTCAAAGTTAGGTCAGGTTACTGAGAACTTTATCTAGCTGAGGTCTGAAAAAGTTCAAGGTGGAATATTCCACAGGTTCTCTGAGTGACTTCTTCCAGTGCTTGTCCATCCTTATAGTGAAAATTCGTGCCATATCTCCAGAGAAAACTTTCCTCATTGCAAGTGGTAATTATTGCCCTTTTGCTTTTCTCTGTGGACCCCATATTCCTATAAGCTCCCTTTTATACCTGAATATATATATATGTTTGTAGATATATATTTATATCTTGAATTATATCTATATAATAAATATATTAAAATTATATATATATATTTATAATATAGTATGTTTTAATGTATGTCTCCTTTTTATTTCTACTTTGCTTTTCCTCTATTTTCTTATCACTTATGCATCTAATAGAGAAAATATGAGGCTAACTGTATCATTTTGAAATGTCTAGTTTGTTTTCCCACTGTTTCTGTTGGTTGCAGAAGGGAGCAAAGATGATTGTGTACCTGTAAACACAGAATTGCTACCACAACAAGCAATGACAACCAAAAGTGGCTTTCAAAGTGAGAAAAGTGATAAGCTGGAAACTTTTTTATTGAAATGTTAGAATTTGTGGATATTTTCTTGTAACAGAAGTATTGTTCCACATAGACATATGTTGAATTCAACATCCTTTCTTAGTAGCCTTTTAATTTAGTAACTGGCTTTGGAGATGTCTTCCAAGTATAATTTAGAGATATTTACTCTTTAATGTTAATAAGGGCTAAGTGTTAAATGTTGTGATGTTAAGTGCATGTTTTCTCCAGCATATCTATTTAGCAATAAAGTGATTGCAATACTTGTTGGAATATACAAGAAATATCTCTGCCAAATGATAATAAAGAAGGGAGTTTAAGAATTTTGGACAGTTGAGAATTCTTAGATAAAATCCTGAAATTTGTGTAGTTAATCTACACCAAGTTTCAAAAGTAAAATTGTCTCCAGTAATAAAAAAACATATGTTCAAGACAGTTTTATAATCTGCAAAATATTATACTTTTCCACTGTCACATCATTGCTTACTCCCTGTCTTATATATTGAACAAACAGCTCAGGAAAACAAAGTACAAGAGAACTCATGAGCATTCTCTCTGAAACACTGTCACCTCCTTTAGCCCAGCTCAGGAGAGAGCCTGGAGCAGTAGGTGATCCTACATTGAAGGAGTAAATAGTGACAGGAATAGGAAAGGGGAGCATGATCTCTGTGCACTTGGGATGCCAGCCCCCAGCATGACCTTGTACAAATACCTAAGTACAGAAACCAAGGGTCTTGTGAAAGGGCAACAAAAGAGCATTCAGTTTTATCAGAGGAATTGTATAGATGCAACTGAAGACATATTTTTTAAATGTCAGAGCCAGAAAATACAGCTTTTAATTTTAAAAAAGTGCAATAAGCCACAGTAGAATATTGTTTTTATTTGAGTTTTATACCCTGCCAGTCATGATGGGAGCTGAATGTCAGCTTTTACTTCATTACAAGTTTTAGAGAAGGGCACCATATCTATCTTCTGGAACCAAAATTAGACTGATTTCTTTCCTTACAATAAAATAGAGATAAACCATATGAAGAGAAAAAAGTGAAAATTTGAGGGCATCATTCTTCAGAACAATTCTTCAAAGTAAAATTAAATTAGAGCATAGGGCAGAGAAACTGTGATGGCTGCTATTTCAACAGCACCCCAGGGGCTGGGAAGACTGCTGGAGCCAAAAGCTTGAACCACAGTACATAAGTAGTTGTAGCCATGCCTATCTTCTGATGCTCAGAAGAAAGTCCATAAATCATGCTCCTTAGGGACTGAAAGGCTTAAATAAGTGTTAAAGGACTCAGTCATGCACTGGCAGAATAATACTTATGATAATCTAGAAGATTTAATTTCTACTTTATTTTGGACATTTTTCTCTGTCCACTGAGCCCTTTAAAGCAGAGGAGTATGTGAGGCCATGCCAAATGCAGATATTTCTTTCCTTTTCCTGAACTCAATGCTGAAATTTTTTTATCATCACTTTGAGGGATATTTTCAGATCAGCTGGACCTTTGTGTTGATTTTTATTATTTAATGTCAACTTCTCTCCTTAGGGAAAATGATAAGTTATGATTTTTTTAGCTAGCATGAAAATTAACAAAGGGAATATTACAAATCACATGATACAGTCTAAAAACAGCTACTGATCATCATCTTCAATGCCCTCATGACTGTCCCAAACCTTCCTTTACGCCAGTGCTGGTTTGGCACACAGCTGGCAGCTGAATATTTTCTGACTGATAGCTGGCTTGGTGAGTACAACTAATAATGTCTCTGGGCCCAAGTCCACTCCCTGCTGTTTAGTACTTCTGGGGAACAGCATCTTGCACAGTAAGCAATTGTTGAAGTATCAAAATCCACATTTTATATGCCCCTCATGAGGGATACAGAGGGATGTAGCTGGAACAGTTTTAGGCAAGAGATTTTTAAAACGGATTCATGTTGTGCTACTGCTGACCCCTTACAAAGTATCACCTTCAAAACTTAAGATGCTTTTTAAATATTAGGGAAAGATAAGGTACATTGTCTCTTACCCCTTATACATATGGGATAGAAACTAGGGGCTAAATCCCTAAAAACGTATCTGTCTGCAGCTAAATTTTACCTCAATTGCTGCACCAAATCCAAAATGGAAATAACCAATAATAATAATAATTTTTAAAAAGTATATTGGCTTTCTTCTCAGCTGGAGGTTTTAATCTCCATAACACAATTTAGTTTGATTTCAAAGATCTGGAAGCTTTGCTTCCACCTCAAACTGGCAAATGTGGAAGGCTGAGACCCTCTTCAGCAAACATATTCTCAAACCTTGATTGCAAAACAAACATGAAATGTGCCTCAGTATTTTCAATGTATGCCCCTTGCCCTGCCAGTGTGGCTTATCAGATGCATTCTGAGAAAATATCCAGGAATGGTGTCCGTGCAAAATATGGCTGGTGACCTCTTTGTTGGGCAGCAACAGTACCTAACACTACACAACTGACTATTTCCCATTTGTTTCATGATATCAAAACCTACATCTCTGAATGTATCCTAATTAATTAATAGTGGAAAGAAGAATGGGGATGAAATGATCTAAACAATCCCAGGAAATCAGGATTTGTTAGACTAAAAAGAAGCAGGAGAAAGAAACCCACATTCTAGGGAAGATCCATGCATGGCTTCCTGTTTTCTGTCCCCCAAAAGTTTTATGTTTGCATTCATCAGTTACTGCCTAAAATATTATGTGTCCTACTACAGAAAAGCACCTTGGAAGGGGGGGCTGAGAGCCCTCAGCTATAAATTGCCTTTGGAGCAATCAGCCCACAACAAACTCTGTCTGCAAACACTGTCCATGAAGTTGCTGTAAGTGAAGGCAGCGATTCATCTCTTGATGATTCCATCTAAGGGAACGCACGGCTCCCAGTGCCTGGGGAGGAGTAGACGTGGCTCTGAATATACATTGAGGCTGAGGATGTTCTTGAATACCTATCTCTGCCCCCCCACCTGAGGGACTCAGCCTGTAAATTACTGTACAGAATCACAGAACAAGCTGAGTTGGAAGGGAACCACATTGCGTCCAGCTCCCAGCCGTGCACAGCACCATCCCCAAAAGTCACACCATGTGCCCAAGAACATTGTCCAAACTTTTCTTGAACTCTGTCAGGCTGGTGCTGTGACCTCTTCCCTGGGGATCCTGTCCCAGTGCCCAACCACCCTCTGGGTGAAGAACCTTTATCTAATATCCAACCTAAACCTCTCCTGACACAGCCTCAGGCCATTCTCTTGGGTCCTGTCACTGGACATCACAGAGAGGAGAGCAGTGTCTGCCCCTCCTCCTCACCTCATGAGGAAGTTGTCACTGCAGTGAGGTCTCTCCTCAACATCTTCTTCTCCAGGCTGAACAGACCAATCAACCTCAGCTGCTCCTCATGCAGCTTCCCCTCAAGGCCCTTCACCGTCTTTGCTGCCCTCCCTTGGACATGCTCTAGTAGTTTAATATCTTTCTTATATTGTGCCACCCAAAACTCCCCCCAGCACTCGAGGTGAGGCTGCCCCAGTGCAGAGCAGAGCAGGACAATCCCCTCACCAGCTCCCCTCCATCAGGTCCAGCTGGTGATTCCAGCCTGATGCCCCCCAGGTCAATGTTGGCCCTCCTGGCTGCCAGGGCACTGCTGGCTCATTGATCATCTTGCCATCAACCAGGACCCCCAGGTCCCTTTCCATGGCACTGCTCTCCAGCATCTCAATCCCCAGTCTGTCCATACCTCTGGAGTTGCTGCATCCCAGGAGCAGAATCCAGCACTGTCCCTTGTTGAACTGCATGTGATTGTTGATTGTCTGATTGTCCAGCTCTATAACTGGTTGAGGTTTCTCTGTAGGGACTCCTTGCCTTCATGGGACTTAACAGCTCCTTGCAGTTTTGCATTGTCTGTGAACTGGCTCAGTATTCCTTCCAGTCCCAAGTCATTTATGAAGATGTTGAAGAGCACGGGGTTAAAGATGGAGCCCTGCAGAACCCCAGTAGGGACAAATCTCCAGTCTGATGTCACCCCATTCACTGTAACCCTTTGTAACCAATCCATGAGCCAGTTTTTCACACACATGATGTGTTTATCCAGCTGTGTGAGACAGTATCAAAGAGGGACATGACCTAATGAGAGTTTTTTTAAAAGACAATTATGGATTTGGGTCTGTCCTTTGACAAAGTGGCTTTAGATAAGTGCACATGGTGCATGTTTTCAACCCTCTTCACTGGTTAAAGCAGTATCTCCGTTTGGGTGGCTCTTTGGAGAAGTGCAGGATCACTGCTGCCTCCCAAATACCTTTTATCAGATCACCACTCACAGGCAACTGCAACCCAGCTCCCATAACAGTTTCCTTAGTAGCCCCACATGATGCCTTGGACATGTGTCAGCTTTTGAGCGTATGTGAAGGGAGCAGAGGTGTGTGGATCACTGGCTTACAGCTACCTATGTTTCATGACTTCTAACAAATGCCCTTCACAAGTCAAGGATGAGAACATGATAAAAAAAGTGGCCCAGAACTAGCGGTGTTTGCTGAGCCTCATTCAGGTGCCTCAGACTGAGGTGTCTTCTCATCAAGTTGAAGGGAACCTATGCCAAGATGCTTTGTATTGGTATTTGCTTCTCTAATGTCCCTTGATACACTGAGGCAGCCAAGTAAGTGCTTGCTGGGTCAGCTGAGGAGGCTGTGGTTCTGTAAAAGGTGACAGCTTCGCTTTGCTACCTCAGCTTTGCTACCTCAGCTTACAATTCACACATAACACTACCGATTTTTTTGCTTGATGCTTAAATAATGATCATCTGCAGGGAGAGGATGGAAAAGAAAGGGGAGGAACACCACATAAAGCCAGTCTATCTAGGTGGGTTTTTCCATGCTCTTCTTTTTGTAATAAGAAATTATTGTTATTACGGTGCATGTACTTGAATTCCCAAATTTCAGTTGCATGTGTGCTTGGATGTGATCTTGGGCCAAAAAGCAGTGGGCACAGAAGATGTCTAAGACCAGGATGATAGAATCACAGCATATAGTTTTTTGAGGAAACTATTATTGCTAACTTTTTATCTAAAATTACCACTGCCTGCTTGGAGGACATCTGGAGAAAAGTAAATGGCATTATCCATGGAGGGGACAGGACCAGGAGCTCTTGCCCAGCCAGCAGCAGGGCATCCAGCAGCTGCTAAAACAAAGGAAACCACAGCTCACAACTGTAAAATCAGCCATTATTAAAAGGGAATATGGAAAGAAGGGAGAAGTCCTGAAAAGCTTATGTGAGTTTACAGGGAAGGAAGGTAGCAAATCATACTTACCAGTGGCAGTAGCAGCAATAGAGTAGAAGCATGAAACTCTTGGCAAGACTTAGAGCAGATTTTTCCATTCCACTGACATTTTTCTCACTCTCTCTCTAACCATATATCATTCTTACATTAAAGTTTGCTCCTGAAAAATGTTTCACTCCGAAAAAACCCTTTGCTCCTGTAAAATCCAAACTACCTTTAATGAAGATGCTTCCTCCAGGACCCCTTCCATTCATGTTTATGCTCAGGGATGACTCAGATGCTCACATCAGACACAAGATAATACTCCATCCTCAGATGATCCATCAAACAAAGCTTTCTTGCAGACCTGCATTAGATCTCAGCCCTGTCCTGTGCCAGACCCTGGCCACAGTCTCATTGAAATTGCTGGGAGAAATTTATTTTGGACATTTCCAACTATTGTTCTTGGGTGTATGGTTTGTATGAGGAGAGACCTTGGACTCATGTCATGCCAGCCTTGGAGAATACACTCCTAGCAATTTCTGGGGCCTGGTTTAGCTCTGGCACAACTGCATTGCCATGTTACAGTTCTGTATTCTATCTGGGTACGTTGCAGTGTTTGGTACTGGCACATTCCCATTCAGTGGTCTCATGTACAAAGAAATTATCACAGAATCGCAGGATGGCTGAGGTTGGAATGGAAGTCACCTGCTCCAACTTCCCTGCTTGTGTAGCAACAGCTGTTTGGCCAGATGGCTTTTGAATACATCCAAGGAACACTTTGGGCAACATGTGTTTGATCATACTCAAAGTAAAAAAGTTTGATCTGTGCCAGTGTTTGGTCAAACTCAGAGTAAAAAAGTGGAGGGTTTTCTGTTCAGATTGAATTTAATTTTTTAGGCTTGTGACCACTGCCTCTCAGCTTGTCATAGACCCCACTGGGAAGATTGGCTTTCTCTTCTTCATCCCATCCCACCAGGTATTTATTTATACATATAAGGTTCCCCTGTGCCATGTCTTTTCCAGACTGGACAGTCCCAGCTTTCTCAGCCTCTTCTCCCAAGTGAGATATTCTAGTCCCCCTCTGCCAGGCTCACTCCAGCAAGTCCATGCTTCTCTTAACTGGGAAAATGAGTGGTGGGTCTTCTGAGCTGGCACAGAAAGGCCAAGTGAGATGGAGACTTGTTTTGAGGTATCAGGTCTGAGACTACTTAGGAAGCCCAAGGACAAAATATCTGACCCTGGTTGGGGACAGTCTAATGAGGCTGATAAACTGTCACAATTGTACAATACCAGATCCAGCAGAACAGAGGTCATAAAAATTATATTACAAATATTATTTTAACATCTAACCTGGTAGTGTTGTTTACACTAGGCGAGAGATTTGGCTGAGGTATCTGCAGCATGTTTAATTAAATGCCAAATTGTCAACAACTGTTTTTCCATTTGACTCTGCAACACACACAACATAATTATTTTCATGATTTGCTTTTTCAAGCTTCCTGCAAGATACTCTGTAAAGGGAGAGTTTTTCCATAAAAGCAAGTAGTACTTTAATAGAGAAAACACACCAGAGTAGCTAATAAAAAAAACTTAATATTTTTAGTAAAAAAAAAATATGTTAAAACCCAAACTGTATACATCATACATGTCCAGTGTGAGACTGTGGACAAAAAAAAAAAACCCTGCAATACTTTGTAACTTGTTCAAATAAGCAGTAGAAGAAAGGCACCCTTTGAGTAAACCACCTGAAGTAGGCAATTAGCACAGCTTTGCTAAGAATGATTCCTGTTGCAGAAATCTCTTATCTCTCAGATATCACTAGTTGATACCTCAGTTAAAATAAATCCACTTTGTCACTTTGCTTACACTGCTGGAGAGTTTTTGTTTACCAAAATATTTCCATAAACTGCATTATATTGTATATAAGGTATAGAAAGCATTTGTGTTGGGGTTACTGGATTCCCAAACAACAGATTGTTTCTTTTTCTAAGATATAGCTGGTTTACTTTGAAGAAAAAGCATTGAAACATTGATTATAAGGGAGCAATTATCAAACTCCTGGGGTAGACCTGATCCAAAAATCATTTAGGAATTGCAAAACCAGAAAGACCTCCGAGTGCCCTGTGAGAGGTCAGATGTTGAGGTTCAAATCTTTGTTCTGAAATCAGGAAAAAGAAGGATGTAAGCCTGGTGCTAAACGTCCTAGGCATGCACTCGGGCTATACAGCTGACAAATCCCTCTTCTTAGTTTGTTTTCCTGATAGGACAGATCGCAGAGAATGTCCACCAGGTAGGATGGACTCCAGGAAAAGGAACACAACTTCAGCTCCTGCAAAGTTCAGCCTGCACGTATGAAATTAGGCATTTAGCCACATGGGGAATTCCAAAGTCTCAAGGGTTAGATTGCAGCCATAGAAGGTATAGCAGGTTTAAATTTTGGAGGTAGGCACCTGAAAATGAAATTATTTTCTATCACTATTTCAGCCTGTGGGGTGATGACAGATAGAGTAATGGTTTTCAAAGATATTCCCCACTCATTATAATCCCAGTACCTGGCTGAAGAAAGGTGGTTGAATACTATGTTCTTATGCATTTCTGCCCACAAGACTAAAATAACCTTTTCTGCAAACTACCACATCTCTTCCTTCTGGTTTCTTTATCAGTAACTATTGCTGAAACAAAAAATTATAAAACACCATTCTCTCAGTTTTAGAAGATCTGAATAAAGACTGCAGGAAACCTGTCACACACTTAATGCCAGATAAAAGTATAGACAGCTGTGCTGTTCACCTGAAACCAAGACAATTTTGGGAACACAGTGTGCCTAGGGCAATACTGCTGCAGGAATATAGCACATCCTTACTTTCTGATATTTACAGGGAAACCCAGCACTGCTATAGTTTAGGGGACTTTTAACACACAGATTTAAGCCTGTCCTGCAAGTGAGACTCCAAGGGTAAGCCAGCAGACAGGTGCTAGCAGAGTACCAGTGGTTTGGGATTCACCATGGGCTGTGCACACCCAGGCCTTCCTGGGATTCTTCATCTGCACCAAGTCCTGTGACATTGCATCCTCATTGCTACTAATATCTTTATAAGATGGCCTAATGCTATTTATAAAACTTTTAGGGGCAGATCAGCAGAATGTAAATAGGCTTAAGGCCCTATTTTTTCAGTGAATTTTATACCTTTTCCATTCATAACTTCGACAGATGCATCTGGAAGAACCATGAAGGATCTTGAAAGCAAGTCTGGAGGTGGAAGGTCCTAACACAACAGCCACATTTGTAGTTCCATATTCCAGGCCATTTGAAGGATCAAGACACACAAGCCACCTATAGTGCTTGGAACAATTATGCTCTGGAAATTTTCATCCTCATTTTAGATCAGTCTAGCAATAATAAATTGATTCTTAAGGTTCCTGGCAGGCTGCCCCAACATGAGAAGCCTTCTATCCCTTGTTGAAACAAAGGATGGTTCAGCCAGACTTCTCTAGCTCAGGGAGGTTTGGACTGCAGTGACTTCTTACTCTCAGCCATCCCCACATTATATTATTTATTTGTGGCATTTTGTATAAGAGCTCCTGTGCAAATTAGAGCTTGGAGGCTTTGTCCACTGCATAGCAAGAGCTGCAGTGTGCCATTCCCCCAGTGGCAAGTCTTCTTCCCTGTCACTTAATAAATCACCATTCCAAACACTAGAGAAAAAATATAAGTATGTTGGAAATTTAAAATTGGATCTTTTCTGTCATTCTTCTCTCATCACAAATAAACCAAAAAGAAAAGAAAGATGCTTGTGGTACTAGAAGCCTTTGGATTGTCATAAATACTAACCAAAACCTCCAATAAGCTGCCAACCAGACTACTTCCCTCAAGTTTATTATTCCATTTCTGTTTCTGCCATGTAACTCTTCAACTGTAATATTTCCATGCAAACAGCATGGTGTGTCCAAAATATCTTATCTTACATTAGTGAGAAAACAAATCTTTTCAGGGAGAACACTGTATCTTTTCCCCATATGGCTACAACTATGCAAATCCAAAATGGTTTCTCTCTTGGCAGGCAGGCGGGATACCTAATAAGCCAATACACAGAAAACAGATAAAATTAAAGAGACAAACTGCAGAGCATGTTTCATCTTCTTTCTTTTCCCATTATGTTTTGTCCAGGTTTTATGCCCCAGTTATTACCACTAACACCAACAAATATTTAAAAATTACATTTCAACCAATGTCATTGGCTAATGTGCCCCATACACTGATGCAAATTTAATACTGCTCCCCAACATTTGTAGCTATCTGGCATTTTTATCTCTGTTCTAATTTCTTCCGAACTTTGCCTAGTACTTTTTGATTCCTTTTATCTAACAGCTTCTTTTCTCTCTTTTTCATAACATGCTCTATGTTGTTTCACTGTTCTTGTACTTTCCTCAGACTCCTCCTCCCTTTGCCTTCTCCTGTCTCTTTAGAAATCCCTTTCAAACACTCTTCGGGAGTAGAGGCTTCTCCCATGATTTCCCTTCACATCCTTTATCTTTACTGCCTTATATGGGTCCATAATAATTCCTCAGTTTGAGAACAATACAGATAGAAAAACCTACAGGAGGAAAACACTTCATCTCGGATTCCCTGCTGCTCCAGAAGCGGTGATGTTGAGCTGATGGTTCCTGCATCACGGATATTTAACTACTGGCTGGAGGCCACTCATTACCTAGATGGAGTCTGCCAGCTGATGGATATCTCCTTATATCCTCTTTACTTTTCCCACAAGTGTAGCACTGACAAAGAGAGGGAAGGGGAGGGCTGTGTTGTCTCTCTCCAACTTGGAAGCTGCAGGGGAAGTGAAGATAAAGAGAACATGGTGGGGTACTGGAATATGTGGCCTTAAACTAACACCACATATATCTCTTTGTGGCTCCCTCTGCCTGTACATACAACAGTCCTGCTGAGTATGGCTCTATTCAAGAGCAAAGCATATACATGATAGCTTATTAATAATGTTTATGATCTAATTTTTCCTCTTTTTTTCGCCCCAGGAAAGCACTTAGTATTTTATCAGCTTTCAGTTCTGTTGACTTCTAACAAGCTTTTCAGGGGGATTTTTGTCCTTGAGCTGGTTTTGGTGGTAAGTAGGAGCAAAGAAAGAAATTCAATAAGCCTGCAGGCAATTGCTGCATTGGCAGTGTGTATTGCTTTTCATTTTAGAATCGGCATGAAGGCTCTCCAAGTAACATAAGCTCTCCTTTTTGAGAGAATTGACAGATAATTTATATAAACAAGATGTTGTCAGTTTTTGGGGGGATGAGGATTGAGTGAAGTCAAAATGGAAAGCTCAATTCACATCAGGGATATTCCTCCACTGTACTATTGACATAAGGCACCTTTGATCCAAAAGGCTCCTATAGCACTCCACTAAACGTAGCCAAAGTTTGAAATGATGTGGCTGTCTAAGTTAAGTTCCTCAATCTAGACTTGGCTATACCAGTAACAACTCAATAATCACAAGTGTTTGACCTCTCATAAATTCTGTTTACTTGGCAGGGACACTGCAAATTATTAGTACATTTAAGATGTATAATTATAGTTTAAACTCTGTATTTGTTGAAAACACTCACTGAATTTGTCCAGAAAAATAAAATCTAACCTCGTTGAAAGCCAAAATAGATGAGTGTTCTTGTTACTTTTAACCTAATATGAACATCCTAGAGACTCACAGAAATTATCTGACATTTCCCATTCTGGGCAACATTTGCTTTATGTTCAAATCATACAAAATATTGGATTATATTTTTCATACTAATAATTTCCAATAAGTGTTTTCAAAGCTTTGGAAGCTGACTGCCCTGAATGAGGTTCAGATTCTTCAGGGAGATTTATAAGGCAATATGAAGTGTGGAACAGGGAAGAAAAGAAATAAGTCTCTCCCGACATATGCAGTAAGGAAGGCACAGCACCAAACAAATAGTACTATTTAGGTCAAAACAGCTTGTTCTCTCTTCTGTACACATTTCAAACAATAAAATTTCCGTTATTGCAAACAAAATGTCTTTGTTTAAATTCATTAGGAAAAGGGTTTTTACATCGAGGAAATCAAACACAAGGAAATCATACAGAAGGTTTGTATAAGTGAGAAGGAGGAACTGCAGCTTCATATAGGAAAGAAAAACTATTACCATCTAAATGTCATCACCTTTTGTTTCTTCAAAAATACATCAATCATGGGAGGAAAAATGCACCTTAAAGCAGTAGAAATAGGGGGAAAAACACCTAAATTATGCATTATGCAAACAATTATCATCAAATAACAAAATGCATTTCTGTGGGCCTTACTGTAAAATAGGAAAACATACAGAAATAATTAACACCCCAAAACTCCAAGAGGTACTTTGACTTCTAATTCCTAAAAGGTGACATAAAGCATACATTTTCTTGCCATGAGAGTAAACAAGAAATCTCTGTCCATATGTAGACTCTTGATACAGGCAGCTCCTCTGTTCAGTCACAAGGTGAATACTTTTACATGTTCAGTGAATGGCTCTTTGGCACAGCACAGTATCTCCTTAAATACCATCACTCCTGATCTCTGCAGGAACAAAATTTAATCTTCTCAACACAGGTATAAACAGATAATTACCTTAAACAATTGCTTCTACATGCCTTGCCCAGGGACCTTAAAGAGAAATATTATCTGCATGTTCCCAACTCTTACAAACTCACACAGTGCAGTTTCCAGCCTATGGCCACTTCAGCCAAGGCAGCTGGAGCTGAGCAGCATGGCCAGCACCTTCCCAGATGCTACTGCAGTGTGTGCAAGCTCCCACAAGCACCTCATTTTTTAAAAGTAAATTCTTGCATTTACAGTAGTTGTTCACTGCAACAAGAAGTTCAACCTACTGAAACAAGCTTAAACTTTTATGTTCTTTGCATTAGAATTTCTCCTCATGCCCAGCTTAGCATATTCAGGGTTGGTTAGCTCCAGGAAGATGAGATCCAACATGACAATAATATAATTCACACACCCTTTAAATGCCTTAACTGTAGAATGTATATACTGCATTACGATTTCTGTCACTAAAGTTCAGCTTTGTCCAGTGGCCATAGTGCACATACAAACACAAACCCTCACACTGAAGATACTTTGGGACACAGTGGATGGAGAAATTTAGGTTTTTCTACTGGCACAGGACCATACCTGGTCTAGTCTGCTACCATGTAGCCTACTTTTTTACAAGGGGAGATATGGATTCAAAAATAGTAATTCAAAATAGCCTCCTGTCACTGAGGATGCACTGAGCAAGAAAAAAAAAAAAGCTACTTCTGAAGATGTGTGTGATGTGAAGTCAAGGAAGATGTGGTTATGTGGCCTATTCCTTTGCCCAGGCCGCTAAGAAACCACAGCCATCCTCTGTGTGAACAATTAATGGAGTAAAATTAAAGAGCTTTAAAATCAGTAGTGATTTTGCTCTTGGCAAACCATTGCTAGCTCTCACACAGAACGAAAGTATTCATTAGGAGACTCACAGATTCACATTTTCACATCTATTTATTTAGCCAGGGTTGCATGATACAAGAAGGAAGTAATTTTACAGCTGGTCAGCTGGCTACTCACACATAGCAAGGAACTTGTTTCACAATTTGGCTACTATTGCCAGTTGACATCCTTTCTAAGGACACTCCTATTCATGAATCCAGCTGCAGGGAGCTCACTTGCACCTCCCATAGCTCCTGGGCAGCCTGTTCTGGTACTGATCACCTTACTGTGCTGTTATCCACAGGCTTCAGAAGTCTTGCTCTACAGAGGAAGGCACCTACTTGTTTCCATCTTGTTTATTTACAAAGATAGATCATACACCAAATCCTCTGCTGAGTTACAAAATGACCAAGGAAAGTCAAGTCCACTTTTCAGCCCCTCTGTGGTCTTGGCGCTTTCTGTTGATCTCCTACGTTTGCTTATTCCTCATTCTGACTCACAACAATTCCAGCAGTCAGTGCTCTTTGTTGGCACAACAGAGTCTTAGGCTATAAAACCCAGTGACGACTTGACGTAGAAAATGTCTGCCTTTCCAAGCTGCAAGTGGGATTTAGTTTAAGCTTTTATTTTAATGTACAGCTTACAATCATCTGATTTCACTTCCCTCCTATATATTACAGGTAACATAAACAATTGCACGGAAGAGTGGAAGTCCCTCACACAGTTCTTCCACTCTCACACGCTATAAAAGGAGCCCTCTACCAGAAGCAGCACTGTTGCCTTACCACAACACTCCTGTTAAAGATCCTTGAATGGCTTTTGCAGGCTTAATTTCTGATGGTATTTCTACAATGGTAATTGAGAAGACATTTACTGAAACTATTAAAATTTTATTAAAATAATTACAAACATGGCACCACATGTTCTCTAAATAGGATAGATGAAATATTTTAACACCCAGACACTCATAGCTTTACATGTTACAGTTGCTTAAAGTGAAAACAACAATCTTTATATTCTCCAAAAGAGGGGAAACTTGATATTATAACATTGTGTCTGCTCAAGAAGTTTATGGGAAAAAAAAAAAAAAAACAACCTTCATTTTAAGAGTCCTTGGAGGAGAAGAACAAAATTTTTTTATCTTTCACCCAGAAACTAAAGGAAAGAGAAGGAAGTCTTAAAACAGTCTTCTTCTCCCCTTTCCAAGTCTTCTTTTAGCAGTTACTACAAATATTTTTTTGTAAAAGCAAAGCCAAAACAAGAAACACGAAGTAGACCTTATCTTCATGCAATTTAGAGAACTATTCTTGGATGTTTATAAAATATTGCTACTAATGAGATCGCTAAAGCTTAGTCAATGGAAAGTTATGATGGAATTTGCAATTGTTGTGCTTGAAGAAAGTCTCATCTATTGCCAGCCTACTGCACACTTGCCCTGGCCAGCATCACCCTTTGCCTGAGAACAAACTTTGCCTTCCCCCTTCTGCTCTCCCCAGCCTGTGTAATTCAATCAGAACTCAGTTATTTGTGACTGCCAAGGCAGGGAAGGCAGCCATTCCCCATAAACCACGGGGACAGTCCTAGCCAAGCACACGTTCAGCCACATGGAAAAGCCCTCGGGTGACTGCAGGCAGAGCCCAGGGCTGTTGCAGCACCATCAGGAGAGCCCATGACTGGGCTTGTTCTTGGAGATTTAGATTCAGCCAAGCTTTCCTCTCTGAACACCAGTGCTGGGACATAAGAGAAAAAAACTGAGCAGTGTGAATTCTTACTGGGCTGCTGAAAGCATAGATTTACTTCACCAGAGGTACCTGGAACCAAAGTCCTTAATAGCAACATTTCAAAGGAGGCCTTTCAGCCATTGAAACCATGGGAGATCTATCCATTTACAAGAATGATTTTTAGAAACATTACTTCATATGTGTAACAGCAGGTGGGCTTCAGAACACATGCACCACTCTCCAACTATACAACCACCCTTCTCTGTTTCATTTTGTTTTGAAGAATGTCGAGAACATTTTCTAAACTTCTCCTCAGCAGAAATGAGGTGTACTGACAGAAGTACTAAAAAGAAATAATTTGCTTAAAATCCCTTTCATCTAAAATTGCAGTTTCAGAAAATGGGAAGCAAAACATACAATACAATTGCATCTACCCAAGATGTCACCAGTGAATATTTGCTCTGAATATTACATCCATTATATGATTTCTATTTTAATAAACTGACTAGCAAATATCTCTTCTGGAAATCAGTATGAACTACTTTGAAATCCTGTCCTGAAATGCACCTGTGTACTATAATTGTCAGTGATGACAGCACCAGGAATTGAATGAAAGTGCAAAACCAAGAAATTCCTAGCCTGCCATCCTCTTTAAAAAAATCTGAATCAACCCGCAAAGCAATACTTTTACATCCACAAGTTGAATAAACTTCACCCTTTGAGCTTCCTAAGAAGGGCCAAATAAATGATTGCTTCTTTATTGAATGTAAAGGTCATAGAAGTGTTTGGGTTTGTGAGCTGGACTAAAATCTTTAATGGGGGACCCTCTGACACATACAGCATATCATGGTGGTGCAAGAATTAAAGTGTAGAGATGACAAAGATATTTAGTTGCTCAACTTTTATAGAAGGTACTGTTATAATTTTAAACAGAAGTTTTACTTAAAGGCTTTCACATTTACAGAACACTCTCAAGCCTAAAAACTTAATGGAACTGCCATGACACGAAGCTACCAAGCATTTCAGTAGTGCTACAACCTGCATGTACCTTTTCTGTGCCTACAAAGCTGGTACATGGAAGATCCAAAACACAGCGAACAGAAAGCTATGATAACACAGTATCTCACTCCTGGGATTAAATTATTTTAAATCTGTACTTATAAGTAAATTCTTCCACTCAAAGGAAAAGCAGCATATGGGCCCTTTCCCTGCTGTTTACAAAGAAACATTCCTACTTTATCTCATTTAAAAATTCTTTAATTATTACACAACTGCACTTCTATGATTGTGTTCACAGGGAACAGGGCTATTACACAATCTGGATTGTTCCAAAGTGACTGCTTTGGGCCTGTAACAATATAGAGTGAATCTACAGATTGCAATTTAATCCATCCCTTGACAGAAAACTTGGGGAATAAGGAACTTGGCATAGAGCAATGCTCAGCCTTAGGAAACTGCTCTCTAAAAGCAACTTGTTAACTTCAGCTGTGTTTCAGAACCCTTCATCCCCATCCTAGGAACCAATGTTATACATTAAGTGAATCCTTGTTCTACAGAACAGCTTTCTTGAACCATGGTTACAGACCAGCAGCAATCTACTTTTAACTGCTTATTGCTACAACTTCTTAAATTCCAGTTGCTCAGCCAAGGAAGGGACCTTTGAAGGCCAGATTTCAACTCCGCCCTCAAAGCAGGTTTAGGTCTGCAAGTGTGCTGAGGCCCTTAGTAAATCCAAATTTATGTGTGACTGCTACTAGTCCCTGATGATCTTCTAGGTAATAATGCTAGGCAATAATGCTAAAAATATTGTTATTCCCACTTAAATCTAACATGGAATTTTCCCATGTTTTAATTTGTGTCCATTGCCACTGATCCTGTCTCCATACAGCTTGAAGACTTGTCTTATTGTGAATCTACTGAGAAATACAACAGTAAAAACTGGTCTTAGCATTAAGGCTGCACATCACTAAACTGTTTCTCCTTTCCCAGACAACACATAATTCAGAGAGTAAGCAGAAACTTACAAACACCCTCCAAAATCCAACAGTCTGAACAAGAGTTTTCTAGTGTTTGCATCACTCTTCTTAAGAACTTCAAATTTCAGAATGAAAGCTTTAAACCATATGCAGCTCACCTGTCAGGCATTTTGTAATCCTCCCTCCCAACCAAAAATACTCCAATAACACAGGGCAAGATGAAAAATGTGATTTCAAACAAGAAAAATTCTGAAGCATGAACACAAGAAGTCTACTCAGATTATTCTACACGTAGGCTATGTTAGGTTTCACAGAAGATACTGGTTACAAGCGCCTTCGCTCTCCCATGCTTCTCCTGTAACAGACAACAATATGGAAGCACAGAAGATGATTTTGGCTTGACCTTATGTTCAAATATGGTCTATTTGTTTGTTCCACACATTAATTTTCTTAACATGCAACATCTGCAATAGGTAATAAAAATCTATAAATCCCCTCTTCTAAACTCAGACAGCCCTGAAAGCAAATGCATCCTTTGGTACAAACAGACCTAATACAACTGGCATCCTAAATTTTGCAAAATGTGATCAAAAATGTTGTAGAATACCATGATGTTTAGAAGTCCTTATAAAACATAAGAATCTATTTAAATCAAACACACAAAGACTGATAAAAGTAGCCAATTTTATTCCGAAAACGTAAGCTTTAACACATAATTACTTTTCTCAAAAAGGTTACATATTTATGTGCTTTTTAGTCAAATAAACAGATTTGTCCCCACTGTAGAAGTGTTTCAATAGAATCCAGAGTCTTGAGTAGCCCAGTTGGGTGCCTAAAAAATGAATAAAGATTAGAAGAAATTACTGTATTACCTAAGACTTACTGAAATTTATAACACATTAATATAAACAGTGGGAATGTTGTTAATAATGAAGGATACCCTGTAAGATTAAAGCCAAGTGTTGATATACCAGATACACACACTGTAATTGACTTGTACAGCTGAGTCCTCCAAGCTAGTAGCTTCAAAAAGGAGAAGTTCTAGAAGATCCAGATATACATACAGGATTAATTTTTCAGCTATATTTTTAAAAGAAAGTAATGACACAAGTTTCATACTACTTCCCATTAACAGAATAAACTAGTGAACCACATCCTGTCCAATTTCCACCAGTATTTCAGCCAAGCACTGAGGAAGTGCAATTAAACTTTTAATGTTTAAGCTCTTTTACTGTGTGGTTTGTTCTGAAATTTTTGTTTGTTTTAAAGATGTATAGTTGGGCCTCAGAGCCATCCCATTACAGGGCTGTTGTCCCTCACAGAGCTTCCTATATTGTAATGTGGAGGAAAGAAAAACCAGATGATCTTACCAATTTTCTCATTTTCAGTAATTCTACTTAAACCTTTCAATGACTTAATTACATTTTCTAGAATTTCACTTAACAGGTTTAACAGTTAGGGTTTTGCTCAATTCCTCCTCCATGTTCCAAACTTAAGCACCATTCATTCTCCTTTCAAAACCACATATGCAACTACAATACTTTTGAATACAAGTCACTGGAAAAAGTATTGTAACTACTTTCATAAGTGACACACTTCAAAATCTGCTCTTTCCTGGTGGTGAAGGAGACCATTTAAAGGAAGCAGAGCAGCAAATGACAGAAACAGTTATACAAGAGAATAAAATCTAATGATTAAGAAAAAGGCTAAAAGAAAGCAAGAACCACTGTCTAATTTTCATGACAAAGTCTTTTCCAAAGTAATTCTTAGTATTAGAACTAGGAGTAGGCACATCTGGTGAAATAAGGCATAAGTTAGCATTATACTTAAATTTATCTCTTAAAAAAGACAGCAAGAACTCAGAAAAACAAAACTTATACCGACCTCAGATCTACCACTCTGATTCAGTTTCTTCTCAATGTTCATAGCCAACATTTGACTACGAAAAGACAGGCTTTTGGTCTTTTCAATTACTTGTTGATAAGGCGAGACTGCATTGTTGCCCATGACTACATGGCCCTAAAACACAGCACAGACAGAAAAAATTTAACAATTCTCAGCATGCAAGGATCTTTAATGTAATACTTTGCTTTCAGAACTTTCAGAGATCTTACAGACAAGCACAAAACACAATAAATGAAATCTACTACATTTTATCCAGGATCAGGAAGTTTTATTTCTATTGTTTTTCTTTGCCCATGAAGTAAAAGAAATTTAATGAAAAACTCAACAAATTCACTTGGATCCATCTGGCTTTAAAATAAAAGAGAAGGTTTAGATTGGATTACTATGAGGGTGGAACAGGTTGTCCAGAAAAACTGTGGGTGTTCCACCCTTAGAAGTGCTCAAGGGCTGGCCGGATGAGGCTCTGAGCAACCTGGTACAGTGGGAGGTGTCCCTGCAGGGGGGTTGTAACTAGACAGTCTTAAAGGTCCTTCAACAAAAACCATTCCACGATTTTACGTTACAGTCTTACCAGCTTTGAATCCAGTTTGGCATCCAACCGTGCATTTCGGATTAGATTGACAATCCATCTTTCCGCTTCTTCAGGAGTCATATTCAGTTTATCTGCCAACATACTAAAAGAAAAACAGCTTATTAAATGGCAAAAAAAAAAAAAAAAATCTCTCTGATATTGGTAAACGTAAAGAGGGACTATGGAGCACAAGTCAAACCAATACAAAATATGGCACAGTCCAAGATTCAATAAGTATTGCACAGCTGGGACGCTTACTTTAATTTGACTGAAACGACTTTTAAAATTACATACATGCTCTCCTGCACATCGCCCACCCCCATTGCAAATAAGAAATACATCTCCTGAAGTGTATACTTACTCATTCTGAACTACACCATATTGCCTTTAAATCTTAACCTGCACTATTTTCTTATGTTCCTATTAAACCTTGTCTACACAAATGTTCTTGGAAAAATTGTCATTTAAGTAATTTGACTATTAACATAAGACCACCACCCCTATAATTAAAAAAAAAAAAAAAAATCAACCAAACTGTTTTTTTTCTTACTTAAATTCAATCAGCAGTCAAGAAAGTATAAATTAACTGGTCCAAAAAAAATGTTTAGCAAGAAAGCTTCACTCCAAAGTTCAGGAACAAGGCCCATTAGACAGAGCTTGGTATAGAAGATATGACAGATACACTGTGTTAAACTTGCAACTTCAAGGAAGGAAGGTGGGGGAGAAAGAGAAAGGAAAACTCGTAATGAAACAAGCACCCCTGTCCAGGAATAATTCCTCCTAATGGTGCTTCCTGTGGCTTTGCAGCTAACTCCTTTAGCTGCCTGCTGGCAGTTGGCTCATACAGGGCATTAGTAACGCTCATTCTTCCATCAGCTGGCAGACTAAGGAAACAAACATGAGGTAAGGGCTACGGACATGACTAAAAAGGCAGCTGGCTACACTGAGTTGCACAAGAGGTCAGTTTCTCACCATTTCAAAAAATCTTGCCTAAACAGCTTTTTCTTTACCTGAAAAAGTGGTTTTCTTCTTGATGATGATTTCCATCAAGTACATAGCTTATAAACTATCAATTGTTAGGTCGTCTACCTGACTGGACTTCTACATACACTTCTTTTTACAGTTGTCTCTCCTATATGGTCTTGATCTCTTACCTTTCTCCCAACTATAAAAGCAAATTCCATTTTTTTCCACAGATAAACATCGAGTAGAAAAAAAAAAAACCTAAGTAACCTAAAATACTGAATTTACACTGAGTCAAGCAAAATAAGATAACAAATGGGTAAAAAGTGTTTGAACTTGGCAAAGTAAGGGGAAGTAAAACCCAACCCCAACTGCTACTGTTCCAGCACACCTTTTAATCTGAGTTTGAATGAGCAACTGTAAAGGCAGAAGAGAGCAGAAGACATTAAGGATGGAAATTTTTGTGGAATTATCAGTCATCTGGACAGAACATGAGATACTTTAAACACGAAAAAAGTACAATAATTTTATTACCCCCAATCAGTGATGTTAAGCATTTGACTTGAAACAAAAGAAATTTTAAACTGGAAGTTCATAGGGGTGGGTACAATTCTCACATTTCTCTTTTAGAAACCTTAGTACGATGTAGATAAAGTAAATTCCCTTCCACAAGAAAGGCCACTGCAACTACAGTGGGGATTAAGCAATCTTTGGGATTACAGTGTGGAACCTCCGTTCCTGGAGATAGGAGGATTTATTCGCGGATTCCTGACTAAGCAGCATAATGGAATACTACTGTGGGACCTGCTCAGAGCTGGAATTGGGTTTACAGGATTAAACCAGAGGACTTCCGATCTACACCACCTACACTTTCCTTTTTCCCTAACAAAGTCCTCGTGTAATTTGAGGGGAAGAGGGCACAGATTTCTAGAGAATCATTCCAAGCCAGAAACTATGAAGTATTTTGCATACGTTACTAGCAAATTATTCTACCGTGTCCTATTACATCTACAGTTTACTAGCTTAGCTGCTTCAGAAGTGCTTTTTTTCAAATAAAAAGTGTTTTTTGAACAAACATACAGTATATATGTAGCAACACAACAGAAGTAATACTACACAAGTATTATTTTCCTGAACATGTATCTGGAAAACTTAAAAATCACAGAATGAAAATGACAGTGTAAAAAGGATGTAAAATCTGTTTTATCTCACCTGGTAGCTTTGAGACTTACACAGATTTTAAATTTTAGTATAAAATAACTGACATTATCAGGTAGCAACTATCTTTTAGTGAACAAAGAATAAATCTATTAAAAAACCTAGAACTTTAACGCATCTTTGACACAATAGACAACCTTCCTCCAGCACTTGTGGCAACTGGATTCCCTTTTAAAGCCTCCTTGCAGCAGCCTACACTGAAGCAGCCAGGACCACCTAAACTGCATGGATGTAAAACATAGAGGTATTTTCCTGGTAAAGTAACACACATGGCCAAAAAGTTATTCTCTATCCTTCCAGAGCAAACACATGGAAGATCTATCCTGATTACAATTCTGTAACAAACACCACCATCCTCCTACCACAGTCAAAACATGTATTTAAAACTCTCAAGATATAAAATACAGCTTTGCCTCATACAAGTTTGACAGCTGAAGTAATAGTGACACATTTAGATTGACAAATACATATTAATACCATAAATATTAAGGAAAGGATGGAACAGAAGTTGTATTATAGGTTACCACTGTTTACAAAGCTTCCTTATATAATTCAATAAAAAATAAGTCAATTATAATGAAATACTATTAAAATTTAAAGAATAGTCTACCATTTCACGTTACAGTCAATTTCAAATGGCAATTTCACCAAAACAGTGGCAAAAGTAATTTTTAAAATAATTTCTGCCCTCCAGTTTTATAAGGAAATTCACTTATTTGGGTCATGCCAGGCTAGTGTTATTTAAGTTTTCATTTACTGAAATTTCATTTCATTTAGTGAATTCCCCACATGCTCATATATGACAAGCCCATCTTATATAAAGTTTTCTTGTATGTGCAGTACAAAGGAAGAAAGAAGCATATTCAGCTCTCCAATTAAATACAGGAATATCAAACTAACTAAAACAGAATTAGCTTCATCTGTTACTCAATTACTGGCCAATTCCTTCAAAAGCAACACTGAAATACACCAAGAAATACTTACATACCTAATTTAATCAGCCCAAATATAATGGTTGTTACAGCTTGCAAAAAAATTTAAGGCTCATATCCATAATTGAAAACACAATGACCTACTGAGAACCACCTCATTATTGACAATTGTCTCCATGTGCAATTAACTTAGGGGTATGTGGTAGAAATATCCATGTTACTCTGAGGTAATGTCTCAAGTCCAAATCTATCAGTTGCCTCAGAACACATTATAATGCTTATAAAGAAAGGACACTGCTACCTATATTCAGGTATCACTCATACATAACAAGGACAGCCAACTACAGTATTTTTTATCATATCTAAAGTTGAAGTATCACACACAGCACAAAAAAAAATAACTATTAAGTAATAAACACTAAATAAATGGCAATTACCTACCACAAAATTTGATAAAGCTTGTTATTTTTGCCATAATGAATCATGGGTATGTTGCCCACAGTTTATCCATATCTTTTGATACAAGACTTGAAAAATTTTTAGTGCAGTCTTTGCTCATTGGCTGGAGCAAAGACGAGACTTCTTAGAAAGACATCTAGTCTCTAGGGGAGACTAAGAGGTAAGAGGAGACTTCTTAGAAAGACATTTAGTCTCTAGTTAAAAAAGCTTAAACATCTAGTTTCATTGAAAACTTGTGCTTGAATATGTGCAATATTCACACCACGAGAAAGAATTTGTAAGAAAGAACAAGGCATTATTGGGCTTTATATTCCCCAGAAACTCATCCTTAATAGCACTATATGTATGGAGTTTTTTTTTCCAAATACTTATTCAAACCCCCTTTATGCCTAAGCATGCAGCATTCTGCTTAAAGTCATTTTAGACAAAGCATTAGCCCTCTTAAACAAATATTAAGTATAGAAAAGCTCTGCTCACAGCATGTAGTTCCATTTCCTATTAGGACTCTATGCTTAAGCCAAACACACCACAGCCGACTAAAATGCTCAAATTCACTGTTTGCCTTTCACATCAAAGCACTGAATATTTTTAGCTGATATGAAGGATAAAAATTTCCTAAAGGCAATGAAGACAAATGTAAGCAAGTAAGAATCAGTCCTTTTTCCAACTACACCTATCCATAAAAAAAGCAATCCTTCTAAGAAATTTGCAATATTAAGGCACTTTTCTCTCAAAGCCTTTCCTTTGAAATCGGGCAGTGTTAAATCCTTTCCTCAGAGGATTAGATGCACACATTTGCTCTGGATACAAGCTAGTAACAAGACTCCATTGAACTTGACCGATTCAACAACCTTCATTTCTCCTGTCTCAAGGATCTCTACACTGCTCTCTATCAATGAGTTTTTTTACAGAATTTTACAGAATTCAGGGTTTTTCACTTCACTTTTTCCTTTTTAATTTAAGCATGTACAAATATGGGAAATGTGGGCAAAGGCCATGTGGAAAGAGATCTCAAGCATACATAGTATCTTCCCATTAGTTTTTTTTTTTTTAATATATATATCTGAGGCATCAGGGCTGATCCATTTGAAAAGCCTGAATTTATAAAATAAATCTGAATAAACAACAGACATATTTGCTAGTAACAATTCTTACAGCTGAATCACTTCACATCACAGGGAATAAAATCCATTGTTTTCTAGTTAATTAATGAAAAAGGGAATGTGATTTAATACATTTCAAAGAACATACCTATGAGACAGACATGGGTATCTGTATCTACCAAATAAAAATAAATTTAAACAATTATTGTATTCAGTTTGTATTTACTTAATATTAACACTCTACCTCAACATGTGGAATTGAGGCCCAAATGAGGTACTGTCATCAGGACTTTGGTGACAGCGGGTGTGAAAGTTTGCATTAAATCCAGCAGAGATCTCACTTAAAACCATAGTGGTTTTAGCTTGAAAGTACTGCTTGTTTGGGGGGGGCTAGGGGTGGTGGAGAGGTTGCTTTGAAGTTAAATAGAATAATTAAACTCTGAAATATAATTCAAGTACATCACATCAGAGTTCTAAAACTAGAAAGAATACTAGGCAAATGAGATGTCAGTGAGGATTTTCCTTGACAACTGAATGCTTCTTGAAGTTCGCACTGTTTGTGAAACTGCCCCCCATGACTGATTTTCTGAACTGAGGAATGAAGACATTCTCTTACCCAATGCTGATGCACTGATGGATGCGACAGAAAGTCTCAAATATAAAGAGACGGGCATTCTCAATGAAGTCCTCAAGGCACGCCACTAAGAAGAAATCATTCACAAGCACCTGCCAGTGTAAGCAGAAAGGGAACATGAGAGCAAATGTGTGAGTAGAAATTTACTGGCAGACACTGCCAATAACTAAGAGCAGCCCACAGTATACCTAAAAACAGTATTGCTATCTTCAAAGAAGTGGCAAAAAAGCAATAGATGAACAATATTTTTCACTGTTTCATTGTTCAGCATCTTGCTAAATTTAAATTGCATGCTAACATGATCAGTGAGGTCTGACTCAAGAAGAGAGCAAGGTTGTAACTCTACTGAAGGTCAAACTCTACTGCTGCCCTAAAATTTGACTCTCCACTCATCTTTCACAACAAAAGGCAAATCTGAGCTTTTCTTCAAGCATTTTTCAGACTTTAATGGAAAACCTGAAGCTCAGCCAAATGCATGATTACCTATTTGCTTCTTCTTCTAGAACTTCTTAAATATAACATTATTATAAAATTAAAGCTATATCCTGAACAGTAAGTCACATGTAAGTGCTACAAAATGAGTTATCATAAAACCCAACACCACCCAACCATGAACTTCAGTTTATCAGAAAACACTGGCAATGTAATCAAACACCACTTCAAACAAATGAGCAGTTCATAGTGAATTTTAGAGGTCTTTACTTAATGGAAAAGCAGTCTTATAAATATTTTAAGTCTTACTGTTTCACACTCTCTCAGCTTCTTCTGCGCTCCATCAAAATCAAAGTTAACGTACAAGCATTCCACAAATTCTGTGATAGGGTCCCTGTATGTGTAGGACTCCTATCAAAAAAAAAAGAAAAAAAAAATTAGGAACAACATCAGAAATCAAGACCATGTGGCAGCTCAAGGATTCCTTATAGTCTTAAAAAAAAATTCATAGTGGAAACAAGCCCATATATCACCTTAGAAAAAAGCTGAACTTCCAAATTCCTCCTATAAAAGCTACATAAACATACCTCCTCCCAATAGTCTGGTAAAAACAACCAGAGATGTAGTTTCACCTTCAGCATTTAATGATGCAATCTTTGGGTTAGGAAATCATCGAGACTAGAGCAGTCTCTGTATCAAATCTCCCAATTTCATAAAATAAGACAGAATAGTCTTCCTAAATTCTGATTTCAAAGATGACTCCAACAACAAATCCTTCATACTTTAAACGGAATGATTATTTGATTTTCATAGACAACATAGCTAACAAAAATGCTACTTTCTATATACGAGCTACTTCAGTTTATTTTGGCATTACAGAAGTTACTCAACTTTCTCAAATACCAGGCAGAGACAATGCTACATCTATATACAATTGTGTAAATTCAGATGTAACAAACATCCCCTTAAGTGTTCCTAATGCATATTTTAAGACAGCTCAAGTCAGTATGTATCAGTATCTGCTTTACCATATAGTAAAATCAACAAATTAAGGGAATTCCTAAGAGACATATTTTTCTCTACCAATCAGTTAGTTTTCCTTCCCCAAAGAACTGTATTTACAATCTCATTATTTAAAATTCGGTTTTATACATGCTTTTCACATCAGAATTCCACTTGTAAACCACTATTTGCAGAATGGTCTTAGAATGAGCATCACTCAAACTGCTTACTTATCAGTTCAATACTTGCAAAGATGTTGCAAGTACAGTCTTTTACTGCTACTGAAGCAGCACCACAACTTATTTCATATCTCTAAAACCTCTATCACATGATCATTTAATATCCTGAATCATACAGAGTAGAGAGTACTAAGAAAACTGATAGGCGATTTCAAAACCAAGGCCCAAGTTGGCATTTTCAAAAGGAGTATCCTAATGGTGCACATTATTACACAAAAGCACAAAGTTATAACATGTTACTTACTTCAAGTATTAGAAATTCATATTATATTAGAAGCTCAGTGTTACAATCAAATTTTAGATAAAAGCTGAGTCATAACACTTACCACTGATTTATTGCTTATGCTACTTTTTGTGAACATTAATGCTTAAAAATAGATTAAGTTATAGTTAAAATGTGATCTTCCCATTGTCTGTGCTTTGCACAGGTAGTTTCCCAAATGCCTGAAGTGATTAAAATTGATTGCCAGCCTATAATAATGGTACTGTCACATTTATATACATACACACACAGATATAATGTTACTCACAACACTATCAAGTGTTTGAAGCACGTTGGTTTGTATACAAGTGGCTTGCTGATTTCGGGTAAAAATCTGGGCCATAACCCCCACTTGATTGCTACCAAGCAACTCTTCTATTGCTCTTCTCTGTATCTCCATGCTCATGCAACTTTGACAACAGAACCATTTCCAAGAGAATGCACGTGAATTTAAATCTACACACACAATTCAGTGGTCTTGAAATGTAAGAAAGGACCCTTATATATACAAGAATTCACTATACAGATAGTTGAAAAAGAAGAATCAGATCCAAAGCCATTTCACATCTCACTGAATTTTCAGCATTTAATAATGTAGAAAGAAGTGCGTGCATACTCTACTGCATATATGTGTACATGAAAGGAGAAAAAAAATTCCTTCATCCTCCCACTGACCGATATGCATTTTATTTCAGTAAAAACTTTCACTGACAAAAAACAAGTATCAAAATACCTCAAATCCTAACCCAGATATATTACTAGAAGAACGTTATGAAGTCTCCTTAAAAAAGAGGCAAAAAGTATCAGATACTGCAGTCCTTACCTGCTGAATAACCTTGACTAGATCTTTCAGCACTTGTCTACGTTTACGAACATCCTTATTTGTTATGACTGCAGTAGTCAAATACCTGAGGATATGTGGGCACATCGTCTGAATTGCATTGAGATACCTAGAAAGAAAAAAACATAGGTAAGATTCAGAACTCAAAGGTATACTGAAGTTTGCTGATGACACTAAAATTGGAGGAGCTGTTAACTCCTCAAAGGCAGAGAGGCCCTGCAGAGAGATCCTGACAAAGAAGTCAGAGGGCCAGACAATCACCAACTGTATTAAGCATAACAAGGGCAAATGTCAGATTCTGCATCTGGAACTGAGCAACACTGGATCTATGTACAGACTGGGGAATCAGAGGCTGGAATGCAGAAAGGGATCTGGGGGTCCTGTCAACAGCAAGCTGAATGTGAGCCACAACGTGTCCTGGCAGGCAGGAAGGCCAACTGTGTCTTGGACATCAGGCACAGAATCACCAGCTGGGCAAGGCAGGGGATTGTCCTGTTCTGCTCTGCACTGGGTGCACCAGTGCCTCACCTTGGTACTGGGTGCAGTTTTGGGTGCCACAACATAAGAAAGGTATCAAGCTATCAGAGAGCATCCAAAGGACAGCAACAAAGACTGCTAGATCTACATGTAAGTCAATCCTCTCACAAACAGATACAGTGTTTCAATTTTCATTTTTAGTCTGGGATTTCCCAAGAATCTTTTAAAATAGGTTTCTACAATCAGAATAGAACAATACCATCACCCTGCAGCCCTAAGCTCAGCAAGCTTTCATATTTATCATTTGCCTTCAATTTGGTCTAAAGACCCCCCCCAGATGGTACAACAACTTACTGTGGCTGATAGAGAAAAAGGTCAATGATGTTATCTCTCCCTTTAGGATGATTAAAAAACACGAACAAAGACCAGTGAATGAGCCATGTTCTTTGCTGAAGAGACTGCAGTGGAGAGCTGACAGACTAAGAGAAAAATGTAACATTGGTTCAAGTCAAACACAACACAAAGTTTACTTGAATACTAATCCATAGAAACCTGTAATTGCCCAAAATTTTGTGATTTCGTATCACCTCTTTGTAACTGTCATCACTGTCAGGCTGAGTTTGACCTCCTGCATTTTTGTCATCTCAATGATAAATCTACTGAAAGTAATAAGCAAGATAAATTTTCTAATATAATATTCCAAACTGTTTCCTGAAATTTGCATTTATGGTAAGAGCAGAGATTTTAGCTCTCCAAGACCACCATACCAACCTAAGTTACTTCCCTTCTTAATTCGGAATTACTTGGCTTTTTCACCTTTTCCGTTTTACTTCCTTTCTAAATTCACACAAGATCTTTTCTTTTGCCATAGACCCTCAGACAATGAAACTCTATAATCATCTTTGGCCAAAAAAAGTCATTATTTAAACCCACTGATAATGGACAAACAAGGGTTCAGCTCCAAGTACCCATATTAGCTCCAAATTCCAACAGCACTTCAAACAAACTGCAAAACAACAATTGAGGATGAACTGACATGGTAAGTAATCCTCCTTCTGAAGAGCATGACAACAAACTGCTCTGATTCAATCCTAAAAAAACCTTGCGAGTTTAACAAACAAGTCAAATAGTCTATTATAACCATACAGAATCATAAAGAAAACAAAATTACAGAAAAAAAAATGTTAACACTAAATATCTGCCACATAGACAAAGAACAACTGGGGGACAGAAAAAAACCTATTTTCTCAAGACTCCGGTTCATGAGAGAGAACATCTTTCATCTCTCACATCTGATATGGCCACTGAAGCTCCACAAGCAAAGAGGAGAGGTCCCTAATCTAATTAGTTGCTCTGAATTATTACTGCAGCCCCACTCTTCCCTTTAAGTTCTTGGTACTGAAAACTCAGGAGGGTTTTGTTAAAACAGCTGAATTAGCTGAAAACTGTTTCCAAATACAAGCTGATTGCAATTTCTGTCATAAAGCACTGTTTACATCAGATAATATGGTTTATTCACATGCATGTTATTCTTTCCAGAAAATGAATAGTACAGGTATCTGAAATTTAAACAGCAGTTTCACACAGTGATACCTTGCCCTCAAACACATCCTTCAGATTTTTTTGTTTATTGGAAATATATCTGAAAATATATATGAGAACCTAAAGTGTTAAGAGGCCAGCAATTTGAAAAAGAATATTTCATTATTTCTTCACGAGCATCGTTTGACTCTCCCACTGCCAATAAGAAAGTATCAAGTGAAAAGGTGGTAACCTACTCCTAAACAGAACTGCAAGTGATTTATAATAAAACTTGAGTACTAGCACCTCTAACCTCTCACCTTGCTAAGATGTCCAAGATTTTACTTACATTATTATCTATTGTCTCCTTTAGTCTTGTGAGATCTTCCATGGCTGCATCCCAATTCTGCATCAGGATTTCAGATGCCAGTTTTCCCCAAAGAGAACTCAAAGCATTTCTGTCTGTTGCTGGAACCTACATTCAACAACAGCAACAAAGTCACACTCTTAGTGTTTTGTACTTTAAAAATTACAAATGGTGTTTTCTGGCAGTAATTTTCATTTACAAGATATCAATTTTGCATAGTCCTAACTTTCCAAATTAAGTTGTTTTTTTTTTTTCAGAAAAAGTTTAGACACAGAAAAAAAAAAAAAAAACAGAAGTAAAATTTCTTACACAGAAACTAAGAAATCCTGTCAAAGAAAGACAAAGATCCATGCTGCTACAGTATAAGTTAAAAGAAAAAAATCTAAAATGGCTGAGCACCAGATGACACACTGGTTCCGAATTTATTTTGGGTTTTTTTTGTTCCACCATAAAAAAAAATGCTTCTAAACTAGTAAAACACAGTTATTACAAGGCAGGTTCCTAAAGAACTCATAATAGTAGGTAACCACCTTCAAAAAGCTAGCATTTCAAACTCTTCCTGCTAATGCCTTGCCCAGAAGTGTACTTGTTACAGCAACGTCCAGTGGAACTGCAACTTGGCAGCAATGAACCTGATTCCTGGAAGGGTAGTCCTAAGGTCAAGCTGCGTTAGTTTTACACAGGAATGAGCTGCACTATGCCAATGTCAAATTCTGTTCTCAGACTGGTTACAATAGTTCTTTCACAGACTATGTTTCATCACACAAGGCTTTTAAACAAATCTTCTCCCATCAGAATTAGTAGCAGAAGTTTTATACTAAGCTATTATCAACACAAAATCAGTACTTCATTTTTTGAGGTAACTGAACACACAAGAACATATGTTTTTCTGGGCTATGCCCAGAAAAAAAAGTGATGAAGAATTAAGGACAGTTGCCCACAAACCTATATATGCAACCTTCACTTCCCCTGTTGGCACATCAAAAGAACCTAGAACACTGAAAGTCAGCTTTAGCATCAAGATTTAGACTAATAATTCAACTCATTCCTACATAAAGCCCTGTTCTGATTAAAGATACATTTTCCAATTTTTCTTCTTTAATTACAGTCAATTACAGAAATTTTTGTAGTTTACTCTAAGAGTATTTCAGAGAGTTTACTTTTAGATGGGAATACAAACTAGCAAGGAAAATGCAGCAAGGTACAAACAGCACGTTTTCAGCAATCACTGCACAAATCTATGAGATACTGACTTATGAGCTCTGCCAGGAAATCCAGGTGCCAGTTTAGTATATACTGAGTTGAGAAGGTTCACATTATGTGCTGGTTCCAAATCACTTAACTTGAGGTAGCTATTCACAATAACTGCTTTTAGGTACTGCAGCTGTTCCAGCTACATTATCTGGATTTTAAAGCAGTTACCTTAAATTTCTATTTGTTAGTAAAGCAGCACATTTACTGACCAACAACAATAAATTTACTGTGCTGAGATTCTTACAAGACATCAAATCATTATTCTCAAACTTCACTCCCACCAGTAACAAATGATATAAATTACAAGATGAAAAGAGCTGCTTCAGAGATGATGGATCTGGTTCTACTTTTATCATCTGAGCTGTCTACATTTCATAGGGAGATGACTTATACTCTTAAATCCATCACAGAATTCAAGAGAGGACAGATGACAGTTCAGATAAGAAGCTGGCAGTTCACCATTACCGGCAATTACATTCAACCTACCTGCAAGCTTTTCACTGCTGTTGACTACATCTGTGCACAAAATCAAGTATTCTTAAAAACAAGTATTCACTTAATGGTATTAAATAATTAAATGCTACAAGACATACTTGAAAATAATGGAATTGCTGAACCATAGTAATGATTATTAACCATTACTGTAAACTTTGGCATACAGTAATTGCCTCAAAAATCTATAAAGTATTGGATGCTAGGAAGGAATATAGACAATTTACTGGTTTAAATATTTTATTGAAAATTATACCAAATAAACAAACAAAAAAACTAACCCCCAAACCAACAACCAATCAAAACTTACCAGAACTCTAAAGAAGTAGAGATATTCTGCAGCTCCTGAGTAGTTACCACATTCATACTGGAATTTTGCATACCTGTAGAGTGTATCTAGGTACTCCTGCCTAAACTGAAAAGGAATACAATAAAAGCTTTTTTATTTTTTTCCCTAGGAAAAAAAACAGCCACAAGCTGACTTTAATAGTGGAGTAAGATTTGAAATCTGTAGCTTTTCAAAAGACATTGAACATAAGAAACAACAACAGAAAACTATTATATTCTCAATGCATGCCATGGAATGGAAGTTAAGACCAATACCAGAGAATGGTGAAATCTTGCATTTCAAAGTAAAGCACACCTAAGTTACACAGGTGCAGCCAGCATTAAGTCTCAGCTTATTTTTTGTTTGTATAAAAATGAAAACTTCAAGGGCTTAAATATGTTAGTATTAGGAATTCTGCCTACTAGCTACATTGACAAGGGACAGAGCAAAATGCTAGGCCACACGTGGTCAAAACGCTGTCAGTTGTGAGGGAGGTTGGGTAGACATACTTAGAACTGAATTCCAGCAGCTACAACACTTACCCCGTGCTTCTCAGCTAAATAGTCAAACAGCATCCGACCATCTCTATAATAAAAAGATAGAAAGCTCTGTTTTTACAAAATAAATTGATAGCCACCATGCAACACTGCACAATGGAACAAAATTTTAAAGGTAAAACACAAAAAACTGAGCACAAATTTAAAGTAAAATTCTTCCACTTGTTCAAAAGCAGCTGCAGTCACCTATTACTGTGTCACGTAGTTTCAAAATCATTCTAATTTTAAGTAATGAATGCCACCTGCAATAATAACTACAGTTAAGAAAGTGGAAAGTTGTTTTAAATTCAATAGCATCCTTAGCTTTCAGTATGAAAGTTAAATTTTGGATTTGAGCTCTTCCCACTCTCATGGTACAATTTCAGAGCAGTTACCCTAGACAACCTTGATTTTAACAGGAGATGGGAAAAAATGGCAAAGACTAAAGTAAACAGGAGTAGGAAGGAAACTTATCCTACTGCTAGCACTGAGAGTGGGTCACAAGAATATCTCTACTACAGTGAACATGTGGAGAATACAGAACCATAAAACCATAATCATACTATTAAGTTCTAAATATCTATGATCATGTGATCACATCTCTGAAGACTGTTTTTTATTTAACATTAAGACTAAAAGAACAAGCAGTATCACCTAGATCAAAGAGCTTCCAGGAGGCAAGCTGTAAATTCCCTGAGACAAAGATACTTTAAAAATTATATGCAAGGGAGTATTTCCCCATTTACTCTGGAATCAACTGACTGAAAAGATGTGAGTTTGTCAACATCCTCCAACAGTTGCTTAGAGAAGTTAAATGTTTTGGCTTATTCTTAAAAGAACTTCTGCCTGCTACTCATTATCTCCCTGAGGTGGATATTCCAAACAGTGTCATCATGGATCAAAAGTCACGATTTAAACTCCCAATAATATCTGAATGTGATACAGACCCAAAATCACCAGCAGAAATTACCGAAAGAATCAAAACTTGTTTCTACTATCTATAGCACACTGCTCAGGTCTAGACAGATGGGACATACGTCAGCCCAATTCTACCTATCACTATCTAACCCAAATAATCTGGATTAGAACTATCCCTGAGCCAATAAACCAAAACTAGAACTTCTGAGCTGTGAAGCTGCCACATATTTTACAAACACAAATCACAGACCAGGCCTAATATTCTACCGCATTAGGCAAGTCAAATTGACTGTATTGTATCTCTTGCTCCCAAACAAGGCATTTCCAATGTGAGGTACGTACGATTGACCAACTTTTGTGAATCAAAATAAGTAACAGAGCATATTTCCCTCAAAATGCTGGTATTTTAGTAACATTTTTCTAAGCTAATTATTATTTTAAAAACTGGCTAAAGGTAAAGCAAGAATTTGATAAGACCTCTGTATGTTCAATTAGATTTGAATAGTTATGGAGAAAGACTTTTCTTTAAGACATGCTCAACTGCCACAGTAACTAAGACTTTCAAAGCTATACCAACAAAAGCAAGTGACTCCTGGCTTTGCATTACCACAAGTCATAAACAAATGCAATCCCTTTTTCTTTATGTAATTATCTGACATGAACATCCATTCTGAAATCAGATGCAAAGGCAGCTTACTTAGTTAACAATAGTTTTACAACAGAAATTCAAGTACTTTCTGGTGGTATCAGGATGGAAAACAAACTTCTCCTGACATGCTGTAAATCCAGCGGATTTCATGAGTCCTACTGACATCTGTTTCGTGTGCGCATTGAGACATAATACACTGCACCTCACAATTGCTGCACTGACCAAAATCTAAATTGATCTATAATCAATTCTGAAAACAATGCAAAGAGTGAACAAAAAACAGAGGCAAGGGAAAAAAAAAAAGGATGATAACATGTATTTGAAACAGAGTAAATTCTAATCAAGTCCTTCTCCCTTGGGGGACCCAAGGGAGTTTCTTCAGGGAGTTTGTTCACAAAAAAAACATATATTCATACAGAAGATTTCTGCAGACTAGAAAAAAGATATTCTACATTCAATACTTTTCTAACAAATTCCAAAAGTAACTTTACAGCCTTCCTAATGTTACAGTATCAGTGGATGCACACAGCTTGCCATCAATAAACCCAAGTACAATCTTCAAATTCAAGTTAAGCCATAGGTTCCCTATCGGATACACTATGCTCCATTTTAAAATTTTAGGGCAGGTAAGGCTGAAGAAGAGATCCAATTATTATTCCAGTTTGCTAGACACACAACAGCAGTAACAGTGATTCCTATCTAAAGGAAACAAGGAGGAATTTATGCCAAGCAAATACCTGCCCACCTCTCTGCTGAAGGTGCAGTTACTCCTCAGTGACTACAGCTGAATTCTTTCTTACAGAGCCCAATTCAAGCTTAACCACGGTGAAATTCTGACAGACCTTAGATACAACATGCAGACAAACTCATTCTACTTTAATTACTCCCATAAGAAAATTTAAAAGAAATTGGATGCATCTTAAAAAGACATGAACACAACCTGACACCAACAAGTTGGAACAGTTTGGAGGTAGAGAGAGTAAGTGGGAAAAGCAAAGAACACCATGAAGAAATATGTGCTCCGAGGATGAAAGAATGCTCATCCACCAGGCCTCCCAGACTAATATGACACTCCATAACCTTTTTTGGAAGGCAGAAGAGAAAATTAACTGTTTCAGCCTGTATTTTCCCTCAAAAAACCCTAAACCAAATCAAAGCCAAAAAATCATCTGTGATTGGACTGTACTGGATGATGACTGTCATGTGTACCAAGCTGATTCAGGAACATTAAAAACAATAGACGTTTTTTGCACAACAGGGAAAAGCACTGAAAAGAGCAAACTGCGTCCAGCAATTTCACTTACCTGACCACAAGCCCTACTTAAATACTGTATGACAATAAAAATGTCTTTCTTGCAGTTACTACACAGAAAGCATTCTCAGCAGCAGCACTTGAGAGGTACCAATAAGCCACCCAACAAATTACATTAGAAATTACCTAGTGGACTGCATTTGCCTCGTAGTCTCTGGATCCTCAAACATCTTGACAATAGGTTCTGTTTCAGCTTGAAGCTGCTTCAGCTGTGCAACAACAGTTGTTCTTTTCTCACGCAAAGCTGAACACAAACAAAAATACTTTAATATAATGCTGTAAGTTTTTACATGAACCAACCTGTAATTACATGGTGCTGACACTTCAACACATCTTTGCAATTCCTACGTGACCTGTCCTCTCAGTCAAGCCTCAAATCCAGCTGTGTATAACAATTCTGTAACTTAGTAAAAACTTCTAACATTTGGCTCTTTTTCCTGTGTGGAGGCCACCAGAGAGCAGGTACAGCTGGAGCAAAGTCTGTATTACACGAGGTATCTTCAGGTTTCCACTAAGGGAGAAGCAACCTTTAACTAAGTTCACTTAATCCAAATAAACTCACAAAAAAGGAAATAATCCAATGATACACAAGGATAGATTTTCTTCTGACTGATGATCAGGTTCTGAAAGAACATTTAGAGCATACTTAACTAAAAATGAACAGGAAAAATTTCAAGCAGCTCAACCTGCAAAATTATGATTTTGAACACTGTGTGCTTAATGGAAACATTAAGCCCTTGATGAAAAACTGTTAGGAAATTCAACTAAGAGTTTTAGGGTGATTGTTTTCACAGACCCCAAATTCCTCACCAAGTGACAGCAACGCAATAAAATGAAGACTTAAAATTTAGAAAAGTGTATATATTTTTAAAAAATATGCAAAAAATCACCCTGACATTGGCTATGTGAAACACACAGAATCAGAGAAGCCAAGACTAAATCCCAGGAGATAAATGCAGGAAACTCTGAAGGTGAGCCACACACCAGAACACTCAATGCCACAGTGAACAGAGTCAACATTTCTTTAATGATTTGACTACACAGGCATTTGAACAGGACATCCAAGGTGGCTAACACCATAATGGTGACCCAACCTAAATATGAGAACAACTTGCCTGACAGGAAGTGTTCCAATAAGGAGAAATTATCTCCACCTTCAGTTGACTCTTGAGATTATAAAAGAGGAAGAAGAAACAGATGAAAGAAAAAACATTCAGTTGACTTACTATGAATACAAAAATGTTTTCCTGTGACATCTCCTGGGTGTGCAATTGTAAGTCAATCTCATGGAAGACAAGACAAAAGGAACTCTAATTCATGCAGGGATATTTCCAATTATAACTGTGTAAGTGAACTTAGCTTTGAGTACTTTAAATAGTGAAGTCTTAAAAAGGGTAGTGTAAACTTCTAACGATGCCAGCAGCTCCACAAGTAACCACCGGTCCACACACACATTCTGATAAGCATTGATACAAGACGATACACATACCAGAAAGATCTCAGAAATTAAGGTCTTTGCACAGGAAGCTGTGCAAGCAAGCACCCTGAACAATGTGTCAAAGAACTAGCTCTGCTTATGTTAACTGAATAAAAGCCACACATCAAACAACAGTAAGTCATTATAAAAAAAAAAAAAAAAAAAAAACACGAAAAAAAAAAAACCCAAAAAAACCTGCCAAACTGATGATGTAAAACCTTGAAAGGTAGTTTTTCTTATACTCTTTTCACACAAGTGTGGAAATTGCTGGTTTTTGACGAAGGAAGAGGTCTCCAAGTCAGCAAGTTCATTCAACTTTCTTGCAGCTGTGACCTTATGAAGTTATACTCTAAGGTAATCTGCTTTACTAACTGGATATAATCACAATTCTGAAGACATCTGGAGTAGTTATTTTGTGGAAGTCTGCTAAAATTACTATTTCTTGTATTGTTTACTTCTTTAGTATTTTACTCCTTAATTATTACTGATAACAGTAATATTCAACAGTTTAAAAAGGCTGAAGCAGGCAAAGAAAGAGGAATACCTATTCAGCTCTGTGATTTTTGTTATAGCCTTGATACAGCCTGACTTTTTTAATCAGCAGAACTGCTAAGTAACCTAAAGGTAAAGCTATTACCACAACTGTTTCTTTAGTTACAGAAGTGAAACCCTCTGGTTTCCATTACATGTTAAAGTCCCATGTGTCACAGTACACATGGCTATAACAGTGCTGGCACTCATGCCCATTATAACAGCCACCTAACACTAGCACAGACTTGGTCAAAACATTGACTCCCAAGTCCATAAGCCTATCAATTCTCTTCTCCCAAAGAGGCGAGTGGCCATCTCTGCAGCTTCAAGAGCCTGAAAAGAGCAAGACCTAGAGGAAGAATGCAGCAGCACCCAAGTCTCTTACTCCTAAGATGCAGCAAAATAGACTGTAGCCCCAATAGCTATGAAAAAGATGAGGAATTCACCAACATGGAAAAAAGGTGGAAAAATAGGAAGACAGTGGATATTGGAAGACTAGGTCAGGAAGAATAGAACAAAATTAAACACCCAACCCATTAAAAAAAAGAACTGGGAGAAAACTTAAAATCAAAACACCCATGAAGAATGGAAATTAGATAAAGATATATAATCTATATTCTCCCCATTTCCAAATGTTCCTCAAAATGATAGAAATTAAAGTAGGAAACAGAGTAGTTATCAAAATCATGGATAAGATAGTAAGACATCACCTTCATTATAAGCTTAAATATATTTTCTCCTAGAGAAGCAGCAAGTCTTATATTGCCAAAACTGAGGAAAACACACACTTTCAAAAAAAATCTTTCTCTCTCAAGACCTAAAAATCAGCCGCAGACAGAGAAATCAATGGAATTACTTACAATGCAACTCTAATCATAACATACTGGATGCTTTAAAGTCACCAAATCATTGTTCAAGTGTTTGACAGATGAAAAGCTACTGCAACTCCATTAGTTGCAGCACAACACCTTTAAAATTCTTGAAATCACCAAATCAGCATTGAAATACTTAAGAGGTCACTCAAAGGTCAAGTTCCTGACACGCCAACAAACCCAAACTTCCCAGGATTAGGGCATTCTGCTCGCCTCAAGTATTGCATATCCTTTTGGCAATGCCAAAGTTTTTGAATGCAACAAGCAATTACCACTAGTTATTTATTATTTTCGACATAAAGCTTGAAAAACAAGATTTACATCTAAATGAGCAGCTTACCATGAGGAATTTCATCGGAATAAAGATTTTTGTACACATCCATAGCAAAATCCACCATGTTGGTATCACTAAGGAGATCCAGTTTTCCTTGGAGCAGTTCTTTTTCATTGTATATCTGAAACAGGCATTATTAACAGAGTCATCTGAATAGTGTTGAGGAGTTTCAATTCATATTATGTATTACTTTTATAGCACAGTTTATGGACTGTTTTGAATTGTTTTAAGTATCAAATTTCACTGCTCTATAATTAAGAGTACTTTCTATAAAGCCTCTCTGCATTTACAGTCTTGACAAAATACTAAATATTTCCTGCTATCTACGAAAGCAGGTACTTCAAAAGCTAATTAGAAGTCAAGTAAATATTACTAGTCCCTTAACAAGAATAGTAATTCCTATTACAAAATTACATACAAATTAAAAAAATAAAAAAAAACTTTAACCATACCTTTCTTTCAAAGTACTGAATACTTTCCACAAAATAAAATACTGAACAGTGAGGACTAGTTAAATTATCTAAAGTGAATTTCAGAAAAGATGCACAAGATTAAACTCACAATTTAATTGTAGTGCAGATTAATCTAAAATATGTTGCTTGGTCTATAGCGTAAAAACAAATTTAGAGTATGTAATCAAATAGTGTACTTTAAAACTTTTCAAATTGTTTTCTAAAGTTCACACTCCATATTTTATCAGTGAGCTACAAACTGCTGTTAGATGTTGAAGATGTAGGCGAGGGCCAAACCCAGTATATTCCTCAAAAACATATTTGCACAAGAGCTGTATTACAACTCACCACATTGCAGATATAGAATCTGTAGATCAATTCAGCTATGAACATTGTGCTGTTCAAAACTAACACCACAAAATAAACTATTTAATTAACTTCAGCTCCCATAAAAATGCCCCCAAGATGACAGACATTAAGCAAACCCCACATGCTAGACCTGATAGCTTCCTAGGTCAAGTTGTCTCAATGCACGAGTGTGGTTCATCAGTTCCTTTCTGAAGGCTAAAAATAAGACCTACTTTAAATTCAAAACTTATATAACTTTACACATTCTTCTCCCACTTTAAAATAGTTTAGATTGATGAGAGTTTATTCAAAAGTATCTGAAGCACTCGTCTGAGATACCCCCAGCATGACTGTGTAACAGTATAACTTAAAAATATACATAAGAAGACCAACAAGGGATAATTCCAGAAAGGACTTATATTTGCTTCCAACATAAACTCGGAATGACACGGGTTTCAAAAGAAAATTAGTATCATTGGCGTAACCCCACAGAGCGCTGAGGGACGGCCCGAGCACCAAGAGCCGCGGGGCTATCGAGGGTGTCCCACGCCGTGGGGCTGCGGCTGCAAGCGAGAGCTTTGACTTCTCCTTTCTCCGCATATAGGTGAGAGAAAGACACTACACTAAATCCGAGGGAGGAAAAAGTGTAGGAAGTTGGTGCTGCCTCGCAAGCGAGGGGCCGAGGAGCTGCGCGGCGTGATCAAGGAGCGGCTCCCTCAGGCCTCCTCTCGGCTTTGCTCCCTGCTCGTCCTTTCCCGGGCAGCCCCACACGCTTCACCCCTCGACTCACGCGGCACAGGAGCCTCGATCTCCTCCTGCGGAGGCTCCGAACCCCCACAGGCCGCGCCCGGCCCGCGCAGCGCCCCGGCCCGCGGGAGGAAGCCCCGGCCGCGGCGCACCCCGGCCCGCGGGAAGCACCGGCAGCTGGCAGCACGGCCTGCCACTTTCCCGCTCCCGCAGCCGGCTTCCTCAGGCTCAGGAGAAACACGCACCTCCTTGACAGAGAGGAATTCCAGCAGCGGGAAGACCAAGTGCCGGTCCAAGAAGTGCGCGATCCTGGTGGTCAGGTCGTACTCCGCCATCTTGGAGCCGGGAGAGAGGAAAGGCGGAGGCGCGGCGCGGCTCTTACGGGCGCTGCGCCTGCGCGGCCCCGCCCCCCAGCGACGGGGAGCCGGCGCCTGCGCACCGAGGGCCGCGGCGAGGAGCCGGGGATGGGCGCGGCGGGCTTCCCTTCCCTTCCCTTCCCTTCCCTTCCCTTCCCTTCCCTTCCCTTCCCTTCCCTTCCCTTCCCTTCCCTTCCCTTCCCTTCCCTTCCCTTCCCTTCCCTTCCCTTCCCTTCCCTTCCCTTCCCTTCCCTTCCCTTCCCTTCCCTTCCCTTCCCTTCCCTTCCCTTCCCTTCCCTTCCCTTCCCTTCCCTTCCCTTCCCTTCCCTTCCCTTCCCTTCCCTTCCCTTCCCTTCCCTTCCCTTCCCTTCCCTTCCCTTCCCTTCCCTTCCCTTCCCTTCCCTTCCCTTCCCTTCCCTTCCCTTCCCTTCCCTTCCCTTCCCTTCCCTTCCCTTCCCTTCCCTTCCCTTCCCTTCCCTTCCCTTCCCTTCCCTTCCCTTCCCTTCCCTTCCCTTCCCTTCCCTTCCCCCGCGCTCCGGGTGCGGGGCTGCGGCACCGAACGGAGCCAATGCTGGGGAACATCTCGGGCTCTCTGGGGCAGGGTGCGATCTCTGGAGGGGCGAACATCTCCTGAAAGCAGCTGTGGGCTGTCAGTCCAACCCACACTTTGTGCGTCGAATGCCAGCTTGACTTGATCTCGATCTAATCTGGTCATGAGAATCTGAAAAGGGATCTAAGCTGACCTTGGCTCCCGCCCAGTGAAAAGGTTGTTAAGGGATGGTCCATGTTGGCCATGTTTCCAAGCTCTCCATGGGGAGGCTGTGCCGGATGAGATGGAAAAAGGCTGGGGAGCTACCGGACAATGGCTTACACGGGGAACTCCAAGCAAGCGCAGGAATGTATTGCTGCATTTAGCTACAGAAATGGAAGAATCAGTAATATTGCCAATAACTTGCATATTACTTGTAGTCGTGGTAGGGAAGAATTGGCACTGGCTGCCCAGAGAAGTGCTTGGATCCCCATTCCTGAAGGTATTTAGAAAACATCTGGATGTGGCACTTAGGGACATGGCTTAATGGTGGACTAGATCTTAGAGGTCTTTCCCAAGCTAAATGATTCTGTGATTTATCATGTTAACTCACCAGAAAGATAAAAGGTTTCTTTTCCTGTTACACTCCATAAATTTTCTAGTGATTTTTGTCAGGCCACACAGTTGAGTTCAGTAAGTCAAGCCTCATAAAGCATGACTAAAACCTTTGTCATGAGGAAACTTTTCCTTTCATGAGCAGAGATATAGTAATTTGTTTAGCAATTCACATAACTACAGACTATGTCTACAGGAGCTGTTCGTGTGGAATAGCAAGTTAGTATAGTTATAGTACAGGTTAATTTTAGACTTGGTTTGTTTTAAATGTAAATGGGAGGTGAGGAATAAGAAGGTCATAACACTTATTAAGCCATTATTCAGGCAGCTTAACATAAAGATGTAAAGACTATAGAATTAAGGATGTGACAGGCTGATTTTTAGTGGTAGGACTTCATTACATCTTAATGATGCCCTGTAAGGGGAAAAAAGTATGCAGTATGAATTAAGTAATTCTTTACATGACACTAAATTGTTCATATAAGTCTGTGATATGTGTAATTTTGTATTAGTAATACTCTTCTCAGAACATCATCTGTGAGAAAGAATCCCTTTTTACCTGCAAGACAACCTATTTTTTTTCATAGTAGTTGTAGATACTGTTCACTTTGATACCTACATATCACTGATGGCATAGATAATCTCTAATGGTGAAAACTATCCTCCTGTATTATTTTTCCCATAATAACAGTGTGCATTTCACCAAGACCTGTTCAAACTTTCCACTGGTTTCTCCTCATGACAGTCAGATTACAGAGCTGCCAGTGGAAGACCCTCAGCACTACAAAATGCTAAAGCATCCAAGGCCCCATGCAGTGCTTGGTTTTAGATGATGTCTGAAAGAAACAGGTACAGTAATGAGAGAAAAGGTGTCAACAACAAGCTGGGGAGAGCCTTTCAGAGAAAGACCATAAGACTTAAAATAATACTGTGCCAAGGCAAAATACCAGGAAAACTCTTAAATTCCCTCAGTGAAACACATACTGTGCTCAGGATTACTGTTTTAAGAAGAGGGTGTTTAACTGCTTTGGCTGTATCATCTAGTGAGATACTCACCCTCTTGGTAAAATTTTTCTAAAATACATTTAAGCTTTCATGGCAAAACAGTCTTAGCCAGTCTTAACTGAATAACAGGAAATGTGAGTTTATTTTGAACTCTTGCACAGACACCTGACTGAAAAATTATACAAAGCATAGTACCTCTAGGCCAAATTTCACTTTTGACATAGAACAGGCTTGAGGCTAAAGTCCTCTAACCTAGTGGAGTTCTTCCCTTCTGGAAATTCTGTACTTAATATTCTTAGCACCAGTGTACTTGAGATTGCTAGCTTGGTTAATGAAATAAAAGCCATTTGGCTAGAATTATCTAGATTATCCTAAATAAATCAACAGGAATGTATCTTGCTTGGGCTAAGTCTTTTGATTTCATAATTCCTAAATAGTGAGGAAATTTTATCTGTTGGATTCTGTTTACATAATTGGTTTTCATTTATCTTATTGTGAACATGACAGTGGAATCCAACATTCTTTGAATTGTTAGAAGTAAATAATCACTAGGAAATCATAGTAAAGTATTTTCTGTCTCACATTATCAAAGGGAAATTGAATCTATTAACTTCTTCCACATCTTTTTGATATGATTCAAACCTTATGTAATTTGTTTTGGGCTTTTTTTTTTGGTATTTGTAATTCAGAAATTATATTTCTATCTTTTTTCTTTTGACTTTGTATCTGAAAACAATTTTTAAATCCTGCATAAATATTTTTACACTCCTTAAAACAGAAATATTTCTAAAATCAAGGATGTATCATCTAGAGCAATTTGGTGCTGTCAACTATTTCTGGATAGCGTTCAAATCTACAAAAAGGGTATCTCATAATTCAGCTGAGTCATCATAAAAAACATGATTATGTTGACGTGCTATTTAAACTGTCTGAGAAAAAAAATGAGGAAACACAAGAGTCCAAAATGCAAGTAGTAGAATGTGGTCCAGTGGAAAAGGACCTGGGGGTGCTGGTGACAGCAGCTGAACACGAGCCAGGTGTGTCCAGGTGGCCAGGAAGGCCAATGACACCTGGCCTGTATCAGCAGTAGTGTGGCCAGCAGGACCAGGGCAGGGATTGTCCTCCTACACTTGGCACTGGTGAGGCCATGCCTTGGTGCTGAGGCCAGTTCTGGGTCCCTCAGTTCGGGAAGGACATTGAGGTGCTGGAGTGAGTCCAGAGAAAGGCTATGGAGATGAGGAAGGGCCTGGAATACAAGTGCTATGAGGAGAGGCCAAGAAGCTGAGGAGATCTAATCACTCTTTACAATTCCCTGAAAGGAGGATGTAGCCAAGTGGGGTTTGGGCTCTTCTCCCAGGTAACAAGGGACAGGGCCAGAGGACACAGTCTTAAGCTATTATTTGGGGAGGTTTAGGTTGAATCTTAGGAATAATTTCTTCACAGAAAGGGTGATTAGTCACTGGAATGGGCTGCCCAGGGAGATGGTGGCCACTGTCCCTGGAGGTGTTTAATGAAAGACTGAATTTGACACTCAGTGCCATGGTCAAGTTGACACAGTGGTGCTCGGTCATAGGTTGGACTCGTCTTTTCAAAGCTGATTCATTATAACTTCATAATTATTTGATACTTTTTTTTCTTGTTTAAGAATATTGAAGAACTTGTCTAATGTAATTATAATTAACTTGGTGGAGTGAATCTCAATTTTCCTAGTGGAACTAGGATAAGCAGGTTTTTCGCAACTGAAACTGTGAATATATTGAAAAGCCAAGGGGAGAAATGCTTACCTGATGGTACTTTACCAGTGGGCTCTAGACTATATTAGGCTTGATCCTTAACTTTTAGTGTGATGTTTTCTATCATTTTTGAACTATTTCTCTTGTAAAACACCCCAAACAATTTATGAAGCTATTGTGTTGCAAGGTTTACTGATGATTTGAATCCAGTGAAGTCAGTCAGTCAGTTCTAATATATTCTCTGTCAAGGTTCCAGCCAAACTCAGATTTTTGTACAACAGGTAAATAAAATACTTTCCCTTTCCCTCCACAGAGGTGATTGGGAAGACCAAGACAAAGTGAAAAGATAGTTATTTCATAAGGAAAGGGGGTTTATGTTTACACTCCACTTGTCAGACAAAATATTCCCTTTCTCATGGTTTATACTTCCAAGATGTCTGTTGGAATAAAAGTTTTAATCTCCTACAAATGCAGATATCTCTGCTGACTAGTATCCTCTTAAAAGTTACATCAGGCATAATATACTGACACATGATAGGGTTAAAATGATAATTGTTAAAAAACCCATATGGGCTTGCTCTTGGTTTGTTACCTTGTTTTTTTAAAGAATACAATAATATGAAAGGAAGAAAGAGGGGAACCATTTACACAGGAATAGTCTCTTTCCACCCTATAGTACAATTTTCATTATTTTCATCATGGTAACAAGAAAAGATAGAAAAAAATATTTTATTTTAAAATAACACATGCATCTCAAGTGTTACCAGCTTGTCTAATTCTGTGCTATCAAGAGAGACTTTAAATGCTTGTTGTAAGGCAGAGCTATGCCTGGGAATTACAGAATACTTCAGTGAGCTTTGCTGGATTGCTAAGGAATAAATGAATTTGGCTCTGTAAGTATGACATAGTGTACTTTAAATATACAAAAAAAGGCAAAGGAAATTGTAAGTAAAGCTTTTTATCCCAGAGTATTGGAATCAACAAGGAAGGGCATAATTTAATCTTAGATCATTCTTACTGGTGATGATGGAAGAGCATGAAAGAAACCAGTTTTGCTTTCCATCCCAAGTTGTTCACAGGAGAGAGATTTGAAGAAAAAGCACTGGAATTCAAGTATACTTGAGCTGGAGATCTGAGAAAAAAATGAGGCTTTTCAAAATAAGCATGCTCTAAAGTTATTTTTCAAAATAGCTCTATACGTCAAGAAGTACCACAAGTCATTAATTAAATATCTGGAAATTGTTCCCTCTTTTGATTTAAAAAAAAAAAAAAAAAAAAAAAAAAAAAAAAAGAAAAGGGGAATAAAAATGAGGGGGGAAAGTGAAATTTCCCAGTGGGAAATATCTTTAAATGTTGTATCCCCAGGATATTTGGGGAAAATAATGGGCTATTATGAAAAAGCTTCAGTATAATGAATGTGCAATAACTTGTAGTGAATATTATTTTCACAGAATCCCAGAACAAGCTGAGTTGGAAGGGACCCTCAAGGATCAAGTCCAACTCCTGGCCCTGCGCAGGACCATACCCAAGAGTCACACAATGCCCAAGAGCATTGTCCAATTGCTGCTTGAACTCTGTCAGGCTGCCCAACCACCCTCTGGGTGAAGAACCTTTTTCTAATATCCAGGCTGAACCTCTCTTGACACAACTTCAGGCCATTCCCTTGGATTTTGGTAACTTCACATCTGAAAAGGACTCTATGCCAATGAACAGTAAGCAGCATTTACTGTATATTCTTTTTCTATCCTTTACTGTTCTATCAGTTTAGGTTCAATTATGAAATATTGAGCAGTCATAGAATGATTGTACATGAAAATCTGAGTTGAAGGTGATACATATATCACTAAACTTTTTGAAACAATAATTTGAAAACCATGTGAAGTTAATATAAATCTGGTTATAGGCATGAGTTTTGTGACCTCTGTTTCAGATCCAGTTTCTGTCTTTGGATTTAAACATTTGCTTCCCTTTTCATTGTTCAGGAAATGAAGTTTGCAACTATCTTAGCTTAAGACGTTTACCTAAAATCTTTTAAAAACCTTTTTAATTCATAGAAAATTGAGAGGATTTTTTTTTCATGAGGACTTTGGTAAAAGGGTTGTAAACTTTAAGCTTTATGTAGCAAGTGGGTACATTTCTTGAAATGTAGGATATTTTCTGAGCTTTTTCTGAGTAAGGGAGGGTAAAATAATTTTTTGTCACATTCATGTATGTGAGATAGGACCTGCAAAAGTTTACCAGTTTCTGTGGAATTAATTTTTATTATGTTTTCACCTTTCATTATAATGTAAACTTTTTATTATTGCTTTATTTACTACTGCATTAATTTTTATTTCATTACTGTGTTATTGGTCATCTTTCCTTCAGTAATTATGACACGTTATGGATACTCTATTGCTCAAATAAGGGCTGCAAATGTGTAACATTCACAACCCTAAATTTGACTCCTAAGTACAGGATTCTAAAGTAATGCCCAAATTTAACCACTGCATTCCCTGCTTGCCCTCTAGGTTCATTAGGATCTGGTCAGCGCTGACCCAGAAGTCCAGAACTCTTAACATAAGCACAACACAACCTTCTTAGAAGCCCTGCTAAGTGGAACACAGATAGATGGATCAATCTCACAGTAAATTAATGCTGTCTAAAGAGCTTAGGGGGAGAAACAGGGAGGAACAGGGAAGGAGAGATGTATAATCCTTCATACATGTTCTGTCTTTTTTAGGTTCAAAATCCATAGTTCTGTAATCAGGTGGTGGACCTGGCTAAAATCTTCACATCAGAAAACAGTTCAGAGTCAGAAAAAAGGTGGAAGGAAGCTGTATCTCTTCTACTTTTTTTTTTTTTAATGTACTACTTTTTTTTTTTTTTTTTTTAAACCAGCCCACCCTACACCCTGGCTTACGTTGCCAAATATGTCATTTCATCTGTATGGGTTAGCATTCTCATGCAGCGGGGCTGAATTTTAAGAGAAGGGTTAGGGTTGTTCAGGAAAGTGGACAGGACAGATATTTTCATCATGGTAACAAGAAAAGATAGAAGAAAGTATTTTATTTGAAAATTTTATTTGAGCACATGGACTGGACGTTCATTTTAGGTAACTTAGGAAGAGCATGCAATTAAAACCAGAGACAGTCTTTATGTTTCCTGGCAGCTGCATATTTACCTGCATTTCCTGAAGGAATATTTTGTAATTTCTCAGGATTGCTGTCTGCTGTCAGCCTTCTGAATAAATTGGAGTCTAGGCTTGGTCTGGTAGCATGGAGGATGGGGTGTCAGAGATTGCAGCCCCATGTCCGTTCTCCAGTTCTCTTGTAGGGCAGGACGGGGGCTGCCAAGCCATGTCCTGCCTGCCTGTAGTAGTTTCACAGAAGTGAGTAGCTCGGAAGGGGGTGGTGATGAATATTTGCAGGTAGTGCAAGGTGCCTTGCTATGGGCGTCTCTGGGCTGTATAGAATGGGTTACAGGGCAATCTGGAGATGTCAGCTGAGCATGCTGTATAAATACAGGCAGTGTATTTCACACGTGGGTGAGGGTTGTATCTTACTGTACCTGTCTTCATGAGGTCATGATAATGGTCACAGTCACCATGGCAAATCCTACAAAAAAGCTGTATTCACAATAGTCTAATACACCCACAGCCTCATGCATCAGTGTCAGACAGCATTTGTTCAGAAATGATGGGACTCTGCTACAGGATATATTGCAGAATACTACCCTGTAATGTTCATGGGCAAGGCAGAGTAACCAACAGCCATAGTGGATCTGGTTACTTGGGTTTGTTCAAGAACCAACAAGATTAGTGTTTTCACTCTATTGGATTATCTCACATGGACTTGCTCACCCCCAGCATTATATTTAGTAGGTCTTGGCTTCCCTTCCCAGCAGGGAGGTCATGGCTGGTCCAGGAATGCTACAGCCAAAGCCATGTTGGATCTTTGTGTGCCACTGCTCATAGCTACTGGCCTCAGACATTACAGACCAAGGTCCCTGAGCACCCCCTGGCACTTGTTTCCACACATATCCCCTTGACCCCTGAGATCTTTACAACAGCTGAGATTTTCACTGCCTTCTTTCCAGGCTTTTTTTTTTTTCCTCTCCAAAGCCACGCCTTTTTTTTTTGGGGGGGGGGGCGGGGGGAAAAACCTTCTTTGAGGCCCCTAGTCTCCCATATTCTCAAGTAGTCTGTATAAAAACACAATGCATGGTCAGCCTCCTAATTGGGGATTCTGTCTCTGTATTAATTGGAGGAGTTGGGATGTGCTGCTGTTCAGTCACAATGTTATCAAAATTTATATCCAGACTGCACTAGTTGCCAGTGGAAACTAGCAGTCTTCCTGAGGGTATAAAGTTCAGTTTCAGATATTCACACTGGTATAGACACATTTATCACCTGCTTGCTATTGCTTAACTTTTTTTTTTTTTCCTGCAACAACAATGCACCAAAGATGCCTGAAAATACAAAAAGAAACCCTGCTCATTCTTGGGCTTTGTCCATGGGAAGTGGACTGCGTCACCATGCTAACCACAAGAAAAACATTCCAATCTTACAGTGTTCCCTGTACTCATCTCAAATTAACTTCTCCAGGAGGGATAACATTTTAGGCGCATTTGTTGAGGAGGAAAATTGAAGCAGGGAGATGATAAAGACTTACTGAGAGCTAGCACAATAGCGTGGTGGCAGGACCAGGAAAAGAGGAAGAGATCTGACCTCACTGTGGTCTCTTGGAGTGCTTAATTGTTGTAGGGGCCTCCAGTCGGTAATGAGTCTAAGACAGTGGAAAGCACAATTTCTCACGGGGGCGGGGGTTGTGGTGAAGATGTTCATTTCTCTCCTTTTGTTCAAGAGCTGTCTTTGAAGGCATTGTTCTTCCACAGCTGCAGTAGCCTACATTCATTGTGATAATTGTGGGACAATACATAGAATGGATGATTGATACATGAGATAAAGTTGTGTAAGAATATTACTAGATGATCATATGGAGATAATAAATTGCACAAAGACAGCTCAAGGGAATAAACTAAGGACAATTTTAGTGGGGTACAATGTGGGAGATGGCACAGCAGATCCAAACAGGAATAAAAATGAGTAAGAGAAACCAACTAAAACATTTGCTGGAACAAGTCATATAACAGCACATGAGTTAAAGATAGGTGAGTAGTTGATGGGCAGAAAGGAAAACAAATTCTCTGTGCTCATGAAGAGCTCTGTACTGCCTATGCACCCTGTCATTTTTTTTTCCATATAAGAAGGAGCTGTAAGTGCGCTTCTTTGTTTTGGTAGGAAATCCAGGTTTACTTAACAGGGTCTGGATATTTAGGACGTTGAGTCTGAGAGTCACCGCAAAGCTTGCAGACCAGAGTGGACATATTCAAAGAGTCAATAAGGTGCCATAGGAAAGAGATTGCTGCCTTACAAAATGTGAGGTGAACTCAATGCTTTCAAAGCAGAACACATTCTGGTGTTCCTATCTGATGGGTGTAAGATATAGAAAGCAAAGAGCAGACAAAGTTTGGTTTAAATTTTATTTTATTTTTAAATTCTTTTTTGAGGCACCCTTTGTAAATCTGTTGCCAGTTCCATATTAAGATATTTGAGAGACAGGCTTTCTTACATTTTCCAACTCTTCTAAATTGATATTTATCAATCCTACTGTATTGCCTTGACAGTTTGAACTCTCAGTGAATATAGTTTTAAGAACACCTTGAAAATTTTTATAATGAAGGAGTAGATTAAAAAGGGAAGATGAAATTGTTACTACTAAAGGAATATCTGAAATAAAGATACTCGCTTATTATTAACATTCCTCTACTGAGTCCACCACTTAAGTTTTTTTTAGCAGATATGTAATAAGCATGGCTGCTTCAGGAAAATGCAGTGGAAGGAGAAATGGTTTAGGCACTTCTGTCAACTGATCACCCGGTGGTTGTGGGCTTCTCTTCCATCTGAGAACAATAGCTACTCCATAATGAATGCTGTTACTGCCTCTGTGAGCTTGCTCAGAATCTCCTCTCTGAATGCAGCCTCAGCCAGGAAGGTGAAGGGGAAGCTGACTTTCCTTTCTCACTGTCGAACTTTTAATACAAATGTTGATCTCTACAATATGTATTACTGCTTTCAGTCAACAGACTCTGATGTCTTAGATCTCAATAATTACGCCCTCCTTGCCTAACAAGACTGGTGTTTCTAAATGTCTGGTATATCCCATAGATGGTCTGTGGCATGATATAATCTTAAGGAGTTTGATCCAAACTTTTGAAGGCAGTGGGATTTGTCTGTTGACTTCAGTGGTTTTTAAGGGATCTGAAACAGATACAGGATTTGGACCAGAGAATAACTTTAACAGCTAATACTTCCTGCAGCAGCACAGTATTTTCACCATTATGTTAAATCACCTTAAGACATTTAAAGAGATCAAATTTTTCTTCCCCTCCCAAAATACTGAAAACATTTCAGTAGCCTATGCTAATCTTTTGCAATATTTTTATATCTGAAATATCATGAGCATCATGAGTTACATACAGGCACAGAATGTTGTGAAATTTACATGGTTTAAATTTTGAAGCAAGGTTCATTCATGACGTGGTGTGTTAAGTTTCCATCCCCCAGGGAAGGTGTGTGTGTGGGTTTTTTTGCTTCTTTTGGTTGGTTATTTTTTTTCAAACTGAGTTATTAGGCCCTGAAAAATGGAAGTGCTGATATAATCTGAAACAGTATTTCCTGAAGGGCCCTGTTAGAGCAATATTCTAAAAGTCTAATAAGTCCCATTGTGAGAGTCATTTGTCATTTTATCCCTACAGGCAAATTTTTAAAGGTTAGTGAGGGCTATTTGTCAAAGTTAAATGCTGCTTTAAATTTTGTTTCCAAAAACCAGGCATTTTGTAAATATTCCTGTTGTCCTCTTCAGATTGTCTCAGTAAAAAAAGTTTGGAATATGCTAGATGGGGAAGAAAGTATTTAAAGCAAATTGTTTATACACTTACTTAATTCTGAAGAACAAATTTTATGTATAAAAACTTTCAACTGAGCCTGCACAGTTTTGGTCTCCGTGTAAAACCTCCCTGTGCCAATAGCCAATATATGGAAAAATGCAGGTATTTTAAATAGGATTGGTTTAAAAGGGGAAACTACTGAATTAGTGGCTAAAAGTATAGCAATCTTGCTGCTTGTTCTTCTCTAGATGTGAATGCTATCTTGAAATTCCAAAATGCTGTCAGGGTAGTTTCAAGTGTTTATACTTGTTGATGGAAATTAAGCCTCCATTCTAGTGAATTCCTTCTATTTAACTCTGATAGGATTTAACAAAGTTTTTATATACAAAGTATTTACAATAGTAGGAAAAAGGATACAAGAACACTGCCTTTAAAATAGCAAAATGATTTGTGGTTATTACTTTTTAACATGCTCTTTAAAGCATAATGGTTTGAAAATGCTTACAAATTAATATTCCACTAAACTATGGCATTGGCATTTTACACGGAGTTGGGTAAGAACCTTTCTCCTTTTAATTAGAGCAGTCTAGCGGGGATTTGCATTTTTCATCAAGTTACTAGTTATTTTGTCTGACAGTGCAAAAATGGAGAGTTGCGATAGCTGAATTTATAGTAAACATGTTGTAGGCTTATAGGATCTGATTTAAAGTAGCCCATAGAGAAGTGATAGTCTTTTTGTGTACCATGATTACCAGACACCACAAGAGATAAAACAAATACTGAAACAAAAGAGGGAGTACTTATTTTTCCTGATTTTTTAATCAGCAAACTCTTCCCTAAAGATGGATCAAATCCTCTTATTTAATTTATTCAGCATAAATGAATTAAATTGAAACCTGATTAGCCCACAGTCAGGAGGATCTCTCTACAATGACTTGGAACACTTGCTAGGGATTAACCCCAAATCCCAATTCTTCTTCACTGCCTGTTCTAGTAGCATCATTTGTTCATGGTAAGATACTTTAGAATCCTTCTTTCAGAGGTTACATGCCTTTAACCTTTCACCAGATAAGCATTTTTAAATGCTTATGATTAGACTCAATTCATCAGCAAGAATTTTCTGATAATCAGTCTGTGATTCAGTATTAATGAAGTTGAGTGTATGAATTGCACTGAAGTATTATTTAACTCTAAGCAGTAGAAGAACTGCTGTGATTGTAAAGTAGTAATTCCATTAGCTTGCTGTCAAAGCTGTGGATGCGTCTTTTCTGCTAAAGACACAAGCCCTTGTGAAATTACTTGCTCATTATCCTGAAATAATAGGATAATACTATGCAGTTCAGTATGAAAAGTTTTATTTTAACATCAACAATATGTTAATGATAAGCATAACATTTGCCTATTGACAGACTGATTTCTTCAGAACAATCATTATATATCTAATGTTTTTAGAAATTTTACAAAGAAGTTGCATTTTTAAGGCCAGATTATAGCCAAAAGGTGGCAGTATTCTATTCAATATTCATTTACAAAACAGTATAAAAATGCATGTATTTATTGACACTTTGCTCCTAATACCAGATCAAACTTGATAATTGTATCCTAAAAATAGTGCCAGTTTATTAAAAGGACTTATTTAGACTGAATGTAGAGATTAAATTTCTTGCTTATTCCTTAAAGTTTGCAAAAAAAATTCTAGTACATAAATTTTAATTTTTAGATGTTTAGTGTTTCACATGATACCTTTATTGTCACTAAAAGAGAACTTTGTCACCTGGTGGTTTTTATGGAGTGCTTAAGAGCATTAGAACTTTTTCTGTAAGTGTTGGCAGAGTTAACTCATTTTGCCTTCAAAAATAAATTAATCTCCACATGCTTTTAATATGAGTCAAAACTGCTGCATTAAAACCAATTTGTTTTATACACCCTAGAGACTGGTAGTATTTTTCATAAAGTAAGTATGGGCTTTTTTGTGCTGAGACAACAATAACTTGAAGAATTGTTGAAATATTGCTTTTGCTGCTTGCCAAGTTGTTTAGCTGTACATCAGTGGTTTGTGTCAGAAGAGATCGAGATGAAAGTTTGACTATTAGTGGGAGAGAATGCTTGCAAGCGGAATTATGTTCAAGCAAATGTTTCCATGTAAATTTTGATCCATAGTTACATCAGACGTAAATATGAATTTACTGGAGTTATATAAGTTTAAGTCAAGGAAAGTAAATAAATATTCTATTTTAATGTAGGAAATAGTTTTAAAAATCACTTCTTGTCACAGTCTTTTAGAAGTATTTAAGAATGAAGGATCTATTATCATATTGGCCACTCCAGTTTCCTGTTAATATTTTTCATTCTTTTTTTCAGGGTTGAAATGTTTTGATAAATGTTTTTTGTGAAATGGAAGAAAACTTGATTCAGTGGGCAGGACATGGGAAATCCAATTGAAATGGTACTACTTTTTACTATGCTTTGGTATTCACCTCCAAGAATAGTATTCACAAGAAGAGTATAATTCACACCTATCAATCTTTTGTAATGTCAAGCAAAACATGGTACAGTTCCCAAGGAAACTGGAATTAAAAAGTCTTTTGATACATCACTGACTTCTCTGTTTTGCCACTTAATTTTCTCCAATAACCCACTGACTGAATCTCTGAGGGCAGCTTCTTTTTCCAGAAAAAAAGGATGTGACACATTTTTATTCAAGAATCATTTTGGTGTTCTCACATGGACAGGAAGGTGAAATTTAATTCTTTATATAATCAAATAAGGTAGAGCATTGCATCAGTAACACAAACTCTGGAAACATCGTGAAGGTAAGAATGAAGGTGTTGGACAAACATAGTTGGATACCATAGATATGACTAAGAGACTGCTCAGAAGTCCAAAATGGATGATGTTATTTTTTTTGCCAACAAATCTTCAGTTTTAAACAAAAAGTCCTAATGAAGAGCAAGTGTGCAAATGCTGACTTTGCTAATAATCTGTTTCTTGCTGGGCTCCAATGTTTGAGACCCATCAGCTTCTAGAGTGTATTCCCGAAGACTATTTTAGAAAAGCTTACTTGTACAGAATGGCCTAGAAATTTCCTGAAATTATTCTGGGAACAAATCCAGATAGTGAAAACTGTGGGATATATTCTGGTATATGGATATTGAAAAGAACCATTGCTTATGGCAGTGTGTTCTTGAGATACTGTATATATATCCCTAGAGGAGTGGAGGGAAATATTGTCAGTAATGCATCACAGTTTAAGCAAATTTGGTCAGGAAGCACAGCACAGCTACAGCAATAATATTTTTTTACATTACCCTTCAAATTATATGAGCACATCTCCGTCTAAAAGCAACAGCATATGCTTTCAGTAAAGCATAATTGTCCTAGCAGTCCTCATGTAGGAGAATATGCTTTATGCACGTGTAGTTTTATAGGAGAGCAAATGATGCTCACTGTTTTCTTTTTGTAATTACACTGTGGGGGGGAGTTATGCATTAAGTTATTAATCTTAAGGCTAAACTTCTTTGTGATCATATGTAAATAGAGCTCTAGGTTTATGTTTTGTCTGCTAATAGAAGGATGAGCTCCCTGAACAAAACAGAACAAACAGTGGAAGGATTGGGAAGGTTTTTGTGTTCATGCACAGAAAGAGGTTTTGCATCTGCTGAATGCAGGTGTGCTCTATACCATATATTTGCTGCTGTGGATGACCAGTGCCTATGCACTTGTTTCTAGGGGCTGCTTGTTCTGTATTCTATAGAGGCTGTGGTTTCCTGTAGATCTTCTGCCTTTGCCAACACCCTGTTCTGTCCTGATGCCAAATGCAGCAGTAGGTGGAATGGGAGAGACTGCACATGGATGGCCATTCTTGAAGTGCATGTGTTGCATCACATATTACTCATCAGGTAAGGGTTATCCCTAAGGCTTGCTGATATTTCAGTAAAAATATAACTGACTTGAAAATTTTTGTCCTCTGTGTTCCTCCAAGAAAAACTTGTGATGTGCAATAAATTAGCAATTATTACAAAACTGTGTTGGTGTTTTTGTACTAGACCTTTTAGGAGATGGATTCCCAGCAATGTTTCCAAGCTTCAGTTCTGATCAAACAGACTTGTTTAACTTTAATAGTTTTAATTGGTGAGCAAAACTTGCCAAAATCTAGTTTATTACAGTTGTATGCTTCTACTCAGGATTGCTTTTGGGGAATGAAGGCAGGGCAGGATACAGGTTCTAGGAAATTTTGTGCCTCTTAGGCGCTTTGATATTATTTAACTTGGACAATAAAATGCAAATCAGTCTGCAAGGGAAATATAATTCATATGAAACAGTGCCCAGCTCTCTTGGAAGTTATAGGGAGATTTCTCAGGGACTGAAAGGGAGCTGGATATGCTGCACCTCCTCTGAAGATACTATTAACAACATCATTGCTAAAGAACATACAGACTGTGGCATCGATTCTGTGCTGTGTGTGTGCTCTGAAGTTGCTGTGAAATAGGAAGAACTCCATTTTTTTCCTAACATTTTACTCAGGTCACACATTTTGGAGAAATACATTTGGTGAAATCATGCACTTAATACATATTTTTCTCTAGAGGATCTGGGGCTTCGTTTTAAGGGCTGCTTTTAATTATGCTGTATGCTTAATTACAGTATTTTAAATTTCCATTTTTCTACCTAAAATTTAGATTTTTTTCAGGACATTTTTGGAGAAATTCCCAGTTTTCCAATTTCAGTTGCACTGTACAAGGGATAAGTGTCTTGTTTAATTCATCACATATTTCCTTCAGGTATGTATAGGAGAGACTTGAAAAGGATTATTTCTTCCAGAAGCTTTAAACTGGCAGCCCATTAGGGAACCTTTTACGGTGGGCTTTGCTGGCTTTAGAGAACCTAAACTAGTAGATACTAAGATACTAAGATAAAACTGTTAAAACTTTTGCCTCCTGTGAGTATGATCTGGTAAAACCTTGGGGAAAATGCCCAGATGGACAGCTTTGCTTGCATGCAACGCCTTTATATCATATGCAGTAAGTTCTAAGGTCACGTGTGAGGCAGTTTTTAAGCTGGCTCACTAAAGAAGCAAGGCTTCTGCTGTCGTGCCACAGAGACCCCTGTTCATCCCTTTGTAACCTGCAGGTCAAATCAGTTTAAAAGTGGGGTAAAGATACCAGAAGGGAAAATTTTATGCAGTAATTACAGGGACTGAAGACAACCCCTGAACTTATTTGTTCATCTGTCAGAGAATGAGAGATTTGATTTTCAGCAGGATTTCCTGGCAGCCAAGAAGAGTTACACTTAGATCATCAGGCATGTAACTAGTGGCAAAAATGTAGAGCAATACAAGTCTCTTACCCAACAGAAAACAAAGACAAGTAGATAGGGAGGACTTGAAGATATGATTTCAAAAGGTGTGTGTGTTAAGGGTCAGGAGGGACTGTTGATGTTCAAGCCTGAGAAACAAAGACAAAATCAGCTTTTCCTGTTCAAGAAATATTTGATTGCAGCTAAGTGCAACAAACCCTAAGCCCTTATTATTAATTGCTATGTAATGTATCTACAGTTGAAAATGTGCCTCTCTACTCAGCCCTAGTGTGGCTGCACCTGGAGTATTGTGTCCAGTTCTGGGCTCCTCGTTATAGGCAAGACATGGAGGTCCTGGAGCTGGTCCAGCTGAGGGCTACAAAGGTTATTAAGAATCTGGAGCTCTTATAAGGAAAGGCTTAAATACAGGGACCTATTGAGCCTTGAGAAGAGGCGACTGAGGGGGGATATCATAAATATCTACAAGTATCTGAAGGGAGGCTGTCCAAGGATAGATCCAGGCTCTTCTCAGTGGAGCCAAGCAATAGGACTAGAGACAATGGGCAGAAAGTGATGCACAGGAAGTTCCACCTGAATAGGAAGAAGAACTTCTTTATTCTTCAAGTGACCACATACTGAAACAGATTTACCCTCTCTCGAACAGAGAAATTGTGGAGTCTCCCTCAAGAACCATCTGGACACAATCCTATGCCATGTGCTCTTAGATAACCCTGCTTGAGCAGGGAGGTTGTACCAGACGACCCACTGGGTTCCCTTCCAATCTTACCCATTCTATGAATATATAGCCACACAAGGTAAAGAAATTTATCATCCAATAACATAGCACTGTTGGAAAATTACTGTCAGTTTTGTGGACTTCTGTGCTGTGTCTCAGTCATCCTGAATTTATCTGAAATTATTAAAAAATCTAAATAGTAGAACTTTAAAATGTTGAAAATCCTCAGGGAAAAATACATCTTCTAAAAAGACAAGGCACATCCATATGGTTGATGAAGCTTAAAATACCTTACTTGATCTTTCTGGCAACCAGCCTATAATCAGTCTGCAACAAGAGCTTTCTATGTATCAAACTTTAAGAACTGCTGAACTCATGAGAAATATTAAAGTAGAAGTGATCTTGTTCATATTTCTTTTCCCATAGTGGTGAAGTAATGATCTAATACATGACTGAGAGGAAAGGTATGGGCAGTGCTGCTTGAAATCATGACCCCAAGGGCCTTGCTCTTTTGGGTTTAGGTCAAAGCTATAGCAAAGGTGGTGTTTTCTATTCCCTTAAAAGGATGTCTGTGTTGCTAACACAGGCCCTTGGAGGCATGATTAGTTACTCAGAAGAAAATGCTTGTCCTCCGATTGGCAAAATGTGTGTAGAAATCACAGCTGTTACTACAAATAAAATGAAAATGCACTCAATAGCTGTAAACTCTGAGCTTGGACAAAAACTGTCTGGCTCTAGCTATTGCTGTTCTGGAAATTAAAATTTTTTTCATCTATGTGTTGCTTTGTCCTGCCTAAGGATAAAAGGGTACAGATTTTGAAATGTTGGACTGTTTATATAGGCACAATATTTAACAATATCCCTTAATGAAAATGTTTGAGCTGATTGACTTAAATGTAAAATAAATGGAAGCAATATCTGATTTTCATAGAAAAGCCAGTAGACTGGCTGCCTGCTTGAGGACAGAAACTCACATGAAACTGCCCAAAGTAGAACACTTTGCAGGTAGTGGGATTCCAAAGTGTACAATACACTTTAGCTGACAGACTATAAAACACCAGTCACATGTTTTACAAGGTGTCTTCATATTTGCATGTGTGCTACAAGCTATTCTGCCCCTCCATAAATCAGTATATTTCTAAAGCTTCAGAACACAACTGTTTAGGCAGTTTCATGCAGGCTTGAAAATAAGGGATGATTCAATAGGCTGCCTTATAAACAATAAGACTTCTCAGTTTACTAAAATAAAATTCACTTTTCCAGGTTTTAATCATCAAAGTAGCTTAGAATGTAATTCCATGTATTTGTATTTTGGTTTCACTGCTGATAGCTCATATGTCATTCTATTTACATTAGTTAGGCTGAAATTAAAGGAGAACTGTAAGATCTGGATCAAGATATTATCTGCCTCAGTAATTGTAATGGAACTATTCACTGAACAAGTGTGAACAATGCACATTTAAATCCATGGGCTCAAGTGTAACAGTTTTCATTGACAAAGAAAATTATACAAAGGAAAGTCCTGTTCCTGCAGATATTTGTATCTGTTGTAAACGAGGAATAGCTAACTTCAGGATATGCTAATTGAGAATTAAAATGATCCTGATGTATTTCAAGTCATGTGAAAAAAAGGAATTGTCTCTTAAGTTGAGAGAAGGGAGTGCAAAATTAAATACAGGAAATACCTTTTTGCCCTGATCATGCTAGAAGTGTAATTCAGTGACCATACTTTTTTCATTATTTGATTGATTGATCAACTGTTCCTTTAATGTTCCTTAGATTTGATTTTGCCACTGAAAGCAAACATAATAAATAGAAATGCAGTGTGACAAATACAGATCGATTATAACAATCCAAAATGTTCATCTAGAAATTTACAGTTCTCCGTGCAGAACAACAGAAATATTTTGAATAGGAAGCACTCGCCAGTATTGCAGAGAGCCTTTCAGAGCTCAGAGGTAATGCAGTAGATCTAGATTATAGGACCGTCAGCGAGATGAGACTCTTGTCTTCTAGAGAATTCCAGCTGTTTAGCACAAGCTTAGAGCAGGTATCTTACAGAACCATCCTGAAGCATAATAGTAGAAAAAAGCGTATTTCAGATTTATTTTTCCTCTAGTTTTAAAAACCCTTTGTCTTTACTTGTCACACATGAGTAGAGATGCCATATTTCTTCTTTTCAGGCCAGTATATATCCTGGAACAGGCTAATCTTTTCCAAAGCCAAATCCTAACCTGCCTTCTCCTCAGTGAATGTAGGAATGTGGCTTTGAACTCAGGGCAAATTACAAAACTTCTCTTGTATGCTTCAAGTACAGTGTAGGTACAATTTACCTGTGGAATTATGGAAGAGCAGTTGGATCAAGTTTCATCCATACCTTCTGAGCTTTAAGTGTTCTAATCACCTTGCCCATTAATAAGGTTGTTGGCACAATCATCATGGTGGGTTTTAGCAACAAAATATCAAGTGACTGAATTTCAATGAAACCTCAAGACCTAAGCTTGGGAAGTAGCAGCCATCTCTGAAACCCTGTTTAATGTGCCACAGCATTCTGAGTTTGACACCATAAGTTAACTTCTCTCAAAAAGGGAGTGATTTTTAGACATGCCTTTTCTGAAAATACCATTGAGCAAAGAGGAGAAATATTTCACTGCAGGTGTATTCCTGTTAAACCAACTTTAGCTGTAACTTTGGGAATTTTTTCAGTAGGTTAAAAAGTCAAGTGACTGATTAGCTGCCCCCATTGACTAGTCTGTCAGATCTTCCTGCATGACAATTAGAATTTTGCCTTTAAACTGAAGGAAGTGGTTCTTAGGAGCTTAGTTTTAGAATTATTCATGTCACAGAATGGTAACCAAATAATTAGTAGCTTGAGTAATTTGATTCACTGATGTGCAGAGAATGCATGTAAAAATTGTTTTGATGATAACTGGGTTACTAAAGATGTGGAATATGTGGCTGAAATGGCAGCTTTTATTACTGGTGTTGAGTAAAACAATCTCATTTTCCCCACTGTTTTCACCTAGATTTAATTTTACATTGTATTGTAAAAGGAGGCATCAGTAATCATTCCAGTTTTTATCCTATCATCCATGTGTCCTCTGTGGTTTGGTACTGCAGATTTTGATTATTGAATGTTCCTCAGGTCAGCACATCCATGCAGGACTGTAATTGGAAAGAGGAAAATCTGTGATGCTGCTGTGAGTTGTTCCTAAAGGAAGAGCTGCAAAACCAAGCTGTTCTCTGGGGTCTTAGACTGCAAGTCCCATAATGCAGTCTGCCAATTGTGCATTGCAAACTTGCAAACTTTGGTGAATTTTTATCATCTGTACTAAAAAAAGAAATCTTTTTAGTGGTCCTGTAGGTAGTATGGATGGGAAGGTTCATTAACACGTACTGTAACTAAGTCCCCATATAAACTTTTCTTTAAGTGGGTAGTTAAACCTTGTTGTCAGAAGTCTGGCACAGTTCCCGAGCAGGATTCCTTCTGTCATCCATTGATCAGCTGATAGCTCTTATGAGGGGCTGCCAGGAGAGAAGGAAATCACTTGCTGTCTGTACAGAAGCATGTTGGCCCTGGTGTCTGGCCCATGCAGACAGACATGGGAAAAGTGCACCTGTAAGAAAGCTCTGAATTCCAAAAAGTTGGTTTGATTTTAAAGCTTGACAGAAAGATATGGCTCCAATAACTCATGAAGCCTCTTTTAAACTGCTGGTGAAGCCTTGACCATGTTCCTATCAATGGGAAGGTTTGAAGGCTGGAGGTTACCACTGATTTGACCAGGATTAGACTTTTGCCTTGTGGATCTGTATGTGGTTTATATGTAAATTTCCAATTCTTTTTAAAGGTGCCGAAAATGTGTGGTGCCCATTGACTTTCTGTAGAACCTCAATAGGATATTTACATTTCAAAAGAAAAACTTTTTTACCTACTAACTTCTGAAAAGAATTTAAGATCAATTTTAGACTTTTAAATTTGATCTTTTAGCTACTCCATTAATTTAAGGAAAGCAATAATACCTGTCCTACCTGTAGCTACTACTAAGGTGAGTACATAGGATCCCCACAACCTTTCACTGCAATCTAGCAATTTGCTGAAAGTGAAAATATTCTTACTTGTTTACCAATGAGCTATCAGCTGGGATTTCCTTTATTCTGCTGTATTATTGCCTGCTTTCTTTTTTTGCTCTTGATGTTAATAACAAGCTCCATATAAAAATAAAATTGTGAAAATCAGAATTGATGTGTGAATATGACATTCAAGATCTTTTTTGCCTTTCTTTTTAAGAGAAGCAATATTTGCTGAATATAAGCAGTATGTATGGCTTTGTGGGTGTGCATACCAGTGCGTGTTTCTGAGTCTTTTTGCAATAAATGACATGATCATACTTTAGCTTTTTGTGATCCCAGAATCTTAACACCACCTTCCAGCCAGTGACCCTATAATGAATGTTGCATTTACATTACCAAATCTCATCACCATATGTCCGTGAGTGCTGTGGGGCTCAGATCAGTTGAAGACTGCTGAAGTTAGGTCTGTGAAATAAAATACAACTACTATTCTTAGGTGAGGTATTTCTGCAAAGATTATGTTTAACAATATGGATGCCAAGGAGAAACTAATTTGAACTGGGTTTTTCATAAGGAAAATAGTTTGTTAAATACTGACTGAGAGACTAAGTAAACTGCCTGAGGTTTAGTTTGTAAATTTACATACAACAAACACAGGAAGGTATCTGTACAAGTTAAGAGATTGTTACTAACTGCCAGGGTGCTTTTTCAATAAAGCTATCTGTGCTTTGAGGAGATAGTTCAGATTGTTTTTCCTCAGAATGATTGATGACAAAGGGCATAAAATCAGACACCCAGGCTGAATTTGAGGATGAGTCATTCAGACACAAATACCAAGTAAATCCAATTATTTTCATTGTGCTTCTCTGAAACGATGGTTTGGTATATAGCCCAGCTGGGACAGATTTTTGGACTAGTATACATAGTGTCATTTTTAATGCCTTATGGGTTTCCTTTCTGATTTAGTGATATTTTTTCATATCAAAAGAAGACTTAGTGAAGATTTAAATTAAAAAATAATTTCATACCTTTATGTGTATATATTTGCACACCTGAAGAGAGGTATGCCGAAGAACCATTTTTGTATATAGTTTATAAATTCTACTGAAAATACTTAATTATTCACTGTAAAAAATCCTTTTCTACAGGGCAATTTATTATTTATTCACAAAAAATGTGACAAATGAAGTTTGAAAGGTTTCAGAGGATGACATTTCCACCATCATCTTTGGAAGGCTCTTGATAATCAAAGAAGAACACGACTATGAACTTTTTCCTTGATTCACAACTTACTTTCATTTTGCCCCTTTTATTTTAAACTCTGTAAGGAGAGAAATTACTTGATTCTAGAGGTCTTTTGTTCCTCTATCCATTCATGTGCTTGTTTCACAGTCCTCTAATAATTTCTGAACTGGCAGCCAATTTTAACCAAATTTGACTGAGGATTAAAGGTCCCCAAACTATTAAGGTCTTACACACTTCATGAAAATTGATACTAAAGGAGAGAGACTCAAGTCAGTGCCCACTGAGCAAAGCTCACTCACAGCTTGCCACAGGGAATCTGCTTAACTGATTGCAAGTTCATGCTGGTGAAGTTAAACAAATGTACATATACTGGCTGCATCAAGCCTTAATTTTGTAGTGAACAACAGTACTGAGTTTTAAAGATTTCGTAACAAAAGTTTTTCTTGCGCTTTTTGCATTTCGCTCTCCCTTGACTTTTCATCTTGGCAACTGAATTTTTGCTTCTTCAGCAAGAAGCTGCAAACAGCTTTTTAAAAGTGCACTTGAACCAATGTCTACTGAATTTCAGATGCTTTCAAAGTAGCAGCCTGTATGTCAAGCTCACAGCTCACGTGTTAACTAGCAGCTCATATTCTGAGAGTAATTACAAGGAATCCTGAGAAATAATGGCTTGGTTCACTTCCATTTTAGATTGATCATTAAAATTTTTTTTGGATTACTGATACAATTTGTTTCAGAGAGATTAATGAAATCCTTTCTGGTAATGTGATAGAGTAATTAAGGTTTATTACTAGGATAAAAGGTATTGCTTTAGATATTTTCAACATAGTTTAATTTCCTTTCTTGCCAAAAACCACTCTTATTTTCACAGCATCTTCCACTTTTAATGCACAAAAGTGCACGGCAATGTAGCTTCGAGTACATCCTTACTCAGGCTGAAGTTCCACTCTTTTAGGACTAAAATTTTATTCTTAATTATAATGGTTTTAATATAGATTATTCTTCAGTGGAAATACAGACATAAATATTTTATTTAACCTCTTTACTACACAATTTATTCTATCAAAGTTGAAATATCTAAGAGATTACACAAAAGGCACCAGTTAAACATGATGGGTGCAAGCTTCTTGTGTGCCATAGGAATGCAATATTTCTCACCCTGTATTCACAGGCTTCCAGGCTGATACCCTGGTACCATAGTTGAAAAGTTATAGCCACCTAGCACCAGAATCACTGTCCTGCCAGCTTGCTTGGTTTGCTAGACTTTGACATATCACCTCTCCATAGGAGACCAATATAGGAGTTCCTCTTTATAGTCGTCCAGGTCAAAGGGCTACAGAAAAAGTCCACTGACAATTATCTCTCTTGCTTCTCTGGGAAGCTGTGCTACTATTTCTGGAAGTCTGTTCTTTGCACTGGTGCACTTGGTGATATTACCACCAAACACTTTTCACTTCTCTCCACTGACATCCCAGATCCAAGAAGGGTGTAGTCTACCAAGCTCTCCTCAGTTAACTTCTCAGATATCCAGGAGTTTCCTGTAAAGAAAATAAAACTCACACAGTACATTCATGCTGAAAAATGTGTCTGCTGAAGACTGTGATGCATGGCCCACAGACCATCTGGTGCAGGATGGTAACATCCATGTTTTACAGGGCTACTGTCCTCTGAAGCAGACTGGTCATGTTCATAGCGTATGAGTTTTCTGAGCTTCACAGGGTGGCCTTATAAGTTGCTATTTTTTATGTGTTTTTCCAATCAAAGTGAAACATGTGGGTTGTATTTCAGTCTTCCAGAGTGGAGATTTCATTCTATGAATCTTAAGATACATGCTGCAGGCTGTGGGGTATGACAGAAAGGAATGTGGCTTTATTTGCAATGGTGTTGGAGGACTACACTGAGCAGGACCCACAGAGTGTAGGATGCTCTGTGCTGTCTTTTGGGAAGAATTGCTAGTGAGCTATCCACAAAGCTGCCCTCCTGCTTTGATGTGAACAGAGCTAGCTAATTTCCTTCAAAGGAAAAGTAGAGAGTAAGGCAGACAGGTGACATGTCAAACCTGAGAGATTGTCAAGGAGCTAAGTACAATGTGGACATGTCCACTGAGGTGCTGGTGGGATGCAGTTCATCTGCTAAAAGATATGATATCATACTGGGGTATTGCAGGATACAAACCAGAATCCCCAGCTCCTACAGCAGTTTCCTGGAGTTGTTAGTGCTTCCAATGTAAATCACCAAGTTTCACCAGGTCTGGAATATATAACCTTTGCTGTTTTCATGGCCTTGATCCTGAGCCTACCCACAAGGAAAATAAGGCTTAGGGCAGCACAAGAAACTTAAATAACATTTTTCTTAGCTTGATATAACTTTTTAATAATGTTACTTTGCTTTATAATCATCACTTTGGGTCACTTCACACTTCTTCCAATTTTGTGATTTGTAATACTGTACTGAACGGCCTTCACTATTGATTTAAAACACAACTCAGTTCATGTTTCTCACCATTGTTGAATGAAACTATTGTTTTGGGTGGTAAAAATAGGATTCATTTGGTATTTGGATGCTTCTGGATACTAAAATGTTTTTGGTCATTTCCAAGCACATGACTAAGCTTCATATCAGGGTCTGAGTCATAAAAGACTATAACTAATGTCTGAATTAATATGCATTTCCAAAATTTTGTCTTGAAGCTTTCTCAGGTATAGGTGCATTAATCTGTCCTCGCTGTGGAAGTAGTGGGAACTGGGTGCTTTTTCTAGGGCTTATTCTTTTACTTTGAGGATACAGAAGGTGTAGTTTATGAGCTTAAGTTATCTTTCCTCTCCTTCACAGTGTGTGCTAGTGTTGGTATTTCAATGCAAAAAAGGATTGCACTTGAAAATGACACTCCCAATTGTCCCTGTTGATTGTTCTTTGCTTCTCATTGTGGGATGGTTTTGGCACATATGTGCTAGATGCCTTTGGATGAAACTGAATTGGAGTATAGATTCCTAGAGCTCATCTAATGGACTCCAGCCACAATGGGCATTTAGTCTATGGGACCAATCTAGAGTTAGTCTAAAAGTCTCTAAAACAACTCCCAAGATAAAAGCAAGAAAAAATCCTTTAAGTGTGAGTACTGTGGGTTTCAAGTATTTCACACTGAGTGTTCTGCTCTATCAATGCTGTCCTCTTGGTCTTCTGTGGATGTGGAAACTGTGACACACAATGCAGATGTTATGCGCTTTTGAAGAAGAGAATGTCTTGGAGTTATGAGAAGAGCTTCCTGATTCTTACAGAACAAGAATGTATAGGCACTAAACTATCTTGTGTTTAGTATCTGGTTAACCACTACAGCGCTGAACCTGGTCCAGACACATATTTGCATGTGGCCCTTCATAACTAATTTAAGTCCTCCTAATTCAAAGTCTCTTTGTGTAAGGGGAGGAAGGGAAAAGCAAAGCAGTTTTCAGATGTATATTAGTTTGTTTTTACATTGATTTTACCTTTTTTTCAGAGGAGTTATTCTAGAGTTGCACTGTTTTAACAATGGAAAAGTTAAGGGTTATGACTTGCTGTCCCTATTTTATTTATGTGCCCAAAAATACCGTGGAGGTTATTCAAATAAATGCACTCCATTCCATTTACTTGACTGTCTGATGGCTTAATCATGCAAATAAATGTGAGGATGATATTTATTTGACTGTCTGTCATGGTGTTTCTTTGCCTGTACAGTAAAGCATACTTTCATTTTCCCCAAAGAAAAAAATTAAATTAAATGCATAAAAACCCACCCCATGTTGTAATGCAACAGTTCAGTTTTTAAATACACATAAGTCAGGACATTCAGAGTTATGATTCCCTAGAGTTTGTATCTCAGCCATGTCGTACATGTGGTGTAGATTAAAAAAGTGATTTCCACTCCTTTCTGTACTCCTTTCTCTTCTGGGTGTTTTCCTCTTTTGCTTTTAGCTTTTTTATGGTGTCTGTGCTGGAGCTCCTCCATGGGATGGGTGATCCAACAAAAGCCGTGAATGGCAGGCATGAGAGCAAATCCCATGCATGCAAGACTGGCACTGCTCACAGCAGTAGAGGAGCACAGCAAGGAAAAGAGGGAGCCCAAGGACCACTTCTGGGGATGCCAGCACTTCCCTCCATGGGGATGGTCCTGCCTCTACTTCATACTCATCTCACACATGCTATTCTGTGCTGTCCATATTGCGGCATTTTCCAAATATTTTTCTCTTCTCCCAGGCAACTAGCAACAAGGCAAGAGGAGAAAGCCTCAAGCAGTGCCAGGGAAGATTCAGGTTTGACATCAGGAAGAATTTTTTCACAGAAAAGGCTGTCAAGCATTGGAATGGGCTGCACAAGGATGTGTTGGAGTCACCATCCTGGAGGTGTTCAAGAAACAGCTGGTCATGGCACTGAGTGCTATGGTCTAGTTGACAAGAGTTGGAATCACAGAAGAAGTTGGAAGGCAGCCACAAGGATCATCAAGTCTGACTCTCTGCACAGCACCATCCCCAAGAATCACCCCTTATGCCCAAGAACATTGTCCAAACTTTCCTTGAATTCTGTCAGGCTGGTGCTGTGACCACTTTCCTGGGGAGCTGTTCCAGTGCCCAGCCACCCTCTGGGTGAAGAACCTTTATCTAATATCCAACCTAAACCTCCCCTGACACAACTTCAGGCCATTCCCTCGGGTCCTGTCTTGGATCACCACAGAGAAGAGATCAATGTCTGCCTCTACTCTTCTCCTCACAGCGAAATTGTAACTGCAGTGAGGTCTCCCCTCTTCTCTAGGCTGAACAGACCAAGTGACCTTAGATACTCCCCATACAGCTTCTCCTCAAGGCCCTTCACCATCTTTGTTGCCCTCCTTTGGACCCTCTCTGATTATTTTCTATCTGTCTTTTCTTGTGGCACCCAAAACTGCCCCCAGAACTTGAGGTGAGTGCCCCAGAGCAGAGCAGGGCAATCCCCTCCTTGCCCAGCTGGTGATGCTGGGCCTGGTGCCCCCCAAGGCACACTTGTCCCTCCTGGCTGCCAGGGCATGGCTGCCTCATGTTCAGCTTGCCATTGACCAGGACTCCCAGCTCCCTTTCCGTGGCACTGATTTTCAGTCTTATTCCTCAGTCTGTACACACAGTCTTGAAGGTCTTGTTCAGCCTAAATGATTCTATGAAATAACACATATTTTTCTTTTTTTTCTTTTTTTTTTTTAACAAGTGTGCACTTGTCTTCAATCTCTTCCTCAATGTGCTTTATTCATGCTGGTATTATGGGGGATGGCAGGGAGGGGGATGTAGTAACTTAAGAACAAGCCTTTAGGTCCTCATTCTGTGCATGTCACAGATATTCTGTTAAGAGTAAGAGTACTATACAATGTGATAACATATCTCCAGAGCCCTATGTAGTCTATCTTGACAGACAGTGAAGAATGGATGCTTCTCAGCATTCATATTGGTAAAAATTATCTGAAAAGAGAATGTGAGCTCCCATACGACTTATTTTCTGGACCTTGCTCTTTTTCTGTTACTTTTTATATTCTGTATTCCAACCTAACCTGAATAAAATATTATATACTCTATTATGTGGTTACTGTTTCTTTGCTAGTCTCATAAATAACTTGCAGTGTTTTCTGACTTGGCATAGTAAAACTCCCAAATTTCCTCAACAGTATAAATTTCTGGAGACCAATAGGTGTAAATTGCCCTGAAGAGAATGCTGATTTGTTTGCTGTTCTCTAGGCCAAATCCTATAATGGAAGAGCTCATCTGTCCAACTGCTTTCTTTTTTACAAGTGCATATCATTATATCAGTCTCTGGATTTTCCAAAGAAAAAATACAAGTATTTGAGACTGTAATGATTAGTAGTTCCTGCTTTTCCAATTCTATAAACATTGAGATAATTAAAATATTATTCTAAATCCTTTTGAAATAATAGTTTTGGTTTAGTTATTGTGTGTTAAGCACTTACTGTAGTAAAAATAAACACATTTCTATTTCAACTTATACAAGCAGGATATTATTTCCAAGGTCCTCAGGGCAGGGATTGTACTTTTCCTTGTATCTGCAAATTATTTATTGGAAGAGGGGCCCTATCCTCCTTACAGTTTCAGCATTAATACTAAGTGATGATGTTCATATGGAAAATATTGAATTTGAATACACAGAATTTTGTAAATACCAGCAACCTTTTGTACAATCATGACAGCACTTTTCTTTTTCAGCTGCTCGTATTTCTCTTCTTGGTTTTTCTACATCTCTTCGTTTAACTGACTGGAGGAGAACAAAGCAGAGAAACAAGGGCCTAAAGTTAATAGCTGAAATGCAGTTGCTTGGAGAGATCTTTTTCTGGTTTTCTATGAGGTGGCTAAAGGATTTATGTCCTGGTATGTTGAGCGTGATGAGTACATGCACTGCAGACTTTAGGAGGAATTCTGTCTCAGATCTAAATCTTCCCTCTGCTTCACGGACCTGTCCCCACAATGTGCCTGCCATGATCACCCATCTTCCCTTGGGAACAATGTTCCCGTGTTCTGGGACTGCCAGCCACGTGCACAGGGACCAGTCATGGTTAGCTCTGGAGCTGGTACACCTCCTTCTTGTGGTGTCAGGTTACTGGGTTCAGCCTTACCTGCTTTCCAAAGATGTCTCTTTCCTCAGGCACATACGGAAAGCTCACCCAGACACAAAGCCCGTGACATGCTGCTTCTCCCTGTGATCGTGGGACAGTATCAGGAATAGACTGGCTACCAGTTAGGGATACCAGTCAAACAATAACTGTGGAGGTGATTTTTGTGCTGTAGCTGTCTGCACACAGGGACTTCGTGTTGGTGCTGTGCTAGGAGCTTTCCTGATGAGCTCTGCCTGTTCCTAAAGGTTGATCGCTCCATCCTTCACAAAATTCTTGCTTACTTGATACATGGAGCTGAAATCTGAGGAAGGTTGAAGAAGTCCAAGAAAAAAAAAGCAGATGCAAAGGAATTGGTTTGGATATGTGGTTTTAGTCAGTGTTGCCAGTTTAGTTTCTATTTTATAACAAGCTTTAACATTGGATATATGTTATATTTTTAGAAAAAGAAAATACGTGCTAGTACGAAAGAAAGTATTCCAAGATTCAGTAGGAATTATACTACCTTTTCTTCCTTGGTCTGAAGAGAGAAATAAACTAAAGTGATTTGGGCCTGGTTTTGATAATAAAAGAGAAGAAATTCAGGGCAATCACAAAATGGGAAAAAGTAACAGACATTATGAAAAAGTATCGGATGGAGCAACAGTCATTGCCAGCACTATACTATAATTGAGTGTACTAGGTTATTTGGTTTGTTTTTAATGAAATGCTGTAAAAAACAGTACCTTTTGTCCCTGGTTAAATATTTACAGATTATATTTGGAAGCTGCTATCAGAGTTAAATTAAAAGATCCTACTATTTTGTATCTTGCATGTTTGCATAAACCATATCAGTTCAATTTAATAAGATTTGCTATCAAGAGAACCACAAACTGTTTAAATTCTTAACATCTGCAGCTTTGTCAGGTTTTCAGGGGTAACATGTCTGAGTAGACTTGTTTAACTCAAATAAGGAATTATGGAAACAATTAAATTTCTTCCATATTTTCATTTCAGTGACAGGCTTCCAGTCCAGCCTTACAATATGGTATTTCTTTGCATGCAGCCAAAACAAGACATTCCACAGGAACAGAAAAATTGCCATTTTTCTTATCACCACAAGCATATGATATCTGCCATCAGCAGTTGGGAAAGTTTCCATTAAAATAAATCTCAGAGAATTAAATATTTCAAAACACTTTTAAACTAAGTCCCAGTAGGTGTATATTGCATGAGCACACACCAGTGTAACTTGGGATTTTATTGATTTTCATTTTTTTCATTCATTGTAAGCCTGCATTAGATTGTTTGTTTAAATATGTTCACATATTTACATGAAACTGCTCCACTTACGCACAACATGCTTGCCATTAAAAGTTAAATGTTGGATTCATATTGGCTTATGAAAGATAAAATAAAAGCAACGTGTTTCAACCTGCAAATTGTTGTCGATGCATTTTTAAAGTGTTCCCATGCACTGTTTCTTTATTGAAAGAAGATTATATTCTCTGAACTATTATAAAATGTGAGGTTATTATAAATGTGAGGCTGCTGTCCCACAGCAAGCATCTAGCTGGCAACCTAGGTTATTTTCAAAAGCAGTAAAATACATGCATGATAAAAAAATTACTTAATAGTTCACCATGTCCTTCCAGCTTCTAATGAAAAACTGTCCAATACAGTGTATTTTCTGTTACTTTGCCCTGTCCACTTCTAATAACCCACAGGATAGGGTCCTCTATAGTTTCCTGATGAAGTCTACTCTTATGCACATCTAGTTACTATAGTCTTTTTTAAGTCTGTAAATCCTCCTACGAGAATCCCTCTTTTCTCAGTTATGTGCTCTTGTAGTGCCCTCCACAACTTTCCCCAGTGGCAGAGATTCTGAGCACTTGCCACTGTCATGATATAAGAAGAATTTACACTGCTATAATTTGCCTAAGAGGAACTGGTCCTTTTCAGGCTGTGTAGGACCCAGCTGGAACCAGTTAAACTTTTTTAGAGCTTCATTTTTGCACGCAGATCAGATCAGCTAGGGAAAGGGGAACATTTGTCCTCTTTTTCTTCTCATTAGCACAGGGCAGCATATTTGAAATGTATCAGACAAAGCAAGAATATTAAAACTTTTTTCTCTATAATAGCTTTCTCCTAATCATCATCCTTCTATCTGTCAGCCTCTATGGAAAAAAAATGCACTATCCATTGTCTTGATCCACTTGAGAGATCTGCACTGCCTGAGCAGTGAAGAGAGAAAACTGGAAAAGAAAACTAGATTTGATTTGGGGCAAGTTGTCAATATTTTTAATACTGGCATATTGTTACTGTGTGTTGTAAAAATGCACATTTCCAGAGCCAGTCAGCTATTGGATATGGGATTTATAGCAATGTGTGGAATGACAGAAATGTATTCCTGTGCACACCTGTCTTGCACATTGAATGGCTGACTTGGACATCCATTATAAAATTAATTCCTTCCAGTACATTTCTCCAGCTGTCCTTGTCCTACAGAACAAGTCTCAAAGAATAGGGGACTGTTGGTTATGAAGTAACGCCTAGGACTAATCTGTGAGATAACATAATTCACAGGTTGTAAGTGATTTCTGGACTACCACAGGAGCCACCACACCTGGTCAGACTACAAACCTGTCCAATCTACTTACTCTTTAACTTCAACACCACTGTCTTAGAATTGATGTGAATATCCATCTCAGCCTTTACAGAGCCATGGAATCACCTGGGTTGGAAGGGATCTCAAAGACCATCTATTTCCACCCCCTTCTGTGGGCATCTTTCACTAGACCAGGTTTCTCAGAGCTCCATGCAGCCTTATCTTGAATGATTCCAGGGATGGGCCATCCACAGCTTCTCTAACCAACCTGTTCCAGTGCCTCATCACCATCAAAGTGCAGACTTTTTTCTTATATCTAATCTAAACATCCTCTCTTTCAATTTGAAGCCATTCCCCTTGTCCTGTCACTACATGCTCTTGTAAAAACTAACTCTCCAACCTTCTTGTAGGTTTCCTTCAGGTACGAGAAGGATGCAAGTAGGTCACCCCAAAGCCTTCTCTTTTCCAGGCTGAACAAGCATCATGCTCTCAGCCTTTCCTCACAGGAGAGATGCTCCATCCCTCTAATCAACTTGGTGCCTCCTCTGGACTTGCTCTGACAGGTCCATGTCTTTCTTATGTTGAGGTACCAGAACTGGATGCAGCTCTACAGGTGGGTTCGCCACATGGGAGGACAGAGTAGAGGAGCAGAAACCCCTCCCTTGCCCAGCTAGCCATGCTGCTTTTGATGCAGCCCAACAGCAGAGTCTATGTTTAACTTTCCGAGCTGCAAATGCAGGTGGCCAGGTCATGTCCAGCCTCTCATGCACCAGCACCCCCAGATCCTTCTCAGCAGGGCTGCTCTCTGTCTGTTCATCCCTCACCCTGGATTGACACCAGGGGTTGCCCCAACCCAGGTGCAGCACCAGCGCTTGGTCTTGTTAAACCTCATGAGATTCCCATGGGCCGTTTCTCAAAGTTATCCAGGTCCCTCTGGATGGATCCCATCCTTCAGTTGTGTCACCCACACCACTCAGCTTGGTGTCATCTGCAGATTTTCTGAGGGTGCACTCGATCCTTTATGTCATTAATGAAGATACTTAAAACTCATTCAATGAAGGACACCATTAGTCACTTGAGTCCATTGGGACTCCAAGACATTGACCACTGCCCTCCAGATGTGACTGTCCAACAACTTATTCATCTAATAATTCACTCATCAAATTCTCCAATTTAGAGAGGATGTCGAGGGGGTCTGTATCAAAGGCTTTACAGAAATCCAGATAAATGCCTTGTGGGTGGCATGAAAATTTAAGAACCATCAAAATACAAGGGCAGCTATTTTTCCAATTTTTCACTGGCTTGAAAACTACTGATAATCCTAAAATAAATTAAAGTCTGCTCAGTAACCTCAGACAGTAGGAAGTTATTATTCTATATGCTTGAGAACGTGCCAGTTTGAGCATTTTTTGAAGGTGGACAAACTCAAAAGGTCTCATCCCTTTGTCCCTGCTGTTGGACCTGACACGTGTGGTCCAGCACTAGGAAACAGCTGGAGGACTGTAGGGTTGGGTCCCTCCTCTGCTTTGGCCTGGAAACACACAGAGGCACACATCCTCCTTCAAGCTGTCAAGTGAGAGTTTCGCACCAGAGGGAAATATTTCTGAATTAAAACATACTAGTTCCCACCTGTACAAAATATTTTTTTTTTTTTCCAAGTGGAGCTTATTCTATCCCCCTGGGTAATTGTCTGTCAATCTTTCTTTGTGCCAGGTGGAGGGCAGAGATTAAATACAGTCTGCTGCTAGCAGCAGAGCTGAAGAGTATTGCCTGCCTGTAGCAGAAACAAAGAACCATCTCAGCTCTGGAGACGCTGGTTCAAAACCGGTATAATAACAATGACTATCACATACCATTGATGTGAAGGACTTTGCCATCATCAAGAAAGGCTGTGGAAGAGCTGCTGCAGCCACTTGGAGGGACTCTCTGTGCAGCCTCTGCAGCAGAAGTGCAACACACTGTCAGGGCATTAGGGCTTCTCCCAGTCCTCAGCAGCAAGTGAGAACAGGTTTAAAGAGCTTTACATCCCATTTTTAGCCTAAAATATTTTTCTGCTTGTTTTTCTCAGAGTTTCTACTGAAATTTGGCAGTTTGGGGTGTCCACACGGTGCCTTCTGCCAGCCACGAAGCTGCCTTGTGAGTGGAGCTGCACCTCAGCTTTTCCTTTGTTTTAGCAACTGAGAGCTGTTGCTTTGCTTCAGTATGATGGAGTGGGGCTTTGTAATGAAATCAGCCCTGGTGGGTCAGAGGAACATTTGGCACATATTCCCTCCTTCTAAGTTTTCCACTCTTTTTGTCCACAATTAAGTGGTGATCAAAATCAAATCTAATTTAGTAATGTTTAAGATAGGTTGCTCCAAACCCAATTACAATTAAAGGGAGTTTTCTATTGATTTTGTTAATTTATATTGTTCTGGAGGACTACAGCTCAGATCAAAGTGGCAGATAGGAGAATATCTGCTATTTCTTCTGATGCCTTGGTGAAGGAGGAGGCCAGTATGTCTGTGCAGAGCATTTGAGCCTCTCACAGCACACAGTCCCTCCCTGTCCCTTCAAATTAAATTTGCTTCCTGCCAATCTTGCCTTAGGTTTCCAGGTGTAGGTGGGCTTAGGACTCAAAGCAACAGGAGAGTGGCCAAACCTTAACATGATTCCTTGTTTCTCCACTAACAGAAAGCAGACTTCCAAACCTTTTTTAAAAGCCTGTTATCAGGCCAAAATTCAGAGGAGGCATTTAGCAACATGCATAGTGATTAATTAAGAGGAAGAGAGTTCATCTGTGGTCCTTAATCAGATTTTCTCTTATAGCAATTCATTTCCCAGACTAATTACCAGACGTGGGAAGGAGTCATTCTCTTTCTACTTGCAAATTTAACTCACAAAAACTTCATGGAGCTGAGAAGAAAGGTGCAGAAAAGCAGTTTCCATCATTCTGCAGTAACATTAGGAGTCAGAGAAATTTGTAGTAGTCTTCAAACTATTTAACTTCAGGAGGAATTAAATTTCCAGGAAGCTGGGTTTGGGGCCGGGGCAGGGGTGGTGGAGCAGAAGTTTTAAATGAGGAAAATATCATAAGTAGTTAGTTATATATCAAAAACACTTTTATTATATAATAATGTGTAATAGATGGAGTTTTTTTAGCACATGTAGTACTATTATAGGTATATACTTGTAAGGCAAATTTCCTTTTTTTTTCAATTGAAAAAGCTGCCTTTACTTAGTTGTGTTTCAACCATTCTTCTCCTTCATCTATGTTCCTGTCTGGTATACATTTTGCCTACAGAATTTCCACTTCTGTTCAGGTTCTGCAATTATCAGGAGTTGATATTAGAAACAAATTATTATTACATTGGCAACATTTATGTGTTTTTTTTTATTAGAAGACCTAAAGAAATTAGAAAGAGCTCCTAATAAAATTGTTAAGGTTTTTTGTTATTGTTCTTTGTTTCTCCAACAAACATGACCCAAAGAAACAGAAGTGATATATTTCTGTAAATGAGGATTTTGTATATGATAGACATAGAAAGCCTTACAATGAGCTAAGGCTTTCAGCTAGCTTGCCAACTGCTTTGAGTTATTCCTGTCAATTCACCTACCTAATCCATTACAATCTTTTCCTTGAATTTAAAACACTGGAAATTGAATTTAAGTTGCTGCAGCCAGACACTTCTCATTACAAAAGAAATGGTCTTGAAGCAAAACCTTACCTCTGTATATGACTGTCCAGGATCCAGATCAGGACAGCATGGTTCATCTCACCTCAGAGGGATTCAGAACTGTCTTTTTGATTTTCCTTCTAAACGGTGAAGTGGGGACTAGAGTTGGAGGTGAACCTTTAATGAAGCCCTGGATGCCAGCATACACACACACTATGTTTTGATGGTTCGTTCTCACGGCTTAATTGAGAGATGGCAGCACAGAGCCTGTATTTCTCTGAAGAAAGCTTGAATTGTACTACTATCAGGAACTGGGTATTCTTTGAAGTATCTCCTAACTCTGAAAAAAACATGTTTTTCTCTCTTTGTCTTTTTTTTTTTTTTTTTTTTTTTAAGGGGATATTTCCCACTGATATCCAAGAAAAAGCGATGATTATAATAAGAGAAATGTAAGAGCTTTTCCCTATCTAGAGTCAGTGGTGACATCCCCATAAATCATGGATAACTCTAACAGAGTCTTAAACAGGCTTAGTTGTCATACATAGGTACAACTGCTCCCATCATATTTATCTTTCACTTCACAGCTTATAGAAACCAAATATCTGTCATCAACAACTATTAATCATCCATTTACCCTGCTGAGATACCTAATAAAGCCTCAAACACAGAGTTTGAACACTAGCGAGAAGGAGAGAAAATGTAATCCAAATTTTCAAAAGTAAAGGGAAGAAAAATCTCATGTAACATCTGTGCACCACATGTTCATAAATTACAGCAGGCCTGTGAACACTTTTTCTCTCATCTATATGTCATACAGATTTAATAGTTCATCATTTCAAGAAAACAACATTATTATGTGCCATTTTTAAAAGAAGGTGTGATCATCTCTACAGCAGCACTGCTGCAAGCTGCCCTCCACTGAGGATGAGCTGCTGTGCTCCAGCACCTCAGTGTTTGCACCTCAAACCAGTGTTTGTGTGCAAAGCCCCTTCTTCCTGGCAAGGCTGAGGGGAAGCACCTGAACTGCACCTCAGGAGGCTGGGCCCAAATGTGAGAATCTGTGACTCTCCAAAGAAATTAATCTTTTTTGCTTAGACCACCAAAAAATGTTGTTGGAATGTGGAAAGTTGCTCAGAATCATGTCTCACCGAGAACACACCTTTCCACTAGCAGTCCATTATAGAAGAGGTCTTCTTAGCTTGAATTAAAAAAATGACGAAAATGTTACACATTCGAGGTATTCTACAAATTTTTTACCCAATGCTGTATTGCAGGTGTTAATCTAAATATGTGTGCTTCCATCTACTGAACTGAGACAGGCCAATGGTGTACAAAGGAATAGGCAGATAATCAGGTTTGCTCTTGCCTTTTATTTCTGGTGAAATGTATCCATCTCTGCATTAAATCTATGTGCATCATTAAATTCCAGCTCTTGGGCTGACTCTGCACATCCACAAGAAAAATAAAAGTATTGTATTATGTAAGCATTTATTCCAAGTTGCGGAGGTTTAGATGCAGAGCAAGAAACATAAGAGTGATAGAGAGAAACATGTCTGATGAAAGGAAATTGAGCTTTTGTATTATCTCCCATTCTTAAAATAACCTTCTTCCCCACCAAAAACTTTGGACATCTTAAAGAAGAGGTAGAACCTAAAATATGCAAGAGACCCTATCTCCACATAGATAGGGTTAAGCAGCAATAAAGAATTTGGAGACTACAAGCATTCCAGGAGTAGTGTGCTAAGCACATCGGTAAGTTTGACTCCTTACAGCCTAAAATACCTACACCTAATTTAGTTGTCATATACAACTTTAGAATCATGTTCAGTTTTGCAACACAATTCAGCTTGAGAAATTCCCATAGTTTTTCTTTTTTCTGCAGATCATTGTTCTGATTTAGGAAACTATATAGAAGATGTAAGAGGAACAAACCCAATTTAAAGCTTTTCAGATTGTTATCCCAAAGAGAGCACAAAGACAGTGTCTTCTGCTTAAGTCTTCATTTAACAAAGTGCTTAAGCACAAGCTTATAGAACGATTTAAGGAGAAGTTGTGCCAAATTTGGTAGGCATTTTTGTTTCAGTTATCCAGTCCTAGCAGGGGATTGATTTCTGTGTAATCAAATTACTTAATTAAATCACAGCCTCATATTTCTCTTCTGAACTCTTGAGACAGCTACCGAATTTAACAAAAGGCCATTAGCTGCAGTGCAGGGCAGGCAGTGCCTTGCTGGCACAAAGATGACTTTCCCGGCTGACTCCTCCAAAGGTTCTGAACCTGCCAGGGAATTTAACTGGATATTGCATGTGATGAACTGTCAAAGCAAGAAAAACCTGTGATCTCTACAGGGGCAACCAGCCAATGGACTGACTCCATCAAATCAGGTTAAAACAGGAGGCAGATGTTGGAACCAACTTGTTGGAAATTGGGTTTATCTGCAGCTGCAAAGTGGAATACTTCCAGTTGCTCCAAATGCATTTTTGGAAAGCATTTTTGGAATAGGAATTTAAAAGAAACTGTGAGGCCAGAAATCCTTAGCAGGCCAAATTTCAGGTTTAAAGGTCACTGTAATTGTCAGAACAAATAATAATATTTTTGATTTGTCTTTTTTGCTTTTCAAAAATGTGGCCATGTTTCCATAATGAGCAAAGTGAGATTGTAGCATTTCTGTTTTCCTAGCAGGAGCCATTTTCCTGTCTCTCTTTCTACTGTACTGTTGACAGGTGAGCTGGGATGCTGCCGTCTCCTTACCCTCCAAACACTTGATCCTGGGACATGTCCTGTGAGTCTGCAAAAATAAACCAATTGTGATTTGGGAAAATGCAGAGTAGAAATCAGCTCTGTGGTGAACATGAAGAACTTCTGACTCATGCCTAATTTGATTTTATCAAAAGCTTACTAAGTTTAGGAGAATCCTAGGCATATGGTGCCAAGAGAACTACAGGATAGGAACTGTGTGTTCAGGAAACTGATTTCAAATAGGAAACAGAAGCTCATTGATACAACTGCACTGGAGATAAAACAGGTGGGAAAATGTACACGTTCCTGCATGTGGCTTTGTTCCCAGTTTAACTCCAGGTGCAAGAAGGAGTTCTGTAGCTGGTGACTGACCACAGCCCAGACAATTCCTGCTGTTGCTGGACAGCCCAGCCCTCCTGTCAGCATCACCAGAAGGATGTGGCCAGAAGGGATTTACCATGCTGGAGATGAGTATGAGTAAAACCCACAGCAATTCAGTTATTCTGATTTTGTTGGTGGAGGACTGCAGCAATGCATTTTGCATGGATAAGGTACTTTACATGGAAAATCCTGAGCAGAGCTTGTGTGGAGCATGGTCTCACTGAAATGGTGAGAGCTGCCTGTAAAAAGTATTTCAATTATTGCCCACAGTGTAACCCCAGAGAAGTGAATACCTCTTCCTGCTGATGTGTCACAAGGTGGCATTGACTCAAAACCAGTCTGAAGTGCTTTATGTCCTGCAGCTGCAAGTCCAGCCAGGAGAACATGCTGTCTCCTGGGATGTGCTGTGCTGTGCTGGGAGGTTTAGTGGGAGACTGAAAGCTTGCAGACGTAATCACAAGTGGTCAGATAAAAAGTAGGGTGAGAGAGGCCTTTAGTCCATTCCTTAAAAAGATAAAATGTTTCTCCGCAGCCATGGAAAAGACAAGAAGATCAGAATAATACCTGCACACTTGTATACTAAGCTAAAATGCACAAAAAAAGCAATGTTTCATCACACCTCCATAAGATGAGACAGGTAGATGAGTGAGCGGCACTGAGGTCTCTGTAGCTCAGTGGGGTGGAATCCAAAGTTTCATCAAATGAAACTTAGAGCTTTAATTTTCCTGCAGTACAAAATTTTCCAGCATTCTGGAACCTCGGAATGGAATTCTGAGCTGTCATTGCACTCCAAACGGGTTAAAAGGTTTGCCCAAGTGAAAAAAAAATTAAAAAAAAAAATAAAATCTGTGTTTCTGTATGTCTCTCAAGCCCCAGAAATCCTAGATTTTATAATTTAGGAAAAAAGTTGTATGAAGTTTAAATACCTCATTCGGTTTTATGCTATAATATTTTTAATTTTTATGTATTTTATAATTTTATACAATTTTGTGGGAAGTAAAAGTGAATAATGTCAATTTAGGGGAATTCATGTTTCCCAATAAATAATAAAGGAGAAGTAGATGTTTCTGCCTCCTAATTTTCGGAGTAATAGCTAAGCTTATTTTATTTTACCTATGCAAGGAAGTAGAAATTTTTCACAAAAATATTTTTTTAATTAAAATGTTGCTTTAGATTATACCAAAATACTTCCTTTAAATTTTACTGTGATAAAAAGAATATTGAAAGTATTGTAAAATTTAATATAAATTATGAATATAATTATTGTATTGTAATATATTAATTTAATTTTTTCTAAAATGTTTACTTTTTCTGTATTCACATATAGTAATCATAATATGCATTGTGCAAATACAATATCCATATGTCTAGCTGTTTCATTATCAAACACAAGGTCTTTTGTCTTAAGAAGCAAGTTAAAAGATGTTTCAGTGAAAACTTTGTGAACTTGACATCTTTAAGGATTCTGAAAATATAAAGTAGCTCTTCTACTTTTAATAAGGTTTAACAAAATAATGTAAAATAAAATGCCAAACAAAACATCACAAACTACTATCTTGGAACACTCTAAATGACAGATTTCTAGCATGAAAGCAACTGATTTGTAATTGCAGGTTTTGTGGATTTTTGTCCAGCTGAGTTTTCCCTGATATTCTGGTGTCATGAAAACAGCATCTACTTTTGTGTGCGTGTTAATAGACAAATAAATTCTTGAAATTCTAAGTAGAGATTGGAAAAAAAGTGCTTTTTCCTCAGTCTTGTTAGGCAGTTTAGAAAAGGTAAACTTACCTCTGTTTCTTGTGAATTAACTTCTTGATCTTCCCTCAAAGCAACTGCAGCACTACCAAATTTGGCATTGCTCCATGTTGAGTGATGGGGATTGAGAGAAGGGGGCCAGTGGTGCTGGGAGAAATGTGTGTCCCCAGAACACAAAACTTTTACTTGGGAAAGCTAAAAGACCTTAAAAAAAAAAAAAAAAAAAAAACAACCAAACAACTCAAGAATTTGAAGATATCTGGGACTCCACCTGAATTTACTGTCCATCCTACATTTTTTTGTTTATTTTTTTTTTTTTATATCCATGGGCACACACTTTAGAGGAGGGAAAGGAATCCCATGGAGAAGGCAGAATGGCAAGATATTCACTTGAACCCCTGGGTGTTTGGCAGAAAAATTCCCAAATGGGCCCGGATTTCTCCAGGAGAATATTTTCTTCCATTAGTTTTTGCAGCAAATAAGGAAGTTGAAGAACATGGAAAAACTTGGTAGAAGACACATGGCTATGGTGCCAGGTACAGAAAGCAATCTGTAACTCTGTTATGACTTTTTCCTTATTTTTTACGCTTGTCCAGAGAATTAGTTAACAAAGGAAAAGCAAGTAGGTGTGAGAGAAAGAAAAGCAGGAAGAGGCCACAACTAACACCACAGAGTAAGACTTTTTTCTTGCTGATATATCAAGTTGGATCCTCAAATCCTTGTTCCAGACATTCATTTTGTGGCAAATAACCCTATCAGAGAAGAAAGATATGTGTGACTATAATGTGCAGGCAAAACTGTGCATTGCTGGGGAATAAAAGGATTCTGGATTTTGAGGTCTACCAAATCAGGTGAGTTTTATTACAATGTGTTTTTTTGGTTTATTTGTTCAAAGAGAGAATGTTCTCAAGAATATTCTCAAGAATATGTTCTCAAGAGGAGAACATATATTAAATGTGAAGATCATATATACATATACATACATATATATATATATATATATAAAATGGGGGTTTTTAGTTAAGAAAGCAAGAATAATATGTAATGCCCTAGTATTCCTTTAATCTGCTTATCCAGTGCTAATGTAATATGTCTTCTTTCTTTAACCAGACTTCTAAATGAAGGAAAGCCCCAGTAAATTAGTGAGGCCCATCCACCCACTTTATAAAGATTATGTTACGCAACAAAGATCAAAAATAGTATGTAGTTCAGGTGGACAATGAAATTCTAAATTTAAAGGAATTAAATGACTAGCCTCACTCATGTAGATTATACAATAAATTTACTTATTACTCCTAAGACAAAAATTAATTCAAAATAATTTTATACCACCTTCTCTGCAGAAAATTGCTGTCAGGGAAAAAGGCTGAGTTACTTGAATAAATACAATGCCCATAATCCTTAAAATAAAATACATTAATTAAAGATATCTTCAAATTGTTCTGCTGCAAATCATGCAGCAGAAAATACTGGAGCTACCAGATGCTGTCTAACCTGTTCAGGAGAGGTGAGCTGATTCCCATGGTTTCACAAGTCCCTCAAAAAGATATTTGCAAAGGCTTTCCATCCCTGGCACAAACAGGTGTCACAGGGTCTTTCTCATGGCTCGAGAAATGATCCAGAGATTTCCCCTTGCAGGAATTCATGTCAGGGGCAGAGATTTGCGAGTTGTGTGGGAAGAAGTTGCCAGCCTGGCTCCTGAGCTTGGCTCCACTGCAAGGGGCAGGTGGGGCACAGGCTCTTCCTCCAGCAGCGCCGTGGGGCAGCACATCCATGAGCCTGGCTGGGGAGGAGGACTAGGAGGAAACACCTGCTCACCCTTGGAGCCGTGGCTCAGGCCAAGCCCCATGGAGCTGTCAGTGGCTTTGCAATGCATTTGGTTGATGCTGTGTACTCAAATATTGCTGCTGTCTGGGCTGGATTTAATTTGGGGGGGATTGAAAGAAAGTACCTTGGGAAGGATTGTACGAGAAGAAGACACATAAACCTTTCTTCCTGACTCAACTTTGTTATTTTCACAAATGTGGAACACATTTGGTCTGGCATCCCATTGATTTGTTTACTGCTTTTGTGTCCCGCATTTGCCAAGACTTTCCAAACATAGATATCTCTCTCATCTGGCCTGGCTCTGACTACTGCACTGAGAATCCAGCATAGGAGGTGGAGTACACGTCCAGGGCACTTGCATGGGCATAAAAATCACAATGAACTTTTGAAATAACCTAGGCTGTACTTTCAGGTTTGCCCATGGCTCAGGTGTAAAAATTATTTGGTTTGTTTAGGAAGTTAGGATATCAGCCTATCATCAGTATCTGATGTTAGAGTATCAGCCCTTACCTTGGGTACATGCAGCTCTCTCTTTATGTGCTCTGCCCCTGGATGTGGAATGGTACAGCACTGTTACAAATTATTCTGTCTTTGTGCTTTGGAAACTATGCAGCATGGCTTGCTTTCAAACATTACTGTTGTTATAAAAATCAGTGGCTCCTACAGTGACCTGAAACTAGTCAGGTAGGATTTAAAGGAGCAAAGAATTTCACAGATGGCTGACTTGTTACTGTGTTGTGGCACATGTATATAGTTTTGTGTTTCAAAAATATTCCCCCTTTTTGTTTTAGATAAGACTGTTAGTAGTTTTGCATACAATTGTGATTCCTTGTTTAGGTAGGATGTATTTCAGTCAAATAAAACTGAAAGAAGGAAGAAAGCCATCTTCTTATCTCAGCCATTTTGCAGAGAGAGACCTCTCCCCTGACTCTTCCTTCTAACCACCATCTCAGCTGTACTAAAGGGGGCAAGAGATGCTCTGCAAACATGCCGAGGGGTTAAGTATGTATTAGCTCCACTGCTCTGACACCTGACACGATCTGCCAGAACAGCTGGGAGATCTAATGAGGGTTTCTTTTCTGCATATACTTTGAGGCCTAGTGTGTAGACCCTGTTGTACTGCAGTCTTTCAGAAATGCACTGACTTCTTTGAAATGCCTCTGCATGGCCCAGAAGAAGACACTTTTCCCAGAAGCAGTCTCCTAGCATGCATCATGCTTGGCAGTATCCGCAAATAAACTTCTTGTAATTGATTTAATAATTTTCAAATAAAAAAATTATGATAGCTGTGGACAGCTATAAATAACAGAAATGAAACACATTATTTGCACTGTGCCTTCACATGCACTTGTTTTTGCTGTTAAGTTAAAACATCTGTTTCTATGGAAGTGGAGCATTCCACGCAACAAACACAGCACTGGAAGTGACCCACATATTAAATGACAACATTTGACAAATTCTAGCAGTTGATTACTGGGGAGGAGTAGACTGTGGTTATAATCAGAGTAAACCAAAAAAATGTGTACCTTTATAAACCTAGAGTTTAAATGAAACATCTGTACTAAATCATGTTTGTAGAACTGCACTGTAGCCAACTACCAGACCATATGATAATGGGGTGTTTTTAATGATCCCTATTTCCATTGTCGTCCTCCAAATCAGATCCAGACTGTGCCCACTGGCATGAATTCTGCTGGAAAGCAGTTGGGAGAGTGTCAGGCTACAGTGAGTGTTGTAAGTTTAGATACAGATACCCATAAAATGTAGTGATTCCAATGCCTTATGGAGGTTATAAGCACAGGTAGACACTCAGGTGAGTATTAGCTGTAGATTTGTGGGCTACAGACTTTTCTGGTCATGTCTTAACCCCAGGAAAAGAGGGATATGCAAAATCTTATTCATAGGGGGATATGAGTGCAGGAACAAGAAAGTAGGTATTAGAATTGCAGCAGCAGGTCAGCTGGTGATAAACTGGGAGTGCTCAGGCTGGCACCAAACCAGGTTTGGCTGCTCACTTAAACATAATTCTTTGGGTCTGTGAAACTGGTATACAACAGTCAAGTAAATACAATTGTCTTTGACTGTTTCCTGCTGCTGTTAAGAGGAGACAAAGCAAAATAAAAATAGTTTAGTCCGTCTCTTTATGTAGATTCATTAACTGGTATTTATTAGTAACATCTGAACATACATATTTTCTTATTACTGCAGAATATTCCCTGAATCACTAAAAAACCACAAATGCCCAAACTTTGTATTAGCTCTACATAGTCACCACAATTTTTCAAAAACAGAAAAAAAAAGGCAGACCTAGCCTGCAACTACATCTAGTTAAACTTAGAAGACTTAGAAATTAAGTCGCAGTTATTAAGTCTTAGAAGTCTTAGTTACCTAAGTCTTAGAAGTCTTAGAAATTAAGTCTTAATAAAATAATTAAGAATTCGAAATACCACACCATCTTTTGCTCCTGGCTCTCAGTGACCACAGTTCGGAGGTTCCCGGCGCTGTCCCGCGGTGGCCGCAGGGCAGACACGGAGCAGCCGCCCCGAGTCCGTGCCCAGCCTGGTGCGGGGGGCGGTGATCGCTGCGGGTGGGGAGCACAGCAGGGCACAGAGCACGGGGAAACTGAGGCACGGGAATGGGGGAAGGACACTTGTCTGAGTCTCCAAAGATTTAATGCTGAAGTCAGGACAGAGCAAGTGACAAATCTGAATCTGAAGGGGCTGCTTTTAAGGGATGGGGGAACACGGGGAGGACACAACCTGTGACCAACAGGAGGCATTAAGGGAGGGGTGCAGGGTAAGGGCTCCCCAGTAGAAACCAACACGGGGAGGGAGCAAACCCCACAATCCAATTCTGCTCCAAGGAAGGGATGAAAGGCAGGGAAATTCCAGAACCAAAGGAGTGTGCTGTCTTTGACAGACAGGGGTAAGACAAGGGAACAAGGGAGATATTCGGGTGGATTGACATGTGGATTGACATACATTCGCCAGGGAAAACTGTGGTAAACAACTCAGGACTGAACCATTAGGGAAGCCAAATGGGGTACATAGACGGAACTATTACAAACTTATAACAAGGAATATTAAAACATACTACAGAAGAATCAACTCTAAAATAACAGACTACCACAATCTTTGGGTTTATAGTTTATTTTAAAATTTTCCTAGATTTATAAATGTTATTGTCACAATGGATTATTAGATCATCTTGCTTGACTTGATCTTATATAAAAGTAATGTCTAGAGAGTCCTCTGAGAGGGCTCTTCTTCATTTAGTACTCTAATAACATATAGTGCCTTTACAAGAAAATAAAATGCTTTGCCATTCAATTAAATCATTCTCACAATTTATGTCTTGCATATCCACTTTTGTGATGATGTTTACTTCAAAATCCAATGTGGAAGTATTTACCTGAATATTGAATATTGAACTGAATTTCAGTTCAACAGGTTTGCTTTTAATCACATAGCATTTAACAAATAGAACTACTTGATCAGGATCATCTGAATTTTCCTTATTCTTTGGTGTCTTTCAGTGGCAGGCCATCAGTATGTATTTCAGTGTATTACTTTCTTAGTCATTTATAGTGGCACGGATTAACTGTTGTATGAAATTGAAAAACTATCTTTGAACCTGCCAACACCAGTGTCTTGTTTCTTAAGCCTAACCTTCTGGTTTGGAAGATGTTTACAATGGTTGTACATCTGACTAATGAAAGTTGTCAGCTTGATCTGCCTTGTCAAATATGCTACTAACTAAAATCTACTTAAACTGAGGAAGAGTGCTAGTAATTGATGAAATCATTCCAAATTCCATATAAAGGCAATAAAGGCAGTTTCAGAGGGTTTTTCTACACCACAATGTGGAGGTTGTAGGTTACACACTATAGTTCATCAGTCCTGAACAGAAGAGCTTTATATGCACAGTAAATAACAGCTAAATTAAATGGAAGGGGTATTTTGTCCAGATAAATTTTGAGACACCTTTCTTAAAAATACTTTTAGCATTTATAGTTACTCCTCTTTTCTCAACAAATGAAGCTACATATTAACCTCATGATTTTTAGAACTGTCTGGTATTAAATTCACTCCAGCAGAGAAATTTTGAATTTTGCTAAGCCAGTGAGCATGACCACTACCGTTTTGTAACTTGCGTGTTTTTTTCTCATGGTATGTACCATTATTTAATTCTATTTTGCCATTTGTATGTCGTGTGGGATCCTGACTGTATGGCATGACAGTTGAAAGCCTGGTGCACACTCTTGACAGCTGTTTTGAAGTGAAGGCTGCAGTGCGTGCTACATCTGGAGGTGCTGAGGTTTGACTGCAGACAGTGAAAAAGTCCAATTTCTCTTTAGGTATGACTGGGATAGATTTACAATATCTAAGCTTTCATTCAGGAAGGGACTCCATAAGGATCTACTCAGGCAGTTGCTGTTGCAAAATCAAAGCCAAAGACTCTATGGCATATTTTGTGATCCTACAAAATAAGTTAAATAAAAACAAATTAAATATTGAGTCAGGGAACTCATGGCATTGCCTACGCTATCCTGAAATGGCAGCCAAAAGGTATAGGTTTTCTGTCTCATTTTCCTCTAGTTTTTTAGATACGCTTTTGTTTACTTTTACTTGTAAACGAATCTGGACTTCATAGGAAGCTTTATGGATGACTGGAGAATTGCTAGAATGGTAATACTATCAATTCCAACAAATTCAAGCCTAATTAATTAAGATGCAGTGTGTCTTGAAGAAGTGGAGTGGGAGGTAAGGGGCTTGGCAGGTTGTTTTCCTGAACTTGATCTGTTGCCATTCTTGTTCTGGGAAAAGGATAATCCTTTATGAAAGATTTCATGCCCTGTCCAGTCAAAACCTCTTAATTCACACATTTTTGTCACATAAAACCAGTATATCCTTATGGTTACATGAAATCTTCAATTTTTAATGCCATTATCAAACCATAATCAATATTGCTAAATTTCAGAGCAAAGTAGAAATTAACTTTATAGAGTTGCATATTTAAAAAACCAAAGGGGCCCAAGTTCTTCTACACATGTAGCATTCAAGGAGTGATGCATTTTGGTAAATGCAGGCCTTCCACCTGCAACACTTAATCCTGGGAGTAGTACCTTCCAAATATTTCTGGTTTCTATTTATTAATCCAGAATGTTCCTCCTAAAATGAAAGTATCCTGGGTATTTTATAATGCATAAGGAGGTGACAGGATTGGCTGGGAAGGTGATTGCTCTGGTTATTGGCATTTCCTTGGTTTTTTCCAAAATGTTTTCATCCTTCTGGCCTTTGGAGACACAGTGCTTCCAATTAACTGAGAGCCAGCCTTGAATACTGGATATGTATCTGGAGCAGAAGTGGGCTCAGTTGGGAGCTGAGGATCATTCATATCCACACTGTGTCCTTCTGCAGAGGCTGTATTGTGCCACACAACAACAGTCTGACCTCACTGTAGCACATCACTCAGAGCCCAGATGGAGTGTTCCCCAACTCTGCCCAGCTCCACAAATCCTTTTTTCAGCAGAGGAGCTGGCAAGGCACTGAGATGGCCCTTTCTTCTCCAGCCCTGGGGCATCAGTGCCCAGGAGAGTAAAGCTTCACCAGGACTGGAAGGAAGAACAGAACAGTTGATAAAAGCAGTTAGGGATGCACTAGTGATGTGCTTAGAACCTTTGCTGATGGTTTTTACAGAAAATCCAGACTCATCTTCATGACTGTAATTAAAATGGTGATTCCTACTAAATTCTGTGGCTGCACCAGAGCATATTCTTGTTGAAGCATAGCATCAGGCCCAAGCTTCACTTCCAGTTTCAAGGCTGCATTTTCATTTGAAGCCAGGGGGGTTGTATCACAGAAATGCAGGAATCCTTGCCAGAATCAGCCAATCAAGAACAAATGGTCATCAAAATAAACTTCAACTCATGTCATATTTTTAAAAATTCTGTAGAACCTAGGACAGCCTGAGAGCACCACAACTCATGTCAAAGGTCCTGTAGCACACAGTAGTACAAAATGTAAGTGTTCAGATTATGGGGGTGAAATCCCAACCAAATCACTGCAGTACACAGAAATGTGCAACCTTGATAGAAAGACTTTCTCCCTCTGAAATAAAATATTAGCATTGCTGTTGCTATGCTCATTTTTCCCAAGCAAGCTCCATCATGAGCTGGTCTTAACTGAGCTTTACACTCCATCTAATCAATCAGCATTAAGGAAATAAAAAAAACTACTTTAGTTTTGGAAAAATTACATATTGAAAGTATTTGAATATCAGCCACAAAGTGATTTTAAATAAAGTGAAAACTACTGTTAGGAAAAGAAAATTGAGAAAATATTGAAGCTACTTAGCTCCATTTCTCTTGAAAGAGGACACTTGGTAGTATCTAAAGCATTAGACTGACACCAGAAAATCCCTTGATTATTCATTGCAGTTTCCAAGAGGCCAGCTGCTACTTCTGCCACTGAGTCATAGGTAGAAGACTTCATTACACTTGAGTACACATGATGCCTTGCTTGGCATAGTCATAGCCATGTCATGAAAATAAATTTAAAAATATTTTTAGTTCATTTATTGATTCACTGATATAACTTATTCACTCATTTAAGCTCATTAACTCATCTCTTTCATGTTCTGTGTCAATTTTCCTAGTTGGAATGAACAAACCATTCAGAAATATTTGCAGAAATATTCAAATGAATCTTTGGCTGTGATTATAAAAGACTACCTCTGTGCGCAGGTCATTAAAGAGTCACTTCACTGAATAAAGATATTGCAAACCCTTCCCAGCAGCTCTAAAAGAGGAATTGTGCTTTTCCACTCTATTTTTCCACTCCAACCTCACTAGATATAGCATACATCATATTTGTAGTTTCAAAACAGCTGTCAACAATGTGTGCCAAAATCTCAGCTGCCCTGGCATTCATATGGTATTTCACAAGACATACAAGTGGCAATACCAAATTAAAGGAACAAACAGTACTGCAGAAACATTTAATGGATTGGTGGAAGAATAAACCAGGTCAGTGGCACTCTTTTTTGTTTACCAATTCAACTAAAGTGCTCACATCAAGGACTGTCTTTCCCAAAAATATCTTCCTCCTCTTTTTATAATCTTGGCATTGTTGAATACTCGTTTTTTCTTTGTTTTGGTATCAGTTGATGTTTATTTCTTCAATTCCTATTTCAAAAATTATATCCTAGGTAGGATTATTTCTTCAGTTATCTGGTACAATCAGCTTCTTCCTGCCTTCCCAGAAACTTACCACATTGATCAAAACATGAACATTGTGATAGCCTAGCTTGTTTGTTATGTATCTGACAGAAGACATTTATCATTAACCATGTGAAGTTCTGAAACAGCCTGTCAGCAGAAGTGGAAGCAAACAAGGGAATCTACTCTAATGTAGCTTTTCCTACTGAACAGGAGTTACTTCCAAGACAAAGAGTCAGGAGGCTTCTTTGAAAGGTGTTTGTTAGGGTGTTTCTGGGTTACTCCTACATGTATAGGAGAAAAATCAGTCTGCATGGAACAGTTTATTTTTATTTGGCATCTGGGTATGGCCTAGCTCCTCCAATGCAGAGCTGATTAGCCAAACTTACCAGCAAGAGGCTGTTGAAGAGCTGCACTTATGTAATCTTTAGACAGATACTGTAGGACGAGTCCTGCTGACTACTCTGCAAATACTGTATTATGTAAATTAAAAATTGCTTGTTAGGTTGAGGTCATGGAAACATGAACCAAAAATCTGATGATGATCATACCAGTATTTAAAATCCTCCAGAGAACAGGCAGTCACACAGCTCTCTCTCCTCCTCCTGCTTCATTTTTTCTTATGTGCTGTGTGTAGTCTGCTTTCAGTCTGTTGTCCCTCTGCCCCTCACTGCTCTTCTGGTGTCAACCAGAAGCCAGCTGGCTGGTGCACCCTTCTTCAACTCAGAGTTATTTTGGTGAGTACCAGAATAAGACAGAGGTCCCTCCAAGAGGCCCAGTGGCTGCCTTTCTCCAGTCAGGCATATAGGACCTGCCAAAGAATCCAAATCATATCTTGTTTTACAACCACAGAATGAAATGCAAATGCCAGAGTTGATCTGTTGATAGTTTCTATCTACAAAGTCTGGAAGACATGGGGCCATCTCCCCTTTTCCTTCCTCTGTTGTTTCTTTGCTGTGTGCATACCATGCAGCAGGAAGATTGTGCAATACATCTTAAAGTAATTGAGCTCACCCAAATGCTCCATAAGGCTGAAATTGAGGTCAGGAATGAAGATTTGGCAAAGCAAGCTTTAGAATTACCATTTGTGGAGCCAGACCCTAAGATGGAGGTGCACGAACTGCCCGTGGACCTGAGCAGCTCACCATGTGGGCAGGAGTGGGTCAGGTGAATGTTTCCTAGTGAAACTCCTAAGTACAAGGAAAATTCTGCTCTCAACGAAAGACAAATCATTGACTTACCAGGCAGTTCATATCAAGACTAAGAGCAGATGAAAAAGCATGAATGAAGGAATGAAGATGTCTTATATCATGGGTTCCAGCTCTTCTGCTAGATGTTCTTTTCTCCAGCAATATTCTGGTGACTGCCACAGCAGTAGGTTCAGAATAACTCACTGACCAGTTTCCAAACCTGCTTAATATGAACTTTGGAGTGGGCAGGCTGGTTTATGGCTCAGTACAGCCTAATGTGGCTACAGTGCCCACAAAGGCCTGGTCCTTTCCCACCAAATACTTGGTTCCAGGATCCAATGTTCAGTTATAGCTGCAAATGAGGGTTGTTACTTTATGATTGCTGGTTGTATTTACTTTGAAAAAAGGTGTTGTAAGAAAACAAGTGTCTAAGAGAGTTGTGCTGCAGTTGATGGTCTTATGATGCAGCTTGTGAGAAGAGAGAGAGAAGGCTGTTCTCAGCCAAAAGCCATAGCCAGAAAACTCCTTATCCTGAAAATTCAGGACAGGGATGAATAACAGCAGTACATGAAATTATCATACACTTAGAAAAGTGCTTTAAAACATCTTGTTGCTATGAATTTTTTCTCAGTTAGGTCTACTGTGAAAAATGTAGACTTCTTTCACCTTTTTTTCCCCTGACAAAAGCTTCGTATGGGTTTTAAGCAGTGATAAGTACTCCAGTTGCTATAATCCCCTAGTCTTGACTAATTGCTATGTGCATTCTATGGGGTACATTATATACCGGCTTTCTGACATTGGTTTCCTGTCATTAGTCAAATGTCATTTCATCTGGGGGAATGAACTTCCAGATGAAAGGTAAGGACTGATAAAAAGGACAGGCCAATCATATTCTCATACTGGTGAAAATCAGGAGGAAATTCAATTCGGTATGATTGCTCTACATTTACATTGGTGCCACCTAAAGCAGAATGTAAAGCTAAATGCAAATGCATTGCTTTACAGTGGTAATTTTGCAAACTAATAAGAAAAAGTGAAACAACAAAAAGTCCTGTGCTACACAGGGATGCTCCTTAATCAGTATTTCTGGTTTTGTATCAGCTAGCTTTTCCAATTCTTATAAAATAAATTCTCTTTCATGTTCTAAATGGGTTAGCAGAGAAAATGGCAAATGATGACATGTGGGACATCTCCTACTTTCTTGATGTTAAGTATTTGGAAAAACCTTTGGACAGGAAGTCATGAAAAGATGCTGTCAGAAAAGTTTAGAAGTATGGAAAAAAAACCCCACAGGGTAGAATATTTGTCTGAACACATTCATAAATCTAATAGCTTTAGCCCTTTAATATAATGGTAAGAGACAAGGGTCTAGCTAGAAATATTTGCTTAAATACATTTCTTCTTGCCAGATACAGTGATTGTCAAATACACAGAAATGTGAGTGCTTTCTGGGAGGACACTAGGGTGATCTGAAAGACTCATTTTACTTTCCCATCTGGCATGGGGTTCAAGGGGGTTAAATGCATAGCCCTGCTGAGCCCAGATCTATCCTGTCCGTGATAGTAACAGCTTCGGTCCAATCAGCCTGTCAGGGGTTGTGGTGTCACAGCCACATTCCAACACTGTCATCCTGCACTGAAGAGCAAACTGTTGACAGAAGTCATAGGAGAAATGGAGTATGAGAGGATTACATCTGATTTGACTGCAGGGACTTTTTATTTTGTTGATTTTTATACTGCTTTAAAACTTTGTGTGTTAGAGAAAAGATGTTGAAAGGCAAACCAGTAAATCAGATTCTGTGCATGAACTATTTAGTGGAGAGACTGGAATCACTCCTTCTGGGGTTCCCTGTTACAACAGATACTGACACTGATTCTGCAGTAAGCCCTTCCAAAGCTTTCCCTAGCATAGGCATGCCAGGGAGCATGGCAGTACCTGTGCTTAGGAAGGGTCAATATAGCCTGGCACAGCTAGAAGGGTAACTGAAAAAGACTTTGCAGGCTATGACAATAGCTGGTGAGAAACTCCTTTCCTGGAGTGTGCTGGAAGTCATGAGGCCAAAGGCCAAGTGATTTCATTCTTCTCAGAAGAGGCCATGACACATATCCTGGAATGGCACATGGAAATCTCAAAAACATCTTACATGGGCAGAGGCCTCCTACAAACACCAGGGTGAGCTCCAGAACATTTTTCACTTATGATTGTCATTTCAATAACCTCACACATCTCTCTGAACACTTGGGGGTTAGATATTCAGCTAATACTTGTAGGTTGCCCCAATACAACCACATAATTTCATGCCTCATTCTACACCCTATTTAGATCATCCAAACAAGCTTTTTTACCCATTTGATGAATTCTAAATGTCAACCTGTAGAATCTCAAGTCTGCTTATTAATAACCTTGAAAAACATGCACATCTCTTATACAACGGAGGATCCTTTCTTAGAACTGATGTTTAAGGATTAAGTTACAGAGAAACTGCACTCCATATGGGCAACACAAAATAAAACCAAACACAGCCCAAAGTGCAATAATGTCAGAAGAGAAATAATTTGAATGAGGTGGCTTGTTACAAACTACAGTATATTTGGAACAGAAGTCCAGTCCAACTTCTTTCTCCCAAGTTCTGGAAGGTTTAAAGGCTCAATTAGTTATGCCCTGCACAATGCTGTGAGATCCTCATGTAGTGCTCTGTAAAACAGCAACTCTTTCATTTTCTACCACAAAATCATGTATTCATGCTTGTCTGGAGCACTGAAATGAGGAGCCACTGGAAAAGGTGGGAGGGATAGCTAGGATCTTGGGTATTGGTTAAGGTCAACAAGTAATGAGTATATTATACAGTTACTCCTTTCATAACATACCTCTACTTTTAATGAAAACAGGGTAGTGTAGCAAATCACTTCCTTCAGTGGAGTTATGCCATTTTGTACTAAGAGAAGTTGATGCACATTCTACCCTCTCAACAAAAAGCCATAATCTCTTGTTAATTCATAATCTGATGATTTCTAGGAACAGTAAATGTGTTTGTTTTTTCAGTCTGTCAGTATGACAACTGCAGTAAACCAGAACAATTATCTAAACAGTACACTGTTAGAATGTAATTCATATACATCTACTAAGTGTTTAAAAAATAAAGAAATAAAGAAAGAACAAGACTCCATCATGTCCATGAAGAACTTCAGTATAATAACTGATTAGCTTTGGAAAGCTTAGCAGTTCATGCAAAGGAAAAAGTCTCTGTTGGCTAAATTCCTGGGGTTTTTTACAAAACTTTATAATAAAGCTATTATCTAAATTTTTCTCAGTTTAATAGTCATCTAATGACTAGTCCATATAAATCCATTTTCTGTTCTGTCAGTGCTAAGTGTGCTCATTTGCTGGTGAGAGCCCTGAAGCTGTAGTCCACAGTGTTTGAGGAGGCTCTCTTTTTGGGAGACAGACAGGTGGGAGGCAGCTCTGTAAGGTTCACTGCAAACTCTAGAGCCTCTTATCTGAGTTTTTTATGTGGGAACAGTTTTGTCTGGAAACTTGGTAACTGGGTGTACCACAGCAGAGAGCCTGGCACCAGCCATGTGGGACTGGGGACTCTTTTCTCTGGCTCAAAGGCATAAGGAAGTCAAACTCTCACTGGGAAAGTATTTCTTAGCTCTCAAGAGCCTGGGGGTTTTGTTTGTTTGTTTTGGTTGCTGTTATTCGGTTGGTTTTGGGTTGTTATAAATTTATCAGTATATTATGTTGCATTTTTCAGAAATGCAATTACACATAAGCAGAATTAGCACGATGTCTTCTTGTATTATGCAGATTTTAAAGCTGTGTGAGATTTGTAATAAGGTTGGGAAACTGTGTGAGAAAATTACCTGCAAGTACTTGCTCACCTAGAAGAAAAGTACTGTCAAGTCTGGCATAAAGCAATGTTGCAATGTTTTCAGAAATACAAAAAGCATTTGTTTTGCCTTGCTAGTGGAGCAGGAGCCTAGGAGTGAAAAGCTAAGGGGAACCTTCAACTACTGGCAGCTGTTACACTTTGATGACTTCAGTAAGAACTTAAGGCAGCTGAGGGTTTCTCACGTGGGTCCTTGCTCTCTGCTCTGCTACTGACTTGCTGTATTGACAGTCTCAGTTTACTAATCTGTGAAGAAATGGCTGCAGTAGTGTTTTTTCATGATTAATCAGGAGTTCCCAAAATATTTGAATATCATAGTGGAATAAAGCACTAATAGTTTAGATCAGTTTTTGATGTGGTATGAAAATCAGGATGTTAATACTTCTGTTTCAGATCAGTCTTACAGTTAAAATCAAAAGAATGTGCACTACCATCCTTCCTCTTAAGACAGTCAAATGTATTCACCTCTACTCAGAGAAAAAAAGCCATGAAATAACCATAAATTGCTTCAGCAAATTACAGTCTAGACTTGCTGATTTGTTTTAACAACACAAGATATCAAACCCATATGCAAGCATTATTGTAAACTGCTGTTCCTAAATGCCTGTAAACGCATTGTCCTGTGGACTAAGTATCACTGCAGCCAAATAATTACTTAGATTTAATGTGGAATTTGTAACAGGAAAGGAGTATTCACTGTGTCATTTGTAGTAGTCTGGTTTTTCTCTTCCCCTGACATCTTTAGACAGTGTGGCTGGGTCATCACTGTTGTTTGACAGCAATGCAGCTTGCAGAAGATGAGAAGGCAATTTGTGGTTACATAACACTGACACAGACAGTGAGCTGTGTACCTTCAAAAGGGAAAACGAAACACGAGTCAGGCTGCCTTTCATTATTAATGCTTTTTTGTGGTTGTCCAAGTTTATCTTTATAACTCGTAGTACCCACAAGATGTACTCATTTCCTGCAGAACTACAGCTGTGGAATGCACGGAGGATTTACCTTTGTGGTTTCCCAGCGATTGAGCTTTGCCTCCATCTAGAAAATGGTGAATGTTGCCCTGACTACAGTGGTCCTTTTTCCTTTGAGAGGCTGCTGTGTTTAACTAACCACATGTACATCAAGCACAGGGAAGTCACAAGTTCATAGTAATTTCCAATGAAAATAACATAAAATAGCAGTGAAAATAACATATGAAACCTTTGCACGTCATGGGCCAAAGATTTTTTACAAGCTCTTCATTATAAAATAGATTGGTACAGCTCGTCAAGATTTTCAAATCTCTGGATAAAGTTTTACAGCTGTATTGTGCCTGTGTCAGTGTCTTTGGCTGGCTACTGGTTACATCACTGGCTAGTTAATTTTGGGAACTGGAACTGTTACATGCATGGAGTAATTGTGGTACTGAATTTCTTTGGTAAACTAGTAGGGTTCAAAATGAAATGGAAAAATGTCACACACACAAACAAAATCAAGTAAATTTGTTTGTCACACACACAAACAAAATCAAGTAAATTTGTTCCCTACAAGTGAAATATTGCACAAGTGCATTGCAAATATGGAGGAACTGCACCTGCAGACAAGACATGCCCATTTCCTGCCCTATGCAGTGAAGGTTCTGTGGGATGTGTTTGTTTCCCTGTGTCCTGCATACACTGCTTTCCCAGAGTGCACAGGCAGAATGAGACCAAGGCAATATTCCAACCAGACTGCTTCTCTGCATACTGACCTCTTAAATGCACACTGAGTAGTCTAACATCTGACTAACTGCACTTAGCTCACACAGGGGTTTCCCCTTCCACCCTCGGGATAAGACGAGTGTTTTGGGGAGAACTTTGTTCTGTACAGAAACAAGGCACTTGCAGTTCTTTATACAATCACTTTTTCAAACTCACTTGGCTTTATCAAACTCAGCAGATAAATAATGTCCTTCCCATTTCCTATGTGAGATTATGAGTGAGGAGCTGCTTCTTGACAGATGTCCAGTGAGTACTTTCAGAAGTGTTTTTTCAGTCAAATGTAACCATTATAGCCGTCTAGTCAATTTAGCAGTGGCATCTCAGTTTTCAAACTTCAGCCAAGTTTTCTCATAGCTGTGACTAAAGAGGTTCAGTTAGAACTTCCTCACAGAACAAAAGGGCTCTTTTTCTCTGCTTAAAATTACTTCAACACAACATTTTTTCACCTACAGAAAAGTAAAATGTGATGCCTCTCAACCAGGGAAGGAAAAAAAAAACCGAGGACATTTTAACAGTCTGAAGAGAGGAAAGTAAAATGAAAGTATGTATGGCACAAATCCTAAGAACTTTGCTTAAAATTATTACAGACATTGAGGTACAACTTCTTTTGGCATCCATGGGACATCAGGATTTGGAGCAGATCCTTTCCTGCAGAAACAAAAGGCATTTGTGTTATTAAATAAAGATGGAAAATGAGAACAGTAAGAAGGCACTGGTAGAATATCTATGTATATTAGGTTTGACCTAGATTATAAATTTCAGTTATGTTTGCTAAGAACTCATATCCTTAACTATATGTAGTAGGAAATCCACACAAATTACAAACCAAGAGTTACAAATCAACTGTAGTACCATAAACTGTAATTTCTAAGGAAGTCAGATATTCCCTAATTTTTGCAATTATGTAAATGTTAATTGTCTTCCTTAGTAGCAGGAAGAATCAAGACATTTAAACACACATTCTATCTAAATATTGCCCACCTTTAATATTGAAGTTTGACCACTTCACTTGAACCTAACACCTAACAACCTTGCAACTTTGCAAACACCTAAATATAACATTCAATTATTTTATTAGTATGCAAATTGTGCTCTATGCATAAGAATCACAGAAGAACATGGTGTGACCCATAGGATCAGCTAGGAAACTATTTGTGTTGGTAGTAGACCATGTTCTCTCTTCTTAACAGAAGCATGGAATGCAAATTGTCTGAGACATAAAATTTGCACACTGTAAAGGCTCACATGACTTAATATAACACTTGGGCAGTATTAGCATATTGACTCACATATATACTGCAATGTGTTGCAAACTCCAGCAATTTATATAAATAAAAAATTAAATTGGATTGAGTAGGATCAAGTCCAGATCAAGTCCAGGACCAAATAAATCCCATACATTACCTTTGGATCTCTTCAATACACTGGTGAACATCAACTACTTTGTGAGGTCTTACCAGTTTGTCATGAAATCACAAAATATTTTACCTAAACTGTCAGTAAATGTAAAGCTAGGTAAATACTGAATAAAATTAAAGATGATACTGAATCTAATGATAAATTCCCTCTAATTAGGACTTTCTTTCTCACTCTGATTTTCAGAAGTAAAATATATTTTAGTGATAACCTGAACTCCTTGTCTCAGCAGTGATCCAGTAACAACACTTAATAGATTATGAGATTCACAGTAGCTAATTTTTTTGTCAACATTTGCAGATTTTTAGTTCAGGAATAGCTTGTAGTTCATGTAGGGGAGTAAGTTCTTGCTCCTTTCCACTTAATGTCCCTGGGTAGTGATACCTTTGAGAAGAATGTTGTGGCTGAAAAGCTTGATTGCTCTACTAATGCATCTCTGGTACTCACTGTAGAACTACTGTGCAGTTGAGGGGAAGACGGTAATAACTATTATTTTTAGCAGACATCTATTAGACAAGAAAAGGGCTGCTGACTAAATAATTTGTTGCACATACACTGGTCCAGATTCTGCTTGTTTTTTGCAATCAAAGCTCTCCTTGATGCATCTAGGAAAACTGAGGGTTCAAGCATAGCAAATTCACTCCCCTAAACATTGAAGGACATATTTTCCTACTTTTCTTGCCATTAAGCATTAACATACTCTGGAAATAATACTTGTAGGATCAGTCATGTAGTGAAAAAACATTTAATGATAGTGAAAAATTTTCCTTTAGATTTAGAATAGGCTCATGCAGGCAGAAAAAAAAAATACTCAAAACAAAAAACCAGTTCATTGAAAATCCACATTATAATCTAGAAGCAAGGATGCCAGAAATCCTCTGCCATTAACAGGTCAATATCTGAGTTCCACTCCTTTGATTTCTGTCAAATCCCTCAATTTACATTTGCTGGCAATCTTATTGACTCTTCTAAAGGATATTCAGTGACTGCATCTAGGTTAGTAAATCAAATGTTTCCCAGGAAATTAACTGCCTCCACAGGTAAATTGCCAGGAGAGTCCCTGTGATGGCTGTTGCAAGGCTAGCTAGCAATTTCCCAAGTAATTCCTAGATGTAATTCAGGAGGAGGCATAGGCCAGAGACCATTGCTCTTTGGATGTGGCCACCATGTCTGGCCCCATCAGCCTCTGAGACCTGACCCAGGGTAAATGCAGCTCTTTCACCCACTAAGAATTTCAGGATATGACAGTCTGAATAGCATCACCCACAGCCATGGACTTTTTTGTACTAATAGAGAAGTACACTAAGTTTCAATAACCCTCTTAATTCTCACTACAAGGGATCTTTAACCAGAAAGCTCTCACACTGGCATTTGGGCCCTGGGATTCATTCACTAGAGGCAGCTCCACTGTAGGAGCATCATGGAGACTTAGCTCATAGCATCCAGATGGGTGTTACTGTAGTCAGGGGTGATCTAGCCATTAGATCTCCCTTCCATTTCTCTAATGCCAGTTCTTCAAGAGACATTATCAGTGTAAATGACACAGTATGATTTCTTACACAAGGCTGTTAAAATGTATATATTCACAATTTTCCCTCTTGTCTGCACAACTAGCCTAAAGACGTGCAGTTTCTTTGGGTTTCCACAGAAAGCAATTTCAGCACATAAGTTGTCTTCCTTCCTAGTCAAAGCTTCCCTCTGTGACTTGCCTTCAGAAAATCTAAGATAAGCAAGTTACTGCAAGAAAGGGCTGCTGATGTCAAGCAGTGTTTGAGGGAGGTCTGGAGTGCATCTTGAGATTATAACTTCCCTTACTCTTTGGTCTTTTTTAGGGAAGTTATTGTTAGACAAAAGGCAGTTGATTATTTTAGAGAAGATTTTGGATTCCCTGATAAGTCTGGATGCATAGCCACTCACAATCCTCTGAAGAGATTAAAATTTGAGACCTAGAAATGAGTGGAGCAGAAATTTTAAAAATCACCAGATACATTTCTTTTTGTGGCCTTCAAAGGTGTTAATTTTTACAGATCCTACAGCAGTGTTCTACTTACTGACCTTGCACCAGTGTTCTACTTACTGACCTTGTTCTATTTACTGACAATGCACATTATGCATTTTTATATTCACTGCTGCCTTTTTCAAAAAAAGGGGTTCCACAGAATCGCAAATGAGTAAAAAAAAAAAAAATGCTGAGGAAATACTCAGTTAAAAATAGATACTATAATTAATCCTTGGCTTTAAAGGAAAAATAATGCATTTTAAATTCATACTTCCAGTACAATCCCATTAAATCTAGTTAGGTCTTGATCATATATTTGCTTGCTCTTCTCACAATGATATTAATGTAATTATTTTTTGTTTATTAGGACACTAAACAAAAGTAGTGGGTGTGTGAAAATATCTGGTTAGACTATGCCCTTGAATTTCCAAGGAAGTTGGATGTATGCTTATGTGGTTTTGGAAAGGCATAATATTCACTTTAACAGTGTGCTACTGGCCTTTACAAAAAACTAGTGAGATGTGAAAAAAGACAAAAGAAGGGCTTGCAGATATACTTCAGCATAGAAAGTAGCTTGTTACAGAATTTAAAAAGACCAAAGAAGAGCTTGCAGATATACTTCAGCATAGAAAGTTACAGATTTAGGAAAAACTTTCTCATGCTTACCAGCCTCTACAGAAAATGTAATAATATGCATCCTTTTAAAAGTAGCTTCCAAAGAAGTATACACTAAAATGCATTATATCAGCACCTCATACAATTTACTATTATTGAAACTTGCCTGTTATAAAGTGGGGCTACTTAAAGCATAGTATGAAGAATAAAGAAGGCAGATTTGATTCCTGGCTGTGCACACATGGCAAGCAATGAAGAAGCTAGTCAGGCCACATTTGGGATGCTTATAGAACACCTCCGTAGGGACTAGGGGATTCATTAACTGCCCTCAGGATTTAATACAGGAAAACTCTCTGTTGGAAACTCCAGTGGACCTAGATAGATGGAAGTCTTTTCCTTTTAATAACAGGGTCTCATCATAGAACAGGCATGAAATTCAGGTTACCAGTTGTCCAGTTTCATCCTCAACCAGTATGATTATTATGATTATCATTGTTAATGCTTTTGTGGAAGTAAAGCTCTGCAACTTTTAGATTTGCATTGTCAAATATTTTATTTACATAGTGAAACATTTATTTTGGAGTAAGGAAACTTCAAAATTGTCAATACTGAGTCCTTTAATTAAGGACAACTGCAGGCAGACAACAGAAAGAGGGAAAGGTTGCAGTGGGTCTGGTTTATGTGGTTGCTGGGATGGGTTTTTACTTGTAAGATAGAGGAGATGGGAGCTGCTAGAGATGTGGAAGAGATCTGGAAAATTACAGAGAAAAAGGATTATCTGCATAATACAGTGGTGGGTTGAATGTAACAACTGAGCATTCAACAGAAGTTTGCACCATACTCAGTCATCTGATAGACCCCAAGGAAGAGAATATCCAGAAACATGTCTGGAATCTATAATGAAGTCAAGAGAGGCATGCAGTAGAAGAGGAGAGAACAAATCAGGTTTGCAGATATGAGCTTATTAGAAGACCCAAAAGATTGATCTGTGACTGTGTAAGCCATCACATGACCAAATGAAACAAAAGGTAGAAGAAAAAGGAGATTCTGTATCAAGAAGTACAGAGGAAATATAGTGGGCAGAGTCAATGGTCACATATTGAGTAGAAATCATCAGGATATTTAGGAGATCATCAGAAAGAACAAAAGGCACAGTAATACTCAGAAAGCTGGAAGAGGAAAAAGTGGAATTTCAGATCCAGGCTAAGAGAAGGCACATCTGCCCTACAGAGGAGTCCTTGTTAAAGATGAATAAATGTGCAATGGCAAAAGGCAGAAGGATAGAACTCAAAGAGGAATACAGTGTGAGTTTCAAGCCTCAGAAGAGTAGGCCTGCAGCCAAAGGATCTCTGTGGTACCCCAAAATGTCCCCAACCCATTCATCACTTTAGGAGCGCCATGGCAATGTTCCTGTTACAATAGTTGTGAAATTAGTGTATAAACATAAAAGAAAATAGTCACAGAAATGCTGTAAAAAAAACCCAAAAAAACACCTAGTCATGTGGCATGAAGCAACCACCACAGATCCATCAGAATAATTTCTTAGAATGTGGACCAAATGTTTGTTAGGCAGAAGATGATTAGAAAGCTGTATGACTTTGGTGAATTTTCCAAGATGTTCAGGCTAGATTTGCAGCACAGTGACAAAATTGGAGACATTTGGAAAATCCATTGTTCAAGATGATCTCCCATCCCTTAATCAACCTGAAGAGTCCGCCCATCACTCTGTTATTGAAGCACACAAATTAGAAAGCTTAAGCCAATAAAAGATCATGACCTAAAATCTAATCAAGACTATGATGTGTTCTTGAAAATCCCTTTCATGTTTTAGTACAGATTTGTGATGTTCGTTTAAAAATTTTCAACCTCTGTGTGATAATTACTAGAGTCTGGCTTACAGAGAATGGGGCTTACAAACTGCAGTGAGGCAACAGATGGCACGAATATACTCATTATTTGTCTTTTCACCAAGGAACTTGGTGTGTAAGTGAGCTATAAGAGGTTCCTTAAGAGCCCTGAGAACCAGGGAGAAAGCTTATGAGCATCAGCCTGGGAGGCACTGGCAAAATATGCAACATCTGTGTTTGGAGCAGATAAGACACACAGACCCTTGGACAAGCTGAGATCTTTATTCTCTCCCGCTAATAACATTCTCAATACGGTGCAGGTGCCTCCTGTTATTTTGAGGAATTCCATCTAGCTTCTACTGCCAGGACTTAAGAAGCCAAATATTCACAAAGTGCATCCACCCAGTGCGCACTATTACATCTTGTAACAGTTGCAGAATGGTGGTGGATAATTCACTAGGAAAGCTGGAGGCAAGAAGGTATGGTTTCCAGAGTCACTCAAATGCCAGTACTATAAATACTATAGATATTATGATGATGATCTGCTTTACCTATTTACTACATATGAGAAACAGGAGGTAATTTTGTTTATTATCACAATAATACCTGAATACTGATTAACTCATTAGCTGATCTTGAAATCTGGAAAGGACTCCCAAAAGTAGTGGAGGTCCCAGTTCAAGAGACTAGGGAAATTAGGGAAGTCACACTGGAACTTTACTGTGTGTAATGTAATTACAATTATTTTGGCCACTTTATGGTCAATAGCATTTTTATAGCACCTTTTGTTATTGAAATTCTTCACATTTTTTTCTTGCTTACTTTTTCTGCCTTCACAGAAAAGCATGAGAAGGACAAAAAGTGTTTTACAAAAAGAAACACCACCTGTTTTATTATATGAAATGTAACACATATACTTCTTTCTCCTCTGCATATATACACCAAATAAATACAGCCCATATGGCACTCAGTATGTATGTGCTCACATTCATGCCACACATAGTTATCCTTTCAAGAAGTCACCTGCTAACTTGTGCTATTCTGCAAACTGGAAGTGCTCCTACTGCTGCAATACTGCACTGAAGAAGATGCTGATCTGTAGGACAGATGTTATCCCTGAAAAAATTCTAAATCTGGTAGTGTATAAAACATTGATTTTTTTCTGCTGAATTAAGTATTGATTTAATTGGAGCTTTTTCTGCCTCCAATTTTGAGATCATGGAACACTTTTTCTAAGGCTTGTATATATTGCTTGGTGGTTTGCAATATTTCAGTAATGCCTTGAGGCTTTCTGTTTCATTGCAATTGCATTTACAGCAATAAACTGTTCAACAAACACTGAGTTTTATTAAACTGGCAAAATATGTGATAAAGAAAGCTAAACAAGCCCACAGTCAATTGTGCCAAAAATAAACAAATGCTTTCTTTTAAATGTTAAAATAACAACAAACGAGAGACAACATAACTAAAATGCAGAATAATTCCAAAAGTGAAGTCTGTATAAAATTAAATTTCATGAGAAGAATAGTCACACTATCCAGCTGCAATTCCACTACAGCAGAGATTCATCATTCCATGTGTAAAGAAATCCTTAGCCATTTTCTCCTATCCATTGCTCTTTCAACTTAACTGTGAGACTGGAGTGCCATCCCTGAGCTGAAGGAAATGATCCTTCTTTCTAAAAGCGTTTTTAGGGTTAATTTTCACCTGTCTGTATTGACTAGTTGAGAACCAAAGAACAGTTGTACCAGCACAACTGAGGATACCTGTGGTCTCAGGATGACAGCTGGAGAAGGTAGGCAACGCTTCACACCTGCCTTGCTGCCTAATCTTACACGTGGCATAAGTATGGTCCCCTAGGAATGATGCCCTCTGTGATCTTTTCCCTTTGCTTTCTACTTTCCCTTCCCTTCTTTTCTCCCACGAACAAGTCTCTAAGAAAAAGAGGAAGCCATGGCCTTGCAGCTGCTGAACTTCTCCAGCACCCATGGAATGACCCTCAGGGTTCATCCTCCAGCCATCTGCAGCAGCACTGCCACATTCCTATTGAGCAGCAGCCAACTCACCCAAGCCCCCATGTACTTTCAGTGTGAAATTAATAATTTGTTCTGTGTTTTGTTTTCAATTGACTACATACAGTTTCTCCTTATTTCCTCTTGTATCCTATCTTGAGTATTATAAAGCTACAGTTTGCATTTTATGGTTCTATCAAGACTACAAGTATCTAGGATGGGTAATGCAGAGGTGAACAGTGAAAGGCAAAGCAACTGTTGCCATACTAGAAGGTAATTTATTGTCTTTTCAGTCAATATAGGTAGTCATAGAAACATAAGATCCATCCTCATCACTCCTGGTTTTTTGGCTCTTAATACCCTTCACTGAAAAAGACTCCACAATCTGCCCAAGCAGTCTATTACAACACCTAATTACCTTCACCATCTTTTTTTTAACATGGTGGGTCACAATTTTTCTGCAAATGGAACATGGTCATGACTGATAAAAAAGATCTCTTTCATTACTCAGGGCTCCATAGCTTTCTTTTAAGCTGATCTTGTTCAGGACACATATATTTCAGAGGTTCCTGACAGAAAAAGCATGGTATTCTTCATGCCAGTGAAAAACTTTCTTCAAGGACACTCTTTTTCAAGTCTGGTGACTGCAGAAGATACACATAAACTAAGGGGCATGATAATTTCGTTAACTCACCACTTAATAAAAACTGGCAAATGTCACTTCTTTATAATAGCTTGAGGAAAGAAGAACATCACCAGTGTGAAGAAAGAAGATGCTCAGGAGCTTTGTGTTGAGAAGTTTAATAGCCTATTCCCTAAGAGAGAGAGATCTCCTAAAAGAAGATTCTTCTGTCTCATTTTCAGTGGCTGTAGCAAGGCTTAAGAAAGGACAGGATATACTCCTCTAGAGATACTTCATCTAACTAAACACAGACATTGTCAATGAAGACATCTGCAAATGAGTTATTCTTCTCAATTCCCTTCACAGTTAATGGAAAGACAGAGTTGCATTTGGTTGTGATTCAGCTTGTGCCTTGGACACCTTCTATAGGATATGTACCCCACAAATTAATAACTTGCTCCTCTGAGTATAAAACGAACCAGAGATAAGTAGCTTGATTATAGACATCTAGACTGTATGGATTCAAAGCAAAGTGAGAGGAACCCTTCTGCTGCTGACTTTTAACAGGAACAGTTTCCATGGATGGACTAATTTTATTTGCAGGCAAATGACAGCCTTGTTTTGATTAACTTTTTCTGGAGCTTCAATCCATTGACACTCACTCACGCAGATTGTAATGATGTATTGTGCATTCTTTTAAAATCTTATATAACAGCTCTAGTGTGTAACGTCATGTTAATTAGAATCACAGTTTTGACTATTATGAGGCATTTTCTGTTTGTGGTTTTAAAGTATAATTTCTGTCATTTGGCAGCTACACTGCCAAGAATGTAGCAAGGTGGGGGAGATGTGTAAACAATTGACTAAAGTTTTTATTCCAAATCAAAGCTAATGACATCCCAGAAGAGTCAAAATCATCTGTTTCCATTATCAACCCATGAGAAAACTTCCTCCCCTCCAAAATTTTTCTTCCAAGATCAAGCAAAGAGGGCAAATTTGAGACTTCCTAGTAGCAGAGGGTGCAACTTAGGCTGTACTACAAAAGCATCTGTGGAGAAACTCTCCAGGCCATCTCATGAAGCAGGCAGAGCACAGAGCCTGCTGAGGATACCTGCAATTGCAGCAGTGTCCATGTTCTACTACTGCTCTTCTGTTTCTGCCTCCACAAAGAAACCCCAAGCTGAAGAACTGAATGAGTCAAAGAGTAGATTAGTATTGAGAGAATCAGCAAGTGTCCAAATTCAAGATTTTGTAGCAGGTTAAATAGTGAAGACATTCTTGGCCCTTTTTAATGAATTTCATTTGATTCCCAGCTAAGCTGTTTCATATGTGTGTTGTGCTCATGCCTCCGGTATAATAAAAAAACAGCTGAGGTGGCTGCTGTTAATACTGATGTGCTTTACTACTGCAATGATTGTGTTCCCTGCAGCTCCTTCAAACATGCCCCACTCTTTGGACACAGACTCTACTTTTCAAACCTGTGACTTGAGTATGAGAGCAACTGGTTGGACTGGCAGTGTAGAAGCTTGTAAAGGCTGGCCAAGCAGCCAAGCAGCTTCCAACACTTTGTAAGGAAAATGAGAGATTAAATGACAAAAAATGATATATATATTGCCACTAAGTCTCTAAGAAGTCATGGCAGGAGAAGGGCTGGAATATCTCGGAAAAAAAAAAAAAAAAAAAAATCAGTGTTGAAATGTGACACTTCACAAACTTACCCAAACTGCAACAGGACCTGGCAGTGCACCATGTGAGCAGCATGTAAAAGAAATGTGTGTGAATACTAAATAGCAATATGGTTGAAACCAGGAATAAGGACTTTCTACTTGGACATTTGGATTATGCATAAATGAGGAGTAAATCCTTTGTTTTGGAGTTTAGATAAGTTACATGAATTCCCTGTATTTTAATTTTCTCATCTCTAATACTGAGAAGGTGGTTGGAGTCAGGTGGGGGTTGGTCTCTTTCTCCAGGCAACAAATGTCAGAATGAGAGGACACAGCCTCAAGCTGCATCAGGGGAAATATAGGTTAGATATTAGGAAGAAGTTTTTCACAGAAAGAGTGATAAAATATTGGAATAGCCTGCCTTGGGATGTGGTGGAGTCACCACCCCCAAATATGTTCAAAAAAAGACTGGATCTAGCACTTGGTGCCACGGCTTAGTTGAGGTGTTGGGGCATGGGTTGGACTTGATGGTCTTTAAGGTCTCTTCCAACCTAGTGATTCTGTGAATTCTGTGATCCTGTGTGAGATGAAAAACATATATACAGAATCTGGTAATTTTCCTCAGTATGAGGTTATGCCTTGCGCAAGGAGCAGCATGGAAGTCATTCCTGCCTCTGCTGAAGCAAGAATGGATTATCTAACAGAGACAAACTGTCATCATAATTTTGCCTTGGCAGGTAGAATAACTGATTCATCTTTCTTTTTAAGGATAAAAACACAAATCACTTTTTGTGTTTTTATTCATATCCATGTACTTTTATTCATACCCATGAATAAAACATGCTGCCCTACAAAGAGATCATTTCCTCTCCAACTGCAGTGGTTGCCCAGACAAAATCATCTCAGAAACACCACAAAAATAAGGAGATGTAGCTGAACACAAGGAGAGAACTCGAGAAGGGGAACAAAGTTAATAAATAAGGATGGGGGAAAGCACAGGAGAATTCTTGTGAGACAGATACGGGGTTCAGAAAGGAGAAGATTTTTAAACAGTCAGGATGTTGGGAGGGCGTTAAAGAAACATTCAGAGAGCAGACTTCAGCCCAGAGAGAGTAATGCAATTCACTTAACTTCAGTACAATTTATTTCTAGTCAGTCAAAACCGATCCCAAATGTATATGACACACTACTGCAGCTATGAGGAGATGAGTGACTGGGCTGGGAGCTGTAGAGGTGAATGCAGGATGGAACATCTGACCCTCCTTGACAGCTGCCTGCTGTGTCCCCGCTATCCCTGAAGGCAATCCATGGGACGTGCTGAGCTGCAGACCCCCAGATCCGAGCCCTCCTCCGTCTCTTCCCAGCCGACGGCTCGGGAGCTGGCACGTCTGCTGGCCCGGGAGCGATGCGCTCCCAGTCCCACCGCTGCTCGTCCTGTCTTCTTGTGCAGGAGAGAAGCGCTCGTCCCGCCGCCGCACAGGCGTGGTGGCACTTCTGCTCTGCCCTCTCCCAGAGCGGCACTGCCGCTGGAAGCGCGGACTGCCGAGCCTCCTAAGGAGCGCGGGGCACGCTCCGGGCGGCGGGAGACAACTCGGGGGAGGGCGGCGGCAGCAGGGCCTGAAGCGTGCCCGGCCCGCTCCGTCCCGCACCCGGCACGGCTGCGGGAGCGCTCCGTGCCCGGACTGCTCCGTGCCAGCCCCCGCTCCGTGCCAGCCCCGCTCCGTGCCAGAACGCGCTCCGTGCCCGGACTGCTCCGAGTCCGGCCTTCTCCGTGCCAGCCCCCGCTCCGTGCCCAGCCCCGCTCCGTGCCAGTCCCGCTCCGTGCCAGTCCCGCTCCGTGCCCGGCCCCGCTCCGTGCCAGTCCCGCTCCGTGCCAGTCCCGCTCCGTGCCAGCCCCCGCTCCGTGCCCGGCCCCGCTCCGTGCCAGTCCCGCTCCGTGCCCGGTCCCACTCCGTGCCAGAACGCGGCCCGTGCCCGGACTGCTCCGAGTCCGGCCTTCTCCGTGCCAGTCCCGCTCCGTGCCAGCCCCCGCTCCGTGCCAGTCCCGCTCCGTGCCAGTCCCGCTCCGTGCCAGTCCCGCTCCGTGCCAGCCCCCCCTCCGTGCCCGGCCCGCGCTCCGGGCATCTCCCGGCGGGGCTGGCCGCACTCCTGGCTTCCACCGGCTGCCCTGGCCTGATGTCCTCTCCTCAGCTCTCGCCTGACCCCGGCAAAGGCTTCTCCTAACTACAAATTGGTTCATTTTAGAGATAAGGAAAAACAGCTTCCAGCACCAAATTTAAGCCTCGGCAACATATTACAATTCAGGAACTCTTACACTTCTTTAATGTCACAGGCACAGTCAAGACTCCACAAAAAATCTTAATTAAGTGCACAGAGAGGTGTTTTCAGGAGAGCAATTTCAAGCTTTTGTACACTCAGCTAGTACACACGAACTTACACTACCTTACTCTGTGGAATCAGAAACTTGGATCTGCACTGTTTGTTCACCTTTCTGCCCTTTTAGAATCAGTCTCAGCAGGCTCTCAGGGCAAGGTTTAGAGTATCAAGCCATAGAGGAAGTGTTGTTTGACATGCTTAAGGATCACTAACATTCTCAATGCGTCAAGTTGATCTATATTTATTTTCTCCAGCTTTCCAAAATTGTCTCCTTTTTGCCTTCTCTCAGGGCACACTGAATGATGTGATTCAGACATGTTCTCCATTTGTGATTGTCAATAGCCAGGAAGATTTATAGCCTGAGGTTAAAAAAATTCCTCTGTCTATGCTCTCCCCTTGTTCTTTCACTTAGGAATCCAAAGCAGGGAATTAATTTTAAATTGACTGTAAATACTAATGCTGGATTAAAAAATAGAAATAATATCACTTTGCTATGTATGTTTCAATATATAATATTTTGTGTTGGTCAAAATGATATAAAAACCCTCATATTTTTCAGGATGAGTGAAAAAATTTTACTTGCCACTTCTTACTGTGGTGATGCTGTGATAAAAACCTAAAAGTTAAAATGTTCTGTATATATTAACCATCATAGTAATTCTCTTAAAGAAAATGTGTTAATTTAATTTTTTACCTCATTTTTTTCACTTTGGTAAGTTTTAAATTTGATGTAAGAAAATATCTGAAGCTCCAACATTAATAAATGAATACTGGCACTAGGATCAGACTCAAAGTCACCTACATTAAAGCACATTAATTGCCTACATTAAAGCCTTCAATTGCATTATTCAATTTTTTTTTAATTCCCTATATTCTTCATTCATTTATTTAATTTCTGGGACTGATCTTTAAAATCAATAAACAAGACAGTAATAGCTTCAAATGCTCCTCACATAAAATGAAGTTTGTCCATATCTTGCATCTTAACAAGGAAATGAATAATTGATTCACAGAGAGAATAAATTATCACTTTATTCATTCACAATATACATGGCTCCTACATGTGTACATTCTTCCTTACGTCACGGCTGTCCTGGAGTTATTTTCTCCTATGTTCTACTTACTTGAGGGATGCCACCATTGTTAGATTACTAAACAAATCCCTCAATATTACTGAACTAAAATAGATGCTATTTATTAGGTGATGGGCCCAAATGTTTCTATATACCCCATATCTCATGCACAGGACACAGACTTCCATACTTTGCTTCCATTGGTAAGCTGCAAATGAAACTATTCTGTTTTTCTTGCTTAGCAAGTATCATTTGCCTGAACAGCAATTCTGAATGGATTATTAATGAACTCACAGATTAGTTTCACAATAAAGAGAAAGTTTTTTTTAATAGCACACTGAGAAAAAAAACCCAAAAAACCAAAAAACTACTTTTTTTTTTTCTTTTTCATTTGATGAAATGTAGAACTAGCTGTGGTACCTACATAAAGTAGATGGTGAGTTTCTGTGCTTTAAAATAATGCCCTCAAATAACCTGTGCATTTACATCTTATTATGCAAAATTGGGATCCCTGCCTTCCTACTTGGTTCTTGTATAAATGGCCGAAAATAACAGAAGAGCAGAAAATGACAGATCCAGAAAAGAGATTTCACACGACTATTCCCTCTTTAGAACATTTTAAGCTTTATTAACAAAACACTATGAATTAAGTGATGAAGATCCTTGGCATCAGAAAACAGCTTTGAAAACCACTGTTTTAGTTTCCAAGATGAAAAAGCTTAATACCAAAACCATTTCTGTTTCCAACTATAACAGTATCTGGCATAATGTGATATTGTAACAGTAATTCTGTCTCTTGGTGAGTGTGGATGGCTTCTGCTCCACAGTAAGGGCAGTTATGCAGTGGAAGGGTCAGCTTTGAGCTTGGCAGAACACAGCATATGTGATTTTAGGCAAGTCGTTCGAGACCACGTCCAAGAAAGGCAGCAGGCAACACTTACAGTGCATAACTTCAGGGCTTGGTCTCCTCTTACAGTTAGGTGAAGGACTGCATAACTGGGGAATTGTCTAAATCTAGCTAGGAGAGAGATCACTGAGAACAGTAACTGGACTGAGTGCCTGTGGTGTACCATTGCCTGCCTCTTGCCAAGACAAAGTTGTGGGCAGGTGCACAAGCATGGAGCACAAGCACGGAACCAAAAGTCCAAACCCCTCCCAAATGCTTCAAACACACATTTCTGAAATTTCAGCTCCTTCAGCGTTAGATGATAGCTGACAGAGCTTTTAAAAGGATCAAAATATTGGATTTATATGCCTAAAAGTTCTGTCTGTCCCACATTAGGCATTCCAGCAGCACTGAACCCTCCAAGTTAATTTTTCTTTTTACCTCAGCTATTTCAGTGCGGAGCAGGTGTGTGCTAAATTCTTTTTGCATCTGGATCATAATTATTCTGTATTCACTCCTTTACACATAGAACAAGAATAGCAGTTTCCTATTCATACACTATGAGAAGAAAAATCAGGCATCCCCCCATCTTTCTAGACCACCACTTAAATTCTACATGAGGCCTTTTAGCTGTCAAAATTGTGATATGTAATTACACTGTAGATAGTATTAAGAATTAGTAGTTTATTCTAGTCAGAGGAGAAACATAAATACAGAGAGCATTCTTGATACTAAGGTTTATTTGTTGATGGAGCTAGGGGATTGATTTTGAGCTTGACTGAGAGATTTCCCATACAAGATATTGTCAGAATTAAATGTCAGACAATTAAGTTTCTGGTGATATTTTCTAAAACCAATTTCTTTAGTATACATGAAGTTAAAAATCCATTGTTGGGTTGTGTTTTTAGGTTCTCCCCCTAAGATGGTTGTTTCCTGTTCCCCCCTTTATGTTAAATGGTCCTGCCCTCCTCCTCCTCCTCCTGTCAATCCTCCCTTCCTCCACCCAGCCTGCAGTAAATTCTGCTGGGTCATTCCCCTGACCCACCCTGGAGCATGTCTGTCGCTTGGAGGCCTCTCCTCTCCGTCCAGAAAGTTCCATCAAGGGCCTCGAGTGATATGCTGGTCTCTGGGTTTCCCTCCTATCTCCCTTCCCCATTGGATCCTTCCCCTGTGTGTCGCCCCAGTAGTTACACCCTGTTGCTACCCCATTAACAACACCCTGTTGTTAATCCCGCCCTTTATAAAATAAAATAAAATCCCTTGCACGCTGGCACTCGGCACCTTTCGGTGGGCATCCCCCCCAAGTTAAGGTTGCTCTTTGGAGTTCCCCAATAAACTTGGATTGTGGATCCCCCCCAAAAGGACGACTCATTCACTTCTGTTCTCATCGCCATTCGTCTCCCGGGTCTGGTCGCTCCGGACCTACAAGCCGCTGTCCCTGCCACCCGTGGATCGGGAAGGTGGCCCCCGCTGCCCGCAGAGTCAATCAGTGCAGGGCAAGCCGGTGAGAGGGACAGACGCTGTGACAATCCACCGCTACTTTTTTCCCTCAATATCTCAGCTAAATCTATTTCTTACCAACTATACAGTATTGAAATCGGGAGCCTCTTTTATGAAGAAACGTTTCATCTCCACAGCAGAAGCTGTGATGCCAGAAGGTAAAAAGTGGAGACAACACAGAGGTGGGCACTGGTGGCCCCACTCCTGTCTATAGATACCCTCAGGGCTTCCCTGACCAATTGTCAGAAATTGATCACTGTGCTGGTTCACTTTCCATCTGGTAGCTGGGGCACATGAAGAGTTTATTGGTTTTGCACAGCCTGGTTTTTGGTAGCAGGGGGGCCACAGAGATGGCTGTTGTGGGAAGCAGCTGGAAGCTTTCCCTGATGGCTCTGAATATGGAGATGCTGCTGGCCAAAACCAGGCCCATGAGAGAGGCTGGTAACAGCTCTGTGATGACATATTTAAGAAGGAAATCAATACAAAGTCAGGTTTTTCTTCTAGTCAGAGAAGAAGTGGAGGTGAGAACATGTGAAGGAAAACAACATGGAGACACCAAGGTCCGTAAGAAGGAAGGGCAGGAGGTGCTCCAGACACTGGAGCCGAGATTCCCCTGCAGGCTGTGGTGCGGACCATGGTGAAACAGCTGTGCCCTGCAGCCCGTGGGGATCCACGGGGGATGCAGAGATCCACCCGCAGCCCGTGGGGATCCACGGGGCATGCAGAGATCCACCCGCAGCCCGTGGGGAGCTGCCCATGCCGGAGCGGGTGGATGCCCGGAGGGGGCTGTGATCCAGGCTGCTTTCTAGGGCTGGGAGAGCCGGTGGGGAGGACCCTGCTCCCAGGAGTCCTTGGAGGACTGCACCCCGTGGAAGAGTGACCCACGCTGCAGCAGTTCTGGGGGCAGTGTCTGCCTGTGGGAGAGACTCACGTTTGCAGCAGGTGTGGTATGGGAGTGGCCCCATGCCAGAGAATTTCACGGACAGCTGTCTCCCGTGGGAGAGACTCCATGGAGAAGGACTCCTCTCCCGGAGCAGCGGAAGAGAATCTTGGTGATGAATTGACCAAACCCCCATGCCCTGTCTGCCTCCATTGTCGGTGGGAAGGAGGGAATGCTGCGGGGAAAAAGTTGTTTTAAGGGTTTATTTTACTTCTCATTATTCTCATCTGATTCTGTTAGTAACACGCTTCACGTTGCAACCTTAAAGCTGAGACTGTTTTGACTGAAATGTTCTTCCTGGTCCTTATCTCACTCATGAACCTTTTGTTAATTTTTTTTTCCATCTCCGCTGCTCAGCTGTGGCCGGGGAGGGCGAGCAAGCGACACTCGTGGGTGCCTGGCGATGGGCCAGTGCCAAACCAAGCACAGAGAAACCGACGGTTCATCCTTGACCGTCCGTGCCCCTCTCCAGGATGCCAGGGGCAGGAAATATACTGGCACTTCTCACGCTGAACCCAAACCACACCGGGCTCCTCTGCGCCCGGCGTGTGTTCAAGATATGGTCTCGGGCAGTTTGTAAGGACGGTAACACAGGGAATTAGCGTGCAGCGCTTAGTGCCACCTGCAGTTTGGGCTCCGAGATTCTGACCCCGGTGCCCGCGGGCGGGACAGGCCCGGAGCGCCGCGGGCGGGGGGTCACGCGGGGCCCCCTCAGTGCGCTCCCGACGCCAGCAAGGACTAACTGAGCCCAAGGCCCGGCGGGCCAGGCGCGGGCTGCCTGAAGCTCCGGCCCTTCGGGGGCTCCCCTCCAGCGGGCCGAGGCTCCCTCTGGCCGCCGGGACGGTGAGGGAGGGCACGGAAGGAGCCCAGCGCGGGCGCTACGGGCATCAGGCGGCCCCGCACCACCGCCGGCTCTGCCCCGCCGGGCCGGCCCCGCTCCCGCCCTCCGCCAATGACGGCCGGAGCCGTCACCGCGCTACGTCACGGCGGCCGCCAAGATGGCGAAGGTGTCGGAGATGTACGACGTGACTTGGGAAGGTAACGCCGCGCAGCCGGCGGTCCCCGCCCGGGCAGGGGCTGTGCCCGGCCCCACCGGCCCCCGGCCGCGGGGAGGGGCGGCGCTCCCGGAGCGCGGCGGGCTCGGGCCGGCGCCGGGAGGCCGCGCCCAGGCCTGGGGAACAGCAGCGAGGAACCGCCGCCCGGCTCCTCGGGCTGCGGGCAGCCGGGCCGCCAAAGCGGCGAGCTGCGCTCGGCTCCTCGGTGCCCGCAGGTCCCCGGACGGTGAGGCGCACCTGGCCCGGAGCGCCCCGCGCTGCCCTGGGGCGGGCCAGCCTCCCCTGGGCTCCCCTGGGCTCCCCTGGGCTCCGCTCCGCAGGGACCGACCCCCCGTCCCCGGGGCACGGCGGCGGCCGCGGCGGCGCCGCTTGCCCGCCTTCCCCCTTGGGGACAGCGCTTACCGGCAAAAATGGTCTCCTGGCAGGGTCAGCAGTTTGCGTCATGGCTCATCTTCTGGGGAACTGAAAATTTCCTAATACTCTCATAAGTAAAAGTAGGTCATAAGCATTTGTGGGGAAACTTCAAGAACGTCTTAGGTGACAAAAGTTTTTGAGAATCCCGTCCTCCGGGTCTTTACAGCTTCCTCGTGTGTCCGATCATAATGGTGATTTATTTTTCATACAGCAATACTGTCTGAGCTTTAGTTGACATTCTCAGTGGTTATTTTTCCCTAACCGGTATTAACATGTGAGCTCAAGACAGCACTCAAGCCCTTTCCAGTCTCCTATCAAGAATAAATGAAAGGTTTATAGTAACAATTTTGGCCATAAAGAGGGAACCTTTAGCTATGTACCATGCACTGCAAACATTATAGTGTAGAGAAGATAGCATAAAGAGAAGCTGTGTCATCTTGGGTTTTCATTTATGTACTGCCAATCTGTGAAGACATAATTGAGCAGCAGAATAATTCCCCAATCATTAATTAATGCTTAGTTTGATTTTGTAGCTAACAGGAGGAACTTTGGGAAAACCTTGATTGACCATTCTTTTTTATCTTTTTTTGTAAATCTCAGCTTGAAAAGAGATCATATAGATCATTACTGGTGTTACTGTTAGATTTTCACAGAAGTTGCCCTAAACCACCTTGTGTTGAAAAATTTTTCAGTTTTTATTATTCTTGAGCAGATGTTGTTACAAAATGCAGGGACTTAGTTGTTTATGGGTTTTTGTGGGTTTTTTTTGGTTTTTTTCCTCATCTTGAGTATCAGTGATGGAAAAGAGCAATGAGCTTTTTCACCGGGTGGGCAACACACACTGTGAACATGTCTGTGTATGTTTAGCCCTAGATTGTTTTGGCCCAGGGTGGTGCAGAGTGTATGTTTATACTCTGACATAGAGGCCAGATGTAGGATATTCAAGCTTAATGCTTCTGGATTTGGCTAATGTATACTGAGGTGAGCTTCCTACTCTTAGAAATAACCTCCACGTTTTGTTTCCAAGAATTCTCATTGACAGTTGTGGCATTGTGCTAGCTGTAGAGTTTCATGTATGGATGGGGTTGAATGAGAAATCTCAGAGGACCAGCTTATGAGTTTTATCTATCAACTTCTCAGTCTCTTCAATTGTTCATCCAAATGTAAGGCTGGTGTGTGTTGGTACAAGGGACAGTCTCCACTTTGGAAGCACACATTTGAAATATTCTGTATTATTTTTTCTCTATTGCAAGAGATGGAAAGTAAAGTGGAAAATGAGTCCTGCAACAGACCATGGAAGGACTCTTCTTAAAAAAGATAGCTTTTCTATTTTCTCTGTGTGAGCTTTAACAGATCCTGGTGCAACGTAGCTTTTCATGGGTGAGGTGATCCCAGCAGTGTTGTGACCTACATAAAACATAAAATTCTAGGAATGCCTAATTTATGTGAAACTAGGTGTATGGTTCATATGTCCTTTATATACCCAGGCCTTTCTAAACAAGACATTTTATATTTACATATTGGTTAAAGATGAATCTGCAATTCAAGGTTAGGAAAGAAGAAAAACATGTAACAAATTTGCTTTTCACTCAGGTTCTTTGCGACAGAGGTAGGAGTTTAACCATGGTTATTTTTTTTTAGGTACATGGCATGGTACAGGTGGTTAGGAAAGATAACTGAAAATAACTGTGTTTTCAAGTGTGGGAGCTGTGGTTTTTATTTTTTCTTTCTTTACTTTGTTGCTGTATCTCAAGCTTTGAAGTATACTTGGAAATCTGTGTAGAAGGAAGACATCTTGTTCAACTTCATGGTCTTGATCAATGGGCTTAGATGATCCAATACCACAGAGTGCCGTGGTATTGAAAGAGAAACTTACATATTTTTATGTAACATATATTTTACAGTAACGCTTATTTACTTGAGACAAAGGTGATATGTTGTTCCTTTTTTTTTAAATACTGGTTCTAATTATTCTAGAGAAAATGGCATATTTCCTGTTCCTTCATAAAAAAAGAAACTATGTGGAGTGACAGGAAGCCAAAAACTGAGGGTGTTGCCAAGGAGTGTGATGTAGTAGGTTTGCACATCACTTGGTACCTGGTGATGTGTAGCCTCTTCCTAGGACTTTCTTAGGCTATGTAGAACTTCGTAGAATAAATATTTATCATATTTTAAGTGATACGTTAAAGAGGAATTTGTCCCATGAGTGGAAATACTAAAAAACCATCTTCATTTTAGGAGCAGATTTTGGAGTACACAAGTGTAGAGTAGCACAATCTGCAAACAGAGAGTAGTTCAATAACAGTTGACTTTCACAGAAAATGCATCTGACATATTGTCAGAATTGGACAGAATGAGCCAGGTTTTCTTTTCTTAACCTTGCACAGCAGCATAATGGTGTTAAACACATCACACCCTGCTAAAGGGAAGCAGTCCCTTTCAGCTGTCACTGCTGAGCTTTGTGGGGATCTTTGAGGCTGTCACGGCAACTCTTGTTTCAGTCAGTAGTTCTTCTAAGTGGTTAGCAAAATGAAAAAGAGACAGGAATGGTATATTCTTTAAACTAGATTTCTTTTGATATAAATTGAAAAAGTGAATAAGTATTTTTTTAGATTTTTATTAGCTCTGAATGCCTCTTGCTTAAGTTATCTGTAACATAAATTAAATTAGTACTTCTATTTTCTGTATTAAAAATTGCACTTCTTCAATAGTAACACTTTAAAAGTTTTCAGTACCATGTTCATGTGAAATTTTTTTCAAGGAACTCTTTGTCACTTTTGAAAATACCATAAAATGCTTTATAAGATGAAGTTTACCAGTGTGTGTATTTCTTGCAAATGTGTATCTGGGAAAATGTTACATACAAAAAGAGAAAATTCCAAATGAATTTAAAAACCGAGCCCTTCTGTCTTTAGTGTTAGGTGACAAACTCCCTTTCTGTGACTTAGAAAATGAATTAATATTCAGTTTCTATGACAAGTCTCTAGGAAATAGGAAATAGTGTAGCGTTTCATCTCTGTAATAATCTTTCTGCAATTAACTGTTTCTGATATAGCTTTGTTGTGTGCTGTGCTGTCTTTGCTTTCTTTTAGCTATTCCTAATTTTCAGTTATAATCAAAGGGTCAGATCAGTTTACTCTGGGTTTTATATATGGATTTATGGGACTATAGCAGGCAAAGGTGAGATGCTGTTTTTTTTTTTTTTTTTAATTGAAGCCCTTTTGCCAGCACAGTTGCCAGGGTTAGAGGCAGCATCTGCAGCATCCAGCATGACACCTGTGCCTCAGCCTGCACCTGCCAGATGAGAGTGCACAGAGGTGGGCTGTGGGTGAAGATTTGCTGTTTGTAACAGAGAATCAATATACAAATGATCTCTGGAAATATAATGCCTGCGGGGTCCCTGAGTGACTGCCGTGGTGGCAGCAATATGCCAAGGAGATAGTCTTGAATTTGCAATTTCTGCCTGCCCCAAAGTGGTGATTTCCTTCATTTAATCAGGTGCTTTTAGATATCAAGGACTTGATAACTATGATCCAATTCATCAGTGGAAGTGTAGGTAATTATAGGAGGATTATTTCATATCTGGATGCTCAGGCCAAATGAACTGATACTGGACACAAAAATGAAACACAGGTTGCATCTCCTGGCTTGTGGTAGATTTCTTACATGATTTTAGGCAAAAGCAAACATTGTCCCAAGTGCCTCTGTTCCTTAGACCTTGTACCATTTTGATTTACCTCTGCCTTAAGTACCGATTTAGAAAAACCCAAGTCTAAAACAAATATATCAATTGCTCAGTACCAGCCTATAGGTGACAGAAGTTTTAATTAAAATGTAGACATTTCTTTACCTTACTTGTCTTTTTCTTGTAAAATCCCTAATTATGTCTCCCCAGCCTTGTATTGTTTCCAAGACTTGAGTTATTATTGTCTCTTTTGATAGATTTCTTAGTAAAAAAATTCATTGTTTGACAACATTGTAAAAAGACTTGTATAATTTTACTGCAGTTCTTAGTATTTTCTTTCTTCTACCTTTTACAGAAAAGTCAGCTTTTCTAAAATTAATAAATGTTTCATTCATCAGTTGATGTTCTATTCTTTGTCCTAGAGGTTTTTTTCCATTGCTGTAAATGTACTTGTGTGATGAATGGTAGATGTACCTTCTGTTAATACATAATTCAGACACTGTTCCATTTGGAATCACACTGGAATGAAGGCATTGATAATTTCCAAGTAAATGGGTGGGTGGAAATCAGACAGCTTATTTATTTTTAGGCGTTTAGCTTGTCAGCTTTTGTGAATGTTTGTGTTCACTCACATTCTTGCCATCTAACGTTGAATTTCCAGGGACCATCATATGTCTAGAACCATTTAACTTTGCCCATGCATATGAAATGTAACCCTGTGGTGGTTTTGGTTGAATTTCAAAACACAAAATGTAGCACAATAACAGTCTTATGAGCGATCCGAGATCACTTCAGGTAGATGGAACAACTTTCAGTGCTTAATTTTTAACTGTCATTTACGTTAACTCTGTGTTGTGAAGTGCAAGAAAAACTGACAGTGTTTAGGTATATTGCTGTATTTGTTTTTTCAGCTGTTGTAAAGTTTAAAATAAATACTAGCAACAGTTATCCTGGTACCTTCTTATTAGCAAAGCCACTATCTAGTAATGAAAACTATTTTCTTTTAAGTTTGCTCAAAATTTGTTCCTGTGTATAGAACAGCTATACTTAGATAAATGTATGTGTATATAAAATCTCATTCTTAACAATTTCCTGGTCTAGAGGATAAATAAAGCTCAGGCAAGGTAGTGTTCTCTACCTGACTTAATGAATATGCCTGCTCTCTTGGAGATCTTAAATGTACTCTTGAAACAAAAATCCTAATAATAAAATAAACTGTCATTTCTACCTTGCCTAGGTAAACGGTGATATTTTTTGTACTTTTGGACACTTCCATAGTGTAGAAAGCCTTCACATCCATGTGAAGCTCCTTTATTGGAGCTCTTTTCTCTAGGAATGTGGAGATTCCTGTCAGAGTGGAAGTTCTAATGTTTTTTCTAAAATTTCAGGTGGAAATTTATCCACATGTAGCAAAAAAGCAACTTTAGTATTGTTTGTAGATGTGTGAAAATACTCAGGAGAAATCTCTTGTAGCCTATTTTAGCTAACAATGGATAAATTTTATTATTTATTGGATAACCAGGTATACATTTTTTTGCTTCATGTGTAATTGTCCTGAGAGACTGCTAACTTAGAAGTTGAACTGATAATGTTAGAGCATGAGCACAGTTTGGGTAATAAGGTTTCAGAGATCTGTTCTCTAGTAGTTTTTAATTTTAGTAGAAATCACTTTCTTAGCTCTGTTGCTCTTTAATCCCATTCTTCAGATGTGTGTCCTATCTATCATATGCACATTCAAATGCCATTACTATCTGAAAATCTCAATTTTTTTCTCCCCTTTGCCCACAGATATGCGTGATAAAATGAGGAAATGGAGGGAAGAAAACTACCGAAACAGTGAACAGATAGTGGATGTTGGAGAAGAGTTAATAAATGAATATGCATCTAAACTTGGAGATGACAGTAAGTAAACAATCATTATTTTAAAATTCCTTGACTGATTATGTTTTCTTTTTTCAGTCTGTATTTTAGTTAATAGTTTTTATGTTGTCTTCCAGGATGTGCTGATGTTGATGAAATATATATTGTTTTGTTAGTCTAGTAGGCTTCCAGAATTCCAAGAGTTTATTTCTTTCCCAAATGTAGGCTGCAGTGAAAACAGCCCTAAAAATTACCTGATAGAACTCTTAGCTTGCTATATTAGTATTTAGACTGCAATGTGAAAACTTAATTTGAAACTGTTACTAACATATTATTTGCATGATTTTCTGTTCTTCAACAGTGTGACAGAAATTGAAGCAAGTCCTCACAGGGATCTGTCTTGAACATGGCAGTTATGATGTTGGGAAAAATAAAGAATAAGGGCTTTTTTGCCTTTCAAGATGTCAGAAAGTACTTTGGCACTGAAAGTGCTAAATTGCTTGAATAAGTTGTTTATTAATTCCAGCAGTTTCTTAATTTGTTCATGTTTCAGCCATGATTTGTGAGAGTAGAAGGGGAAAAATGTACAGACAGAATTAATTATTCCTGTTTACATGATAGGTGCTTCCTATTATCTTAAACAAAACCCAAACCAGTTATCTGCATTTATTGTCTCTTTGTGTCCAGTTTGGATAATTTATGAACAGGTGATGATTGCTGCCCTGGACTGCAGTCGAGATGACTTGGCACTGGTAAGTTTTCAAGCTGACTTTGCTTTCACACTGTATGTATTCATCCTGGGTGTCTCTTCCCGATTGTTTTTGGAAGTTACAGCATATTCTGACTCCATGGCTTGGACTGGTAGAAAGAATATCTATCAAGAAGTGCACAGCTATGAAGAAACTGCCACCACCTACCTCCTCTAAGGCATAACTTTTGTTTAGACAGATTACATCTCTTCCAATAGCCATGAAAATATTTACAGCTACTCTGGTATGGGCTAAAGGTCAAGAATAATATTGAAGTTGCCATATTGTACAGAGAGGGTTTGTTTATTGAAAACCTCTCAAATTATATTGGTTTTCTGAATGTTTTGAGGTAAAATTACCCATCTTACATATATTATGTGTCATGTTGGCTACCATGAGAGAAAGTCACTGACATATTGGAGCAGGTCTTCAAGATTAATAGGGAGCTGGACTGCATAGTGTATAAGGAAAGGCTGGAGATCTGTGGAAAGTCTTAGGAAAGCCAAGAAGGGATTTTTTAATACTGATGGGAAGGAAGGTATAAAGAAGCTGGGCACATATTTTCATAGGTGTGCAACAAAAGACAAGTGTGGGCATAAGCTGTAACAAAGGGAATTCCACTTACATATTATGAAAAATTTAGTGCATGCTTTATGACAAATGGCACATTGAAGCTGCGAAATCTCCTTTGGAAATGCTTAAAAATAGATTGGGATATGGCTTTGCACTCCCTTGGAAACTGGCTCTGTTTTGAGTGGGGATTCGGAGCAGGTGATCTCCAAAAGTCCATTACAATCCAAGTTATTTGGTGGTTGTTGATAAAAATATTGTTAATGGATATTTGAGTCAATTTGTATGCAACTTTATTTGAATGATATAAATAACCATTGAGATAGAATTAACTTATTTTGAACTGTAACCTGTTTGTTAAATTAAAAACAAAAAAAGCCATTGAAACAAACGAAGCAACCCAGTCAGCTTAGTTGATCCTTTAAAGGCAAAAACCGAAAGAGGCAAAATTTTGTCTTACAGGAAAATGTTAATAATCTTTTCACCCCTCCTTCACAAAACAGTCAGAAGCAAACAGAGGCTTACCTTGTGCCCTGAAAGCCATCAAGCTTGAGTTTATCCTAGGTAAAAAGCCATTTTCAGGGCTCCAGATCCTTCACCACAACTACTCCTCCAGTGCCTTGTTCTCTGTCAAAAGACAAAATACCTCATAAAATCTTTGAGGTTCATGTGATGTCATTTTGGTAAAACTTAATGCAAGGGGTCAGACTAGAGGATGAAGTCGGGAGAAGGGCAATTTGAAAGTAGGCAGAACTAGACAGGGTTGTCTGGCCACATATATATATATATATATGATATATGGCCAGTATGTATGTGTGTGTGTGTGTATATATATATATATATATATATATATATATATATATATATATATATATATATATATATGTTGAAATGGAATATGCTGGAAAATGTACTACAAGACTTTGAACTTGTGAACCCACTGAACTTCCCTCTCTTTTGTCCCTCAGAAGAAAATACTGTTGTAGTATAGCTGTTTGTTTAAACAAAAAACAAATAGACTTACTCTTTAAATAAATACATTTTTGTGTCCTGATTTATATGTAAAACAGATTTGGTCTTTATTTTCAGGGTCTTTTAAAGAAGACTTTCACAAAATTGTTGACAGAGCCAGTGTTGAAAGATCAGTTGTGAAACGTTCTTTGTTTTTACTAACCCTAGCAGGGAGTTTAAATTTCAGTGTCTGTGTCCTTTAAGGAATATTGCTTGAGATGAGGGAATGCAACATTTTGTATGCAGCTTGGAAATGAGATTAAAAGCATAGGTGGAAACCTAGAGGGTTTTTCAAAAATTGGATTAATTTATAATAAATAAGTAGTTAAATTGAGCAAGCTTACATCATCTGTGGCATTTTACTACAGCTGTAACTCCAAAGTAGACAAACAGCTTTGGCTTTTCTGTTTTTTTAGCAGTGAGCTTTTGATAGCTGGGATGCATTTTGCTTAGGGGTATAGGTATCTACTCCAAATGAGAAGCTGAGGTAGTTTTCAGAGTAATTCCTCTGACTTTCCATTTTTTCTTTTTCTTTCCTTATTTATTACTTTGCGCTTTCTGTCCTGCACCAAAAATCCATGTGTAATGCATGCCCCTGCTGCAGCCAGGCAGTTGGTTCACACAGGTGGTTTAGTGCAGTCACCTTTTATTGGCAGCAGTTGCATTACTAGTGTTTTACCTGCTGAAGTCCAGGTTTATATTTTTTGGCCTTTGTCTGATGTTTAAAAAGTCAGAAAGCAAATGCAGTGCAAGTTAAGTTTCACATGCAAATTGTGTTTGCCATTGTAACTGAGAGAATCTCACAGATTACTGACATGGTGCAAAACAGGTCCTCAATAAAATAAATGATTATGGGGATTACAAGTCCCAGTTTAAAAAGAGGACATTCAGTGCTGCTGAGTCCAGAACATTTTGAAGATATAGCTGGTGTAGTTTATTAATGTGCTTTTGGTTTTATCAGTGTTACAATGAGTTGTTCATGACTTTCGTACAACTTTTCCTGTCACTTTATTGTGTCTGATAGCTTAATCTACAGGAGTTTACTGTGGCCCCTGGACTGCTGTATTCAGTTGAGTAATGATTGTGTAGCGAGATCTAATGTGAACAATTCTCATCTTGCATTACTCCTGCACTTGAGCACTACTTTCATATTGTCAATGAGGATTTTTTAGGTGTAAAAGCCTATCTACAGATTGTGGACTTTAGCATTGCAAATGTTATAATTTTTTTTATTTGTACTTTTTTTGGGCGAAAAATAGTACACGTGTTTATAAAAATCACCGTCCTTCAGGGTTCACTGATCACTAGACCGCAGGATGGATTTATTGTATGCAAAAGTTCTTTTTAAAGTCTGCAAGGTTGTCTGGGTTTTAAAAGCTGGAATAGATCTACTTTTCTGGAGTTTTATGTAGCTTTTCCTGTCTCTTAAGAATGGTCAGAGTTCAGTCTGACCATTCTTAAGAGACAGGAAAAGTTCAGTCATCATGTAACATACTGCTAAGTACATGTAGTTTTTTATGACTAGAGCAACAGCAGTTCACCTAGACATCACTCAAAGTTCCAGTAAACAATTTCTTTGCTGAACCTGAGCCTTTCTGCATGAAATTGCATTGTTAGGATCTTGATTCATTGCAAATCAAGTTAATTGTGATGAAAATAGTCTGTTCTTGCTTGAAACTAAGCATCACAACTTTGGTCACTGTTGCATTTCTCTTTTCTGTTTCTTAGCATCTAGGAGAGATGCAGATATTCCTCTTGGATATGCTTTAGCAACCTGTTTATCTACAGAAACAAAGAGGGATCCTAATTGTTACTGATTTGTACTTTGTCCTTTGACCAGTGGATTTGATGAGCTGGAACAGATTATGTAGGTCTCTGCTAAGAACTTTATGTTTGAAGAACAAGTTTCTAAGTTGAGTTGCATAAATAAGTTCCTAAAAGAGGATTCAGCATGAAGCTTTTAACATGATGCACACCACTGGTCTGTTTTGAGAGCCTGTGGGCTGCCCTGTCTCCCACTGTCTTGAGTCAGTTAGGAACTGCACAATAGCCACATCCATGATACGGTTATGACTTAGCTCACTGTGGGGAAGTTGTGACTCAGTCCCTCTACCAAATATTCTCTGCTAATCCAGAAAAATCTGCCTGTGATGAATTCTTTTTATCCATACTAGTTGTCTCATTGATTTCAGGAGTTAAAAATTATGCCTCTTCTGCCAGCAGGCTGTACCCAAGCCAGTGGCAAACATTTTCTTTGGATTTCAAAGTTGTATTTTAAAAATAAACACAGAGCATTATATTAGCATAGTTTGTTCCATTGTGAAATATCCATTTATTAAAGAAGTATCACTTAAGCTCTTACTGTCTTTATTTTTTTTACTGTGTTGTGTTACTCTGGGGCAACTAAATAGAATTCAAGTTTTAATAATGCCAGAGCTGTTTTAGTAGGTGAGTATAATTTTCTGGGCGCATAACTATTTCCAAGGGGGCCTGACAATCTTAATGCCCTGTATGGAAGATACTTCTTAAAATCAGTCACCTAACAGACAGAATTTCATTTTCCGACTTTTCTCCTTGTCAGAGCATTTTATTGCTTGTTTCAAAAATTGGTATTTACTTTTACTCAGAACTGGGATGGTAGATAGTTGAATTATGAGTGAAGTCCATTTTTTAATGTTTTTTTCTTCTAGCTTCTGTGAATATAATTATATTCACAATAGTATTTTTGGTTCTTTGTATAGTTTTGTCTTCAGGAACTGAGGCGGCAGTTTCCTGGGAGCCACAGAGTTAAGCGATTAACTGGAATGAGATTTGAAGCTATGGAAAGGTAAAACCTGAATTTTAAAAAATGTACTTTCTGTCTGAAAAAAATGTTTGCTCTTTCTTAGAAAAGCATTCAGCCATTGCAAAATGGCAAAATAATGCTGGGCAGTTCCTTTATAGGAAATAACAGTGTGCATGATCATATTAAGACTTTTAGACATCTGTATTGCATTTTTGCAGATACTACGCAGTGTTTCATTTTTGCAATCTTCCCATCAGAGATCATAGACCTGAAGGATCTCTTACTTCACAGCATAAGTCATTATACAGCAAAACACTGCAGAAGCTTCTGACAAATTCTGTGAGGCGTAGGTTTCATCTTGGAGATCTAGGGCGGCATATGAAAATCAGTGCCAGCATTTTTTTTGCCTTAATTTTTCTTCTATACTCCTGATTACTGCAGGGTGCAGCTCTTTACCCTTGTTTCCTGAGTGTGGGTAAATTAACTTAAAAAAGATAAAATCTATAGAGTTTGTTATGGAAACAAATCAAAAAACAAATGGAATAGAATGCCTGAACATAAAAATCAGACCTTTTTGAAATACCATGTAGAAGGGTTATGACATACTAAGTTCAACAGAAATTATTAAAATAATTAACAGATTAAAACTTTACAACTTTCCAGATGAATGACCTCAGGACTTGCAGGTTAACTTTATTGTACACATTTCTCCTTGGATGCATCTTTGTTGTAAACATTCTGTTCTATAGCACTTGTCTTGGATGTGAAGAATGATATTTGATATAATTTGAGTGATAGGAAATCTGTTCCATGCACAGTGTTGGTGAGTTTTGAGCCTTTGGGCCATCTTGATAAAAGGAATTGGAAATATAGCCTAAATGCTTTTTTAAAAGATACTTATTTAGCATACTTATTTCATCCATTACATTCTTGCAAAATTAGCTTTTAAAATAATATTTGATATGAAACACTGATAGATGTCCATTGCTTGGATCAACGAGAATGATTATGTGGACTCCATTCACAGGAGCCATCTCAGGGCAACCAGATGCTCTGTTTCACACTCACTTTATATAAGGTGTGTATTTGTGAAGAATTTCCATTAAACTTATCTCTCTTGTCTTCATTTTATATTGGGTAGGAAGACAGAGAATTACAGAAGTTTTTCCCCCTTCTCGAAACCTATTCAGAAGTACAATAGACAATAATTCTCTTCAGGCATATGTGACTACATTAAAAATGTTACTGCATGGGACTTGATCTTTGTGGAAGATGATTGCTGCACAAACATCATGTGTGGTTTCAGCAATTAAACACTATTGAGCCATAGTTTTCTGAAAGTGCTCATTCATCAAAGTTCTTAACAAAATGTCTCTGTCAGATCAGATCCTTGAGATCAGACTATCAAGGACCAGAGAAAGTAACAAAAACTGAAGTTTCGTGTTCATAGGTTTTCTCTAGAAGCCGGAGCAGAAGGAGGCTTCAGCCTGGGGTTGTTTGAACAGGAACCCATCTGCAGGTGCTCTAACCATTGCCCTAGATAAGTGTGTCCGTCTCCCCTGACTATAAAAGAAATGTAGAAAGATTTAAGTTGCAGGCATCATGTTTCACTTCAATTGAAGTGAACTTCTTTTTAAATTCTAAGTGACTTGTAGGATCTAGGGAGTTTGCTGCTTTCCCCAACAGGAAAAGGAAACAGTGAAGAATATCCCCAGAGACTGAGACATCCCTGAAGGCACTTGCTAATAAAAAAAAATGTTCTAGAACTTCACCATGTAAAGCTGGGACTATAGTCATCAGATTCAGTTTTCTAAAATGCATTTGACAAAGCAGCAACTAACAGAGAACACAAATACAGCGTTTTACAGCACGTCTGCTCAAGTCTGTAGCACTTTCCACTCGTTTCTGCTTTTGTGCTTCCTTTCACAGTTGTTCCTATACCTTAGGGTAGCTGGAGTGGAGAGCTGAGCTGTGGTGGTGTCAGCAGTGCTTAGGGAACAGTGCAGGGATGTAAATGAGTGTGTAAGGTGATGTCTAAGGAGTGTAGAGCATCAGAAATCAATCAGCAATATCTCTGCCATACTGCTTGTCAAACTACACATGAAGACACAACATCTAGCCTAGTTCTGTGGCAATAGTTCAACAGCTGTGTAGTGAAATGTGGTTTGAATTTAATTATTTTGTTTGTTTGCTGGGAAACACACAGAGCTATGTTCGAAGGTTTGAAGTGCTCATAGCACATGAAGTAACCTGTTTCAAGCACACTTCAGCTAGGAGAATTAATTGATAAAAGAAGTGATAAATGGTGGAAAACATTTTCTGTAAAGATTTATGTTATAATCTTTGGTAGACTCCTATAGGAATCTTTCCAGTTTGCTGTATGCAGCTGCTTATACTTTTTAAAGTCACAACAGAAGGAACTTCATTATATGAAGTTTTAAGTTACAACAGTGAAATGGAATGTCATTATTTAGGATGGCTTTTCAAGTTTTGGAGTTTCTATTTCTTGGGAGATGTGAAAGGGGGAATAGGGATGTGATGGTTGAACATGTTGGGTAGACATCAAGAGAAGAGACAGGAGAGTGAGATGCTGGGTATAAAATATCCAAGTTGCTGCTGAAACAGTGTTTCATGAAGCAATTTACATGTGTTTTTCTTAATTGTTGACAAAAAATACTGCTGTTTATACTAAGCACTCTCAAAATAATTTTGTATAAATATACTTTGCTTAGCATATGTGTATTATATTTCAGTATAAAAAATGCAGGAGGGTTATTAGCTATTGCAAGGAGAGTCAAAAAGTCAGAAGTTCTGTCTTAGCAGAAATAAATGCGAATTATTTCCTTGTACAGGTATGATGATGCTATCCAGTTATATGACAGAATTTTACAAGAAGATTCAACTAATACAGTAAGTTTAAAAGATAATTCTAAACTTCACTGATGTGTTGTTTGAAATTGTGACTATATTTTCTGTTTCAGTGTGAAAAAATGTGTGTCTGTATTGCTGTATTTGTTTCCTTTAGTTTTCTGTTATAATAACCAGTGTTACCATTTCATGATGGGAAGATGTGATGTAATACCTTCTTAAATACTGATTTTTCAAGACAGATTATAACTAGTGATCTTTCTAGAAGTCTAAGTAGTGGTTAGATCTGGGTCTTTCAACTCTTTCATTTCCCAGAATATCGAGTATTTAAAAGACTAATATAGTGTGTCACATGTCTTCTATGTTCCTAATGCTTAATCTTACTTAAGGATTAACTATTAATACACTCAGGTAGTGCTTGAATAGCAGTTATTTTGATTCATGTCTGGGACATTTTACTAGCTCTTGAATCAAAATGCATAAAGCATGCCAGTTGTATAAAACAAAATCTGAGACAGACTATAGTGTTCTTCTAAGCATTTTTGAGTATTGTTTGTAAAAGCTACTGTGAGCTATTAGCTGGGAAAATAAAAGTCTAGAGAAACTTGCAGCAATATATTTTCATTTTTTTTTTCCCACAAGGGTAGAACTTTTAAATTAATAATCTCTGGCGTTTCAGATTTTTGTATGACATAATTATTTATTGGAAAATCAAAAATATTATTAATCATTGAGGGTGTATGTGTTACTTGGTTTTGAGTAACAGTCTATTGGATAAACTTCTATGTAAATGTAATACTTGGGCTATTTCAGATGTTTTGGCAATCTTGACGTAAATTTTCCTAGGTGTGTGTTGAACCTCTCCCTTTCCTTGGTCAGCTTATTTGATGTGGTCTGCTATTCCGGAGGGGAAAACCCACAGAAACACAGATAACTGGGAATAACTAGGGTATGCCAGAACTGGATATAGATGATGCACCATCCCTTTAACTAAGTAAACCATAAAAAAAAATCCAGCAAAACAAATTTAAAAAGCAAGCAGCAACATAAAAAACACCCCCAAACACCAGAAAGTTATTTTTGAGGCAACACATGCGGAAACAATACCAAGTTAAGCACTTGGATAGCAGTGGTAGCTTGAAGTCTGTCTGTTAACAGTGCTAGAACTCTTAGATTTTGTGCAACGGTAAAAGGAACTATTTCAGTTCTACATTCTTCTTTTTCATTCTCCCTGAAATAGTAGAAAATTGAGCTCAACAAAGTTTTGAGTACATTGGGTCCATAGTAAATGGTGGATTTTATCAGTACATGGCCCAAAGAGTTTGACATGAAATCTTCAGAGTTGTGTTGGACCAATATGGAACCCACATGCAGTGGAATCGCAGAATGGGTCACCTTGGTACATGTTTTATGACCTTTTGCTGACACCGGTGGAAAATGGAGTACCATATTGCAGTGACTTTTATGGACAACAGATCTCGAAGTATACATTTTTGGCAGTTTTATTTTTTGCTCATCACAACATAGCTAACATCATCTGAGTGCTTTGTTGGATGGCATTACAAAGCAAAATATATATTTAAATAAGTAAAATGCATTATTATTTCTTTATTGGAATTTTATCTGTAACCAAATCATAAAGATCCTTAAATTTGTAATATTTAGAAGCATAAATTGTAAATATTAGAACAGTTGTGTGGTTGAATTTCTTAATTCTAATAATAGAATTGGAGAATGTTAAATGCAAAGGAAAGTTCCTTGCTATATAACTAGAATTGGTTGGGTAAGGCTTTTGCGTGTCAAGACTGAAAGTTTAGTAAAAAGTTTTGATAAGTTGTCATGTGTAGATTTCTTTGTGTCATTTACCTGTTAATTATTTCTATGCACACATGTGGCTGTTGTAGGAAAAGAAATATTTCAAGCTTTTAGAAAAGCAACTGTTGCTGAGTTTGTCTTGGCTCTCACCAAACTTTATAGAAATTTCTTCTGATCTGCTGACACATGGAGTTGCTTATATACATTAGATGTTTTGGCAAGTACTTTAAGTGAAACATAGACATTTGTTCACACAAATCATGTAAAAATCATAGTTTGCATTGACTGATCAAAAAGTAGCATGGAAAAAGATTTTTCAAAAAAATTACTTCTTTTAGACACATAGCAAAATTTTCCATTATGAAAAGTAAAGTTTGAACTCAAATTATGTAATGAACATTTACACTTCCGTGTGAAGTTTCGTTGCTGAAATTAAGTTAACATTAATTACTTAATTTCTTAGTATAGAATTCAAAATAGTCTTTATTTTTTAAAATAGGATAATCTCTAAGTTTTATCTCACTCTGCACTTACTTTCTGAAAAAGATGATTTGACAGTGGAACAGTGTTAATGTCACCTCAGAGATTTTGTTTCATTTTTCAAAGTATGTAGATGTTGAGTCATAGTCACTTTCCTAAAGATTTTAAGGAATGAAATGTGACTCTTGTGCAATGCATAACTTGCATACATTTCAATAGGGTAAGAATTAGAATATTTTCAATTTTTGTCTGTTTGGATTGAAATGATGGTGTGTTAGAGGTCAAGCTGACAGCTTCCTCTTATTAAGGCTGCATAGTATTTTCTATTGTAGGGCTCTTTTATTAATTAAAATTTCATGTAGTGTCCAATTGAAAATGTTTCTAGTGATGCTGAACAGTGACTGATTTGTTTGTAGATACTCAGATAAAATGCTTATTCTGTTTCAGAACAAACTAAAAGAGAGTTATTGTTTTTTAATAGTGTTGGTAGAAAGGGTTTTATTGTTTGTTTTTGCTCTTTTTGTATTTCATTGGCAAATCCTTTGGAGGAAGACCTTTTAGTTAGACAGCTAAATATTTTTCATCAATCAGGCTCTTCTCGAGGTGGTCTGTTCAGCAGAGCAGAGAAGCTTGTTGATGAGAAAGGAAATTGAGTTCATGTATTCAAGACTTAGATTGGTGTCTAACCTGCTCCACTGTCATCCTAGTGCATCTGCAGTTTCTCTTGATTATTCATCTCAACCAAGAAGAAGATTGCAGAGCACTTGGTCAACACCAGGGGAAAGTGAGATTAAGGCGCAAAATTCTGCCTTAATTCTAATCCGTAGAAAATCTGGAGTTTTTCTTAGGATAATTCTTTGGTTGTTTTTCTTGCCACATTTCAACCAAGCTTTTCATGCAAGACACTCTGTCTGCTTTCTTAGCTTAGAACATGTGGATAGTCTCATTACCATCATGGGTTTAGTAATAGAATTGTGTGAATGAAGAATTTAAAATTTTTGTAGTAGGACTGTGCTCTCATCAACTCTGTTGATTGAAGTGGGCAGGAACAACTGTGTGCATGTGGTCACATGAAGTTACCCTTTCTCTTACTATTTTGAGATTCTTTTTGTAGATGAGCTGGACATATTTCAGAAGAGGCACAGGAAGTGGCTGAAGACCTCTATATACTAGAAGACCTCTAGAATACTAGAAGGATTCAGAGCAATATCTTAGTATCATGTAAATAGGCAGCAGTTATACACTATGAATATTTGAGTTCATCACTTTCTGTGACTCTGCATTACTGCCACCTTGACTGTATAGGTAACCTTTCTTTCCCTACCTCCTTGTCTCCACTAGGTCAGATGAGAATAATAAGCACTGAATTTGAGCACTGGATATCTGTTTATCATCTGATCTGTGATAATTCCTTAAAACTGCTGCAGTAGCTGTGAATTAATTTTTAACAGGGACCTCCTGTGAAGATCTTGCCGCTCTATACATTTATCTACAGGATGTTCTGGGTTGCAAAAGGGAAAACTGCTCACCAAATGAAGCATATACTAATGGGCAGAATTTTCTGAGGTGACATGTGTTTCCTTAGATATATTTGCCACACTGCCAGGAAAGACAGAACTAGACCTAAACATAGGTGTGTACAGTGATAGTTTTAAAGGGAGTTGAACAAGATAGCTTGGCACTGACTGACACAGGATGGAGTTGGTGAGAGTTGTGAAGAACAGCTGTTCCTGCTTCAGTTAGTTCCCAATGGGACCTGATGGGTAAGCTGAGAATGCCCTATGTGGTCCTAAAAAATCGTTTTGTTGCTTTTGACAGAGCCTCATTTACCATTGCAGGGTTTTTTTGCTTCTTGGTCGTGATTGGTGAAGTGAGAGAGCAGAGTGCATTCTACCATTTGTCCCATGTTTTGTGCGTGTAGCACTTTTAAATGTTATGGACATTCTGTCTCTTGAAATTAAGTATTTGAGAACAGAAGAGCTGCTGTACTTTTGCAGTTGTGGCAAAAGTCCATTTTACTTGTCCTGTGTCTGGGTTTGACTTACTGCAGATACCAGAAGTGTATAAGAGCAGGGCAATGACAATATACTGTGGTCTGTTCTGCCAGTTCCTATTCATCTTCATGTTGCAATTTTCCTGTGCTAGAAATGTTAACTCTGTTTTTAATAGCTCTTCATGAAATTTCTGCATAGATTTATTTTTAAAGTTTCTTGTTTGCCATGCCTACATCTACAACATAATTGAGAAATTAAATGTCTAATTTTTTAATGGATTGTGCAAATCTCCCTTGTTTGTGTTTTTTTTTTCCGTTCCCACACCTTCACTCTAACAATTTTATTTAATGCCTCTGAATTTTCTGTTGGTGTTTAGCAGTTGTTTTTGCTTTATTAATGCTCATGATTTTAGGGATCTTTTGCACTTTTCTTGCCTCTAAGCTAAGAAGTCTTAATGTGCAGCTATTCTTATTGCCATTCTGTGCCTTAAAACTCTGCTGTTCTCCAAGTCATTTCTGTGTTTTTTCCTATATTTTGGTGAGAAATGAAAGGACTGAACAGCAGTCAGTATTAAAAATGCAGGAGCATTGTGAACTTACAAATAACAAAGTGATGCTACAGATGTCTCTTCTGTATTCTTTTCTGATAATTCCAATATCACGGTATTTTCAGTTTAGGGTTTTGGGGCAGGGTTTTTGGATTTTTTAAGATGGTTTCTGAACACTGAATTGATGTTTTGTAGAACTGTTTATTGCAAGTCCAGTATCTCCCTCCTAACCGGACAAATTCAGACAGATTTTTTGTGTACATTAAATTAGCATTGTTTGACTCTATATGCAGCCATTTATGTAGATTAAATTTCACATTTTATTGTGCTGGTAAAAGTATTCATTATGATTCATTATTGTGAATGCTATTCTTTGCACTTGTCTTTTGTTCTTTATACTTACGTAAGTCCTTATCATTTAACTTTACATCACCATTAATTCCCTTGTACATCTCTTATCAAGAGTGCTGAGCAGTAGTTTTTAATACAGGTGATTCTGTGATTCTCAGTGCAGAGAACTCTTTTCTCTATTTCATATCTTTTGACTTATTTATCCATGTGAAGACCTTCCTTTGTTAGGCTTGGTAACTCTAGTTTCCCTCAGAGCTTTCAGCATCAAGATGAGAAATCTTGTTGAAATTATATTTTGTGTCAAAAATGACTTTTAAATGGATCTTTATTTATCTACACTTAGGGACTCCTTGGAGAGCTCCCCTACATAAGGGAAGCCTTACTTTCCTCTGTGTAAACTGTTCTTATTTTTGTGGGTATATACCATTTTTCATGTTTGCCAATCCCAGGCTTTAGCTTTTCAGTCTATACAGCTCCTACCAATTTGCTCTGTGCTGGTCTTAGACTTTTTAGGTTGTTTATTGGATAGAAAAAGTTATGTTTTGCTTTGAGGTTGTTCCTAAAAGAACAGCTTCAAACCAGTAGCTCTGTGCCTGCATAGGTTTGCAAGATTTTAACTGTTTTGCATGATTAACATTGAAAAAAGTCTGAATTCTGGTAGGAATAAATTTGTTATTGTGGATTTTCTGATTATGTGCTGGCTTTGCTTATGTGCTTTTTTGACATCTGTGTAATTTTTTCCCTGTATTTCAGTTGTAGCTGTTTACACTTTTGATTTGCATATTTTGAAGGAAAATATTTCAATGGATCAAACTCTTAGACCAAATGCACATTTTCTAAAACATTAAAAGGAAAGAAAAATTTATTTTTAAGATTAAAAGTATCATGTGTTTAAGTCTGTAGTAGTTATACAGATAAAAAAATTCTTCCTTTCGAAACTAGGGGGCTCGATCCCTGAAAATTCTCCTACTAATACTTTATTTACAGCCATGAAATTTAGAACATTGTTAGACTCTCTCTTGCTATGTTTTACTAATAAAATGCAGAAGTTGATAAATGTTAAGTCTTCACTTCATTTTGAGTCTACTTAATGCTAATTAAAAAGAATCATGACAAATGGAGGATTAGTTCTTATGCCAGATTCGGAATTACTAGTCTTTAAAAAAGAAATACCTTAGAAAGGTTCACTCCTTAATAAATTTGTACATACCGAAGTAGCTTAGTCCATATGATACTAATTCTTTAACTATTTCTTTAAGATGCATATATCTTTCCATAAAGAATTATGGATTTAGAGAATTAGCTAAAAACCATTCTAGTGTTTTGCTTTAAACTTTGGAAAATTGAGGAGGAAGTCTGTGTCATAGTATCTGTGTGGTCAAACCCTGCAGATCTTTTTACAGCATTGGAAGATTTGCCTTTTCCTTTTTACTTAAGGTGGAAGGAGAAAGAAGATTGAGTTAATTTTTGTATGAGGCTTGCGCTAGAAAGTCTTACTGTTGTGATGTGACAAACAGAAATGTACCCCTTGAATGCTATTTTAAAATTTTTTATCAATGTAATTATTTGTGACTATTTTAGCATGCTTTTTAGACTTCAAAATAATTTCAAGTCCCTGTATTTAAAAAATAATTTCTCAAGAATATTCTTGGTGGACTTAAAATCAATAATCGAACAAAGTTGTACTCTCCATTTTGCAGTTCTTTAGTATCTTGCAATAGGTCCCCAAAAAATGAGTTTGTGTTTTGAGATGTGAGGTTTTTGGTAAAGAGGGCCTTTAACATAATGGAACATGAAATTGCCTGTGTTTTTTTGTTTTTTTTTTTATCAGCTGGTTGTAAGGCAGGTAATAAATAGGAAATATGGTATAAATTCTAGGTAAAGCTTCTGAAGAATTGGTGTTAGTCTGGCTTTACTTAAAAAATAACTATTTTTGTATGCTAATGTGGTTATTAGTGTTGCAGTGGTTCTGTGCAGTAAAGAATTTTGTCTAATTTGTGTGGAAATAAAGAAAAATGGATGCTGTGAGTGTAAATGCCATTAGTTGTGCTGCTGTCCTCAGGATGCTCAGGAAACTGTGTGAACTCCAGCTCACAGAGCAGCACTTAAGCTGACTCACACAATGAGCTCAGGGGCTGTATAAATGAGAACAAGAATTAGAACTTTACAGCACACAAACTGTGGTCCATGTTTTGTTTGTAATGCAGGCCTTTTTGTATGTATTTTTCTTAACGTAGTGACTCCTGGAATTATTGAAGTTTATTTTTATTTAAAAACTGATAGACTTAATGATTGAAAGAAAAACTTGGAATAGGAAGTCAGATAGGAGAGTAGTGAATACCAATAAAAGCAATAGTAGTTTGTCTTCGTATCTTCATTTTTTCACCTGTCATATCAATCCTGCAGATCACAGATCTACTGAACACCTCTGTGCATATCTCTTGGCTTTATGATTTTATTCATGTGATGGAAAAAGTTAGAATCTGCTTTAAAAAAAACTCTACATCTTCACTGAATTCCTTCCAGTGCTTTTTAAAAGACTATCAGAAATTCTGTGCTACTAGACAACGTTTTGTTCCTCCTCAGGATGTCAGCACTGTTTTGACTGGCTGAGCCTCTCTTTTGTAAACTTGGAGTTCTCTGTAAATAAACTTATGTCCCAGCATTTTGAGGCTGAGGAGAGTGTAGATTCCAAGCCCTGATGCTGCTGTATTTTTGGTGATGAGGAAGGTAAACAAAACAAGGCAGTTCTAAAAGTTGTAAAAGTGTGATTTTAAAGAAATTTCTTGGGATTTGGTGCAGCAGGGAGATTCTGTCAAATGTAAATGAAACTAATTTAATTCCTAAGTGCTTCCACCGGTATATGTTAATTGTGTCTAATGCTTTTGTCTTTGTTATTTGATTGCATTAAATTACATGCTTGGTATAGGTAAACATCAGCTTATATTGGTGACTAGAAATAATTGTAGCTTTTCATAAATTAATGTCTTGAGACTCCTATGATTTATGTTAGTATGAGTGCTGTGGTTAAGAAATAAAGCAGCTATGGAAAAAAATCTGTTTCCAGACTCTCTTGGAGGACTGACTTGGATGCAATTGAAGGAGTTGCATTAGAAATAGAGAGGAGAGATTTATATGTAGACGGTTCCTGTTTGCCATTGCAAATTAAGTTTTCATGTGCATTGATTGATTTTATATATTTAATAGATTATTTTAGTTCTCAAGGGTTTACTTTAGTCAGGCTCTTGATTTCTTTAAATTTTGAAAATAACGGAGTTATTTTCAGGAGCTACATTTATAAAGTCAATAGTCTGTTACCTGCAAAAACCCTTTTGTCTTCCTAGGCTGTAATTGCTTCATGCATTTCTTTGGCTGTGCACGTTGTTATCCCCACTTTTCCTCTTTTCGTGTTTCAGGCTCAGTGGGCAGGTCACTGGGCTGTGTATAATGTCAGCCTTGGGTAGTGGGTTAACACTGCCCTGGTGTTCCCCACCATAGAAGGGGGTGACTTGCTATACAAATGCTTTGAGAACTCCATAAAATGTGACAGCAAACAATGGTTTGGTTGAGGTTTTTTTTGTTGTTTTGTGGTGTTATTTTATTTTGTTTGTTACAGCAAGCATATGGGATTATTATTTTTGAATTGAAAGAAGATAAAAAGTTTAATTATGCTGTTATCTTAATTTTTAGAAAAGCAAAAGTAAAATAGAGGGTGTGTTATTCTTACAGTAATAAATGTGTCAGCAGTTAAAATTTCCTGTTATGGCTTTTAGCCAGATGTCTCCCAGAAAAAGTAGAATGATGTATGTAACTTCACAGGTTGCAGTTTGACAAAGAACTAGTGGCAACTATAGTCACTGAGTTCTAATTTGGCCTCTGATTAGTCTTCTCTCTGTGTCTTACATTTAGTCAGAAGGGTGAAATATTTTTTCCTCACTTGAGTTGTTTTCACTGAATTTCTATTGAATATGTGTTTGTGAGGGAGATAAAGGGGATGAATTAAAAGGAAATTAATAAAATGTTAAAAGCATTTTTAGCTTTTCTATTTGGGTGCTTGAACTAATTTAACACTCTCTTGTTTTGGAAGCAATTGATTTGTTGAAATGGATTAAAGGATAAAATATTATTTAGGAGAGTAATTATGTTTAAAATTATGTAAATATACACAAACTCTTGTAGGTATATGTGATTGTGAACTTAGGGTACATCATGAAGAAATTGATTTCAGAGCTATCTGAAATTCAAAGAATAAAATTGTTCAATATTTTGTTGAAGAGTTGTCCTGTCAAGGCTTCCAAAGGATGATACCCACCTATATAAACTCTTTAGAAGATACGAAATAGTATGAGAGCTATGAAGGGGATAGAGTGGGACTTAATGACCAGAGAAGTGTGCTTTATGTTTTTGTCAACAATATTATCTCTTGGAGAAATGACAAACGAGAGGGTGTGTGTGCATATCGATGTCACAGACACCAGCCCATGTGTTGTCTCATGTCTGACCTCAGTTGTTGCGGTCACCCAAGAGCATAGGGATTAGAGGCAAGGAAGAAGGCTGATGGCATTCCTTTTTTGAGTTATGTTCTGCTGGAATCGTGTTTTCCTTCCATTCTGTTACATTTCTGATCTGATGACTTGCAGGCTGGCTGAGGTGTGCTGTTTGCTCCTGGCTGGGAAGATTCCTTTGTTTTGAATCACACCTCAGGTGTCTGTTGATATTCAGTTGGTTTGGGCATGGTGCTGGTACCATCAAGGTCACAGGTTTGATATCTGTTAGGACTGTTCTTGTAAGAGCTGGACTCAATGAGATCCTTGTGGGTCCTGAAAAATGTAACCAGCATCATTCAGAAGCTGGAATATTGGATTAAAATACAGAATAATCAGCCATTACAATCCTCTGTATCTTTCCTCCTTCTGGTCTCTGGCTTTTATGGATTTCAAAATTTAAATACATTATAATTCTTATAACTCGATTTTATATTGTTTAAGTCAAAATACATTTTTTACCCACATATCAAAGTACTGGTTTTTGCATTGAAATAGCTATTTTGTATTGCCTTTTCATTGCAGAGCCTACTTTGTACTCCAAGAATGATGAGAGACTTGTTTAGGGAATTGGTGTGTATTTAGCATTAGTTAAAGGTGCCATTCAGCACTTCAGCAATAATATGGCTGAAAGCCATACTTACACAGAGACAACCAAGATGCATCTGTGGGATTCTCTAGGGCTCAGTCACCATTTCCCCTCTATAGTCATGGATCTTGTGAATGACAAGGTGGGGGTAGTTGGAATGGCTGAAGATTAGCATCCCCTGCTGTTTTGTAATTATCAGAATCTGGACAGTCATTTATCTGAACGAAATAATGCATACAGTTTGTGCCTCCAAAGAAAAGCATACATAATGTGATTGTAAGAAGAGGTTTTCAGTCTCTCAGTGGGATCTGATAGGGTATGTTTATAAACTTCAACCTGGCAGTGTCTCTGCAGTGGAATTCCACTGGTATTGAGATAATAATTTGCACAGTCAAATTGCTTTCCTTACAAAAACCCAGGGAATTATGAGGCCTAATCCTTTATTAATGTCAACCCATAGGCAGCAAGAAAGCGTAAGATTGCCATTCGAAAAGCCCAGGGGAAAAATCTCGAGGCCATCCGAGAGCTGAATGAGTATCTGGAACAGTGAGTGTCTTACAAGAATACGGATTGTGTTTTGCTGTTCTGATAAATCTTTTTAATTAAAGTGGAATTTGCATTTAATTTACGCTTTTGCTTCAGTGCTAGTCATTTACAGAATCCCTTGCACATTCTTTCTTTTTTTTCTTTTTCCCTCTCTTGTATTCTCAATACAGATTTGTTGGTGACCAAGAAGCTTGGCATGAACTTGCAGAACTTTACATCAATGAACATGAGTAAGTTGTTTGCTAAGTCTGCATAAAAAATGTTAATTTGAAACCCACTCTGTGTAAGTCAAAAACCACAGTGATTTTTTATAAGGACTAGTGTTACAAAGTATGCTGTCTCATTTCCAATATACTAGGTCTCAACTGGAAATAATTACCAGGCTTATTTGGCTACCAAATACTTTAGGAAGGCATTTGTTTTTCAAACAAAAAGAGTTTACTTAATTACCTATATGTTTCAGTAGTTTTTAAAAATCTGATGTTTGAAAGAAGTGGTTTGAGTGCAGCAGAGGACAGCACTTACTTCCCATAATTTTTTGTTCAAGTTATGTATTTTACTTTTTACTTCTAAAATCAATTGATCACAGCAACCAATATTCCAATTTTCTTTTAGCCTACCTCTCCCAGAACTTTTAGTAACCTTTTTTAAAAAAACCCACAAAGCAAAACATAGATCCAGAGTTGGAGGCGTCTGGTCGCCTGGGTACAAAACCCAATGCGATCAAGAATGCTGAATGTTGTAGTAACTTGCTTATTGGATATTTAATGTTTTTGTTAGCTTTTTTTATTGCTGTAGTGACAGGAGGAAATCCCAGTGTGAGAGGATTAGCTCCAAAGCCTTAGTGCAAGTTTTCTAATATCACAGCATTAATTCAAACCTCCACCAAAAGGCATATCTTTTTTTCCCCCCTCTTTCTTTGGTTCTTCAGGCCAGCCTGAATTCTATCACATTGTTTCCTTCTTTCCTTTACAGAGGGTAGTAAAAGAATGAAATTGTCAAGGAAGCTATTCTCACTGTGAGGGAAAAATTGTTCCCCAGTCACCTTTCCTTGTATCCCATTCTCAAAGAAAATAGTTTATTTAACTCTTTGAAATGATGACTTCAGGAATAAACTAGGAATTTTGATACCTAGATTTCCATTTGTTTGGGGAGATCTACCAGCCCCTTTTCCAAGAAAATAGCTATTAAAAATTTTCTGGAAAGATATTTGAGCTTGTCAAATCTGTCAGTATAGAAGTGAATGATAGAGTGATTCAAACATACGTATCCCATTATTGGGTTGGGTTTTTCTCACTATAATCTTTATTATGAAACTCTGCAATAAAACCTGAGAAAGAAATTGCTTTTGCTTGTATTTGTTTTGGTCTATAATTCCAATAAAAAGCAATATGTAGAACTTCAGTTCATGGAAAGAATGCACTGTCCTCTCTATACTTCCATAAGCATCGTTATTATTATTGTGCTAATAGGGAAAAACTGGGATCTTGGCTAAAAGCAACTAAAAGTTAAGTTTTAAAAAAGAAGGCAATTCATCAGCTTATATGTTTTATCAGGGTCACAAGTCACAGGGCTTGTGAAATCACCATGCTCTCGTTTTTGTTCATAAGCACACATAGATGTACAAGGTTTACACAGTCCTCAGTTCTACCCTGTTCTGCAATGAGGACTCTGGCTTCTGCTTTTGGAGAATGAGGTGGCTGCCCTTTTATTCCCAGATTAATAAATGGTACAGATACATTACAATCATAACATGCACTGGAGAAAACCACAGCATATTTATTTTAGGATACAAGATTTTACAGGTAATATGGCTTAATATGGTCTTATAATTGCTAAATTGCTTTTACTGCAGTATTAAATATCTATCCACACTGCCGTCATAAACCTTCTATCTCTGAATTTTGGAATCTTATGCTATAAACTGTGCAATAGTGCTATCACATATCTCTAGATGATGCAAATTCTGCATACAGTTCCATTATTTGACAGATTACAAAGCCAAGATTCTTCTCAATAAACCTGCATTTTGAGCTTGACTTTTTAATTTTTTCTGAAAGTTTTCACTAAAAAACTCAAGGACTAGCCTTCTCAAATGATAAGGATATGCCCATTTTGGAGAGGTCTGATGCTATTTTCGTACATAGATTTGGACTGTTTGAATTTTAGAAGTGTTCTTAGTTTGTTGGTTTTTTGTCTTAGTTCTGTGTTTAACTGTTGGCAGGTAAAGTTAACTGACAGTGTAAATGCTGTGAACAGTAGCTGTGTTTATGAATCCTCAGGTAGCTGAATTTTCTTAGGAAAAAAAGGAATTATTTTTATTGTCTCAGTTCAGTGTCTTTCAGTACCTAATACCTATCATCACTCCTGCTGATAACAACTGGCACTTATTAATAAGAGATTAGTATTTTAAATGCTTTTCATGAGCTGCTCCATTAGATTTTGTGTATTTTTCCTCTGTCTATGATGCAAAAATAGTAACTTGTTTCTAAACTTTATTTTAAAATGAAGCATTTTCATTGTGAATCATGTGATTTTTTTGGGGGTAAAAGTAATACTTGTATTGTGCTGTAAAAAAAACTGAAGCAAAGAGCTGTGTACTCATGTTTCATTTTATCACTGTTTTTGTATTTCTCAGCTATGCAAAGGCAGCCTTCTGCTTAGAGGAGCTTATGATGACTAATCCTCACAACCACTTATATTGTCAACAATATGCTGAAGTAGGTATTTCAGAAAAATCAATTATGTTTGATTACATTTTCTGTTTTTATGTTACAGAAGTGGTGAAAATGATTTCTTTAATTTTTCCCTAGGAGATATTAAAAGAGTTCACAGAGAATGCTAACATCTCATAGAACTGAACATGTTCTGGAAATTGTGTTTTCATACTCAGTGACTCAGTCACAGTGTGACTAAGCTAAATATAAGAGTTAGGGGAGGAATTATTCACGATAAAAGCTAATTTTAAATGAACTCTTCTTGTTGAAGTCTTTATGCACTTTTCAAATTAAGTGCATGAGAAGCTAAACTTTTCTACAACAATGCTGCCTAGGAGGTCATGATGTGTTGCCTGTTACTGTGGACTCAGATATTTGAATCCACTAATTTCTGCCTGAAGGAGCACTGGTGGAAGCGAAGTAAAAGCTAGAGGTAAAATTAGAAGTTTTAGCTCAAGGTTTTAGCCATTTGATTTTGTCTTTTTTTTTTTTTTCCAGATTTTTTTTTTTTCTAAATTATACTGTTAACTGCTTAGATTGGGTTTAATTTTTTTAGTTAACATGGGTAAAATTGTGTTGACATTAAAACTTGAAAGCCTAAGTAGCTTTGTCATAAAAAGACTTTGAAGCATATCTTCTAGTATTTATCCCTCTTTTTGTTGATCTAATATCTGGAAAAATGAATAGAAAAATAATGGAGTAATCCTCTAAACTTTGTGTGCTATTTTGAATACATAACGAAAGGCATTGTTTTGTGAACTGTTTTCATGCATGCTGTGGGAACATAGGGTCAGTATGGATTTCTAGTAGTCAGAATTTAGATTTAAAATTTCTGCTACTTTTTATAAGAGACAATCCCAAGGTTTCAAGTATTTATAGGTGAAAATAATCACTTTTTAATCTTGTAGCAATGCATTAATGAAATTAATGCTGGAGTTTTTTCTCCTATAGTTAAATATTTTGAAATGTATATATTTCAAAGAGATATATTTGGCTTTTGATAGGATTCACCTGATTAAAAATATCATGTGAAACAAACTTGGAGTAAATTTTTGTAGTATCATTGCTTTAGATTGAATGCCTGAGGTATGAATGACATGCAAGTTTCAGGAGTTTACCATTTTTACAGGTTAAATACACTCAGGGGGGGCTTGAAAACCTTGAGCTGTCAAGAAAGTATTTTGCACAAGCACTGAAGCTTAACAACAGAAATATGAGAGCTCTGTTTGGACTTTACATGGTAAGCATGATTAGGTATTTTCCATGTTATCATTCTAAATTTGTTTATGCATGTATATTATCCTTTGCCGTTTGCTGTTTTGTTTTTTCCCTGATTTTTAACTTAATAGCTCAGATTATTAACACTGTTTTAAAATACAGAGTATTTTACATACAATTTGAGTAGGGATAATTCTGTGCTAGTAACTACTCCTTACAGAAGTGCTCTTAACTTTTAAGTCTTGCCTGTATTTTCAAAAGAATTATCATTATTGGCATGGGAAGGTAACTTCTTCAAAAAGGATTTAAAGTCATACATCCTCTCTAGAAGGAATTCTTTGCACAGTGGATTTATTTATATAAGTAAAAAACTTAATTTGATTCTTAAGTAATATTATTTTATTCTTTCAGGTGAAGGTGGGCATATTTTATGTAGAGTCTTATCTGCTTTTAAAATGTGTTTTCTGATACTACAGGGAAAAATGTAATGTTTTTAATGGCAGCTTGGACATACAAGTGATGTATTTTATATTGTCTCTGGTAAAAAATTGAATGTGGAAAACTAATTCGTAACTCTCACTTTAGGAGAAGAAAATTGGATTAGCTGATCATATCCAGGTTTGGTTCTTAACTCAGTACAGAACTGAACTGAAGTCTAATGTACCTGTAAATAGAACAAACAATTTCTTTAAAAGTCTAGCTGATTCTTATCTGGATGCTGTTTTCTGGTGACTTTAACATTTTTTTTGTCTCTTTCCACTATCACTGTGCATAGGGCTTAGACTGTAAGGAGATGCTCAATGTTCTCAGCTTATTTCATGCACATAAATTTTATAATTACACTTATTTTATTGTATTCCTAGTCTGCCAGTCATATTGCTTCCAATCCAAAAGCAAGTGCAAAAATGAAAAAAGATAATATGAAATATGCCAGCTGGGCAGCAAACCAAATAAACAGAGCATACCAGGTTAGTACTTCATTGCTTTATGATACTCTTAACATGCTCTTTTCTGTACTTTTATCAGCTACCGTTCAAGAGGTTAAATATGACATGTAAATCAGCATAATCTGCTTATATTTTTTACATTCTGCTTCTGTTTGATTTCCTGGAAACCTTAATTAATAAAAGGTTAAGGTTTCCTGGAAATCTTAATAATTTTACAGTTACTAATTGCTATCATTTACTTAATAGCTTTAAACATATTTTTCCTACTAACATTAACTGAATGTACATTACTGTAATATTGACCTTCACGACTTGGTTCTACAGCTATTTCAATAAAACTTGCTATGTCTTAATTCTTAGAATAACTTTGTTATCCACTTCTATTTTACCAGAAAACAAATGAAAGTTCTGGGATTTTTATTTTCCTTGAGTTTACTCTAACCTTTCAAAATCATATTTAATTGCCTTAATATTCGTGGCTGAAGTTGGTTTTGTGTAGTTTTGTAGGGAAATGCTCATTGAGTTGTGAAAATGTAGAATTTGTAGGCCATAATCAAAGCTTGCTGAAGTGATTGGGAGTCTTTCCAACTTTTTAAAAAGTTATGTGTAAACTTTTATATTTCCTGTTGTATTATAAGCCTCTATTTCTTTCTAGAAATATGAATGAAAACATGTTTTAGCTCATAGGCTCTGCTGTCTGTTTCTCCCAAATATATCATGTCTATTTCACTCCGTTACAGCTATTCTTAATGATCTGCCAATGAAAGGTTATACATAAGTAATCCTGGACATCAACATCATACTGTCCAATTCTCCCCACAGCTTTTTTGTTGAGCAAAAGTATTGATGTTAAATGCAAAGACTTTGTATACATGTAGCTCTTCTTTCTCCGTGCAATATTTCAGTGTTGGAACCCAATATTTAATTTTTTTCTTCTTGCTACCATTTCACAGTTAATACTACCAAATGGCCTTTTTACAAGCAGCATCTATTATGGATTTAAATTAGATTTTCCTTTTACAGACAGTGCTGTTTTCTTAATACTTAACTGCATTTCAGTTCCTTGCCAAGTGTGCAGCTTCTTGTGGCTGATGTGTTTTTGATATATTCCAACTTAAAGGTATTTTCCATTTCTCCTAATTGGTCCTGTAGCTTCTGACTGTGCAGTGAAGAGCATTGTATCCCTGGGGACAATAAAGCATTTGATACTTATGTGCCTAAAGTTTGTATCTCTTCTGCTCTTTAAATCGCTCTGTTTTTCAGTAATAAACCATTTACCAACTCATGATGGTCAGGTGTGTATGAATTAACTACTTTGTCTGATGTTTTGTAAATAACCAGGGCTTCTTTTGACTTGAGGTATGCCTGACATTCCTGTAAGCGCAGCGAAGATGGAAAATTCAAGTATTGCAGGCTTAAAACCAAACAAAAACAAAAAAAGCCCACAAAAACAACAACAAGAGAACCCAAAGAAACAAAAAAAAATCCTAACACAAATTCAACCAAAACAACCAAATACTAACAAAAAAAAAATACTAAAGAATGGAATACACCACAGATTCATAATTGACAGAACAAAACAGATTTTAAAAGATTTGTGAGTTTGTAGTGAAAACCAGTATTCCATGTTTACATCTTAATAAAATAAGTTGCTTAGAATAGAGTGGATTTGCATATGTTTTAAGTAAATATTGTGACTGGAGTTCAAAGTACTGGTAGAGACTTGTTAGCACTTCTGGGAAACAGTCCCTTTCAGGGTGCATCAGGGTGGAAATTTAAAACCAGTGCAGGCTGTGGAATGGCCTAGAGGACCTGGAAATAGGCATCTCCTAGTTCTAAATATAATGGATGTTTAATTATGACAGTTTCTAGTTAACTGATTCCCATCCAGATAAGCACACCTGTTTGTTTGTTTGTTTGTTTGTTTTTCCTTTTCCTTCTTTTCTCCTCATGGCTTTCTGTTAACATACAATGTCTCTAAGAAAACATGAATTTTATTGGGAGTGGTGTGGTGCTTGAGGGCATTTTTAAGTGCAGGGGGTTTATGGGTTTTGGGGGGGGGATTGTTGGTTTGTTTGTTTGATTGATTTTTTTTTTTTTTTTTTTTTTAGTTTGAAATTCCTATTACTGTTTTTGTGGAGTTCTTTTGATCCTACATTAAGCATTTATGGCTGATGCTTACCAGAACAGCCTGTGTTAACACACCTAACGTACATACATACATATACAGATACACACATATACATATATACATACATATATAGCCTCCTTTTCTGCTCTTGTTAGCTGTTTGGGATATAATGTAAAGAGCACTGTGTGTGATGAGAATCTTAGGGGAAATCCAGGTCTTGAGAAAATGGAAGTGCTGAAGCTCAAGCCAGGATCTGGCAAATAAATGGGGTGAATGCCCCCATTCCCCTTACCAGAAGAACCACAAGGAGCTCCAGTGAGCCCAGCAGGGCAGGACATCCCCAGTCCGCCCTCCTGACCTTGTTACAGTGCTGCGGAAGCGTTTGGCTGCTCCAGTCTCTGTGTCAGAGACTCAGAACCTCCAGCCAAGCAGGTGGTGTTGGGTGATGCAGTAGGTGGTAGTTCCCCTATGTCAGTGTTGATTTGTTGCTCCTCTGCTCTGTGAGCTGAGCAGTTGGAAATTGTCACCATTTGGACCTGAGGATGAAATCTTGGTCACTTGTGCCAGGAGAAACCTGTACAGTGCTCCTGCCTTAGTGGGAGGGTATGTCTGGACAGGTTTTAAGCTATATATTTATATGATCTCTAAATTCTCCCCACTTTCCATGCATTATCCACCTGTAAAGTGGAGTAAGAGCCTTAACAGCTTGTTGGGTTTGATATTGACTCGTTTTATTGGTTGGACATTCTCATACTGCTAAATGAAATTTTTCAGGTGCATGTTCTAGAGAGCAGGATGAATTTAGAATCCTGATTTGAACGTCTATACAAATTATATGAATTTGTGGCTTTAAATTCCAAGTTATTAATGCAAAAAGTTACTTTTGAGCAATTGTCTTGCAATGAGATCTTTCCCCATTTCCAGTTTGGATTTGAACTTGAATTACCAGCAGTTTGCTCAGTAATTTTGGAAAACTGCCTTTATTTTTTCAAATGACTGGCTATAGTTGCTTTTTAAACATTATTTAATTATTTTAAGTGTATTTTGTGTGCAGTTTACTTGAAATATTTTTACCTGTCCCTTTTTTTCATTTTATTCTGTCATTCAAGCAGTTTGCTTTGGCACTTGATTTTTGCTTTTCCTTTGCATTCCTGTCTGAAATCAGAGGAACTTCTTAGTTTATTGTCGTTTAAAGAAAGCAGTGTTTGAGTATAAAAAGAAAACATTTTTCACCAATGTTAGTTAGACTGTGCAGCACTGTCGTTAGAGGAAAACATGGTGATGAAGAATAGTTAAAAATTTTTCTGAAATGTACAGATATTTGAAACTGCAGCTAGATAATATACTTATTTTGATGTTAAATATGTAATCATCCATGCTCATTAGTACTTCTCATCTGTGTCTAATCTAGGAGAAATGTAAACTTCTTCAGGAAGACAGAAAGGTTTTGTAGCTAGGGCTGCTGTACGGAGCTGGAATTCCTGGCTGCTAACACATCCTCTTAAAAAAAAGTCATTATGCTCCAGGCTTCTTAAATTTAATTGACTGGGTGGAAAAAAAGACCCAAATAAAATTTAATTTTAATCTTTTATTCCAGAAGTTAATTAAGTACTTGTTATTCAAAGAATTAGTTTAAAGTTTATTATTATTACAAACTTACTTTTGCCCTATGACTGGGAAACTGGGTAAGTCCAAATGTGCAGACCCTGAGAAGAACTTCTGTCTGTTCTGAGGACATGAGTCACAGTTACTTTAAAACCAAAACAAAATAAAGCTACCTGGTGCTTTTCAATTAGGTAATTGGTTTAGCATGTCCTCCAGTAGAAGCATTTCAGCAGAGGCAGGCGAGTTTGATTAATGCTCACAAAAATCTTTAATGTGATCCTACTCACAGTAATTTTCCAGATACATGCTTCTTTGGTACACTGCTAAACTCTTCTGTGTTAGCAACCTACATTTTATTTATGGGTGCAGAGAGGTGATTTTGTTACTAACCATTTGGGAAACAGAAAATTAAGTCATGATTTAAGAAATGGATTCCAGCTCAATCAGTCAAATTGCTGTGTAATGGCTGAATAGACAAAATAATTGTTCGTCAGGGCAAATTTGAAGTGATTACATTTCCAAGTGTGCTTCTGGTTGTTATGACGTAGAGTTTGGTTTTATTTGTTCAGTTTAAACTACATGTCAGTATCAAGAAGGCAACCACTCTTGAAATTAGCAAGTAGCATTTTTTTTAAACTAATGTCATACGTCAATTTTGCTTCCAGTGTCCATGTTGAGAATAAGTAAAATCTTTCTTTATTTTGAAGCTTTTCTCTGCGTGCTTTCTGCATGTCTTGCCAAGTGCTATTTGACCACAGTACATTTAGGCTTCTATGCTTTTTATTGACATTTCTGAATGCTTTGAGTTGAAAGCAGTTTTTCACTTGAAACTTTTGACTTGTGTTTTTTAAACTTGCTTATTTTTGTGAAAGGATTTGGAATTTCCAAGTGTCTGTTTAATGTGGACAAAGAGAGGATATTTTATTCAATCAGATAAAAACATAAATTACTGCTTTCACTTTGACATATCTTAAGAAATCTTGGATTTTCCTCTGAAGTTGACTATTGCGTGTCACTTTGGAAACTGCAGAACCTGAATATATTTATTATTACTAGAATCGAAATGTAGTACACCAGTTAATCACCTGGAAATCTAAAATATTAAAAAGACTGTTTTCAGTACATCTCTAAGCCGTAAAGTGTTGTCACAGTAACAAAATTTCTCCTAACTTTTATTTGAGATAGCTTATTATTTACTGTGCCAAAACTATTTAAAAAAAACCTCAGTGCTGATTGGGAATTGCAATGCTAGATTGTAGCCTAGGGGTCAAAAGCAGGTTAACAGGTCCTGCAGCTTGTTGCTGGTGTGATATTACCTGAGTTTGATGACTTAATCTTTCTTAACAGGTCATGAAGAGTTTGCTAAATTAAGTTAATTATAAGAGAGAAGGGACACATTATAAATCAAGGACTAACTATGCAAGACACCAGTAGTATTTGAAATAAAAAACTTCAAATTGAAAATTTATTGAGTGTTTAGATGTTAACATTTAAGTAGAGAATAGGCTGTTTTACTAAAAGCAAGTTTTAGTTACTGTTTCTGTAATTTCTTTACCACCCCTCCCAACCTGAAATGCAAAACTTTTTAGTGCAGGTGTGTTAAAAATGGTTAGGAGTTTCATTTTACTAAAGACCAACCTGGTCAATGAATTCCCTCTGTTAGATATGGCTTATGAGTGATGGCAATTGCCAGTATCATTAGAAAAACCCTTTTGAGTTCAGCATGGGATGGTCAACATTTCCTGTCCTTCTATTCCTTCCTTTTTAAAGCCACTAGTAGTATTTGTTAAGCTGTATCTTTCTTTCTTATCAAGACAGACTTTATTTCAAATGTTCTCTGAAATTGGAGTTTTAATAGGAGGCTACAATCAAGTAAAATGTTATCCCACATGGCTACTTTGAACTATAAAATATAATTGTATGTTGTCTGGATTATTTTACAGTAAATTTTGATAAGTAGATTTTTTTTTCTGTCTTCCTTTAACAGAAGGTATTTTTACTTCATAGAAGAAGGTGATATAGTTTGTATTCTTGTAAAAATTCTGAGGTTTAGTTTTGTACTTTTAAGTTTTTAGCAAACAGAGTTAATTATTGGTATTTGTTGTGTAGAACTGTTATTTCCACAGGATTTAGACATAGAATTTCAGATATATGACAACTAACAATCCTTTCTTTCCTGTTTAGTTTGCAGGTCGCAGTAAGAAAGAAACTAAATACTCCTTGAAGGCAGTGGAAGACATGTTGGAGACCCTGCAAATCACTCAGTCTTAGCTTGGCACAGAGATCTAATATGAAATTTTCCAATACCACACTCAACCTGTAATGACCTGTGGGTTATGTTACTCTAGTGCTGTTAAAAGTTAATTTTGTATTGATTACATGCTATATAAAATAACATTTTATGAAAAGTAAAATGCCTATTTATTGCTGCTATAAGAAAAGTGATGAATACCCACTGAAATTAATAACTTATCTACATAAACAACACGAAGAAATGACGTGCTGCACATCAGTATCCTCAGATTTTTGTATGTACAGTACTTGCTTCTAAGCCATAATTTGTAGAAATAAACCTATTAAATGATTAAAAAAATACAGACTTAAATTTATATATGTAGATGAATAACATATGCTAAATATTTTTCTTATTTGCACATTTAAGAGTAAAAACATGCTACAGAGGTACACTTTCTGGAAAATGCATCAAGGAGTGATTATGAGTATACTGTAGTAGAGAACAACGTTTGTTAAGGGTTTTCTTAATGAGTTCATATCTAGTACTGTAGAAATGGAGAAAGCTTAGTTGTGGACTTTGCTTCCAGGCTGCTGTTGTACTGGTTTAAGGGCAAAGACATTCTTCTCTGTGGCTTTGTGGGCAAATGCTTCCATGCCCACATAATTCTCTGATCGGTGTATGCATATTCCTTTTTTTTTTTTCTTCCTTCTCTGTCTCCTTTCTTGTACATGTGTTCCTCATGGTGAATTTCAGCTGGGGCTCTGTGCTGGTCTCTACAGCTCTGTGTCCCTGGTGTGGGCACCCCTTTGCTGTGGTGCTTTGGCTTCTCCACTTGGAGCAAGGGGTACTGCACTGACAGTGTGACATGAGAGCTTGTTCAGCTGCCTTGCACTTTCTGAGGGGTGGTGTTTGTTACACCATCAGCACGAAGCATCCAGCACACTGTAAAACTCTGTTCTGTTTGTCTTCAGGCAGTGGTTTATTTCCTCAGGTAATGAGTCAAACACCCTAATTCAAGCATTTTGCACCTCTGATCATTCTGGGTGTTGTTCAGATGTGCACTGTGGCAATTCAGTTGCACAGCTATCATTTCATTTACTACAGCTTCAGTAAGATTGTATAGCAGCATCAATGTACCCTTGGCAAATTCTAATACCAGTGTTGCAATGTTGTTTTCATGGCTACTACAACCATCCAGGATGATTAGACTTTTAGATTTCATACTGCTTGATCTATATAGATGGATAGGTTAAAGGCTGTGTATTGAAATGTATTAATTATGATCCTGGACTTGATGTAATAAAACACAGCTGAGTTCCTTCTTAAAGACAAACCAGCAACAAAAACTTCCTTCAAAGCTTGTAAATGTGTATAACTGAGCTGTTTTTTGCATGAGACTGGGCCTTCAAGAAACATGCAGGATCTCAATCTTATCCACGAAGTAGGTTGGAGTGTGACAGAACGGTTGCCATGCCATGAGAATTAATTGTATGTGGAATCATAAAATAGTTTAATTCACTGCTGTTCAAATTCAAAACTGCAGATATTGCATAATGTTTTATTAAATCGCCCAATTGTAACTTGGGGAAATAGTGCATATCCTTTTATAATAATAATTCACAAACTGGCCTCAGAACAGTATGTGTGGCTAGATTATATATGCTTTGGGTGGAAAACGTCGAAGTCAGAAGATATCATAGTTGGTGCTGTGTATTTCTGTTGTAGTCTTTGATTGTATGAGTGTGCCATCTAGAGTTTTAAGCCCTCATTAGTATTTTTTTCTGTTGCACCTACATCTCATGTAACTTAGTTGCATTTTAAAATTAAACTTGGTGGGAAGGTTAAAATTACTTAGTGCATAACAATTACCTCCAAGCTGTTAAAAGCCAGCAATGCAGTATTTTTGTGTAGCGGGCACACTGCTGAAATATGATGTATATAAAGCTTTGTTCAGAGGCAGCTTTTAATACAGCAATGTCAGACTTGGGTATTTAGTATATAAGTTTCTCTTTAAAGAAATTTGTTCTGTTTCTTGTTTTCAGTTATTTGATGACAATTTTCATGTCATTTGGCTGCTTAGCACTTTCTCATTTTCATTACTGTTTGGCATCTCTTTGAAATTACTATTTAGCACTCTGATTTGTGCTTGTATTTTAGCAAGATTTCCACATAGTAGAGCTTACAAGTCAACCTTGCAAATATTTCTGACAAATTTATGTTTACTTCAAAGGTTAAATAAATTACTCCAATGAAAATGCATGGGCAATCTACAACAGAACTATTGAATTACAGCAATGGAAATTGAGAGTATTTTCCATACGGAAATTTAAAAATAAAGTTTAAAAATCTTCTGCAGGGGCAGTAACTGCTTGAAATGCCCTGCACTCTCAGCAAGAAAGGGCTTGCTGAGAAGAGAAGCTGTCATATATTATGATCTTTATAAAAGTAATTTTCCAATTCTAGTAAATGATTTTGTAATGTTACAGATGCTGTGTTGCATTAAAGAATAGGTTTTCAGAGAATGGGTTACTTAATTAACAAATGAACTTCATTATGTTTTGTATTGTGCTCTGACAGTGACAAATGCTACACAAAAATATTATCAAGCATTCAGTCTCCTCTTTCCAAAATAAAAGGCTATGTGTTCATATTGTTTCAGTTGACAGCAAAAGCTTGGGACATTTGCAATGCCAGGCTGTGTAGCAATGACTGTGTCTTTATTTTCTCAACCATACTTTGGTAATAGGCTTGACAAGGAGAGCTCGGTGTTAGCTGATGAGGTAAAAGTCTGAGGAGCCACCAAAACCTCCAGTTCTGCCTTTGTGATACAAGTTATTGGTAACTTCGTCAAAACCTTTTGTCCAAATGTTATACAATTCATATTGTATAGCTGCAAAAAGCACATTTTGCTTAGAATATATCCCTAAATCTCTTCAGTTCACTGCCCAGAATATCTTGCGGTTGCTATTGGAAACTCTGTTATTAGTCAACGGAGGACTTCCTCTTGGCACTGCTGTATTTGTAATGGCATCCATGTTTGCTAGTCACTGCATTTACAGTGGAACTTGTATTTCAGCCAGCTTTAGAAGGGAGGGGAAAAGGAAAGCAAATTAAACTTGACTTACTGGCATGAATTTGTTAGCTTCTTGTTACTTGCACTCTCATCTTCCAAGAACACCAACTGTAGCTGCAGTCGTTTGCAATAATAATTCTTGTAATTTAAGAGCTTCTATATATTAAGCTCTAAACTCAAAACTCCATTATAATCTAAACCATAGAGATAGTGAAACAGTGCTATGTGATGTGCACATACCCCTATGCAGGAAAGGACTACACCAACCCTCCTTCAAGTTGGTGTCAGAGTAGAGGAGCATTAGTACAGTTTTTGACTGTGGTTTTGTCTATAAAATTAATGTGGCTTAGTATTTCTCAAAATATTGCTTAGTTCAGTGTATGAATAGAATGTCAGGACTATTGCTTAACCTACAGCAAGTAGTCCTCTGTACTACTGTCTACAGTAGTACAGCAGACTATTTGAGTCTACCCAGAGACTAGTTACCAGCAATAAATGGATCATTAATGTGCCTCTTAAAAATAAACTGAAAAAAAAGCCACAAAGAACAAAACCCAACCCCTCCCCCCAAAAAACACACAAAAAAACCCAAACACCCACCAGAACAATAATAAAAACCCAACAAACGAACCAAAAATAAAACACAAAAAACCAAAAAAAAAAAAAAAACCCCAACAAAACAAATAAAAGAAAACTCCAAAAAAAACAAAGACAAAAATAAATCAACCCCACCAACATCACCTGGTAAAGTTGTTTTTCAGCTGCTGGATGTAAAATGAAAAACCTTTATCAGTGCATTTCATAGGTGACTTTATTTTGCCCTGTGATAAGGAAGTCCTCTGTACAAAGCAATGCAATCCTTTCAATGCTTACCAGGGAGGAAGAAAGGCTAGAGAAGCACGCAGGCCTGTTCAACCCAATGCTATAGCAGGGTTTCCACTGGCATGTTGCAAAGAACGTGCCATTCATCTGCACTCGGGATCCCAGAGCTCAGCAGTCGTGTACAAAGGACTAAATGATGCTGGCCTGGCACAGCCCAGAGCAGAGTTGGTGCTCAGGCCCGTGTGCTCGCAGGCCCAGCACAGCACCTGAGCTCTGCCCAGCTGCCACTACGGCTGCACTTTGCCTTGAGTTCCTGAGTCTCCCCACATCTTGCTCCTGCTAGGGACTGTTCTGTCCCCTGCTTTTCTTTTCTCCCATTGGCATCTCCACAGCTGGAGAATCTTGCAGAAGATCTGATTTTGCTTTGGGACTGTAGAGGTGAAGGTACAGACAGATCAGTTGCTGGAGTGATCCTGCCTCTGCGAAGGTTTTGCACACTATTGGCTTCAGTGCACTGAGTGACCAGTGCGTGCCTAAAGGTCAGCACGTGAGCTTTTGCCTTGGACTGAGTCTGCTCAAACCCTTTGTGTGTGCTTGTCAAAGTGTGTCTGAGGTTGGATGTGATCTCTGCTGAATGACCTGGAAGTGGCAAGATCTGTTATGGTGACGTGACTGCAGTTTGGGTCTCACAGTCACTGGGTCTTTTTGTGCAAGTGTGTGAAACAGCATGGGGTGAACCACTTCAGGAAAACAGTTCCAGATGGGAAGGCTCTTTCTTTATCCAAGTCAAAGAAATGGCTGGAGGGAGGATGAGCCACCTTTTCAGCTTGAGTGAGTAAGCAGAGATCCACTAGCTCTCTGCCCTGCAGAAGGTGACAACATCTGCTGCACATTTTCATTGCCAAAATAATGATAGTTGCTAGCTTGTGTTTAAAATTAAAAAAAAAAAAAATAGTGAAAAAATGTTTCTCTCATCATCCCTGTGTATTTTAACTGCTTTCAATGTGAACTTGATGTTATGGTTCCTCGTGACATTTGGGTGGCATGTAGGCATCTACCTCAAGGCAGTGGAGAAAGACACATTTACTGTGCCTGCTCACATGGGAAGTTTCTGGTGGGCTTCCATCATGGCAGGCTACAACCTGTTTGCACTTCTTGTCTCATAGATGGGGCTTATTTAAATAAAATTCCTCTAAGGATCCAGGCTAATTTTCCCCAGAGAAAGAAGGATCTTTTCCCAAATATATACTTTTTTTTTTTTTTTTCTGTAGCAAGCTTTCAGGTTTTGGACATGATGTTTGGAAGTGAAACTTTAAACCAGGCAGATGTAATCCTCCCAGGAAGAAACTGCAAAAATCAACAGTGAAGCAGTCTCAAGTGAGCAGCAAGTAAAATTAACCATTGCCTCTGTTTATTTAGGTAATTGAGCTTGACACCATGGTGTGTCTGACAAGTTAGTTTGTGTTTTTTATTCCATTAAATACAGATACGACACTCGCAGCTGTCACTGCCCATCTGAGAATGTTTGTTTCAGTTTAAACATTGAAAACCATGTAAATGGGGATAGATCACGAGGTGGGCAGCAGTATAAGAAAACGATCCAGTAGAACTGTATCTCTTTCCCTGGACAACTGTTGTAGTTCATTCTGTGTAAGTTAGAATCAGGAATGAAAACTATAAAAAATTATTAATAGATCTATTAAAAGTCAATAGCTGCTGTCTCTTCAAGTCTGAAATCAGTATTGCTACTCCTTTTTTTTAAATGATTATCCTCTGGGCTGCTTGGCCATTATTAGGCTTTATTGTAAGCTTGAATGTTTGAAAGATTCAAGGAGAGGATGAAAACTGATAAATCTGTAAATACCCAGGTATTTATGCAATTGAGATAAATTGTATATAAAATGAACACAGAATTTCTGTTTTAAACATATCAATACCATTTAGTGCCTTGTAACAATATTGTAATTGTAGTTATGCCAAGCTTTTTGATCAAAACTTCCCAGAAATGTTATGTCCACATGGAGCCAAAAGCTCTAAAAAGCTTTTAAATAAAATTTGATTTGGTTAAGTGTAGACACCACCCAGACTTAGAAAGGAGCCTTTGCTAATACAGATAATTTGCTCCTCTTGGGAAGCTCCCATATTCAGGTAATTCTGAGCCTGATAGCCTTATGAAAGAAACAGCTACAACTATTAGAGTAGTTTCAAAGAAAATCATGGCTTTTCCACATACAAACCAAACAACTTCTCAGTGGAGATGTAGATGTGCTCATTTGAGAGTATCTTTGAGAGCAAATCAATACATGATACCATCATTGGAATTGGATGGAGAAGCCTAGCAAGAGACTTACATCTGATTTTCTTTAGACCCTTTTTTGTAGTGTGAAGTTTGCTGAAGAAGAAGGAAGTTTGGTGTTTCAGCTAACTATATAACAGTGAGTTTTGGGGGTACGAGCCTGACAGGCTGGTGGGTGGCTGGAGTTGGTGCAAGGAGCAGTGTCTTATGCTGGTTCTGGGTTGCTAACACCTGGGTCTCCTGTGCCGAGGCAGTAGGGCCTGGTACTCTGCTCCTACATCTGTGTTGAGGATGAGAACAAACTTTCTTGTGTCTTTTCAATGCCCATCGTATTCAATCTTCTGAATGTAATAACATGAAAGTGCTTTTTTAAAAAATTCCAGTGATTTCCCAGTTCAGAGGAGATCAGTGATCCAATTTATTCCTTCCAGCTCTAGGCAGCATACATACAAATATTTTGGTCAAAATGAGATCCTGGGCCCTATTCCTGGATTCCTATTTAGACAACAAAATTAGGGATGGAATTCTCCAAGTCATCACTTCCCAGCTGGCCTTGCTGGCACTTTCTATATTCCAATTTTTTTTTTACATCAGACCACATATTTAAGTGCTTAAGTGCTTAGACATGGATTTTATTCTTAAATTTAGGCACCATTTTTTTTTTTCTTTTTAATTTATTTAGTGCTCTTCATTTGCCAGACTCCTAAGTGGAAGCAGAACAGATAGTTGTCTGAATACCCTGGCTCTGTGTTTGTAAGCAGTTGACAACTAACATTTCAAAGACAGCCATCTGCACCTAAAGTGGAGAAAGAAAGCAATGAAAGTGATTGCTGACTAAAGCAGTTAAGATCAATATTTTAAACAAAATATTATCTGTAATAAATGTTACAGATATGGGAAATTGTAGGAGTTAGTGAGGTTAGAGGTCTGCTTGAAGTATGGAAGGTGTAACAAAGTCTGTGCACTGTTGAGTTCTGGAGAATCCCTAGTCCTTTTTCTCTGTATCTCCATGTCCATGGAGACACAAAGTCTCTCGCCTGTTGCCTCCCACCAGTTACATCTTTTGTGGTGGTTCTTTGGGGCAGGTTCCTGTCCATGTGCTGTGGCCAGCTGTGACACATATGAGGATGGAGAGATGATGTCTGGGTGGCTTGTCTGTTGTTTTGCCTTGTTTCCTTTTCAGTGGTGGGTGAGACCTGAGAGTGTGTTCTGTGGCAGTGAACAAGAAATACCAGAAGACTGCCATGTATGGGCTGTGTTCGCTTACCTCTGGTCATTTCAGATATATGAGCCAGAGAAATCAAAAGTGTCAGAAGGATGTCTGTCTGCTATTGCTACCCAGTGATCAGAAGAAATCTGTGGGACCAGCTTTTCAGTGCCTCCGTGGGAGTAGGAGGAAGGTGAGCACAAACACCCTGAAGGAAGAAGACTAAATAGATGGGAAGTTATACCACTGAGGACTGGCTAGCATGCAAGAATTTCATTTTACAAAAAAATTGAGGTTTAACTGCTGCTTTTCTTCCATAACAGAAAAAAAAAAAAAAAAAAAAAAAAAAGTAAAAACCAACAGAAACTTTTTCACCACTGAAAAAACTGTACCCACAAGGTTTACTCCACACTGGATTACCAGTAACTTAATGACTGAGTCATTTCCCTGTGTGGTAGGAGGGGAGGGTTTATATTGTCTACCTGATTACAAGAGACTTTGAACTTGTGTTTCTTGTATTCCCAGCAAGTGACCTATCCATCATGTGTGAAGTCAAGTCTCTGGCCTAGAGAGGGTTGGAAAAAAGGGAGAACTCAGTATGAGACAGCTGCTCTTGGCAGCTTGAAAAGACAAACTTTGCCTTCCTTTCATGCTGAACTTTGTGTATCAGCAAACTACTGAAAGGTTATCTGAGCTTGAAGAAAGTAAATTATCTTTCAGACATACAGATGCATCTTCAAATCTTTAAGTTTAACTTAGCACATTTCTTGGCTCAGTCCTCAAGTGACGTAACTGGTGCTGGCAAGGAAGGTGCATACCATTGCAAAGACATCTTAAAACATAACTTCATTTTTCTTACCTGCTTAAATATTGTGGGTTTTCATTTTTAATATGATTTTAGCAGGGCTGTGTAGATAAATTTCCTTTATTATCCAGATCTTCTATAAAAGACACCTGTAAATGCTCTTCTTTGTTAGATTAGTAATGTCTTTTCTCTCAAGTCATTCAGCCTGTGGGGTTATTCCTTTTCCCCTCTCCAGGTAGTTTAAAATATCTCTGATGAAATCTGTATGCAGAAAATAGGTAACTTCACTGGAAATTATCTTTGATTAGTTATTTTTCCCTTGTGCAGTGGGAGTTAATCTTTTTTAATGACAAAAATCTTGTGGGTAATGGTAGAGTTCTGTAACAAGCTTGAAGCAACCTCCCACTTCCTGAGTTTTGTTACTGACTTGGCTCTGCAACCTGGTTCAATTCAGTAATTTATGGTTTTTCTCCTTCAGATTTCTCAAATGCAAAATATAATAAATGAAATCTTTTGCTCCCACAAAAAATCACTGCTCATAGGTGTTACTATGAAATTAATACAATGCTTATCGGTTTTATCCTGCTTAACTTCACAAATGTTGTATTACTAGTTGGCTGATCAACAAGCTAAATCTGTCTGGGCAAAGAAGTAATTTCTCACAGGTAACAAGAAATTTATGTCATGTGGGTCATTCCAGTCAGTGCTGCAAATGACAGGAGAGTGTAGGGTAAATTTGGCAGAATTCATGTACATTTTATACCGGTTCCAGATGTTCTAAGCATTCTATGCATTCATTTTTAAAAATGGTCTTTTAATAGTTGAGGTGGTTATTAGTTTTTCTGCTCAAACTGAACTTCAATATGAGTAGTTGTGGAATATAAATTAGCATGTCTTGCTAACCTACAAGTTTTATTATTTATCCATAGTTTATTTTCTATAGTTGTCAAGAGCTTTTGATCCTGTAGTCTTCACTGACTATATAAAAGATAATCTGCTATTTAGATTAACAAAAGAAATATATTTGAAATATGTTGTATGCAGAATTTTTATATGATCAAGTGCAAAATGATAGATCACACAGTAAAGGGATGTGGAATAAAGTATGAAAAGATCTTGAATAAAAAAAATAGAAGTAGTTCTGAATGTTACTGGAATCACAGCCCATCCTGAAATTAATTATTCTGTATATTGAGAGTTTGATGATCTCTGAGCAGAAGTTTTAACTCAGCAGAAGTTTTAATTTTGATCTGAATGTGAACTTGATGTTGTGAGTTTTAGGTCAAATATTATAGTCAATTAAAATATTAATTTATATTTTGTAAATAATGGTTAGACCATTTTCATTTATAATCTTAGGTTTCTTAGGTTTCTCTGTATTGAAGGTGCTGCATTGCCAAATACCTTGTAATGAATGGGACACATGACAAATCAAGTGTTTAAAGTACATGATAAAATAAGGAACTGATCAAAAATTTTCTCTTATTTTTAAACTATTTTTCCATCACAAGTCTGAAAAGTAAGTGACTAATTTTTTTTTAAATTGTTATTAGGCAGCTCTGGTAAAATTTATGTTAAGAGGTTTTGGCCTGTTTATGTGTGCTGAAATTTGCCAAAATTGGTAATGTGATATTCCATCTTTAGCAAGCCTATAGAGCAATAAATAATGACACATGACTGTATGTGAGTGTTGTTAGTTAATTTTTTTGTGGTGTTCATGAAATGCAACAATCTTCCAACCCAAATTCTGCAGCATTAGGCAGCAAGTTGTACTCTGAACTAAACCAGATGCTGATCAGCTCTGTTCCTATTATCGACTTGGGGCAGAGATGGTAACCAGACCTTATTTGCAATGTTAACATTTGGAACAGATTAACAGCAGTTAGGCTGAAATGAGAAACCTCCACTTCACTGAAAAGGTTCAAAACATGTAATGCTGTAAAAATTAGGATGTCTGTAGTATGTTAGATAGGAATAAATAAGTTAACTGTAAGCCTCACTTTCTCCTTTGCAGGATGTGTTGTTTCCAATTTATGAGTTACTCTTTAAAGGACATGTTTATGAGGTATAGTCAGGCTTAAGTCCTGATAAACCATCTTCCTGATGAGGTAAAGTATATCCAAACTTGCTGTGCCTGTTCATTGTGAGAGAGAGCTCTCCCCAGAGCCAGGCTATACAGAAGATTTTTGTCTGGGGGACAAATCCCACATGCATTTGTGAAGTGTAGACTCAGGATACTTTTGCCTGCCAGCCTTCTGTACATTCAAACCCAATGGGGAACGTGCCCTCGAGGTCTTGTCAGAGTACATGGAACACGTGGTGGCCCGGGATGGCACGCTGGGCTAGAGATGTTTCTCTGTGCTTGTGGTATGTCAGAGGATTCACTGGGAACTGGAGGGGTTCAGCAGGAGTGTAGCACAGCCCTAATGCTTTTTGGGCTGAATTTGGGCTAAGCTTCACCACCTCTTTGTGAATATTGTACAGATATTGCTGCAACCATAAGCTTCTACAATGTATTATTTGTGGTATTGTATTACCTTCATCCTCCTTTCCTCTGCTTTTTTTATTGGGAATATTGCTTTAGCAGAAATTTAATAGCAAGCTTAAATTATAAGGAGAGTATTTCTGCAAAAGTCAGTCTGAGATGTTGCTGGGTTCTCACTGTGTCACCTGTTGCATGGTTTTTCCATACAAAGGAAGGATCCTGGTAGCATGGGACAGGTGCCTGCCTGACGCTGTTTCCGTGTGTGGTGGGTACATGCTGGTGTGTGCTTAGACCCACGCTACACAGGGCTTTGCTCCTGGCATTCAGTCACAAAAGTAAAAAAGTTGCTTCCTAGTTTGTGTCCACCCAGCATGGATGTGAGGCAGTTCCAGTGAATGAGTAGGTTCAGACAGCCTTGGACCTATGCTGCAGAGGGCTGCTGGTTTTCCCTCCAGTAGTCCACAGCTGCATCACATAGTTCCTGAGTGACTCCACTTACAGGTCACCCAGGGATGTGGATGTAGGTAAACTTCCAAAATTTATTATAAAAAGTATGTTTGCCTTTTTCTTGACTTTCTAGGTATATGGACCTTATGAAAATTGATCAAGCTGTTATTGAATTACAGGTCAGTGTGAAGCCATTCCTGGCCACTGTGTTACTTAGAAGTTTGTCTGAATTTCAGTTTGCAGCTGGACCTCTTATGTGCTGCCCATATTTTAAATCAGAAAGAATAGTTTCAGATGCAGAAAAGCTGAGAGTACTTTGCAATTCAATTAATAGTATTGTCCATGTAAAAGTGAAAAAGTATTGAAATACTAACTGTTAGTATTTTAAAGAATTACTTCTTTGAGATGGTCTGTATCTGGAGAGCACAGAGTGGGGAATAATTTTCCCCCTCAGGTCAGCAGCTATTGCCAAGGGAGCTTGGAGGGAAGTATTTTTATGGCACTGGAACTGCAGAAACAGGCAGGTGAGTAACTCTGAAGCATGGTGGATGTTATCTCTGCTTAAAGACTCTGATCTGAGCTGAATTTAGGGTATCCATCATAAGCATACACTGCAAGGTGGTGAAGCAGAAGTAAAATGCCAGCAAATAACTGCAGCTCAGCATATCAGTACACACTGCTGTGTGACTGTGGTGTTAACATCTGCCACACTGAAATGACTGCAAAACAGTTTATAAAGTGGAAGCATGGCTTCAAGCAAGGCAGAGTTTTGTAAAGAAAACTTGGAAGTGACACTGTTGCACAGAAAGTTTTTCGTGCCCTTTCTTTTATATTTTCAGTCCGTCACCTCTCTGCATTTCTTCATCTCTCAGACAGATAATGGTTCTAAGGGGGCTCTGCCCAGCTGTCATTTCAGCTCCACAGGACCAGTAACCAGGTGTCATTTCTGATAGTAAAATTTTTCTCATTCTTTAGCTTGGTCACTTGAAATGTTTTGCTAGGCAGTGACATATTTGTATAGGCAACCTTCTGCTCTGAAGACAAAATCATGCAGTTTCTAACTCTTGCACTCTAACTTCTCTCTGCTTTACCTTTGCAATGAGCATTCCTATTGTAAAGAGTTCCTTGGCCCTTTAAGCCCTTTTTAATAGAAACCATTGCTTTTAAAGGTCCATTTTGCCTGTTGTAAGAAATCTGACATACTGGAATTAGTGGCAGAATTTTAAATATGGAGGTGATATGCTATAAAATCTCAGTAGCAGTTTGCATTAGATTTAGATTTAAAATGAGCAAAAATGTAATTGAGGGATAAAAATTGGCAACTTATAGCCTAGGAATTATGTTTCAGACTTTGGAACTAAAATGGTTTGGCTTATTTTTTTTTTTTTCACTTTCAGGAACACTATTATTTTCTTACTTAATGCTTTCAGATGCTGTTAAATGAAAAAAATATTTCTGGAGTAAGTGAATTTTGCAGGTGCTTTGTCTTTGGGTGTCTCTTGGAGTTTTACAGTATGACTCTCTGTGAAAGTAACAGGTCACAAACCTTCATAAAGTGGCTTCCAGCCAGCCAGGAGTGACAGCTGAATTTGCTGGTGCTGCAGCCACCCTGACAGAGTGTGACCAACCTGCCCAGCCCAGTGTTTCACCATGCAGGGAGGTGGCTGCAGTAGGAGACAGCACTCAGACATCCCTTTGGAAAAAAATGCGTTGTGTTGCATACAAAGAACAAAAAAAAGGATACAAATCTTAGAGGCTCAAGGAGTAATAATGGCTCGGCATGTTGAATGTCTGTGGCCCAGTTTTACTGAAGTATTGACTGGACTTAGTTACCACAAATGGAACTTTGCTGGGCACCCAAATACTTAGTGGGAGAGGTTTGCTGTTAGCAGGAGCTCCCCATGGGCACCACCATCTCACATATTTATTATTTATTTATATATAACAGTATATTATTCGTACTGTCTCAGGCATGCCTTTGGGTTAGCTATGAGCTTAATTATAAAGAAAAAACATATTTTTTGTGGTGATCTATAGAGGAAATTCTTGGTTTTATTTCCCTACAACTGAAGAAGTAGCCTCTCTGTGTGAACCACACTGCCCTACCACTCCCTCCTGAAGAGCCCAATCCCATGCTGTGCTCACACCTCCAGTCACAGCAGCAAAGTGGCTGAAACACTGGAATGTGGTGGAGTGAGAGCTCATCCATCAAAGACCAGCATTGCTCTACAGTCACTCCAAAGCAGCCAGCATCCCCATCCTGGCACAGACAAGGCAAATCTGATCAATAGGCATTTCAGCTGCTTCTACTAAAAAACAAACTCAACCAACCATGTGGTCGGGAGGTCTAAGGCTTCAGCACACTGAACTGCGAGGTGGAAGTTATCTTGGGAAGCTGAGGTTTAGGCTATCCCTTACAGCCTCATATATCTTGTGGCCGCTCCCAGGAGCAAGCAGCTCTCCTTGGGGAATGGTAAAAATGACCTAAATATGTAACTTGTTTTAAAGACAGACTATGATTTTAGATATACGATTTCTTTCCCGCCTTTTACTTGTTTCACTAAAGATCAATTACATTTTTTCCTGCCCAAATCTTCTTTCTTTTCCAACAAAAATTTGCATGTCAAATGATAGAAAAAAGTTTTTGGGGTTTTTGTGCCATTTAGTTTTTCTTTAAAAAAAAAATCCTGTCTTGTATTTAAACATGTTAGTTCCTTAATTTCTTAGATGCATCATTTTGGTTCCCTCTACCTCTTTTTAAATGGAGAAACCTTTTAAGGCTTATGCCAGGTCAGATGCTCTTTCCTGCTTTCACAGTGTCACTGCAGTAGCACCCAAGGCGCTGGATGGCTGAGGTGCTTTCTGGAGCACTTTATACCACAGTGACAGTTTCTGAAGTCATCTGCATGTTGTCCATGTTGGTTACATCCTGAGGCTGGACCAGGCTCTTAAAAGTGTCTTGATTTTGTTTTCTTTTCAACTTGTTAAACATGAAAGAGAGGTAGGAGAAATGTTAGTCAAAGACGAAAGTTTTACAATATTTCTCATTCACTTGATGTAAAATAAATTCTTCACAGCATAACTGGAATGTCTTTGCACATGTTCCAGGATGGTTGTGTCCAGCTCTGAGAAGAGAGCAGTGCCTTTCCAAGTAACACATGGTTAACTCTGCCAGCTTTACACGTAGCCTTTAGTCAGAGATGTATGTAATTTCTATTTTACAGCTGTCCAGACACACTTCTGAAAAACCTAAGCCATATACACCAGATGTTACTTAGTCCAGTGTGGTCTACCTTGGACCTATTCCAAACCTGCCTGCATATAATTTTCAAGTCTCAACAGCCCTGCAGTGCTAGAAGATAAAAACTGACCATAACTACCCTTTCATATTACTTAGAGCTCAGTTTAATTATCTGAAACACTACCAGATATATAGTTCAAGCACAAGAATTCCACCTTAACAATAACTACTACCATATCATTTTTTTTTTTCTAATTTGAGACAGGTTTTGGGTTACTAGCTCTGAATTATGCAAAACTCAAATCAATGATTAATATAATTACCTAAGGAGGGTTTTTTCTTAAATTTTAAATAATGGAGTGTGTTCATATGGCCTTATTGAGAAAGGCAGTCCATGAATCTGTATGATTATTTTTTATGGACACATTGGTGGGGTATGTGTATGATTTGAACTTAAATCATATTTAAAAAACATGACTTACAGACCTGCTAAGCAACCAGCAGGTTTCTCTCTCAACCTGCTAAGCAATCAGCAGGTTGAAATACTCTCAAGAAAGAAAGTTTCTCATATTTTTGAGTCAGCCCTGTTTAAGCATTAGCTTATAATCAAATTAATGCTGAAGTGCTTTCCTGAGGATGTCAGTAACCCAAAGATGGTTTTAAATCAGGGCCTTCAGTGCCTGTAAAGTTTCTTTCAGAGCATTGGTTCTGCCTGTAGCCTAACTGTGAAGAGCTATTTAGGTTTCTAGCCCTCTGTTCTGGGATTTTTGTGCTTTGTAAGCCTCAGCTCTTGCCCTGGAAGCATAAGGATAAGAAATATGAAGTTGTGTGGAGAGCCCCACTTTCTTTAGACAGTATTTTCAATGTATTGATTATAATGTTATATTACAACCATATTTTAATATGAAAAAATTAGAAAGATTAATAGTTTGATTAATTGTAGTCATTGCTGATTTTCTTAGTATTTTCCTTTATTTGTATGAATTTTCTGCATATATTGACTGTGATAAATGTATCTCATTTGTCTTTTGTGAATTTTTTTGTCTTACACAACTCTTCATTTAGTTTTGGATCAGGAAAGAGTTCAGAGAAGCAACAAACTAAGAAAAATATTAGTGAGAATTTGTAACAAGTGATGACTGATGCTCAAAATGTGTAATTGATGGAAACAGCATCCACTTGGTTATTAATTAATTTTTTATCAGCACACATAAGCAAGACCCATGTGACAAATTAGAATAAACAAACACATTGATTTTTGATATTAAGTATTAAGCACCTTCCTTTTATAAAGTAATCTATGTCTTGGCTGTTATTACCCTGATCATTACATTTCAAGTAGTGGTACTGCAGGGTAAAGTTAAATCAGATAAAAGTGGTTAATGAGGGAAGTAGATATTTCTATCTCACTCTGTGAACAGCTTCTTTCCTTCACTATTTTAAAATAGAAATAACAAGAGTTGTATGAAATATTTCCACCTATTGTATTATCTTTTATAGATTTCTTATAACCTGTATCAATTAGACCCCTTGCTTCTCACGTTTCTCCTTTTTGATTCATACATATTATCTTATGTTTTAACTTCTTTTCAACCTTAAATTTTGCAATCTCCTTCATGAGTCAGAATTACAGACTACTGAAGATTTTTACCTCTTTTTGTGTTGCACTTTAAGAATACATTAATTTCCAAGACTGCCTTCACATTTGTGGCCACAAGCTCCCTGCTCCACTTTCTCGGTGCTCCATTTGAGCTCCTGCTAAAAGTGAAAGCTTTGGGAAAAATAAATCTAAGATGTCAGTGACTTAAAGCCCAGTGCTGTAAGTTTAAGATGTTTGCCTAATATCACATCACCAAAATGGAACAGATAAAGATGAAGTGTAAAGTATATGTAACGTGGCTTGCAGTTAAGTGCAGTAATTGGAGAATGCAGGCAGCAGATCTGGGAAGGTGATAAGGTAAGCAAAAGCTTCTTGGGAAAGGTAAACTGTCTGAAGAGCTGACAGTGATATGCACTGACTGGAAGGAACCCAAAATTGTTTTAGCCTTTAAGCATCCAACAGACATTGAAGTAATTGAGTAATCATACACTCTGGGTCCAGTATTCCTGTCACTGATACCCCATGTGTCTCAGTTATTGGTGTAATTTAAATCTGATAGCCACATAATGGACCAAATTCTCTCCTCTACTTTTCATAAGTTGTCATATTGGATTCAATATGAAGAATGTTTGCTTAAGTGCAGTGAGCAGGATTTGTGTCATGAGGCTTATTTTGCTTCTCAAAAGTGGTATTCCCTGCTGTATGTACTGTATAGCACCATAGAAGACAAAATACTTATTCTAGAGAAAAATACACTGAAGCACCATAGATTAGTTTAAATTCTCAAAAAGGTGTGAGCTTTTCTGTTTCTTCCAGGCACTTTTTCTTAATGTTTATGCCAAAAATTGTCCCCAAGTCTCCCTTTTGGTGCCAGCGTTTTGAAAGCGTGTCAGATTCTGCGCCGTAAAAGATGATGCATGTCCCTGTGTATTTCTTGGAATGACAGCTTCTACCTTTCAAAGGTCTTTTGGGTCAGAAATTTTCATTAAAAAATATTTGAGTACATGCCACATACCTTGTCTGCTTATTCAATCTTAATATTCAACAAAACATTTCAATATTGTTAAGCAGCCAGATTGGAATAAGCTCATTGGAGCATGGGAACATCTTTTCGTGCTGGTTTTGTATCTAGCACCTCATATGCTGAGGCTCGGGGTGCACAGGCTGCACTGTGGTGCAGATAATAAATACTAATCATCAGGGGAGCTTTAAGGTGGGAGCCATGCAATGAGCAGACAGCTTTGCAGAACAAGCCAGCCCTAATTTGTCCTAATGGTGAAATGGGTGATGGGCTTGCACGTGTCTCCCTAGTGCTGATTGATTAATATGCACGACGTGCTATAGGACAGGTTAAAAGGATGTGGTCAACCTCCCAGCCTGTAGTGGGTGGAAAGCCAGGCCCACAGGTTAATGCAGAAACTTGGCTTTTGTAAAATTTTCCCAACTAGGAGTACATATACCATGGGGGAACCTTTTCTTGAGATTATGTGGGTTAGTTAATCTTGGGATTTGTTCAGCAGGTTTTTTTTTGCAAACTTCCCCCTCTACATGTTTCCTTCCACCCTGTCCACTCTTTCCAGCAATAGGGTTGTTTTCAGGTTGGCTCTAGCACAGTAACATTAGCCTGGCAAACTGAATTAGTCTGAACAACTCCTAGTAAACTATACAAGAGACAGCACTGCTGCACAGTCATGCAGCGTAACTGGTGGCACACTTTCTAGCCGGATTTTAGCTGTGACAACCATTGTTTCTCCATGGAAGTATGTCCACAGAAAGGACATCTCCAACAGTCTGGGGAACCAAGGGCAGCCAAGGAACTGTTCCAAAAGCCTGAAGAGATGAGAGCACCCTCTTGGAGGGGAGAGGGGCAGGGTACAGCTGCGTGACATGAGCTGTGCTGTGCAAAGTCAAAACACACTCTGGCACATTGTATGCAATAAAATAAGCAACAGATATGTGTACATTAGGGACAAAAAATTGTCCTCTGGTTGAAACCTGATTCTGTTCATTGAGACTCTGTATTTAGCTGAGATACCTTGTCCCCTTTATACCACAAAGCAGCTTGCCAGGCTCTGAGTCTCCCTTCCATCATCACTTCTGCAGACAGCAGCACCTCACAGCTGTCACCCATCTAGCTGACACATCACCTCCCCACATCTTTCAGTTTTCACTCCTGGAAAGAGGACTGAATTTTTAGAGAGAAAGAAGGGTTGAAGATGCCTAGCCTCTCTAAGACATGGCTGGTCCTCTCTAACTGCATGGCTAAAACTCATCCTGTAGTTCACCACCTCATGTCTTGATATCTGCATGCTTTTTCTTGGTATGATGAATGCAGCCTTGCTTGTTGCTTCCATCAGCACATTGCTGCATGGGTCATCCTTCAGCCCTGTTGCTTTGACTGTGCCACTTCTCTCTGTAATCCTTCCCTGGTCCCTCTTTTTAATTTCAAAAATAAGCTCCTTTCTCTCAGGTCATAAAACCTTTCCAAACCTAATCTTCATGCTGCCCATTGTTCAGTAAAACAACGGATCAATTCCACCTTCCATTACCCCTGTGAGAGGTTTTCAGCCAGACACAGCCAAGCTCCCTCCCTTGCTGTACTGCAGCACAGGCAGGGGTCTATCCACAGCCCCATTCCTTACAGCCATATGCACATCTTTGTTTTACCTGCTGCCTATGGAAAACTAGAGGAATGTGAAATGTCACTGACTATCCATACCTCATAGTTATACTGTCTTGCCAATCTATATCAAACCATTGCCTTTGGCTTTAGATTTGGTTGAAAAAATGAGTTTTTCAAATATGTTTAAGTTTGTCAGAGCTATACATTTTAATAGGACATATGAATCTCATTTTTTTTTCTGAGTTTGGGTTTAAATTCTTCTAGAAGAGGGTTGATATATTATTTAAATCAGACAGGTCTAGGAATAAACTCTAAGGTGTTATTGTAGCACAGAGTATTTTTTAAAAATAACACTACTTGGAAAAATACCTAACCCTACTTCATTCTACAGGAAATACACCCTATCTTCTGCTGCCTCACTGTGTTTGTCTGGTTTTGTCGATACTGTTATACTTTTGTTGGTCTGGAATAGAAGCACTTGACTACTATTTCTGATCTCAAAATAGGTGTTCATTCCAGCAATTTCCCAAGATGTCTTTTTCAAAGCTAAATTCAAAACAGAATCTGGTTCAAAGATATGACTGAGAGGAAATGGTACATATTTTCTCTTGTTTAATTCTGAATGCTGATAGGAAAAAAAATCTAGAGTCAGTCTACCCCAAAAAAATACTTTTAGGAAAAGTTACTTTAACAAAAGGTGATTTTTTGTGGCAAATGGATTTCTTGCTGCTTGCTTCCTTCTTTTGCAATTACAATTAATTTCTTCAATGCAAATAATGAACCACAAATCATACAATATGTATGATTTTTTTTTTTTTTTTGCTAAATATGGAACCAGTTGCCCTAGAGATTTGTAAATTTTGGAATAATATATGAGATGGTCTTTCCCAGTGCCCTATAAAGCTTAGACTTTTCCACTGAGAGATGTCAGCTAAGGTGATTATGCTGTGAGCAGACTAAACCTTGGGATTTCACAGCAGATCTCAAATATATTTAGACTAATTAGCTCATCTTAAACTGGGCTTTGGTATTTTTTTAAAAGAAGAGGACATTTATATTTTTTATAGTATTTCTATAGGACTAGTTCAAGGTAATTAAATGGAAAAACAATGTAATAAATTCTTGGAAACAATCCCCTATAAATATTGGTTTATCATTTGGCATTCTCCTCTCATTTCCACCGGATACCAGTGGGATTTGTATATCCGCTTCCTTTATGTTTCTAATTAAGAAACCATGTCAGATTTGTGGAAAACCTACACAATCTGTCACTTTGACTGCTGAGGAATGGGCATGCTTCCCTGACCCCTATCCCCATCAATCTGTATAGATCCAATTTCTTTGATTTATATAGAATAGAATTTCATTGGTGGCTACTGCATAAATCTACAAAGACTTTCACATTCTGTTTCACCTAAACAATGATTGGGTGGAATGTGTCTGTTTAAAAGTGACCTTGCTCCAATATTTGAACTTTGGCTTACAACAGGAGAGAAAAAGGTTTCAGTTGTTTTTGCTCCCAAAGATTATAAAAAAAAATCATCACTGAGTTTTCCAAGGTACTTGATTAATTTAAAGTTTTTCACCCAAAATCTGTCATTCTGTCATGCTTAAAATGGAATTTTATTTATTCATAAAATGGCCTTAATAAATGTAAAAATACTAATTGGATAGGGTTTATTTTTTAAAACCATGTTTCTTTGTAAAAACATGCCTTGTGCCAGCACTACACAACCGACAAAGCCAAGCTGAAGTGCACTTGAAGACATTTAGTTGACTTCCTTATAAATGTTGAGATGAGCATTTTCTCTTCTCTGGGCTGGATTTGCAAGAGGCTTAGGGTGCAGAGGTAGGAGGGTTGCTGCTTTGGGTCCCACAGAGACAGGGCTTAGGACTGAGGATGGAACAGAAGGGGTGATGCTTCTCCTCTCTGCTTCTTCTTGGCTGTCCCCATGTCTTCTTACACTTGCATTCTGAAATGATACCTTACATCCCTTAATCATATTGCACTGGTTGGCTTAGACGAAGTGCGAGGGCACCCAGATTGCAGTGTGAGTCCTGATGTGATGCTGCCTTAAGTCCTGCCTTCCCTTGCCCTGATCCCAGCTATGTCTGCGAGGGAACTGACTGGTGAGCGAGGATGGTTTGGCTGCTCAGCACTGAGTGCTATGTGCACACCACTGTCACCTGCAAAGGGAACCACACTGCAGTTTTGCGTGCTGTGTCTACACATATCTCTATGCAAGTGAAATAGGCTGTAGCCAGGGCTCTCCCTGCCTCAGAAAATATTGGAGGGCCCCTTCAGCCAATGCAGGAGATGTCACAGGCTGGATATCACCCCCAGAATTTGATGGTGCAGGTGGAACTGCCTCATTGCCAGAGGGCGCACCCAGGCACATTTTCATCATTAGCCATCACATCATATACAGTATTCACAGATAGTCACAGACAGAAAAAGCATCTGAAATATTCAGTGTTTCTACCTTAGAGTTTTAGCCATGACTTACCTCACCCCAGGGACCACAATCACCATCCACCGCAAGAATTAGAGTTCTTCTTCCAATTTTGGGACCAAAACCCATGCTCATTTATTCTAGCTCACCTTCCAATTGCAGAAGGAGTTGGGGTGTCTGCAGTGACAACCTCCTGAACCCCAAAACCAGTCAAATCAAACTATGGCTCAGTTCAGCTTAACAACAATTTGGTCTCCTCTGTACTGATTTGAATCGCACAGTCAAAGTCACCTTGCCATGAGGCATTTTTTCTGAAGGCTTCCAAAGCACTTATTTTTGCTTTGATATTTATGAAGATTGCTTTTTTTCTTGGTGGTTTATTCAAATACAGTGTTTTTGCATACTCAAATGCTTTCCTTCTGGTCACTGTAGTGCTAACTCTCATTCCAAAGCACTGACAAATATGATTTTTGCTAGTGCAGGGTATGCTGCAGGAAGAATTTTTGTAATGAAAGAGTTCATTACAAGAATCTGGAAAAGTTAAAGCCTTTTTATTGTTTTCAAAGTGTGTAGAAAATGGATCACCCCTGGGTTCCTCAGGTTCCACGAACAACCTTCCCTGCCAGAGGTTACTTATCTGGTATTTAGCATCTTATCATTCCCCTTAATTATGAGTACTGCAAATTTCCTCATCTAGATGAACATATTACATGTAATTACTTACCATTCTGGAGTTCTGCATCATAAACTGCTCTCTTTACGATGTCTCAGATCATAGGTAAAAAATTTTATTCCAGAGTTGTAAGTAACCTCTCCAGCCACTAAACTCAAATGTAATTTTAACCCTTATGTTTCTTTGACTCTGATAATTCCTTTAGTGTCCTTCTACATCAGTCATATGTCTTCTCTGTGTCCAATGCTGCTTTGCATACATACACATTATTGAATTTCGACCAGTAATAGATCACAGGTTTTACCAACTGGCTGCATGAACATGTATTGTTATTATAGATATAATTTCTATATTTCAGTCTTCGCATTCTTTACTCTTTGGCATCAGACAAAAAGAGGACAGAAGCAGTAAAAATGAGATGTAGATGTTTCTTCGAATATGCTTAGTCTCCAAACACCTGTGGAAAGACCTTGAGCAGCCCACCTAGGGTGATACAGCAACAGCCAGGAATGGACCAGAAGCTCTTGCAGATGCTTGGGAATGGTGTTTGAAGTTGTTCAGGAATGTGCCATGCGTGCCATCGGCCTGAAAGACACTCAGCCGCCAGCTGTACCTGTCAAGATGCCAACGAGGGTAAGGCAGGGAAGGGAGCAGAAACACAAAGACGAGATAGACTCCGTGTACCACTGTTCAAGGACACTCGCCCTGGCATCTCCTGCCACTGCTCGGTCTCCCCTGGGAGCCACTGGATGAGCCAACTTCCTGACAGTTTAGGGGTTTGTGCTGCACTGCCCAACCGTCCTGCATGAGTGGTGTGTCACAGCCTGGAGCAGACACGACAGGACGGAATATGTCCTCCTCTGAGGGGCTGTAGGGTGCAGATGTCCCCCAAGCTGATTCCTGCTCCTTAGCCCCAGCCACAGGGTCAGTGTTTCAAAAGTTTGCAAACAGCTAAAGAGACTCCAGGGAAAGCTCGGTAAATGCTCTGACATTTTAGGTACAGATGGAACTTTTGTTAATGCCTTGGGGCTGGATGATGGGAACTGTGAAGATTTATTCTTTGTTTGCTGACAGAGCTCTGAAATATTTGGATAAGCATGGAGATTACTTCTATCAAGCTGAAAAGTCCAGGATTGTGTAAAAAGTTGGTACTCCTGAGACTGAGGAATTGTCTGACACTTTAGAGAGAAAGAAATCATATATTCAGGACTGCAAATGTTGCTGGAGACTTACATTTAAATGTGTGCAACATTGACAAAATCGCAACGTCTGTATCAAGAATACAAAAGTTCTGTTTGTGGTCTCTATGTAAAAAATGAAATGGAGTAATCAGTTCACCTGTGGCCAGAGGGAGAGTTGCACCTGAAAACCATTGGCCCCTGTTTGCCCACTACAGAGAACAGGGACACTTGACCTTGGAACCATAATATTCCCAACTTCTGTGTTTATCAAGCATATTCCAGCAGGCCAAAGTCAGAAAATGTAAAGTCTGCCCATGAAAACTGTGCCTCAAAACCAGCCATGTACAAACTAGCACCTTTGATTTCTCTGCTTGCTGGAGAGTAGCCCAGAACAGGGCTGCAAACATTGCCCCTCAGCTGGCTGTGCTGCTGGCATGCCCAGCTGGCAGCGCTCGCAGGCAGCTCCAGGCGGCCGTGCTGGACCAGGGGCCCGGCTGAGCCCTTCCCACCCAGCTGCCCTGGGCAGGGCTGGCCGTGCTCTGGAGGACAGCAAGCAGAGCTGGGGTGCACCGTGCCCAGGCAGCCCTGCCCTTCTCCTGAGGCACAGGCAAGGCCGTGCCTGGGGCTCCAGCTGCCGGCCGGGATCGTGGCCATCCTGGGTGGGTGGCAGAGCAGGTCTGCCCAGTGCTGGGAATCACTGTAGCACAAATAACTCCTCGCTACTTCTGCAGTTCCCCGTGCCGGCAAATTGCAGATAGCAGCAGCACAAGAAGAAACAAATATTGCGTTCATTACTTGGTCTTAAACTGGAGAGGCTGGGCGGCTCTGTGGGCCGTGGGAGTGGCACATGGAATCTGAGTCCCAGTGTAGGTTAGATTGGGTGCTGTGTGTTCTCACCATGGTCAAGGAGTTGGGTAGTTTGTGGATCAGACCTGGTTCCTGTGGTGGCCACCACAGCAGCTGTGGTGGATTTTCTCCTCTTATGGAGTTTATTTGCTGCCCCTTTCCATCTCAGGAGGAAATCTTTGTCCTTATGGAAGATTTAGTGGAAGGCTTCAGTGTGCCTCTGGGCATTAACATAAATAATTCACAAAGATTTTTGAGGCGAATGATACTTATTTTTGTTCAAAAGTGTTTTGACTGCATATTTTTTAATATGGAATAATTAAGACATTATAAGTTTTAATCACAAAAGTTGAGCTTGTGCCAAATAATTTGCTATTAATTATCTCTAGGCCTGGGGGATTCAAGTAAAGCACCAGAATAATGTCACCTGTGAGAGAACTGATCATGCAGCTGGGAGAATGAGAATTAAGCTGTTACAGCATGCAAAATACATCAACAGAGAATCATAGTGTCATTAAAGTTGGGAAAGACCTACAAAATCATTGAGTCCAACCATTAACCTAACACAGACAGATCCACCAGTAAACCATGTCCCTAGCACTACATCTCCATGCTTTTTGAACACTTTCAGTGATGATGATTCCACTACTTCCTTGGGCAGTCTGTTTCAGAGCTTGACCATTCTTTCAGTGAAGAAATGTTTCCTAATATCCAACGTAAACCTCCTCTGCTGCAACTTGAGGCCATTTCCTCTTTTCCTGTCAATTTTTAGCTGGGAGAAGAGACTAACCTTCAACTCATGTCCCCCAGTGTATAACCCTGCTCTCAGCAAGAGTTTGGACAGAGAGACTGTCATAGGTCCTTCCAAACTTTGTTAGGGCTGAGCAGTAATCAGTAGCTGTGAAATGAAGAAACAGGATTTTATTACTTATTTATTTTTGATAAAGTGGTTTTGTTCAATATTCAGTATTTTCATTTAAAGTCTCTATGCATGCCTTCTGAGAAATGCATCCATCTTTTTTCCTGTTTTTCTTGACTGATGCAAAGTATACAAACCAAGGTGGGACACACTTTTAATTGTTCTGCTGTTTAACATATTTTCCCATGTTTTTTATTTCAACCACTGATCTTCTGTTGGAGTCACAGGGACAGTAACATCTTCCCATCCATGTTCCCACTCATAAGAATAAAGGCCACATGTGTATTTATTATAAGTATCTACAGTACTCTGTAGAATACAGGAGAGGAAGGCTGAAAATTACCTATTTGTTAGGAGAGCTGCTGCTTGTGATTCACACAGGAGTTGCAGGGTCCATGGCCTTAAGAAGGCTTAGAAAAAAATGGCATTCAAGAGGACCTCATCATCTGCACAGCTAGATATTAGTGTTGCAGTTGTTTTATCTTGAAAAGTGGAGTTGAAAAGGATTCAGGGAGCCCCAGATGTTTCTCAGCCTCACCTTGCCATTACTTTGGGAAATTGAGCAGGTTCGGTGCTTGGTGTGGCCTCGTGGCCATAGCAGCAGGGCAGAAGCACAGCATGTTGCTCCTCTCCAGCAGCAATCCACAAGCAGCTGACCTTGGGCTCAGGTCAGAGCCACTAAGTAGAATCTGCTATTTCTGAAGTCACCATGCGCCCTGCAGCCTATCCCAGCCTGCTGTGAAGAGACTGGGTGTCTGAGGAGCCATAGGCCATGGGAAAGCTGCATGGAAACCAGGTCCCAGCATGGAATGTGGCAGCAGTTCAGCCCCTCATCAGGGTAAGACCCAAGCACATAGCTGTGCCTCTCCTGTATCAGCTCTGCTAGAAGGAAAGATGACAGTGGCCTGGAAAGAAAATACCATCTATCTAGATCCTATTGCAGCGAGACCCCCAAAGTGGGCTGTGTGGTGTTCAGCCCCCAGTGAAAAACATGTTGTTTGAGCTGCCCTGTAGCTCAGAACTGTTCAGGTCTCCAAGACCTGCAAAGCAGAGGTAATGGAGATGCTAATTTATGGCACTGCAAGGTCTGAAGACTGTCCCTCTGCTCAGATGCAACAGGGCAATCCAGGAGTGATGAAAGGCTTTAGCTGGTGGGACCTGACAAGTGCAGGAGTGTTAATGGGAGGGTCAGTGTGCAGTGTGAGTTATAGACTGATCTGGGCATCAGCACAGAGGGGACACTGTGCCTCAGCCAGCTGGAGCAGCAGGGCACATGGCACTACCCTGCAGGGCAGCTTTGCAAGAGATCCAAAGGACTGTGAAAGTCTACGAGTCTTTGGATGAGACCCTGGCCATATCTCATGATCATGAGAGAGACTAGACTTACAATGCTGAAAAAAATCCCAGCAACTTATGGCATGTTAGGGAAGTTCACAAAGTACAAAATTACCTGTGCCTTTTCCTCAATGGCTGCAGCTCCGTGTCTCCCTGCACACAGTATTGCAGGACAGCCTGTCATTACAGCATCCTTCAGCTTAAATGCTGCCATTTCTTTCTGTATGTCACTTGGCAACTGAAAGTGCAACTAAAACCAAAACTTACACACTGTTCAATAATTTAAAATAACAGTGGTTAGACTCAAGTATTTATATAAAATAGGAACCTAATGTTTGCTTGAAAATCTTATATGTTCTTCACATTTTATTTAAAAACTAAAGATACTAAATTTCTGATATCAGCCCTTGCACTTGATTACTGTTCACTCTTCACTCCTGATGCACACTTGTAACTTTTCAAAAGTAATTTTTCTTAATAATGGTTTTCTTTAAAAATTCTCTTAAGAAATATTGTGCACAGAAATATTGTACACTAGTCCAAGAACTTAATCTGATGCAAATTGTTCCAGGTTCATTGACTTCAGCAGATGATTGACACCAGATGGCCCACCATGTTTGATATTATTACATTAAGGTATTAGCATATGTATAATTTTCTTTGTACTTTTCTTTATCAGTAGTATTTTATTTCTCTCAGCTTCAGTTGACTTTTGCAGCCTTTATAATATATTTCATCAGGGGGATGAAATATATTCCATGTGAGTAAACATGTTCTGTGATGTATAAATATCAAACTGCTACCTACAAATATAGACAAAACTTTTTTGGTGAAGGATTTTTTAGTCTTAAGCCACTTTTTGAAAATATTTGTAATAGGAGGACATTGTGACTCTGATTGTGGAGTATTCTTTGTGTAAGAATGTTGTGGTTTTCTCTTTTATAAAAAATGTGTCTAATTTGAAATGGACAGCTCTATAGTAAATGCAGGCTATGTAAAATTGTACATTTCACCTACAATTTTCTCTTGGGCATGAGCCCTTTCTTCATTAATAGATATAGAATCATAACTAGGTCATTTTAAATGATAGATAAGGAATTCTGACTTGAGAAATACAGTTAAAGTACCTTCATAAATAGCCTACAGCTTTCCAAAGATGGGTTTTTGGTTTGGCATATTGACTTTGCATTTATGAGGCAAATGTAAGAGAACATCTGGTTTGTTTTATCATTAATTCTGGGAATGTCCATTAATAATGCATTTTTGGGAATTGTTTTTGTTATTCCTGGAGAGCACTGTAATGAACAATCCTATGCTTGTTCTGCCGAGAGACACATTTCAGTTTAGAGGTTGTTTTGCAGTCTTAATTATATTAGTTGCTATCTCCCTTTTTACTGCCAGAAAGTGTGTACTATTAAAATGAATTGTTGAGAAAGATGCCAGTGGACATTGTGGAAAACTAATACTTTATAGTAGTTTAAAAAAAGAGGCATTTTGCTCCTTTAATATTTTTTTTTCAAAGTGAAGTTGAAATATTTTTTTTCTGTAATTCTGGCCTACATTCATACAACCTCAGGAAAAACACAGTATTAGTAACACACACCTTTTCTTTCCCAGTTATCAGCATAGCTATGAAACAACTATGAGTGGATAAATTGTTCTTGGTGTTGGCAAGAAAATGAGACATCAAACACCTCAATGTTCTTCTAGAATTCCTAGTTCTAGTGTAGCCAGATCACATAACTCCATAAATTGAAGCAAGATTTTCCCAGGTCAGTTAGGCAAGCAGTGGTGCATGTTGGGTTGTGATTGAAGCCCCACCTATGGCAGCTTGGCATGGTTAGGGAAAATCTGGAGCTCCCATCAAGTCCCTAGGTGAAGGAGCTATGGGACTCGGCACTGGAAAAACAGGATTGTCTGGCACTTCAGAGTACAGTCAGGAAACATAGATTCTATTCCCCATTTTGGTCTGACATCTGATCCATGCAAAGTGTCTCTGTTTATAGCATTGCAATTATGGATCTAGTGTGGAGCTAATTAAAATAACGAGATTCCTTCCCTTAACTTCCTGGGTGTCAGATCCAACCCCCACAGATACTCTGGGGATTTCTACCTCATGTTTGTTGTGGGGTGCACACCAAGCCTTCACCCTCTTTTCTGAATGATTTCATCATGTTTATTTACCTGATAAAGAACCTTTTCCATAGGTACCAGCAGAGCAGAGGGGGGCAGGGGTGCAGTGGTGGCCTTGTCTGTAGCACAGAAGATCTGTGTGAACTTGTGGGAAATGACAACACAACACGCAGCTGAACTCCAGTGGTCACGCCTGGGCTCAGAAACAGTGTGAAAGCCAGATCCAGACAATTCAAATATCAATTTTTTAAAGAAACAGGGCTTATTTTTTTACACTGTCTGTTTAAACACAGACTCAAATCAATGGCCCTCTCTTAACTGCATTTTTCCTAGAAAAAGGGGAACGTTTCTCCAATTTAAGTTTATGTCTTCTACCAGTCCAGCAATGTATATGGCATCACTTACTGTGCTAATTTTCTAATTTTCCAGGACCAAGTATAGCAGCCTCTGAAGAGATCAGCAGCTGGGGAGCATTTTGGAAATCCAAATTCCTAATGACCCCAGAGTAGTATTCCCAAACCTCTTGGCAGTTCCAAATTTCATGCCAAAAGCTGCAGGCATCTGTCTTACATTTTGAACATTTGTCATCAATATTCTTTCTTAATTTAAACATCCGCTTAGGGGGGTCATGTATTCTCAATGAATAAAATTAGCTGCATGTAACCAATCTGTGAATTTGAGTTTAATCATAGAGCTCCGGTCTGGTTACAGATGTCTTTGTCCAAGGACTGTAGTTTACTACTGAATGCCTTCCCCATTAGCTCGGGGATTATCAAGCAAGGATTTATACCGTGTAGAAACCTTTTTCCTTTCTAAATACATAACTGAATGCTCTCGCTGGGGGGATTAAATTCAGGCTCTCTGAAAGACCTACAGCTGGTTATCTCCTTTAGCACTGACTTTGCAATCCACACTAAGGTGAGGGGCAGGGCATGGGCTCACTGCCTTGGGAGCGTAGCAAAGATCAAATTGCCAATGAAAGTCACAATCCAGTTCCTGCTCCCTTTTGCTCCTGGGGGAGGAACAAGGTTGCCACTACCTGCTTTTCTGGGTCAGTTTACTGTCTGCTCCCACCCTCTCAGCTGCATTGGCTGAAGCTTTGAGGGTGCTCAGTCAAAGCTCTGCTATCTCTCACTCCTTTGCTTCAGCTTTTGCTGCTCACTTTGCTTGTGGTGCCCAGTGCACTCACTGTCCAGTGCAGGTGCAGGAAGGGGGTGAGCAGATGAGCATGTGGAAAAGGGCATGGTTGCCACTCTCTGAAATCATCATTATGATGTGGTAATTCATCACAAACTCTTCTTTGTATCATAAATGTTCTGCACAGATGTGATTTCCAGTTTCTCACGTAGCACAATTTAATTAATTCATCACTGAACGCCATTTTAGCAGAATTGTAGCTTTGATGTGACAGTAATGGCAGTGTGCTAGCAGTGCATAAACTACAAACATTTTAATGAATGTTCTTATTTGCATCATATCAACATAGCCAAGGAAAAAGCAAAAACAAGGTCTGAGATTCAGCCTCTACTCTCTGTTCTGGTCTAAACAGTGTCTGTTTCCGTGATATTAACTTGTAGCACATGTAAGCCAATGTGAATGATGACATATTCAGCAGATGAAGTTGCAGCCCATAAGCTACACTCTCCCAATTAAATCATTAAACCTAGAACCAACTCTCCTTAAGGAAGAAATAATTCATACAGCTCTTGGAGCTGAAGGGTTTGATTGTGGTCCTCACATCCTCACATCTCCAGAGTCCAGGAATAAGTCCACTGAACTACATGTAGACCCATCTGATTTTAATGTTGAATTAGTAAGAGGTAAGGATAAAATGAATCTGTTTCTTTGCTGTGATGATATATACATGTTTTCCTTCCCTGAAAGACACTGGATTCCTCTGCCAATACTGAGTTTCCCTGTGAAGCAGCACAGCCTTATTTCTCTTCAAGCATTAGAAAGCTTGATGGTCTCAGACAGCTCTGAGCTGCACTGTGAAGGCCAAGTGTACCAAACTGAATCCAAATGACACAGAGAATACTTGCTCTATGTTTTTCCTGAACTCTTTCTATATAATAACAATACAAAGCTTTCAAATATTTTTGAAATACTGAAAAGGATGCAAATATGTGAATTCCTGTTTTAGGGGTTACATTGGATAATGCCTGGTATTAATTATTCTGTTGTGATAATAAATCCTTACAGAAAGTAGAAATCAAGTCATGAAGAATACTTTGCTAAGAGATCCATAAAAAGCTAAATAATTGATGTGTGTGAGCTGTGTAAAGAACTAATCCGCCAGGTAATCCTGAGATCTCTTCCAAGACACATACTCTTCAGCTATTCATTAAGATCACCAGACCAAATTCCTGAAGTTTTTTTAGTCATTATGGTAGATTTAATCTAGTTCTAGTTTTTGCACCGTCTGTATTAAAAAAAACCCCTCAGGATCTGAACAAAGGTTGCTTGAAGCAGCACACAGGCTCTTGGAGGCCAGCAGAATACACATTGTATTTACATTTCTCAGTTATCACTCTCTGACAGAGGAGGACAGAGATGTAATATCACATATGGGATGGAAGCCTCCACCAGCATTCAGCTGGGCCAGTGGAGGTTGTTTTATCTTGTGCATCTTTTCACAGAAACTCTTCTAAGATAAACTGAAACAATGACTGGGGACTGTACCTTTCTGTACCCTCACAGCCAGTGTGTAGCTCACAGTGGCTGCTTCAAACACAACACCCAAAATACACTTGCTTAAAATTCTACCCTGGGAGTTGTTTAAACTTGCTCTGCCTGCAGTGCCTGGCAGATGTCTGATATTTTGCACCTGTGTCAGGCTGTGTGACACCTCTCATGCCCCAGATTGGACATTTCCTTTCCTCTCCACAATTCCCTATTGCTTGATCATGTGCTGCTGAAAGCACCTAATTCTCTTCCACCCATTAAATTTTTCCCTTTTGTCCCAGCCACTGCAGCTGGGACATTCCATCTTCTGGGACATGGGGCTCTGGTTTGCACATCTGTGTCTGCTCAACTGGACATAGCCCAAAGTTTCCTACCTCAGAACTGCTTTCTCTATGTTTCCACTATGTTTCCACTATGTTTCTCTATGTTCCACTTTCTATCAGTATGCTAAATAGTCATTAGCATAAAGCCTGGACACTGATGACTTTTTTATTCCACTAATAGTTTCTCTGATGAGACTAAAGCCTCTGATGAGATTAAATTCCTGCTTTTTTTCTTCTCTGCCTCCTCCAGCTTCATCACACTATGACTAATACAAATAAAATTAGAAAATGGATTTGGTGTTCCCCTTTATTTCAGGGTAAGAACACCAGCAGCTTTAGTATTGCATATAAAACAAACATATCTACTCACAATCCTCACTATTTTCCTGAGGAGAGAGAGGAAACATCTCAAGAACCACTTTTGTTCATTCTGTGGCTCCACAGAAGAGATGTATGTCACCCAGTAATTTTTTGGAGGGATGAAAATTAGTCTACATCCTTCTCTTCTACTTTTTCTGTTATAATAGGCATATTGGATCTGGGATTTAAGGGTTAATGCCAAGACACCTGAACTGTCTCCATTTGCTGCTGAAGGCAGCATGGATGACAGCTCAGAGAAAGGACATCAGCACCAGGCAGGAGCCACCACCAACACATTCATGCCTGTTGGCCTGGCTCTCTGCCTGCTGTGACAATGGACACAGGTGACCAGGAGCAAAAGTGACAGTGACCAGGGGCTGCAGTTATCAGGAGTATCAGGGACCATGTTCTGCCCCATCAGAACTGCATATGTGCAAAGTCATCTGAGTGCCAGAGGGTCTGTAGCAGAAGCAGCAAGGGCTCGTGTTCTCTTTTCCCCCTTGCAGGCTATTTTACAGGTATTCATTCTGCTCAGGCAAGAAGCAGAAATTGGTGAAACAGCAAGCTAAACCCTCTTCCACATCTGGCTGTTTTGGCCCAGCACTGTTGAGTCCGAGAGAAGCTAAGTGAGAGTTCTCCTAACATGAGAGCAGATGTTTGGCCATGCCACCAGGGTCAGGGGTAAGGATTCTGGCTACCAACTACCTCCAGGCAGTGCTGGAATGGGGGGGGGGGGGGGGGGGGGGAACAGAATGCCTGTAGCTGGGATCTAGAGGTTCAGCAAGGATCACTGTGGGCATCTACAGCTAAGTAAGGTCCCAGAGGCTCCTGAAGGAAAGGAGCTGTGAACATCAGTGGGGATGACATAAGCTAGCATGGCTCAGGAAACCTCTGGAGCACAGGACTACAGAATCTATCCCATCTGCAAGGACAACAAGGAGCTTTGCTTTAAAGCCTTTTACTTGAGCAGTTGCATCCAGACATTCTGAGTTTTCTCCTATTTACTGACTTTAATGTTTGGCTTATTTTGCTCTGTAATAAAAAAAATGCTTTAGGGATTGGAGGTCTTCTGGTATGCTGGCTTCACAGAAAGTCTGGAGCAGCTTCAATTCAAACCTCTTGCCAGTTCAAGTCTCATCTCAGCATTCAATGGGGAATTGAAGAACTGGATATGTTTCTCCTGTCTCCAAGCTTAACTCACTGTCTGGATTTATGTCAGTTTAGAGAAGTTGGAATAATTTAAAAATCTGGAAATTTAAAAAGCTGGAAAATAATGTCAGCTGTTTTAAAAGAGCCCAGTGGACCTGGGGATTGGTGCATGTGGGGTTTGTGGTCTGGACAGGGTCTATATTTGCTCTCCTTAATATTATTCTCATGGTGGCTAGGACAGTGCTGAACTTCCAGAGACTTTTCAGACAATCTCAGTAGTCTTCCCAGTCCTGCCAAAAATTAGTCTCAGAATTAATATATTTTGTCTCTCAGCTGTCAACTTTCCTTTAAAAACTTCTAGACCAAAAATATATCTATTTTTGTTAGCTCTAATAGTGACTTGGACAAGCAAACTCTAAGTGCAGTTTGGGTGCCCCAGGCTAAAAACATATTTGGCTCTGTATGAATTCTGCAATCTTTTTGAATCTCATTATTTTTGCACTAATCTCCACTAAAGACCCCATAGCTACAGACTGTAATAGCATCTCCAAATCATATTAACACCCCCAAATCAAATCCCTAGGGGCTCCTCCAAAGCATGCAATGAGGACAGACATTCCCAAAGTGGACAGCATTGACTTGGGCAGACCCCTCTCCCTGTGAGTGGGATATGCTCAGGGCAAAGATACATCCCAGATCACTCACTTCACCCTGTAGTGTGAAAACTCTTCTCCCTCCTGCGGAGGGCTTCCAGCTCTCCTCCGAAAATCACTGCCAGCAAGTCATCTGGAAATCAGCCTGTGGTCATTCCCTTCTCTCAAAATATGGCTGCTCCTTTGGCTGGCTCCAGTTGATGTTTGAAAGAAGACTTTGGGCTCCACTCTCCTGCATCCTGGTAGAGGGAGTGCCTTCTGCTGACAGGGGGAGGCTTACAGGCACTGCCAGTCCTGCTCTGCAGGTCCAGTTGCACTGTGGACTGAGAAAGTGGCCTCACTGCTCCTCAGAAGGACCTTTAGCCATGTGAAACTGCAGCACATATAAAATGTCAGTGCCTCCTGGGACATATAGTAACTGAATTTCAGCTTTGGCCTTGGGTATTTAGTCTTGGATTGAAGCAGAATTTGTCCCTCTCTCTGTGTGGCGCTGCTCTCTAAGATTAATTTTAACCACTCAGGTTGGCTATTCTTGTTTTTTTCTTGACTGAAAGCAGTAGCCATAACTAATCCTTCAGTTTCTGATCTGCAGGAACTTCATACTCCATGAAATGTGAGTGTGATATTATGCCTGCAGTAATAGAAATGCTTTACACAAAGGTTGCCCTTTTTAGATTAACACTTGTAAAAGGTGAGGTGCAAAAGTCTGACATGCTTCAAAATAATGTAATTTTCACACTGGGATCTCTTGTACAAAACCAGACATGTGTTTCCATGACACAGATTAAGTTATTAGTAGATAAACTAATGCATTAAGTAAGTGGAAACAGCTAATTGTGTAAGGACTGAAGAAAAGGTTGCAGCCAAGGGTTGTGTGATTTGTCTTGTTGCTCCTCATGTATTTAGTCAGCTACAAGCACTTTAGTTGCCTGTTTAAAGCTGTTTGAGAATAAACTTCGAGGAGAATCTCCACAGATGAGGTATGAACAAGGGGAGCTGTTACAGTCAGACAGACAGTGCTCCTTCACTTGAGAGCGGGTTTGAGGGGAGACAACTGCCTTGGAAGCTCCATCTCTGCTTAATGATAGAGCCCAAAGGGGCATGTGGAACAGGCCAGCATTAGAGAAAATGAACACAGCCAGTTCAGGGAGAGTGTCAGTGAAGGTGAAGATGATGAAGAGCATGAGGTCAGAGGTGTCACCAAGGCAGGTTGTCACAGAAGTGTTAATGTGGCATCAGGGGCAGTCAGGGCAGATGGTAGACTTGGAGAAGTTACCACAGAATTTTTAAAGATATCCAGACTCTGGCTGCAAACAGGGATGCCAGTGCACCTTGGGACGAATTTTGACGAATGCAGAATGAAGTGAAATCAACAAGCTGTCTTTAACAGCAGAGAGATTAACTCCCACTTTATTTTGAGGGGAGAGAAGAAAGGGAAAATGACAAAGAAAAATAAATAATATTTTTTTCTGTTTTAAGGGAACACTACAGAACTACATTAAAATCTCCCCCTGAGCTGCTATTTTGTCTTCATGGTCCAGCTTCCTGCCTTGGGCTGATTTAAACCTGCCAAAGACAAAGCAGCTCCTGGTTATGTTCAGCTTTCTCAGGGTGACTCACTGGAAACCCTTCTGGTATGTTTTTCCTTTACAGTGTAAGAGCTCCTTGCAAATTAAAAGGCTTTCTAGCGAAGATATAAGCTCATTGCATCTCAGTCTCCACTGAATTAAATCCATTTTTTCTATATTATTAATATTGTATAAATGATATTTCTTTTCCAAAGCTGATCTAGGAAGATGTTTGTTAGGCCATCCATTCCTTTTCTTTTAGATCAGATTCTTGCTTATAAAGAAAGAGATAATGTCTCTTATTACCCATTAAAGTACTCAGATGATTTTATTTAGTCACATCAATCAATGATTATTTCAAGTTGTCAAGATTTTTCTCCAGATGTCTAGAAATAGGTTAAAGCAGATATACTATTATTGGGTTTTCATTAGGAGAGCAAGCCTGTAAAAAACAGAATTTTTAATGGATAATTGGTGGAGGTTTAAGAAAGCATTCCAAGTGGATTTTATGATCAGGTGCTTCTTTATAGCCTTTATACTCACTGAGGGTAACAGATTCAATCTGAAGGGGGATGTGAAGGTCAAGGCAATGCTGAACCACTCTGGAATGAAGGATTGACATAAATGTTCAGCTGTAAAATGGTATCTCCAACTTACTTTAATTTCTTTAGGCAGCATGGCTTACTAAGACCTGTGAACAGAGTATATCCATGGCTTGACGTGGCTAAAAGCTGTATCCTAGGGAGGAGTTAGGAAAGGTAACTATGATTTGTATTTTGATATTTTCTACTCCTACTTTACAAACCTTTGAGGTAATCAAAATTACCTGACCTAATGGATGCTAAATAGTATGCAGTCTTTGAGATCTGAAGTTTGCTTTGCACACCACATAGTTCATTAAAGATTGCCTGACAGGTCTCCTGGAACTGTCTCCTCTGCTGGTGGAAATCGGGGTAGCTCCACAGGCTTCAAAGGATCTGTCTTTACTTTCTCCTCTTATGTGTAAACAGCCTCTTAAACTAATGAACCGAGATCTCAGGTTCATGACACAGTTAGCGAGGAAAAGGAGATAAGATGAACTCGTGCAACATTCCCATCTTGAGTCTCAGTTGTTTTATTATTTAGTAATCAGAAACAGAACTTTAGCACTCACTATGGGCTAAGGGTAGGTTTGAATGGGACAGGAAGTTCATTTCACAAACAAAGAGGAACATAATATCTAGCAATTTGCATTATGTACCCTGCAGCTAAATCTGTGCATCTGAAGAGGAATCTACATTATCAGGGGTATTGAGAGTAAAATGGGAGATGCCTGAACAAATCTGGGGGTGCTTCAAAATTTCTGAGGTATGGAATGAGCCCAAAGTATTCTTACAACAGGTTCTGCACTCCACAGGGATCTTCTCTGCTGTGAAACCCTGACTCCTCAAGCATCTTCTTGTGCTATTTCTGTTTTGTTCAGGTCTCTATGTAGCACCCATCACTTCTACCTGAGCCAACAGGCTGTGATCTGACACTTGTCCCTGCCTGGTAAAATAGCTTCTGCCTGGGGACAGTCTGCCCCAACCCCCAGAGTCCCTGCAGGGATGGTGGCAGTGTCTGCAGTGCTGTACCACATCCATAAGGGCTTTGAAGGGCAGCAGTAGAATGGTCCTGGTGTACTTAGACCATTTCTATGAAGAAAAGCTGGGCAAGGATGGCTTACAAATTGTTTTGCATTGACTAAATTTGATATCCATGAAGTTTAACTGGTTAGCAAATGTACTCACATGCCAATTACTGATAGTCTAAAACCAGAAACAAATAATTCTGCATGTTATATATAGCAATTAATAACCTTTTAATAGTCTTCAGTGATGGTTTTTAGGAAATAAAGTTTTACTATTAACATTCCTGTAAAACCATTAGTCCTAAATGCATGTAATTGATGGGAGTACTAATGTTTGTAAAATGAACTGAGACTGATTTATAAGTGATAATAAAATAGTTCAGTAAAGGGCTTTGATCTAATAGCTGTGAAAGCAGTACACACACCTTAACGATTATCCTTGCAGATATCCACCCTCCTTTCAACTTTTACTAGCTTCAGTCATGACAATTTGGAAAGGAAAAATCCTAACTGAATCTTGATAGAGACAACCATTGATCATTTACACTCTGTTCTCCTTCCAGATACAAGAATCTGGATGCTTGAATAGCCCAAGACTTCTTGGGCTATTATCAGTCTTACTTGATTAGTTGCTTTTGACTGAGATTAAAGAAAATAAACACTTTGTCTTTTTCTTGAGCTGCTCAAAGATTTCCCATATCCTACATATACTGAAGTCTAACAAACTGGTTTCTCCAATACAATCTTTATTCTGTAAAAGAAGTACTTATGCATATAATAATAGCCATGGTAAATTGCAAATTGCTTTGGTCCATTGGATCCACTCACTTTGCTAGTTTTTCTTCCCTTTTCCTCCTTCCTGATATAAACTGTAGTTTAAAAATCAAATCAAATCGATCACTATTCACTCAGTTTTTCCATGGTATTGAAATGGTTAATTTTCTCACTAAATGAATACTTTCAATTAACTTCTAGGCACACTTAATAAAAGCATTTCATTCATTATGCTAGTGAGAGGTCATCTTCCCACAAATGGCTTAGTATTTATGGTGCTTGTCTAAGAGTCTCCACTTTGTTTTGTAGGATTAGGACTTGATGCTGCACCCCAACGTTTTATAGGTTGATTGTCTTAACTCTTTAAGATTAAAATATTGTCCTTTGCATAAATAATTCAGCATTTTTGTAGTTGTTCAGTGTGTTGACTCTCTCAGCTTCTTCCTCTGTCACTATCTACCCATCACTATCTTCCTCTGGGAAGGAGGGAAGCTGGCAGCATTGCAGGTTTCATCTGTTCCTGTGCATTCAGCTTCTGAAATACAACTGGTTTAGAAAAGTTGCTGTTAATACTCCCCTTCCCCTTCCCCTTCCCCTTCCCCTTCCCCTTCCCCTTCCCCTTCCCCTTCCCCTTCCCCTTCCCCTTCCCCTTCCCCTTCCCCTTCCCCTTCCCCTTCGACTCATTTTCCTTATATGTGGACAATTTTATTTAAATTAGTAACTTTGCTGACAAGCTAAAAGTTTTGCCTATCTGGAACATTATTCAAAAATTGGAATTGAATTACTTCATCTTCATAACACAATTTTAAAATTATGTAGTGTGGTATCAACCCGGAGAATTCATGTAGGTAACAGGCATATATCACATTGCAGGTTGTATTGACTTCTGATTACTTTCTGCTGCTCTGAATGAAAGTATTTCTAACAAGAATCCAAACGTAGTTCCCCGCTCAGTGAAACTGCCATTCATAATGCAAAACCACACGAAAATTGCCTTCAAAAACCCCTTTGGATTTGTCATCACTCTTTGAGCGATGGTACCGGGAAGAATACTTCATGGTCGAAGTGGCTCCGGCCAGGAGGAGGGCTGAGCGGTCTCTGCGGGCCGCTCGCAGGCTGGACGCCCGCGCCGCGCTCGGCTGCAGGGACATCCGTGCGGGGCTGCCGCCTCCCCGGGCGGGAGCTGCTGCTGCCGCTGCTGCTGCTTCTGCTGCTGCTGCTGCTGCTGCGGCTGCTGCTGCTGCTGTTGCTGCTGCTGCTGCTGCGGCTGCTGCTGCTGCTGCTGCTGCTGCTGCTGCTGCTGCTCCCGGGCTGTGCGCCCGCCCGAGGGGCACGGCGGGGCTGGCAGCGGCCCGCAGCCCATCCCGCCCTACCTGCTCTGGCCGGGCTCTGCCCGGAGCAGCTCGCCCGGTGCGAAAGGCTCGAAGCCGAGGGTAGCAGCAGCAGCGAGCCCGCGCTGTTCGGCGCTCGGCCTGACGCTCCCGGCGGGGCTGCTGCAGCCCGCGGTGTCCCGCTGCAGCTCCCGGCGCGGCTGCGGGGCTGCTGCACGGCCAGCGCTGCCTCGGGCAGGCGCTCCGGGCTGGGCTTACACCGTGCCCACACTGCGGTGCGTCAGCCCCTGCCAGCTCTTACAGCTCCCTTCTCTCCTGAGAGCGCCACAACATTAACCTAAGTGGCATAAAGATGCATTCATTAAATTTGGAAGAGCTTTGAGTCTTGAATTGCATAGAATGCAATCGTGCAAAACTAGGCAAAAATGTAAATGTATGGTTACAAAGTTGAAGCTGAATAAAGAGCAAACAGATACCCACCTAAAGAAAAATCAAATAAATTTTCACTTAGTATCAGTGACCTTGCCATTTCCTATGTAGTCTTAGTGACAGGAAAAAGCACACCATATAATGCCTCCCCATGAAGCATTTTAATTTTCTCTTCGTTAGTTTCATCAGTGGGGAAGGGCCACTGCTCACAAGATTTGCTTTTACATAAATCTGAGTGGTAAAATTCAACATTTTCTGCTGGAACCATTCTATATACAACCTGTCCATTAGTCACCTAATACATTTTTTATCACTTCATAGTTCATTTTCTTCCTTTGACCTTTGAGGATTCCCAAGGAATTCTAAAACCCATTAGTATCTATGAACACTCACAGTAAATCCATAAATGATTGCTTAATGGTCATTGCTAATCAGAATTAAGCAATCTTGGCATAGCTAAAGCTTTTATATATTTGGAGGGATTTTTTTTTTCCTATGTGGCACACAGATTTTTTTTCTTTATTTATTTGCAATACTTATTTTAAGTATCAGATGATAAAATAAATGTGCGTTTCTGAGAAAAAGCCTATAAAATATTGTATGCATCAAGTGCTGAAGTCGTAAGTACATTTAATGAGAGGCTGCATTTTTACAAATGATAGAGGGACTGTTTATGAGCATCACAGGGAGCTTACATAACTTTGATAGGGATGGATGCAGCATCTCAAGGCAACAGATAATGGCAGTTAGAGAAAGGGATAGGTGAACTTCAAAAGATTGGATTTCATATAGACAAACATCACAGTGTTCAGATGTTTATCTGCAGTTTATCTAATCTGGGTGGCCTAGGGCTGTTGGAAGCTCACAAAGTCCTCTGTACCTCTGCTTTCAGGTAGGCTAGAAATGAAGTGAGACTATGCACACTTGCAGTATTTTGGCACTTTTGCTTTTATTGCCTGCTGCAGCCTTGAAGTGCAGAGGTGAGAGCAAATTGAAAGTAGTGGACCAAACACAGCCACACCAGATCTCCTCTGTGCTGGATGCTGTACAAACATAAAGGCATTGACAGCTTTGCCTGCCTCAGTGAATTTACTGTCTACAAAGGAAACAAGGGAATGCAGAACTGCACAGAGTGGAGAACCACTGATTTACAAATGTTCTGCAAATTCTGCTGTTCTTTGGTTTTGTAGTAAAGTGCAATATTTATTTATTGGGGTTTTATTAATTTTAAATATTAAATTCAAGCAGAAGTTATGAATTATGCAAAGCCCTGAGACACAGTGAAAGATTCCTAGTGTTTTCAACAGACACTTCATTACCCCCTCTCTGGATGACAGCATAGTAATGTGTGTGCAATGCATATGCTGAAACACCAAAACACTGAGTTGTTTCTGTTCAACCTGTTTCCAATATGAGACTATGTTTGGTACCTGCCTAACCATGTGGAGTAGTGAAACAACAATCTCATCTTGTAAATTAATTGCTGGACTCAGATTTGCTGGTTGTTCCTTTAAAAGCCCTCTTCCCTGATGCCAAGTGAACAAGGGAGACTGTCAGCTGCATTTCAAATATGTAAATTTCCAGTTCTAATGACTGAAGAGGTATGAATGCCAAAATAGGAGAAATTAATAAAAAATCCCAGTGTTTATTATTGTTCTGAGTCCTTATAGCCAAATGGATGTTTTCAAGGCTTGACTCATGATTTTGAATGTCTTGAGACTGAAAACATTGGCCTAGTTATTTGTGATTCACAGGGCAGTTACAAAGCTGTAAATAGATTTTGCTTAGTTTTGATTTTTAGAAAGTTGCATTTCCATTGAGCGCCAAATAGCCTCTGCCTGTGCTTAAGATAAACCTATTGGAACTCATAAGTTGAGGTTATCTCTGCTTGGGTGTCTTGGAGGAAAGGCAACTGAATTCAATACAGGAATTTCTTGAGCCAGAAGCAGATGTCACACTCTAAACATCTGAGGCTCATGATTTTTTGGCTGCCTCATTCTGTGCCTTTGTCACGCATTGTGTTTCAGTCTTGCTTTGAGAGGAGCGATGAGGGAGCACCAGGGCTGCCTGATGTCGTTGTGTATTGTCATGTTCCACCATCATTTATGGTCAGGATCCTCATCCAAAGCCCTATGAGGTCCCGCAAGAGCCTTCCCCTCATCTCCATGGTGTTAGAGCAGGCCCTGCTTGTCCCTTCTGCCCTTCTATGCTCTGCTTAGACTTTCATGAAAAATAATTGCTTTCCTTTCCTCTAAGGAATATAATTTTAAAAACAGAATTTTCCAAATATTTTAAGGTATATTTAAATTAATATTTCAAAAGACACATACTCCTAGAGGAATACCTACATTTGCTTAAGCCAGTCCATTGTCTATTATGTATTTAAGCGGGTTGCTTTCACCTCTTACTATATCTGTTCTGGTTTTGTTTTTTTATTTTTTTTATGTGATGAAAAAGGGCTCTTTCTTTCAATTTTATTTCTCGTTGGTTCTCTTTCCTATTAGTCATGCACTGCTGTGCCATTGTGTATGGTCTGGGGACATGAGCTGGCTGTGAGCAGAAGTCATTATAGTCCCTTGCAAAGCAGAAGTGGAGCATGCAGGAAAAATCCCTCAGTTAAGGTCATGGTAGTCAAGGTACAAACAGAGGAGAAGTACAGCACCTTGAAGGCTTAGGCCCTTTGCAAGGAGCAGCAGGGGAAAATATTTTATTAGTACTTCAGATGAATGATTTTGTTTCAGGAGACCATAGCAGAAAAAAAAAAAACCAGAATAATTGAGGAAATTACAATAATAAACCCTTTTCTGAAATGGTATTTAACTACTGACAGCTGATGAAATGAGTCCAGAAGCATGCATAAAACAAGAAAGGAAGAAAAAGAAAATATGTTCTTGTTCATGGACATTGAGCAACTTGGCCCAGACCAATCTCCATTTGGCTTTATTTCAGCAGGAAATTTTTTGGTAAATCATAAATTCTTTCCCAAAATATACAATGCACTAGTTTAAAAACAATCAATCATTCAGTCGAAATTGAGGACGAGTTTGCAGAGGCGGCCGTCTCATTTTCAAGTAGCTCATCAGAGGTACCAGTGGGATTGCTGCCTGCAGAGCCGCGGGAGCCACAGGCTGGGCTCCAGCGCTGGGGCGGGCACAGGCACTGTGGGGAGGGAGAGCCGTGGGCTGAGCAGCACATTTTGCTGGTCACTGCTGCCAGGCCAGTATGGGGGGAGCCCCTGGCCCTGCCTTGGGGCATGTGGCCTGGCTGCAGACTCTTTTCCCCAGCTCCAAAGCCGGTACTGACACTTCCATGAGTCTCAGGCAAGCGGAGATTGGGTCCAGCCGTGCAGGTACACTTTGCAGAGCACCCACGGACACGCACGTGGGTATGGCAGTGAGGTCAGGGCAATGGCTTCAGGCACACAGAGATGGCTGGTGTGGCTGAGGGGGGCTAGAGGGAGGCCTGGGAACGGCCTGTGACATCTTCAGAGGCTCTGGAAGAATATGTACTTATGTAACTGGTATTCCCCACGCAGAGGCAGCTGCCAGTCTCTGTCACTGCAAGCTGCCAAATTGGTCTCCACTTTTCCCACACACCCTGCTTTTTAAGAAACCTTTATATTTGTTTTTTTCTACACTGTTTTTCACATCTGATGATTGTGATAGATTAATGATGAATGCTTTGATCTTCATATACAATGAAGTTTGTTATAAATCCATTCAGAAGGGTGTAACCAGAAAATAGAAAACTCCAAGATATTTGGAATAGTGAGACACCAAAAGTGATGAAGTAATAAAGATGGTCCTTTAAAAAGTAAAAAAAATTAAAACCCTTCCTATTTAATAAAATGAAACAATGTTTGAAGCATATCCCACAAAGATCAAATAGAATTCTTATGTCAATATTATTGAAAAAGGAGATCTCACTTTTCCCCCCCCCGATATTAAGGTTTTGAACCCCAGGCTAGAAGGTTTTAGAATTACTTTGGATTTTCACCAGTCTAACAAGATCAGAATCTTGTCTTGTTTAAATAAATTATTTGAAACCATATTCCCCAAATGCCCAGCCTTCAGTAGATACTGCTGTTGAAAGGCTGGTCCCTTTGTTTGTTTGCCAGAAATATGACTATATGCATGTGCTTTGTTTTTGAAGTCTTTCTATTAGTGGACATGAGTCTGCTTGTCCTGTCAGTTCCTCAGCCAATACTGAACTTGAACTTTGTTTGTCTGGTTCAGATCTGGTGAAGCCTCTCCGTTTTGTCCAGATGTATCTTGTGGCCCAGAAAGATTCTCTCTGCCCAGAGACGTTACCTTCCCCCAGAGCTAAAAAAAGGTTTTTATAATTTTTCAAATAATCATGGGAGGAGATTCCTGTGTTTTTTTCCTTGCTTGCTGTAATCATAATATTGTCTTTTGGATCTCTTCTTTTACCTTTCTGCCTCAAGTGTCTAGAGCTGTCTTCTTAAAAGTGCCCCCTCATGCCAGGTGGGAAACTATGCAATGACACCTGAAGCTGTGACATTTGTGTTTGCAGATACAACAGTCACATATGAGGCTGCCCACAAAGTTCTCACGGATAACCTCAGTTGAATGTGTTTTTCCAGGTGTCCAGAGACACCAGGCAAACTGGTTGGACCCTTTAATTGCACCTTGTGGATGTAACTGCATATTTAATTTGAAATACTGGCCTTTTCCAGAATAACTTTGTTTATTCCCCGGTGACAATTTCTTACTGTTATGTGTTAAAAATGCACCTCTTGTAAGGAATTTTATAATGCTGGTTCCAAGAAAAATTATGCTCACCTTGTACGAACATGGAATTGCAGAGCAATAGATCCAATACATTTATGTACAATACATTTATGTACATTTATATATTAATAACAGCATCAGTATTTTACTGACTGATTTTTCTCTGAAGCTACAATTATATCTAACTATAATCTCTGCTGCAATGATGAAAAGTCCATGTGCATGTTCCCTAGCAAATCAACTTGTGTGAAGAATCTCAAGAAAATGTCTTGGAGATGTGAGTTTTCTGAGTAACACTGGGTGAATGGTGGCAATGCAAATTACTTCAGTAATCCTGTTTTGTCCAAGACTGACTCTGCTCTGGTGGTAGTCATATTTAGATACCATATTTTTCCCATTAAATGACTCCTTCTGTAGCAAAAGTACTAAGAAATGGTTCAAAGTTTTAGTTTTCAATTTACTGCAGTTAAGCCATGCGGTTTTCTGAGTACAATTTCATAGGACTACAAGATTGTAAATCCTCAGAACATTTTGCACAATTTTTTAATGTCAAAGACAGCATGTATTCTGAACTGCTGAATCTGCAGCTTAAAAGGAGGTAGGTTTTCTTCCAGACTTCCTACTAGGAATACAGGCAGAATTTTTCCCTTTGATCATCAAAATCCTTATTTTAATTTTTGTTCAGAGTGCATTCATGGCAAGTTTTTAAGTTTTAATGTGAATGTTGCCTGGTATCTAAATACTGTTCCCTGCCTGTCCTTTCATTTCAAATTACTTCTAAACAACAACCATATCTTCAGAAATACAGCACATTATTTTTTCATTTATTCTGCTATGGCAAATTTGTATTGTTTTCTTGGAAAGTTGATACACCTTTTTCCTCACTAACCTATATGTTCTAGATAGACTCATTATCTGCTATAGGTTGGATTGATCTTGCATGAGTATATAGATCCTGCAGACACACCTGTTCTTTTCTTGGTTGCAAATTGTTAATGGCCTTAGGGATCCATTGTTGGTTATCACTACATAAAGTTCTATTTTCATTTCTGGGTTGGTCTTTTTCCAATTTGGTTTTCAAATTCTCAAAATTTAAAATACTAGATTTTGTTACTGGAAACCTTTCAATAAATTAGATGGAAAGTCAAATACAGGAAGTTTTAAGGAATTTTCAACCCTTAAACAAATATGAGGAGTGTGGATAATATTTTTCTACAGCATTTTTTATAATGGAGATCAGCAATATCCGAATACTTCAATTGGTGCAGGACTGCACCAATTAACACTTGTCTGTGTGCAGGACTGCACCAATGTAACACTTGTCTGGGTTTAATCTCTAGGATTCCACAGAATACAGATGTTTACTAGTCAAAGTAAATTGTGAAATACAGTTTTTTACATTTTGTTGGCTGAAGAAGAGGAAAAAATATTGTATAGACTTGTGAATTATATGTGAGATAAAATATATTCAGAAGTTTTCCAGCCTGTTAATTTGACTTCACAAAATTTCTGTGACATACATGTCAGACTTACAAAACGCCACAAACGTATTTTAAAAGTATCCAGAGATCACAGAGACATCAACCTGTTGTGTGAATTGCAGCAAGGGAACATTTGGATTCTATATAGGCAACTCCTGTATTGTCTCTGATGCTTAGCAGACACCACATATGATTTACTACCATTTTTATTAAAATAAAAAGCACAGTTCAATAAATATCATATCAGACTAGGTATTATCCCAGGCATATTTTATTTCTCAGTCTTTGCAGCCTCTTCAAATTTTGGCATAAAACAGGAGGATATAACAGACTATAAAGAAAAAGTTACAGAGGGTATTCAAGTTTGTGATGAGTGAAAAGGCTGCCTCAGTTATTAGTGCTACCTAGACATGCAATAATTGATAGGAATAATCTCATATCCAGGAAAGGTTTGTCGTAGTGTTTATGGTAAAAGTTTATGAGTAAATTTTTCTTCCACTCCCTTAAACTTGATTTGTCCAACAGATTGTTACTATTGAAATTTTATGGTGTTTTTTGAACTTTGAAATAATTTCTTATAGTGAAAAGGTTCAAATGCACAATGTTATTGAGCAGCCCTGAACTTCATACCAAGTGCCTAGGAGACCCTGGGAGAAGAGAGACTGAAATCAAGCAGAAGTGAGCAATGCAGGAGCCTCTTTTGCAGCTTATTTTGTTTACTTTTGAGGGGTCCTCATTTCATCTCCATCCTGTTCACCTGTAGAGCTGCTCAGCTTTCTCTACAGGCTGTGTAGGACATGCAGGCTGCTACTTACATAAAGGGAGGGGTTGTCCATGACTGGACGTCATGAGGTCACCCCACTAGAGCCACTGTATCACTCCTTTGCAGCTGGGCAGGGGTGAAGAATATGACATAAGTCTTGTGGTCGAGATAAAGACAGCAAGAGATAACTCTACCATTACTGCCACAGGCAAAACAGACTCCTGGCTTGGAGAAATTAATTTATTTTATTGCCAATCATATCAGAGTAGAGTGATGAGAAATCAAAACAAAATCTGAGAATGCCTTCTCCCCTCCCCTTCCTTCTTCCTCGGCTCAACTTCACTCCTAACTCTCTGCCTCCTCCCACCACTGTTTATCACACATTGTCTCAGCTGTTGCTTATTCCTCAGGGGGAGGACTCCTCACACTGTGCCCATGCTCCAGCACGGGATCCTTCCCCCTTCCCACTGGAGAGAGTCCTTGGTGGACTACTCCAACATGAGTCCTTCCCAGAGGCTGCAGCTCATCACAAGCTGATTCAGCATGGGTCCCTTTCCATGGGGCACAGTCCTTCAGGAACAGGCTGCTCCAGTGTGGGTCCCCCATGGAGTCACAAGTCCTGCCAGCAAACCTGCTCCAGTGGGGGCTCCTCTTTCTGTGGCGCCATAGGCCCTGACAGAAGCCTCTTGAGCCTCCAGCACAGGTTTCCCATGGGGTCACAGCCTCCTTTGAGAGCATCCTCCTACTCATTACACAAGTCAGTTTTATACTGGCAATAAATTAAATTCATTTCCTCAAGTTCCGACAGTTTTGCCCCTGACGGTAACTGGTGAGTGATCTCTCTCTGTCCTCACCTTGACTCATGAGCTTGTATTTTGTCTCCCTTGCCAGCTGAGGAGGGGAGTGATAGAGCAGCTTTGGTGGACACTGGACACCCAGTCAGAGTCAGGATTTAAACACAGAAACAGAACAATTTCTATAGTGGATCATGTCTTTAAATGTTAATTTATTTAATTTAGTATTTAGCTTTAACAACAGAGTGATCAGAAGCAGATATGCTGGAGAGCAGACCACCTATGAGATAATATGCAAGGATTTCCTAGCTCACATGAATTGTACTGTGCTGTTGTGTTTTGCTTGTCATTTAATAGAACTATCAAACTGCTGCCTCTTTGATATGGCTTTTGAGAAGAGGCTGCGTTACGTTCCTGCACCTAGTCTGGGACCTTTTCTAGTTTGATGTATTAACCAAAGTACATGATCTTAAACTGATTATTTCATGCTGCTGTCTGGTAAAGTAACTTGGTCCAGTTTATCATATTAATATATGTGACTGCTGGTTTTGTCTTAATTTCAACATTGGTAAAGTAAATTTTTATGGGATAACTTAAGAACATAAAATCTCAGAAAATGTGTTGTTAAAATTCAATTTCTATTTTCTCTTTGGCTTGATGATACCTGTTGGCAATGAACTCCACTCTGTAGGAAGAAAAAATAACTGAATATCTTGAATCTTGCTCTTTGGTTTTGCTGAAAGTCAGTTGATAAAGGTCATGGAATATTTTTGTAACTTTGTGTTTATTACTTTGACTCTCATCTCTCCTAAAATGACTTTTCCTTTGAACAACTCTTGTCACTAATTTTCATATTTTTTTGAATATATCTGTATTTCTGTTTTTCAACACAAGAATGGGTTTTATCCTCCCCTATAGCTACCTAAAAGATAGTGCCTAGCCCAAGATAGTTATTCAGAATCTTTCAAAAGAAAGACTGAAATCCAGGGAGAATCTCACTGCATTGAAATATGAGTGTTTGAAATAACTCAGACAATTCCCATCCTTAAGATTAGTCTTTTAATTACAGAGGAAAGTGTATCTTCCATTATGAGCCTGCACACTGACATTTTGGACAGCTAAAGCTAGGTGAGATCAATCCTGCACACATAATCATACCTGAATCACTACTATAGATTTGTGTATCACCCAATATTTTCAGTATCATATATCATACAATTTTTTTTTAAGCCCATACAATTCACTATTTTTTTTTTTTTTTTTCCTACAACCATTGCACAGAGTCATAGAATGATTTAGATTAGATGAGATGTCTGGAGATCATCTAGCACAACCTTCTACTCAAGGCAGACCCAACTTAGGTTACATTGCTCAGAGCCTGTCTCAGGTGAATGTTAAACATCTCCAAGGACAGATAATCTTCAGCCCCTCTAGACAGCCCTTTCCAGTGTCATTATGACGATTTTTTCCTTATAACTATTTTATATTTCCCTTGCTGGTTTTTGTGTCTCTTGTGTCTCATTCATCCACTGTGCACCACTGAGAAGAGTCTGGCTCAATTTCTCTGTATCCTTTCATAAGTAGTTGTAAACAGCAATAATATTTTCTCTTAGCCTTCCTAAGACTTAAAAATCCCACTTCCCTCAGCCTCTTCTTGAACGTCCCTCCTTGCTCTCGCTCCTTAATCACCTCCATAGCCCTCTGTTGGACTTCCTCCAGTTTGTTGGTGTTGCTTGCACAGAGGAGTCCAGAGCAGGACACAGCACTTGAGATGAGCTTCCCCTCTTAAACCAAAGGGAATAAACACTTCCCTCAACCTGCTGGCTGTGCTTTTGCTAATGCAGCCCCATGTGAGCTTGGCTTTCCAGGCTGCAAGAGGTTTGCTGTGCATGCCTAGGGGTGAGGAATGTGAAGCCTGGGTCCTTTTCAGGGTGGGTGCAGTTACTGCAGAACTCATTTGATGTAATTCCAGTTGTGTCCTCCAGTGTGACTCACTTGACACCACCAGCATGAAATGCTAAGTGCCATTGCTCAGTCACTGGGAGTGGGATAATTTCATCCAACAAATGTTAGGTGTTGTGTGTGAGCTCAACATCTGTGCTAGTGCTATGGGCAATGAAGAGAGAGAGAAATCTGCAGAGACGGATTCTTCTCACCTATTTTAGACCCTTGTTTTATGAGGAAATTATTCTTATTGGAAGGGTCTGGCTCTTTTCCTTGGTTACAGGATACGCCTGAAGAGTTGGCTTAAACTAAACTCCCAAACATATGATAGATTTTCTTAGGTCAAGCAAATCCTACCCTAACTGCAGGGTTTTGCAGTCTTCCCTTCCACAGGCTAGGCAAAATGTGTTTATAAGTAATCTGATGCCCATATGTGTAATTTTTCTGCTGTTACCATTCTAAATGTTTTCTGCAAGTTTGACCTCCAGAGTAATCAGGTGTGGTGAGATAGATGAGCCTACTTAAAATTTTATTTTACCAAGCAAAACAGATAAAACTCATCTAATTGCTCTAATAGCCTCATTCATCACATGACCTTGGTGAGCTGATGTTTTCCACTCTACTTCACTCTTGTAATTCTTATAGAGGAATGGAAAACCAATGCCAAGTCTGTGCAAGAAAAGATCCACTTCTGGGAAAGATGGAACTTTCCCAGAAGGAAAGTTCTTTCCCCCAGCTGGAAAGATATTGATTTATTCTTCCTGTTTCTTCAAAAAACAATGGCCATTTGGTTGACCAGTGAAGATAGCTGCATCAATACCAGAGCTGCTCAGAGATGCCTGATATCAGACAAGGAAATGGAAGTTGAAGTAGTGTGGCTCTGGGTTTACATTCAAATATTTAAATTTAATAATATATTTTAAAGGATTTTTCTACTTTTATTTGTATCTTTACCAAAGGTATTTATAATGCTTCAATACTGAAAAGAAGTGTTGAATATTTGTTGGCAGAAGCAAGTATAAATTTTTAATTCATATGAGCGTCTTTCAAATTCAGAGCACTGGCTAAGTCATTTATGGATGAAGAAGGTGAGATGTTCTACATAAGATGGGCCTGTGCTGCACTGCATCCTTCATACCACTTTTTGAAAATAGAAACACATCATGTCACTAATGAAACTGAACTTAGAAATGTCATAGTCTGAATACTCAAATTCCCCTTCCAGAGGGAACCAAGAAGAGTGGCTGGTTAAGCATCTCCTCACCTGTCATCAGTTATTTTTAAACCAAAGCTTGCCATTCTCTGTGAGTTGGACAGAACCGTTCTCACCAGAGGAACAGATGGTACTATTGTAGAATTCATCACCAGCTTTAAAGCCTTGCTGCCGTGCATCAGCACTTTGTTCTGAGGACTGAGGAGTCCCTTCTCCTGCTCAGAGGTGAGAAACACAGTGAGGCAATTAGGCTATGTTGTCTTTAACATACAGATAATATTCAGGTTTGAACTCTAGTGGGGCTCACCTGAACATCATTCAAAATCCACATCTGTTGTTAGATGTTTTCATTTGGCTAATGACACATCAGAGGGCATTGTACCGAGCCTCTTTGATCCACAGAATTTGTGTTTGTTCTTGATCTGAGAGATAAGTATGGTTTTGAAGCAAAAGGCTCCTCAGAGTGTAAATGTACAATAATACATTTGGACAAGAATACAAATGTGCAAGAATACAAATTGATATGCTTATTTTGCTATAATTTAATCCTGCCTTGAAATGGTTTTAATAATTTATTCAAACACTGAATAGATTCATACAGTCTATGAGCAGAGTCTCTATCAGCCAAACCCTGCTGAACAAAAAAGTTCTTCCTAGCTAAAATCTTGGGGATGTACAACACAATTTACCTTGTGAAGCACAAAATATTGAGACTAATTAGGTGCTTGTTATTTTCATATCTTTATCCCTCCAATGTATTATTTCAAGTGTCAATTTAAAATGTTGTATTTTGAAAAGATCCTTGACCAATTACTGCTATTGTGAACTTTTGAAATGAGAAAACAAAAATGTTTGAGCCACACAGCGAAAAGAACACATTCTTTATTTGGAATGGCAATCTCTTGGCTACTTGAAGTCAAAATGAGAATAAATACAGGGCAATTTATGTCAGAGACTTGGGTACAAGAAGAAGGTCAGAGAGCAAAGTCAAGAGTCAATTGGAAATGAAACTATTTTCTTGTTATTTTAATGCCAGTTAGTCAAAATAAATAAAATTATTAAAAATGCATCATCGTTTAGTGTCACTGTAAAAATAGCAAGGCTCCAACTAAAGGCAAGAGTTTCATAGCCTGAGTGCTGTCAAAACCAAACAAAATGTAAGGAAATGTACAGAGGAGGTCATGTAGTTTTGGATGTCCCATCTCAAGAGGATGTGTTATTAAAAATAAAGAATCATAGGAGCACAGCAATCATTATCAAATATGTGGAAAAGCTTTAACATCAAGAACAAATGGTCTAGGACTCATCAGCTTGGAAAAAGAGACCAATGAGCGTAGATAGGATGTGTGTCTGTGAAGCAATGATTAAAGTAAGCAGGAAATGGCTGCTCACTGCCTTTCCACATTATAAGTAGAAACCACCAAGTTAAATGACTGATTGATAATTTCAATCAAGGAGAAGATGAAATTTTTTTATCCCTTGCTAGGAAAGCTGTGTAACACACAGTTCTGTGTCAGCGCTGGATGCCAAAAGGTTTACGTAGCCTCTAACTTGAGTAGACAAACTTGTGGGAAAAGGAAAGAAATCCCACAAGGACTATTTAACACATAGATCCCTCTTCTGGAAAGGAGGTTGCTGAGCTGCAGACTGCTGTATGCTGGAAAGGAGGCTGGGGAATCATCACTATGTACTTGACCTGCCATTGGACTCTTCTCTTGGCCTCTGTTACTGGGTGTTGACAGAGTTTGGCCACCAGATCTTTTGTTTGACTCCTGACAGCTGTTCTTAAACCACCACACAGAGACTGGCAGTGCTGTTATACCTATCACTGTGGCCTCTGTAAAAGTCTTCAGCAGGAGCACTGAGTGTGAACCTGCAGTGTTCTCAAAGTAAGCACAGTGCTTGTGTACAGCAGATTACACTGAGAGTGATATCCATGAAATTATTGAAACAGATTTATGGGCAACTCCAACACTATCAGTTGTTTACTGAGGACTTTGAGGATATAAAATTCTTAGTTAATATTGGTCATAATAGGCTTCTATCCACTATAACTCCCTCCAGTTTGTAGCTGAGTTAGAGCTGAGTCTCATTCGTTACACCTAATTCACCAGAGGGTTTAGATGATTACTAAGTCATCACGCTAAAGCATTTTCTTTGGTAGTCCTTAGTTAATTTTAAATTGAACAATACCATTTGTCAGTCAAGAAATACTGTACCTCTTCTTTCCTCACATCCTGCACCTAGTGATACTGTCAACAAAAATGCTTGGCAGCTGCTTTTCAAGGTGCAAATTACACCTTTGGCTTTTACATTATTTCTGCCATCCATAAAGCAAAAATGCAAGAGAAAAAAGCTCCCAGTGTTCCAGTACTGTTCCCTAGCTGCATGCATATTTCTACTTCATTTCCCAGCAACTTAAAATCTTAATATTTTCCTTGCAGACTATAGCAGACTTCAAATTGTGGGTGAAGGAGATCTGGGAGGACTGAAAATCCAATCAACTTTAGGATTATGTCTTGGCAAACTGAGCTGGAATCAATTGTTGGGATACAGAAAAAGCCAACATGAAGCAGTTTTAAGAGAATAAATCATGAAATAGGTAAAAAATAGGTGAAGAGAGAGAAATTGGTTCAGTAGTAGTTTCACAGAGTGGGACTAGGGGGGTAGTTGCTGAAGATAAATTAAACAGGGGTCAATGAGGACTGAGACACTGTCATAATAAATTGTTCCTACTGGAGGAGTAATTGAAATGGCTCTTTTAACTTCAGTGGGGATTGGATGAGGGTCTGTAAACTGCTGGAGGAATATTTAAGTTAGCTTTTCACATTAAGTCTTTATGGAGATAAAAATGCTTTAAAAAGAAAATCCTAGAATTTCCACCATTGTGGACAACAATGCTTTATTTGAGTTAGTTTCAGGCTAATTGAATTAACACTGCTGAAATGTAGAAATATCTGAGTTCCCTTGAAAAACACTTCAGCTGTTATATTAAATATGTGAATTTCTTTATTTTTCCTGAAGTATCAAAGCCAAACCCAAACAATGCATTTCATTATATGAAAAAGATGCTTCACTTACAAATGGGGAAGCGATAATTCTAAAATTATCACAACAAATGAGCATTCAGTAAGTGCCAATCCTGGACCTGCACCCTTGGAAAAATGTTACAAATATTATTGCAGCCATTTAGATGCACAGCCTTGCTCTTATTAGCCTTGTATCTGCTGGCAAGGTCATCCCCAATAGTTTTGACCAATTTCCAGAAATGTCAAAGTGCTGCCAAGTGCATTCTCTGAGCAGGTGCTCTAGGGGCAGATGGGACAGAAAGGAAAGCACTGGCACAGAGCTGATGAGCATGACAGCAGAAGTGTTAAGTTAGATGAACAGTTGCAGCAGGATGGATGTCTTAATCGTTTGTAGACATTGGGCATCAAGTGATTTTTTTTTTTTCTCAGGCTTTAATAGGATTGTAAAGCCAGGGCCAGAGAAAGACAGGCAGCAGGGTTACATTTTATCCAGCTACCATATTTGAAGTGAGTTCCATTTGACAAGTAGGTTTTGATTTTATCCCTTTGGATGCCTAGTTCAACTACTGGAACATCTGTTATTTCAACATCACATCCACCCCGCTATGCATTCTAAATAAGCCTTGTCAACTTGGTGTACACAATCTGAGAAGAAAACAGACACTCTTCTGTAAAAAAGAAAAAAGTTGTGCTAGCAGACATTAAAAGTGCTCTGTTAGCTGAGGACCAATGACCCTTAAAATCAAAGACAAAATTCTTGTCCCTTTAAGTGAAAGCTAATAACTTACAGTAATTTATTTTTGTTTTGACAAAACTGTGTCTACAAATTTTCTTTGTCAATAAAACAACACTGGATCATGAAAAGGACGTATACACAGAAAAATGAGAAAATTTTTGTAGTGTTAGGGCTAACTGGAATATGACTAATAAAAATGAAGGGCCACCTCATGTTTTCTGAACCTCTATGCCCCACAAAACACTGTGCTGATTCTCCCCATCTTCCATTCAGCTTCAGAGAAGGAGCCTGTGTGTTTACACAGTCTTCCTCTAAAGGACTGAGCCAAGTAGGTTAGATGCATGTTAAACCAAACAAAAGAAATGGCATTGTGGCAAACCCGACATTTATTCCGTGAGGCATCCTTGTCTTCCCAGAAGGGTGGAGCTGCACCAGCTTAGATTCACCTGATGTGAAGGTGAAAATAGAAGGCATATATAAAAAACCTGTGGATGAGATTTACTTGTAAGCACCCTCTCTATGAAAATGTAGTGGACTGCACACTTTTACGTGTTTGCAAAAGGGAGAGAGAGCAGAAAAACACACACAACTTCTCATCTAATAATGAGACATAAAAGACAGTGAACACTTCAAGAATACAGGGTTGTTTTTTTTTATTTTTTGGTTGTGTGTTTTTGGGGAGGGGGGTGGACTTGAGAGTCATAACAAAGTGCAGACTTCTTTTTTAATTAATTTCTTTGGGTTTCCTATTCCTTTATGGATGTCTTCTTCCAATTGACCCCCCACTATGATTTCAAACACAGGTAATATTGTACAACTGAATGAAATAAAAAAAAAAAAAAAAAAAAGGAGAAAAACCCATGAACAACAGTCACCAAAAATTGTCATTTTGCTGAAGAAACAAGGACTCAAGAAATATTTTTTTTTTAACCCATGGGGCTTTCAAAACTGTTTCCAAACTTCTGAGGCAGCAAGTAACCTGGCATCATTTGGAATTCCAGTTGATTCTAGGAGGTGGAAGTAGAAAGGTGTATGAATGTGAAAAGCACACAGATTTTTTTTATCCTCAGAACACTTCCTTAGTGATGAATTATGGTCCAGGCCAGTCTGTAAGTTATATGAGCCAGTTTGCTGATCCCTAGATATGAGACTCCGGGGAGATAAAGCCAGACTCCAAAACAATCATTCAAAAATCCAGTCAGAAGAAGGATGAATATGATACTTTTGGGGATGGTGGCCTGTGGTGGGAAGAAAAAGAATTTTAAATGGGAAATTACTCAGAAGACCATAAAAATGAGAAAAGCAAAAATTAAAAAAAAAATGACAACTCTTTGCATTATGGAAATTTTTTTTCTGCTGTGAGACTTTACAAAATAAAAAGCTATCTGTCTTTTTAGCTCATTCTTTCCTGAATTTCAGATGTCTCTGCCAGAGTGTGGCAGATCTAAATGCATGTGCTTCCTGCTTGTCACAAAGATCCTCGCTGCACTTGACAGTAGCAGTGTCACCAAAGATCTATGTTAAAGGCTTGCTTCAGTAGTTCACCAAACACATACAGATTTGGTGAAAAATAAGCATATTTTGGTAGAAAAACAGGAAGAGTCACCGAAGATCTCTGTGGGGCTGCATCAAATAAACCTACAGATTTCCTTCATGACCTTAAGTTCATGAATTTAAGGGTTACAAATATACAATATTTTTTATGCATATTTTGGCCAAATAACAGCTGGGTGTGGATTAAAGTGACCATTCATGTGTTTGGTCATTTCCACATGCAGTTAATTAAATTAAGAAGTGTTTTCAGCAATATGCCTGCATTGTACATGCACATTTCTGCACTGAAAACATCTGAAAATTTTGCCTATGACCTCTTTGCCAATATTTCTATTGGGAATGTGGTGAAATTGTTCCTTCAGTAAACACCCACTGATACTGTAAACTTTTGGAAAGCACACTAAAATCCTTGGAAGGAGAGCATAATTTAAGTAGAAAGTATTTTTTATATAGGCTGAGTCACATTCCTCTATCTTATGTGTATAGCTGAAAGAGTTGTTTAATATCAGTCTTAATTAGGAAAAGCACACAAAATGTTTTATGTGCTGTATGGTATGAGCATCACCAATACAACAGCACTGGTGCTTGAGGTCCCATGTGCTGAGTGCTTTCATAGGAAAATTCCTCAAAAATGGGAAGAGAACTGGAACACAGGTGACAACTTTATTTATGAATGTGTACATCTGCTACAAGTACCTTGAACATTAATTACGTAGATTTTTCTCACAGGGAAGAGGGATGTGAAATATGGGAATTTTTTGTTTTTCTGTTTGTTTGTTTGTTTGTTTAAATCAATGATTTTTATTATCAAAAGGTGCCAATTAGGAAAGCATCTGATGTAGGACAGAGGGCTTAAAGGAGCAGCCAGATAACTTCTCCCTGTAACTCCTGAAACATACTATTATTGCAACAGCCACAGCATCACTTGAGCTTCATCTCTTTGAGCAGTAACCATGGACTAGCATAGGAAATGAGCTGTGCTTTAGTGGGCTCCAGTGTGTCAGAGAGATTGCCTCCTCAAAGTAAAGCTGAAAATGGGAATGGGATTTTGATCTGTTAAGGGTAGAGGTGAGTTGGGAAGTCAACATCTGTTGAACTCTTGCTGAAAATTTCATCAATAGATGTGTATATTTGGGGAACTAAATCCATCCCTTGCATCTTGGCTGAACATCGAGGCCTGTGCTCAGTTCTGGGCACCTCACTACAAGAAAGACGTTGAGGTGTGGGACCATGTCCAGAGAAGGGCAACGAAGCTGGAGAAGGGTCTGGAGCAAAAGCAGCAGAGGGAGCTGGGAGGGTTTAGCCTGGAGAAAAGAAGGCTCAGGATAGAGCTTCTCACTCTCCACAGCTACTTGAAAGGAGTGGCAAGGTGTGGGTTGATCTCTTCTCCCAGGTAAGGAGCAACAAGATCAGAGGAAATTGTCGCCCTGATTTTTTCACATTTTCTAAAGCCTTCTGAGTTTACATTCTTGTAGCAAACTTTCTCACACACTTTCTGTAAATAACTTATTATTCTTACATTCCTTCATAGAGGCAGAGGAATTTGATAGACTAGTAGTTTGTCCAGGGTCGTTGGAGAGGTGGCACTTTCACCTCCAATCCACTGTCACCTTTAGAAAACTATAAATGCAAAAGTCAGAAAATAAACTTACCTTTTTTACCTTCACAATAACAGTGGCATACATCATGTTTTCTCATGTCCTATAGTGACAGGAAATGGCTTCAAACTGTGCCAAGGGAGATTTGGACTGGATATCAGAAAAAAATTCTTCACTGAAAGGAATGGCAGGCATTTTAATAGGTTGCCCAGACAAGTGGTGGAATCACCATCCCTATAAGTGTTAAAAAGATGTTGATGTGACACTTTGGGACACACTTTAGCATTGAACCTCAGGGGTTAGCAGTTGGACCCAATGATCTTATGGGTTTTTTCCAACATTAACAGCTCTATGATTCTATGTTCCCTATAAGCCTGACTTAAAAAAAAAATATATCTGTATGAATTTCTGCATCTATGGTGGTTTGTATTTACTCAGCCTAAATTTTGTTATCATGAGCTAAACAGGGACATAAAAACCCAACTTGTTTCTTGTGTACATTAAGACACCATAAATACATTTGACATGATGTATACTTAAAAAAATTAAAAAATAGAGAAAATCACCCATCTAGAAGCCAAGCTTTCTGTACAGGACTCTGCTTGGCTTCAGTGCAGCTACCTGCCAGGCCGATTCCAGATTTCAAGCAGTCTAGTGAATTGTGACAGACTGGCGTCAGTCTTGTATTCCTATCTCATGAAACATTTCCAATGGAATATTTTAATTAATATCAGCTTTGCTGGCATCAGAAAACTCATAACCTTCCCACAATCAAATATCAACTGGAGAAAGAAGTAAGCAGTTGACCACAGAGATGTTTAACTTTAAACCAAGGTGGGAGCCTGCTCTGGTTTGTCAGACAGTGTCTAGCTGCTGTCCTGCTCCTCAGGTTCAGCTTTGACTCCTCAGTAAGAAACAGTAATGTAGAAAACCACCCATGTATCTTTTCCACAAACATTCAACTCATTCCCTGGATTCAGATGGATTTTCTGATATTAAACAAGTAAACCTGTATTGGAATAGGGAATTAAAATTAATCAAAAACAGAGCTGTTTGAGAAATTCAGTGTCTGCATTGATTTGTTATTATTGTTTTCCCCATGGATTTCAGTCACTGAGCACTATGTCCAGCTTGCCATGTCATCAGCATTCACTGGATCCCTGCACAGGCTGTCTGGGGAAATCATGTTGTTTTCAAAAAAATATGCAGAATGTGGTCATTTAATTTTTTCAGCTTATAGATTTCAGGGTACTTAATCTATTTCTATTCCATTTCAAGTTCCTTTGAAATGGAGCAGTTGTCTGGGCAGATACAGTGGCCAATCACCACTTCTCCTGTTAATTTGCATATAATGAGTCTATTGTTCATAAGGGATTAGCATCCAGAGACTGCTGGCTGCTCAAAGGCTGCTCTTTGACGGATTACTTGGACCCGTCATGACTCTTTAAGGATCCCCGCTAAGAGGCAGAGTAAATTACCCTCTGCTGAGCTCTGTGCTGCTGTGGCTAGGCTGTGGTTTATTTAAATCGAGTTCAGCCATTCCCACACCACACGGCAGCATTGGCTGCAAGTGGAGAAAGGTTTTGTGCAGCTTGGGCAGTGGGGCTCCCAGGGCTGCTCAAGGCTCTTGGCTCTGCTTGGAGAGAGATCTGCAGGCAGATCCGTGGGGGCTGGCTGTGCTCATAGGCCTGATGGCTTTGGTAGCCCTGAGGGAAGTCAGTGTCCTTGGCTGTCCTTTCCTTAGTGTCTGGTCACAGCCACAAGGGATCCTGTGAAGGATCAGCTGAGTGTCTTCACCATTCTAGGAGACCACAGGGTGATGGAGAGGTATCAAGAGCAGTAGGTGGATACATTTTGACTCCTCTCCTGGTGCAGTAACAGGAGCTATCAAATGAAGATAGCATGTGATGGGTCCAGGACAAAGGGCACCAGCTCATTGCTCAGGGTGTGAGGCAGCTGGGGAAGTCCTTGCCACCAGAGACTACGAATGTAGTTCCCATGAGTTCAAGGACAAGCTGGATCTATTCTTTAAGAGAAATGTTTTGAAAATACTGAGACAGCGACTCTTCCTCAGGAAGGTCCTCAGCTATCAGATGCTGAAGGTTGTGAGAGTGTTTGAGCATGTAAAACTACGTCCTGTGCTGCTCCTATGCTCTTCCTCAGAAATCTGAAAATCTCCATCTGTGACTGATGGAGACAAGGCACTGGGCTGGACTTGGCATCACTCCAGAATGATTATTCCCCCATTTGTCACAGATGTGCAGCTTGCTCCTACCCTCCTTAAAGCCACATGCTAGCCTACTGTTCACAGGCCTCTCAGTTAACTCAGGTATTTGTACATGCTTTCCACATTACAAATTAACAGAGAGATTTACCAAGGTACATTGGTCACTTCATAATGCAGTGTTGCAGAGTTGCTGCCATTTAAGAAGTATTGGCTGATGCTTTTTGGAGAATCTTCTGTACCAGATCTACTTCTCAAAGTTGAACTATAAAAGGAATTTAATACTAAGTCTACCAGTTTTCAAACTAGTCAAAATACACTGTTGGTACTGCCTTTGGGCTTCTCATACAGAGAACATAAATGCAGCTTAATTATTATAAAATGTTACATGCGATGCCAGTGAACAAAGCTACATTAATCTGGAGTTACTGCTAAAAGGATAAAGCACTTTGGGGAGTAAAAAAAATGTTGCAGGAATGTTGCTATTATCTTAGAACCAAACCTTATGAATCTAGGACATGTAAAGTTAAATTTAGACAAAGTAATCTTATACTTAAAAAATTAATCTAGGCAAATAAAGACCAGCGAATACATACTTAAGAAAACTGAATGTTCTTAATAATCTCACTAAAGCAAATCTTTAGCCCCAATATAAAAAGTGTGATTAAAGAAAAATGAGTGTGTCTATAAAAATTAGATTAATCTAATTTGCAACTGTGTGCATTCTGACTGCAGGGAAGGCCAAGGTACTAGAAAGTTATATAACATTTTAGCTAGAAGCAGGATGATACTTGCTGTCATCTTAACTCAGGGATTGAAAGCCTGAGGTGCCAGTGGCACACCCTGAGAGCTCCAGGATCCTGAAAACACTCGCAAAAGCACATGGTGTTCCAGCTCTCTGTAATGCAGCCCGAGGTTTAAATCCAGTTTAGGTATTGGCTACAGGCTACAGTGGTTACCTAACTCTGCATGGACTGATGCACCACTCTGCACTGCTGGGACACAGCTGATCTCAGGGGACAGCAGCAGGAGGCTGCAGGGCAGAGCTGGCACACAGGCGCAGGAATTCCCACAATAACACAAGTGCTGTCAATCAGGTATATGGTTTTTATAAAATTATTTTTAATAGAAATGTGCTTAGGTAGTGAACAGGAATTTTTACTAGTTTTCAAGCACTAAAATATTCTCTTTTGTACTTATTCACAGCCTGACTGTCTTTGTGGAAAGCTGATTTCAAAGCTGTGACATTCTGAGACTGTGGATTTGAAATTGTTAACATGTCATGGTAAGAAACATCTTTAGAAGAGAAATTTTAAAACTAAAAGCTTTCAAAACAGACAGTAGCCTAAGTGCTAGATATGTAACAATATGCTATATTTTTAGGATTGTGATAGTATTATGCAAGCATTATTAGTGGGACTTTAATCTGAGTTTTCAGTACCTGAAGTAATAATTCTGAGCCACGGATAATACTGACATTTTTGATGAAAATTTTCCTTAAATGGGAATGTTTTGATCCAGCTCATCCAGAGGCTGACACTGCCTCTGAGCCCCCAAATACCAAGCCATGCTTGCAGAGGCATCAGACAGATGAAGAGGATGAGCAAGGCCTTGTGCCAACTGTTTAACCTGCCCTTCCTGCTTCACCCCTCACATTGCTGGCTGTCCATCCATCTGCAAATGTTGTTTCTTAAGCAAAGGATTTCTGAGCTTGTATTTCAGCTGCCAGTGCCTGGTCCTTTTGGGGCTGGAGCATCTCCTCCACAAATGAATAAATGCTGCTCCCTGCTGGAAATTCACTGTACACTGCAGTCTGCTGACATTTTCCACGAAAAGAAGCTGGTGGAAAACTCAAAGGGCTATTAAACTCAGTCATTCAGAGGGAAAATTTCCAAGGATGAATGCTAGTGTAGTGCTGCTGGATCTCTTCCTGTCCCTCCTGGGCTGCTCCTCTGCAGCGCTGGAGTCAGAGCCATGAGCACTGGGGCACCCTGTCTGCCAAGGACTTGGCATCACAAGGCAGGAATGAGAAAAGCCATACAGAGACCAGCTGGCAGCTGCTCTTGTACCTCGGGAGATATCCAACCTGCCTGCACACCTACAAAGGCAGATCTGCTGGCACTGACTTGTGCACAGGGAGCCACTTCACCTCGTGAACGAGGAGCTCTGCACAGCCCATCTTGTACCAAGTGCATAAGTGCAGAGAAGAGGCCAAGAGGAGCTGTTTCTTCTGTGACTGATAGGCCTTGACAGCAATTATGATCCTGGTCCCTAAACTATTCACAGCACGCCCATCCATGGCTGTGGATGCCATGTGGTAGATCTCACTGAGGAGACCAGGCCATAAGAAAATAACAGATCTGATTTGCAAGAGGTGAGCTAGTTTGACAAGCTGTCATACAAACCCATTTTATGCAGGCGAATTTAAGTATAAAATATATATTTTAAGTAGAAAATATATTCAAATGCTGTACTGGATTAGGCCAAATTCTGAACGTCTCTTCCAACCCTCTTGACTAAGCTTCACATAAGGTGCTGGGAACAGCAGTGTCTAGTTCCTCATGGGAAGGTCCAGTGTACCAAGACACTTTCACAATGTGCACAGACATCCTTATTAATCTGTATCTAGGAGCTCTCAAGTCTGGGAGGTGTTACAACACATCACTCACTGTACTCTCAGATCACCTCTCCATTGTTGCTTCTCTGTACAAGGGCTGTGGTGCCAGTATGTTTGGATGTGTTCATACATCCAAACTGAAGAACTGAAATGACTGGAAGAATTCTTGAGCAGATTGTGTGAACTAAGGTGTTAATTTAGCAGGGTGTATAGTGCAGCTGCAGTCAAGAACAGAAGCAGTCAATATCAGCTAAGGGTAAAGAAATGTGCAAAGGCAATAGTGTTTCAAGGAATAAGAAGCACATCAGAGTATAACACACTTAAGCAGAAAGTGATACCAGACCAACTTCAATCTAACTTATATATATTTCAACTTCCTTTTCACACCTACTTTGGTCTAACATCCGTATGTTTTCAGCCCTCACCCCTAGCAATCATTGCCTCAGTCTTTGCCTCTACCCCTTCCTCAGTTGTGGTTTCTGAATTATTGAGACATCTTTCTTTGCCCCATAAACATACAATGATTGCTTTATAAGTACTGTATTTACTAAGGCCTTAAGCCAGGACTTGGTGACGTTGGTGGGATTCAGTCCACTGATTTCAGAGGACTTTGGAACACACTTTCTCTGTGAATTAAAATATTCGTTTCGTTTCTTAACCCTTTTCTTAAGTGGTAGAATATCAGCTTGAAAGCCAGTATGTTCCCAGCTGTGAGCTTTGCCTTGTCAGTTCCCACAACAAAACCTGACGTATCCCATTGAAAGGAAGGCAGCCAAGGCAATATGGAAGAAAGCTGAGGTTCTGTTTTTCCAGTTTTGTGGGAAGTAAATGGTAATTGTTGTCAGTTTCATGCCAGAGTTACAGCTCCTGAGCTGGGTCTCAGTCCCTGGTTCCTCTGAGGTCAGTTTGGAAAGGATGAATCAGAGGTGAAATCCAGTGATGCATTAAGAGCTTTCCCAGCAAAAACAGATTTAGAGGAACAAACAAAACCAAATCTACTCAGTTAATGTTCTTTCCTGAAGCCCAAGAAAAGCCCAGAAGAAAAAATAAAGAACAGTAGGTGCATCACTGAGCTACTGTATCCTAAAACGACAAAATACCGGGACTGAGCATGTGGCACTCCTTTCTCTCTTTCACCTAAATCTTTTGGTTCTCTCTGAAACTTAGTTTTTAAACTCTTCTGTGGGCATTCATGTCCTCTCTGCCCTCTTCACTAGGCTGCCATTCCTCATGGGTGCTGTTTGTAGCTGTCTCTCTCATTCATGTCACTTGTATAATTTCTATTATCTGAACCATTGCCCAGCCAGTCCTACTCTACCCTAAGCTCTTTTCTCCTGCTATAGCATTCATCTGCTCATTTCCTGTGTAACTCCTGGTAACTTCTATTCCACATGGGTCCAGAAATTCTCCAGAAAGTATGAACCATATCCACAAACTGATTATATTAGTCAGGCTCTACCTGCAATTTTAACATTAATTTTCCATTAGAGGGAGCAATGTCTGTGGAATAGATAAAATTTCTGCATCTGGAAAGCAATTTCTCACGTATTTAATGTCTCTGTCTGATTTTATTTTGAGTTTTGTCTTTAATGTAACACCCTCAGTGCAACTTTTGACCATTTTTATCTTTTTCCTTCTTAAAGGTGCAGCAGTATCTTTTTATTGGCAAAAGGTAAAGTGATTACTGATTGATTCAAACAGAAATGACAATTGACTCAAACAGAATATAGACAAGAAGGGGTTGTCTGCTAGTCCTTTTTTATTAACTTGTAATTTAATGAATATTTTCACAGAAGATTAATTGCTGAATTAACCAATTTTGAAAAATACAGCATCAAGTAAAATGTTAAAACCTCACTGTGAAATAAAATTACTCAAAAAATCTTCAAGGAGAAATATAAGTTTGTCTGATAGCTTTTAATATGACATCAATGCCACTTAGTCTAACCTATTTCCTGTTTTGTTTGCAGCAACTAAAACATATCAAAATGAAAAATAATGCAAAGGAAGCACAAGAGCAGAGCTGCAGAGAAATCTTTTTTTTTTCTTTTTTTTTTTAAGAACAGTTGTGCGTTGTGGAAATTGTGGTGTTCCAGAACTAATGCTCACAGTAGGTAGAAGAGAAAGCTCACAAGCTGCAATCAGTATTAAACGCTCAAGAAACAAGATATTAGAGATGGTGGTGCAGGACAGGACACTGAACACTACAATAAATCACTTTTATTGAGGTAAGGTTGTTGCTCCTGTGTTTTAGTAGGATTTGAGACAAAAGGAAAGCAGGTCTGTCCTGACAGTCATATTAATGCTTTTGGTATGTTTTCAGTTCCACCACTGAACATCTAGACTCCTACATTCCAAATCATAAATTATTTCTAAATTACATATTAACACTGTTTTTCTGTCCCAAGTTAAGTCTACCTGTAGAGATGGGACATGGTGCCCATCAGAGAGGGCAAGATGATACTGATCACTTCTCTGACCCTTCTTTTTCCCTGTGAAATTCAGGAGCTCCTGCCAAGCTCAGAAGTGTGTGAGCTGTACATCTTGTAGCTGCTTTGGTAAATGCTTTGGCTTCTAGGTCCAGGGAGCTGCTCTCTAGTAAAGAAGGGGTCCCAACAGCTGTCTGCAGCTACCCAGTGGGGTGATCAGAGGGGAGGCAGACAAAGGGACAGAGGTAGCTCTCACAACTTGAAACACACCATATTGTGGTTACATATGTAAGGAAAGACATTTTTCATATGTGGTCCAGTAGTCAAACATTGGAAGCAGCTGGGAATGTCAGTCTTCAGACCTCAGCTGGACATGATCCTGAGCCTAATCTAACTTTGAAGTCAGCAATTCTTTCAGGAAGATCTTAGCCAAAATAACCTCAAGAGGTCCCTGCTGACACTAATTCTGTAAATTCATTATTATGTCATATATCCTACATAACACAGGTATCCACTCTGAATACCTCTACCTGATCTATCAATCACAGGTAATAGTAAAGAGGAAAGAGATCAGATTAAAGGATAAGATGAAGGGAGCAACACAGACACAACTTTGCTTCTGAAATATTTTTCATTGACTTCTCAGAAGAAATTGGGAATTGAATTCAGGATAAGACATTCTACAGCAGTGCAAATATTTAGTGACCATGTAATCATGAATTATGGCATAGGATGACTTCAAATATTGAGCTGTTTTCTCTCACAGTAGCATTGGTGAAGGGACAGAAGAAAGACGTTGTGTTCCTCAAGTGAAACACATCTCAGAGGAGAATATATCCAAAGTAAAACTTGAAGTAAGGACCATAAATTTTTGTGTGATGTCTATTCATATGATTCAAACACAGGATACTGCCTGAGTGTGTTGGTGAAAGTAGTTGATGAAATGAATTATTTCGGCTGGGATGATCAGAAAGACCAGGAAACCCCCTCTAACAGAAGGTTTGTGAGACAACTGGAAATATCACTAAAAAGGGACTGGACCTAACATCAGCAAAAGTACAGAAGAGATTCAACCTACATTTTTTATGAGATCAGTGGAAAATCTAAGATGTTTGCTTTATTGTTAAAGTAAGAAGTAATTTGTAAAAGCTGAAGAACAGCCTTCAGAAATGTGTGAGCATATATGTGCATCACATAAATTATGAACTGCATCCTGTGGCTTAATATAAGCCATGTGGAAAACGAAAAAGTTCGGAAAATTACACTGCTCACATGGGGTATTCTTTTTTTGCGTGTTACTATCGTTTGGTTTTTTGGGTTGTTTTTTTTTTGTTGTTGTTGTTTGTTTGTTTTTGCTAGTTTTTTTTTGTCCCTCACACTGGCAGGATCACTGTTTTCTTAATACATAATTAGGTGATTTCCTTTTGTAGCACTTCAAGAACATTATTTTTCTGCAGTTCATTACGTCCCTGACTTCTTCCTAACTTCTTACAAAGGCAAGAGTAATGAATATAGATATAAGATTTAATTTTTCATGTCTTTTAACACTTCTTTGGCATGTTTTTTTTTGTCAGTTCTGTTACAGTGATAGTTCTAGAATTGGATTATAATTAACTAGGGACAGTAAAAGACCCAAACTGCAACAATCCAGTATGAGTTAGACTAGTTAAATTGATTAAAAGTAAGAGGAGACACTCTGACATCTAACTCCCTACTCACCACCATTACCTCCTTCCATCACATAGATATTTTCTTTTAGTAAGAGTTTGCATTTTTGTTTTTCTTTTGGCAGTGTTTATCTTATGGCTCTCTGTGGTTCTCTGTCTACTTGCATCTCACAAAGAGTATAGCACGGTTACAATGGTCATGTAATTGGCCAGTATGGTATTGTAAATAAGTAAAACTAATTCCCTGGACAAATAGATGTTGTATAGCATTAGATACACTTGAGTGCAAATAAAGAATTTGATTATGTTTCTCCCTCCTGCCTGTGAAAAACAGTTCCCTTAAGTCTTTTATCTAATATCATATGGCTTAAGTGCTGAGGCTCCTGGTAATTGCCTTGCAGGACTATTCCTCATCTAAGAGACATCTGCAACCCATGACTCACTAGCAGTCTACTGAGAATTCCGGTGCACTAATTTCCATCCCCAGCTCCTAATTTATATCTCAGGCTACTCTAAGCAGTATCTTTCAACTTTTCATTTCTCCAAGGAAATTCATCAAATATATTCATGCACAAGGGTAGGAACCAGCCTATGGCTCAGAGAAAGGCATCTCAGAGGCCACTTTTGATATCTCGTCATGATCCTTTGCTGAGGAATCGCTGTTAGTTGAAGCAGTACTTGGGCTGTGCTACGGGTGTCAGCTTAGGTGTAGATGCACTTGCAACATGGGAGAAAGGGGCTATAGTCACATAAAAAGTTGTGAGATGTTCAGCATAAGCCTCTGCCTCTCTGCGCTTGCTTGGAGGAATGTAGCATAGGTTTGAACTCTAGGTTTGAGACTGGATCATCTCTTTGTCAAGTAAGAGATTAATCCAAGGAGCTTCTGTTCATCCTTTCTGCATTTCACACTAGGCACAGGGAGAAAACATCCCATCCATGTTTGGCATTTGCAAGCTAATGCTTGTGCAGAAGAATTAGGAAGGCTGGAAGGGGTTCTCTGCTGCCTGTGCCTCTCATTTCTATTGCATTGGTTCAAGAGGTGCAGAAATTGCTAATCACTGAAGTGAGCTGAGAGAAATATAAGTAATGTTATATATTAGTTATGCTTAATAAATTGAAAGGCATCTGTCAGTTCAAGTTCTGCATTTCCCAAGAAGTTAAGAAATAACTAATATGAAACTGCAGCAGAGGCAGTACAGAAGTCCTGTTTCAGTCAACAAAGGTGTCTGTATTAAAAGGACATTATTCTGAGCTCACATTAGGCTAATTCCCTCCTGTCCATTCCTAATAGATTGAATGCTAGGAGTCAAAGGCCACTTGACCTTGTAAATTTGGATCACCCATTTGAAGAAAACAAAATCTAACAATGCAGGGTCTTTCTGATATAAGTAAATAAGGTTCTGATATAAGTAAATACGTAGACTAGCTGCTCCTATTAAACTGATGTTCCATGGTGCTGCTTTACAGAAATACTGAGGCAGCCTTTTCTGTAACAATCATTTAACCTAAGAGTGCAAGCTATTCGGAGCACTCAACAGCAACCTCTGCTTCTGCCTGTTCTCAGGGGTTTGAACAGAAGCAATTTGTTTTATGGGACATGGCATCTCTCCTGCCCTGCTCCTGCAAAGAATTGGCCTTTTGTACAGCCCCTCTGTGCGTGCTCGGTGCCAGCAGATCGCCTTTCTTGGCACACGGCGTTTCAGAGGGAATGTACACGGCTCTGTTTCGCCTGACAGACATTTTATTCATGTAGGGCCGATTTGCCTCATTAGCCATCAGTCCAAGAAAGTGTGATGCATCAGAGTCCTGGCTCCAAGTTAGCCCAGGGAAACTGTTATCCAAGGCAGCTTCTTGGGGAATGTCCTCTCCCCAACTTTTCCTCTACAGAGCAAGGGGATGCGTGTTGTACTTCTCCCTGCAGAGGGAAGGCCCTACTCCACTCCTTGTGCCCAGTAGCCCATCTGGCTGGCCAGACCTGGCATACACAGGCTGCTCCTTCCGCAGCCTTGCTCTGTGAGGCAGAGTTATAAAGGGAAGGAAAACAGTATGTGTTGAGAATTGAAGCAAAGTGGTTATGGTACGTGCATGAGATGACCCCATGGCTCTGATACAGGCCAGTAAGGCATACTAAGGCTTCAAAGAAGAGTAATTACAATCAATTACTGAATCTAAGGTCACAAGAGGCTGTAATTACCTCTCTGATCTCCTGTACTATACAGTGCACAGGCCCTCTATTAAGATTATAATAATTATTATAGTTGTTAATGCTGTTATTTTAGAAAAACCATCCATCTTCATATCAAAACTTCCAGGGATGCAAAAATCTTGGTAAAGTGTTCGCTTGGCACTTACTCCAGCTTGCTTAATTACCAGTGCCAGACAAGGTGTAAATTTATCAGCTAAATTCAGTAACCCCCTACTATCAGTTTCTGGTCTGCAGTAAGTATTGATAGACCTGGGCAAGAACATCCTGTATGTTTGTGTATGTCTACTTGTGGTTAAACAATGCAGAGGAAAGGTCTTCACTCTGTCATGACAAAGGGCTTGAGTTGATAGAGCTCTGCTGATAAGGTTTTGCTTTCCTGGTGCTGCTTTAAAATGCCAGGTCATGACCCTCCTTTTGTCCTTTGCTTGGTAAGGGCCAGTGTATCATTTTCTGTTGAATTGCAGTTAACAGCATAGCCTGCTTTCCTAGTTCTGTACAGATAATACAGAGATCCTCTCTGCATCTTTGTACATGGGTGTATACAATTACAGTGGAAAAGAACTTAGAGGCAAAAGGCATTAATTAATGTGTCTATAAATTTCCCAGGAGGGACTAACGTAAGAAACCTGGTCTTCAAAGTGCCTTTGTTTTAGACCTTGTTTAATCTCTGCTTTCTTCCTGGTTGCATTGATATAATTTTAATGGGTAATTACTATAAAAAAACAGACTTTCTCTCTGTACAAGTTTTATTAACAAACCAAATATTCTATCAGAATGGGGAATGCACATAAAAAACTATGTTGTTATATATTACAATTACATTCATAACCAAGAATAGTTACTAAAATATTTTGGAAACACAGAATTGTTAGAATTGTGAATATAACCAAAGCACAAAACCATTAAAAAATTTAAAAGGTTTGTTATAGTGATAGATAGTGACTTTTCAGAAGGCTCCTTCCACACAGGGAACTGAGGCTCCTTCATTTACTGTATATGTTCAAATGTACATTTCTGTTTGCAACTTTCCTTCCATACATTTTGATCCTATTAACCAACTTAGCCAATCTAATTTTTCTGGGGTGGAGGGTGAGAGACAGATAAATGCTGTATATATTGTTATACTCAGTGAACATTAGCAAATGGAAACAGAGACCTCTTAAGTTCTCCAGCTGGGAGAACAGCACAGCTCACACCTTATTAGACACCAGACAATACAAAGCAGCAGAATCAGCGAGCACATCTTTGGAAAACTTCAATTGACAATGAGACATAAATCTGCTGGAAGCAGCACTTGTTCCATGCTGGTGTTCAGAGGGCTGCTCAGCACAGCGCATCCCTTGGGCTTTGCTGGAGGGGCAGGAAACACAAAGTGCTCCCACTGCAGTGGAGATGCTGTCCTACAAGCTGGGTCTCCATGTCAGTAGAGATCAATTGCACTTGTAACCTTAAATTTCATTAGTGCTATATCTGTCTTCACAGCTATGGAAAAAATACTTCTTCCTTTTGGTGAATTTTGCAGACTGTGGGCCACAGCTCTTGGCAAAGCTCTCACTGATTCACAGCCAGAGAAGAAACCTCATCACATGTTGTAGTTTTTATAAGCTCTTTGAATTTTTAACTCATTCTAACAATCCAGATGACTTTTTAAAAATTGTAAGTCAAGTAAACACGTATTAATATGAAAATGTCTGAACATCTCCTCTGGCAAAAAGCAAGAAAGGAAAAAAACAGCAGAGGAGAGAGAGATTGAAATGTAGTCACCTCCTGCACTGTAAAAAGTAAATAAGAATGTGGATGACATCATTTATGACCTAAACCAGTGGCAAGATAATGAAATGCCTTTGCTGACAGGAAGAAGAACTGATCCATACCTCAGATATCTGACTCTGTTAATTTAAAATTTGCTATCTTCAGCTGAAAAAAATGTTAAAATTCCCAGTGTCCACATTTTATTTCTGGTGGTCATAAATCAAACCCACACAAAAATGAGGTGATCAAAATGCACCAGATAGCTGGAGAAATGAGACAGGGATGCTTAATAGTGTTGTGATGAGAAGTAAAATTGTCAAAGATTGCAGTTCTGTAGTTTTATATGAAGAGAGAAATCCACAAAATAATAAATTTTCATTTTCGCATTCTTCTGCAAAAGGCTCAAGCCTCTCATTTCACATATTTTAATTTCAAACTGACATAAGCTAAGCTAAATATTCTGGTTTTGTTGAAAACCTGAATACTCCTGCTCCTGAAACTCCTACTAAAGTAAAGCATCTTGTAGTGTGGATTGGGTTAAGGATAAATACTTTTCTTCTCTAGGAGAAATCTGTCTTGAAATAGTATTTTCCTTTTCATCTGTCTAGAGGCAGAGATCTCTAAACCCAGCCAGAAGGTGCTACAACTTGTAATTGCTGGAAGGTCTGAGCTCCTCCATATGTGGTGGCTTTAATGTTCGGTGCTCTGGTTTTATCACAGCCAACTGCTCAGCCTGGAGAGCAGAAGGCTCAGGGAGCTCTTATCAAAGTGTATAAAAACCTGAGGTGGGGCCAGGGAAAAAAGACAAAGCCTGAGACTTCTCAGTGCTGTGAACTGACAGGGCAAGAATCAATGAATTCTGAAATGCAGAAAATTATGATAATTATTATAAAGACTTTTATTTTTACTGTGCAGGTGGTCTGCAGAAACACTGCAAAATGCTTCCCAGAGAGGCTGTGGAGTCTCCTTTAATAAGATATTCAAAAGTGAACTGGATGAGCTATGGGCAATCTTCTCTCACTGACTTTGCTTAAGCAGGGGCTGGACCAGATGAGCTCAGAGATGTCCACCAGCCTTTACCACGACTCTGTGAAATGGTTTCTTCTCTACCAGCCCTTTTTATGAAATTCTGAAAGCTGCCTGGCACACTGAGTGCCATCCAGTGATCAGCTCAAAGGAAATAAATAATCACTGGGACACGTTTCTGAACAAAAAAAAAAAAAAAAAAAAAAAAAAAATTCTAAGCAATATCTGTTTTGTCAAATTATTTATCTGTCAGCTTGTGAGGTAAGATCAGACCATGCCTGTACTTCGCATATGTTTCTTTTGCTGCAGCTCATCTAGCACCAAAGTTTCCTGAATATCCAAATCTGACTTTTAGATTATAATTTGAAACTGTTGGGATAAAAACATATGAATCTCAAACTTTTCTGCAGGGCATATAGACCATTTTCCTACTGCCAGCACTATAAAGATAAATTAGCTTCACTGCAGAAGAACAGAAGACATTCTGAAGGTTTTCCAGAGATTAGTTTAATTAGCTAATAAACAAATGGAATACACTTATTTCATTGAGATAGCAGAAATGCATTATCTCAAACAATAAACACAGCATTTGCATGCAACTCATGGCAGCAAAGAGACAGTGAGTAATACAAGAGAGATAAATTTAACAGGAGAGGAGGTGCTGAGCCAGGAGAGGGGTGAGGATACAGCAGAGCTGGCAGAGCAGTCAGGACAATCGCTGTGATGATTAAGGACATAAGGACACAGAGGCAATTGCACTCCACTCAAGCTGCCTTTGTCCAGACCTGCATGGAGCAGGCAGGAGGCACTACCAGCCCATGACCCACCCAGCTGTGTGATGTGCTGAGAGGCACAGCACAGCGTCAGGCCCTGTGCCCCCTGAGCAGCTCTGCGCTGCCTGGGACAGCCAGCACAGCTCCAGCCGGGTCTGGGGGTCCCCAGGCACACAGCTGGGCCCTGAGCAGCACATTCCCAGGAGCATCTCAGCTTCTCCCCAGGGTGCTCATCAGTCTCTAACTAGTTCTGAAACTAGTTCTGAAACAAGATGAGAAAGGGAAATATATTGCAAAGTAAACTAAATGGGTCATATAAAATGGAAATAAGTGATAAAAATGATGCTAATCATAAACTAGTCTGGGCCTACCATTGGTATATAAGGGGGCTGATGCACAAGGCAGAGAGGTTCTGCAAGTCTGGGAGAGGTGGGGAGTGAAAGTATAAAAAGAGAAAAACAAGATCCCCTTTTGGTACATCACAAGATGGTTGGATTTGTTCAGTGGTTCATGAAGACTCTACCTACAGTTTTCAGGTGATTTGTGCCCTTAGGGACAACTTGAAAAATATAGTGTTCTGGAATTAAATGCAAAATCAACTTTTATTCTGAAAGACAACAGAATGATGTGAGAGAGAATTTAAGGTCTATCCAAAGCAACTAAATTTTAAAAAGTAACTGGAAACATAACTGTTCTTATACAGTGTAGTATAAAAAGCTCCTGGCATCTGACTATCTCATCCATTAAAACAGACAGGAGATAGGAACCTTTGAAAACACTGGATGGAACTAGAGGACATATTTTATGAAAATGACTCATTACTTTCAAAATCAGGACTTTTTATTACTGCTGATAAATTGGCTTACTAGTATAAAGAATGACTAATCTGTAAGGGCTTGCCTTTGGATTTTGATTTTTTTTTTTTATTATTCCCAGTCTTGATTAGCCTCCTGTATTACAACAGCTTCTATCAAGCTGACTACAATCAATTCAATATGAATTGTGAAATCTATTTCCACAATAATTATTGACTGTAGCTAATAACTTTATGAAATCCATATTCCTACCTGCTTGCTGACAAGACCTTCACCTCCCTTCCATTTTCTTCTTTTTACTTCCACATACTTTCCCTGACAAAAAAAAAAACAAAACAAAAAAAAAAAACCCACCAAACAAACTTTTCTTATTTTTCCCCCTTCTGTTCACTGAGGTAAAATAGTAAGAGACACAGGTAATTGTAAGGTAAACTACCTTATTTTGAAGAGGAACTAAACCAAACATTGTCCTACATAAATGACAGTAATCATCATGTGATCCTGTGTGGTCATAGAAATTAACTTAGGGTTCCACAAAAGCTCAAGGTAAAGAAAGATGGTATTTTTGTGACAAACTCAACTCTGTGGTGTTTGCATACACACCTTCGAATGCATTGGTTCATCCTGTGCGTAAGTAAGTGACTGTAGTTATTTATGTAAGCTTATTGTTATGTACCCTGGAACTTTTAATGGAATGTAGGGTAGTTTCAGTGAAGTATTCTTAAACAGTGTACAAATTTTCCACATCTGTCCTCCATGGCCTGCATTCTAGCCTTCATCTTGAAGAAAAAGCCACTAAAACCAGCTCTGTTTACTGTAGTTAAATCAGTGATTTTATACCACAGACTTGAGCTATTACTGCTGTGCTGTGCAGCATCCCCAGGAGCTGTTTATCTCTCCAATTCACAACTACTTTCCTTTCATCTTGCTCTGTTCAGAGTAGTAACTTATTACTGGCCTCAAATTTTATCTCAGGCTACCTCAGCCACCCAGCTGAAATGCAGGCTTAATCCCATCTGAATTGAAAGGGAGGTATAAAACAATTGCCTTTTACTCCTATGCACTGGACACAGAACCAGATAATAAGTAGGACAGTCAAAGAGGAGGAACCAGTTCTTTGTTGGGCCACAGAGCACGCACACAGCATGTCCACCGACAGATGAGATTTGGGCTCTCAGCTGACAATGCACCAATGAGATCTCCATGCATATTTAAATTATTATTTAAGACTCTCTCTAAGGACAAGTATTCCATTTCCAAGGCTCACACATGTACTCTTGGAGCTGCAGCAGTGCCATGTGTCACTGGACACTGCCACCAAGCAGGAGTGGTTCTGTTTGCACACGTGGCCGCGTGAGGCTGACCAAGAACTGCGGAGCTGGCATCAAAGGGAAAAGCAAGAACAGCACAAGCAGAAATAATGTATGACCCTAAAGCACCCCAGACCTGAACACAAGTGAGAGTTATCTGGATAGAGGAAGATAGACAGCTCTTTGAGTCTAAGCACTAAATAAATTAATGCATTTGTGGTGCTCCTAGAAAGGCTCTGTTTCCAGAAATCAATGCAAAGATTTGTTCAGCATAGTGTGCAGCATTTTTCACCCCTTCTCAGACAGCCTAATTTTACCTAGAAACTTGCTGCCTGCATTATATCTCCTCTGTATTTTTTCTGCAGATGATAAGGCATTGTCCAAAACTGACTTAATAACAGCAATAAGAGAGATGGATTGTCACTTCAGGTTACTCAGACAGTGGTTAAAGTTAATAAAGGTTCAGGCTGCTTCTTTCTGCTACAAATGCTGTGCAACAGATTAGCCTGCTGGGGAGCACAATTGGAGGTACTGGTTCCCCAATCACTCCTCAGATGCCAGGATAGTGGCTAGAGCATTCATTTTCTCATGAAGACATCTGACATTTGCTTCTTTCCATACTTCTCCATCCCTGCTGGAAAGCTGCAAGCGTAACCTCAGCACAGTTAATTTTCTTCTCCCACACATCAGGACAAGCAATACCATTAGCGTGTGAATGATGTATGAGGTGCAGCGCCCCTGCAACCCTCCCTTTTTGTTCAGGGGTTGACCATGAGCTGTTCCTGCTCTCTTTCCCTCCCACAGTCCATCATGGAACTAAAGCTTTGACCCTCATTTTTCTCTGAATGCACTTCTCCTATGTGCAACTGCTTCCCAACAGGGCCTGCAGAATTAGGCACAAGGCAGCAGCATACGAAAAATGATGTTTTTTTGTAGACTGTGCAGAGCTGGAGGTCAAGCACACTATTAATAATTCTCTGACTTTTTAAAAGCTGTATTTCCTCCATTTGTTGGCAACATGATTTGAAAGGCCTGTACAAGGCACTTAAAACAGCAGCTGAACAGAGGCATTTCAGTATTGCACAATATTGATTTTTGCTTCTAACTCACCTCTTTGCTAAGACTGGTTTCAATATCCTGTGAAGTTTAAGTGAAGACATTTCCCATCTCAATAGCTGTGCATTGTAATTTGATCCCACAGACAAGCCCGGCGTATTTTCCTTAACAACATAGCTTGGCTCAAAGAGCAAGACAAACACAACATCTCCACCTTGGACCACTGCTGCCCACACTGAGGAAAGGCTGAGTAGGTAACAAACGGAGGTGGGCAGGAGTGAGGATTGTAGTCACCAGACTGTTCACTGAGCTCAGCTGTACAAAAAGAACCCCTCACAATATAGGGCTGTTACAACAGAGTATTTCTACCTCCTGGGAAGTGGTCCCAAGGAACAAGAAACTTCATTAAATTCAAAGCACTGGTTAGTATGCTCCCACATAGCAGAATTTTAAAGGGAAAAGACATTCAGGAAAATTTAGCAAATTCTTAACCAAAATTAAGGAAAAAAAATACCATATATGACATGTGAAAACATGAAAGAAAAACAATTGTAAACATGGATTTGGCTAACCATAACAATTACTTAAAATTTTAAAAATTTCTCCATTGGGGAAATTAGAACATATAAATAATATTTTTCATTTATTTTGGGGGGGGGGGGGGGTAAGCAAGTGAGATCCTCATAGAAAAGAAAAAAAAGTCATGAGGAAGTGCTCTATATTTATACTAGAAAGGAGAAAAAATACAAAGAAAGAACAGGTTTTTATCTTGGTGGGGAGTGAGACAGAACACAATTGAAAATGTCATTGAGAAGGCTGAAGTGCTTCAACCTTTCTTTGCCTCATTAAAAAAATCTAAAAGCATTCAGACTATCCACAGACTTCAGAACTTAAGAACTTAGGCTGGTAGAGAGCAGAAGAAGAGGCTGTACAGATACATAATGCATCTGTAAATCATGTGAGCTTTATAAAATTCACACCAGAGTGCTCAGAGAATTGAGCAGCAATTTCACAGCCACGATTAATCATCTTTGAGGACTGATGGAGGGTGAAAATTCCAGAAGACTGGAAAATGACCTCTCAAGAGCTCTTCCAGCCATGGTTACCATTCCTGTAAGGAGGGAAAAACAAAATTAAGGGTGTGATCTATTTATTCCTTCTTTAGGCAGCCACAGTGGCAAACAACTACTTGGTATTGCCCTTATAGGAAGAGCATGAAGTTTTGAGAACAGGGTCAGTCTGGATCAAATCAAAGGTCCATCTGCCACAAAATAGGCTCAGATAGTCACCTGCAGCAGTTACAGCTTTATCTAAAACCAAGGGAAGGGCAAGCATACACCAGCACATTCTCTCAGCTCTTAGCAATCAGAAGCTTAGGGACTTACAGAGCTAGACTTGGCATCCTTCTGTTAATAGCCCTCCATGACCTTTAATAGCCCTCAAGAATTACTAATGAAGAGATCTCTAAAGTGCTGTCTTTATTACATGAAATCAGAATACACAGGAACTGAACAGTCACATACTTTCTACTGCTCGGCCTTTCAGTGAAGATATTTTGGTTCTCAGCCTGGATATATTGTTATCACATATACATTCATTTCATGAACAGCTAATCCTTGAGAAAAGCAATACCAAAATGTCAGGATAGCTACTTGATATTATTTACATTCAAGCACAGTTACTCTGGCTAGTTTGTCAGAAGCTGCTTCATGTTAGAGTTCAACCAAATTTATTTTAAGCTATAAAGGGACAAGACAATCCCATGTAGATGGATACACTGCAGTTAGAGAATAATGATTAAAGAACGTTATTTACATTTCTAGCTGATCAACATATTTTAGATTCTTCTAATGGGAAGAATTGATTTTTTTCCTCTGCAAAAGGGACTTAATCAATTTTGCTTCTGGAAATGTTTTATTCAACGATAGCTAAATTTCCCTGCATACACATCTGTCAAAACATAAACAATCATTAGAAAAGAGAAGCTTTTTATGCTGATATAAAGGTATCTGTTTTATTCTTTCAACAGAAGCCTATTGATTTTTTTATGCCTTAAAAAAACCAAATACAAATCCCTTAAATATGCAAAACCTTACCCAAATACCTCCAAATATTAGAAAATTTAGTTTGAGTTTTCAAGGTTTTTTTAAAGAATATTTTGTACTTTAAATTAAATGTAAATGTCATCCTCCAGGAAAAAAAAAAAATTGTGATTCTTTTCAGATTAATTTATTCTAGTGGTTCTGTACTAATTTAGCCTTTTCTGCAGTGCTGGACTGGGACTTAAGAAGCCTTGGTACTCCAGCTCTCCAGGTGGCTCTCTTTGGTATCTGTGTGCAGGAAACTTTTTGGGAACATTATGTTTCATGCTGCTCAGCATCTCATTTCTCCATGCAGATGGAAGAACTTTCAGTGGTCTGTGGGTTACACACTGGGTGCAGGTGAACAAAACCCACATTTGTTAGGTTGTAATGCTCTCATCCAAAACAATGGCCAAATGCCCACGGGGTGCAGGTCAGTTAATGGCAATAGCTCGGTATCTTTTACCATATGTAACTTAGGGCCAATCTGCACATAAATAAACAGAGAACTCCTTACAAGTTTTTAATACAGCAAGTTTGCAGAAATATTTTAACAATGATTTTTAATTGAAAATCTAAATAAAGCATGCATTATTCATCTCAGCTTCTACCATGGGCACCGCACTTACATTTACACAAACAGATATTAAGCAAGCTCATTTCAAATAAGAGGTTCTTGTCTTGTTCGGTTTTATGCAGATTTATAATATCCAAAATTTAATTTAAACTGATAAGAAAATTAGAGAAGTCTCAGTCCTTGCAGCCTATATGACCCTTGACCTTGACTCATAAACACAGGGAAAAAAAAACAGTAAATACAGTACATGACACCAAATCCTTCAAAATTTAAAATGGTAAGAAGAAATCTGTAAAAAGAGTAAAAATTAATTTGTGTGTTTGCTTTCAGTTAGAGAACCTCCCAGTTCTTTCAGCTGATGGATTGTCATATCTATAAATACATCTACTTTCTTAACCTCTTGCTAACCGTCAGTTGCACACCACAGTCTGCACTTGGCATCAGTGCAGTCACTGCAGCCAATTTGGCCACTTCTGGGACACCCTTATTACTCCTGTAGCAGTAACAGCCTGAAACCTGAATGGTGAATTGGGCCCTATTGTGCCCTGTTCTGTGGTAACAGGTAACAGGAGCAGACAGTCCCTGCTCCAGCCTGGCTCCACACCCACCACAGCGCTCCCACCCATGTGATGATTCACAGACAGTGGCAGGGAAGGGTCTGATTCTGTCACACCAGGATGAAAAGTGACCTGACGAGGCATAACCTGTGTGGCATACCTTTGAATTGTGTTTGGGAGGGAGTACAGGTTGTCAAAGGTGCTTAAGGTGGTTAATTGACATATACTGGAGATATGAGAGAAACAAAAAAAAGCCAGGAGAAAACTGTGGCTCCCTGGAGGTCCTGCTGAGCTGCTGGCCCCGCACCAGTACCCTCTGATCGCTGCCCACTCTGACACAGCTCTTCTGGAGGAGGAGGTGAAGCTGACACTGAGGGGGCAATGCCCAACCCACAGACCTCCAGGAACCCAGCTCCTGCATCTCCCTGCATCGCCCATCACCTCCAGTGCTTTCTGGGAGCAGCATACCCACCCATCCTCACCATGGCTGCTGCTGGGCCCAGCACTCTCTGCCCTCCTGTCCTGGCCATGGCCAAGCTGAGCCAAGGTGAGCATGTGGCACTCAAGTGGTCACTCATGTCGTGATGGTGAGCAGGGGCTCAACACCCACCTCCAGACACAGCGCCTCCCCAGCCACCTGCTCATACAGCCATGGCTGCTCCCACCCACTTTTTCTCTTTTTTGTTCTGGTTAGGCAGAGTTGGGTGGGACACGAGTGCAGCAGGCTTTGAAACTGCATTGCTTGGCACCTCTTGGCATTGGGAAGGATGAGCAACAGGGACATGATGGGTGAGCTGGGGATGGGCTTGGTGCGCTGGCACAGCTCAATCTAGCACCGCCTCTCCCAGGTGGTCCTGCTGCCTACACGGGCTCCACGCCACTGGGGACTTGGGACAACACCCATGGCACAGAGGGAAGAGCCCATCACTGAAATCAGCAAAGAGGCTCACAATGACAACGCTCAGCTTCACAGACTTTTATTTTTGACTCTGTACAGAACACGGCTGCAATTGTAATAAGGCATCAAATGCACTACTGAACAGCTCATGATGGACTGTGATGTTTCACCACATTGTGAGTCAGAGTCTTACAAAATTAAACCAGTTGCTTTCTTAGTCAGTAAACTCTATACTCATTGCAGACAGAATTTTAAAAGAATTACATAGACTAAAAAATTGCAAACACATAAAAACCCAGCAACAACCTAGTGTAGCTTCCTAGGAGAGTCTGGGGCTCCTGCCACGGAGCCGGCTTCAGGCTGGCAGCAGCAGGCGAGGCTGGTGGGAGACACGCTGGGCACCCGCAATGCGTGGGCTGGGACAGTGCAGTGCCAGCCTCTGCTCTGATCAGCATCCCCAGCAGCTGCCATGCAGCTCCCAATGTCCAGCCTCAGGCACAGCGTGTGACCGAAAAAAGGGAACTGAGAACAGGGCGAGCAGGAGCTGTTCGAGCAGCAGGGAGCCGGACACCGGCAGCTGCTGCCTCCCTTCCCGCACTTCAGGGAAGCTTGGACACCCCCAGTGGGAAAGTAGAGACCAGGGCTGGGCCAGCCAGCAGACGTGTCATGAGGTAGAAATCAGGAAAGTGTCATATCTGGCAGCTGGGGCTGGTCAGAAATAAACTGACTAAGGGCACAAATCCTGTCGTTTCCAGGGTACTCAGAAATACATATTCAGAATAGGGATGTTTAGAGGGCACCTAAAACCCACTCAATATATGCCAAAATTTAGTTCCCCAATAAAGGAGAAAGCTCTCCAGTGAATCAAGTGACAACTTTAGCCCGGGCAGTGAAAACACCAACAATTTTTCTCCCATTTGTACCTTTAAAGCATTTAAATTTTGAGCAGGGGAAGTCAATTGCAAGGGTGCATGAGGAGGCAATAAATGTCCCTTGGCCTCACCCTTTGGTACCTTCTCATGTGAGCTGAATGCTGTGAAGGCCTGTCCAGTGGCCAGTGGGCTCATACATTCAATTCCACCATCAGCCACCAGACAGCAAGTGCTTTGGTTTCTGTCTGTGTTTGGTTTCACAGCACGAGAACCTGAGAGTCTGGAGATTTTATATTGCACCACTAACTCACATCATGCTGCAATTTCTAAAGTGATGCTCTGATCACTTTAGAATGTCCCAAGCATTTTTATCTGCTAAATTCCTGTGCTCTGAAGACCTTCTTTCACCTCTTTCATAGCATACACTTACACCAAAATAAAGAAACTGTTAGTCCTGTTGTTTAAATTTTATTACTCCTCACACTTCTGCAGTGTACATTTAGATTATCAGGTTGACTAATGTTTCCTTAAAATGCTCAGGAAAAATTTCAGGGTTCATTAAAGTATTGCAGGTTCATGATCTGTGACAGGCATTTTACAAAGTGTCAGAAAACTTCTCACTTGACAATAACATACTGACAGTCAGGGAAGCGTTCCTTTTTCTAGTGCTAATAATCAGCATTAAGGCATGTCATGGCTCCTGCAAGAAATCTGTGATCCATACAGCTTAAGCTGACATCTTTCTCCAGTAATGGAATGTACTCCAATTTCATGCATATGTATAATTAAAAAATAAAAATAATAGCTCTCAAATCCACCACCCTCAGTTTTAGAGCTTCTGTCACATAGGTGAGAACACGGGGCCCAGGCAGGCGAAAGGGTTTTCATCCCCCAAGATATTCGTCCCCTGCCCTACACCACCTTGCTGACCCCAGATCAGCAACATTTGCCCTCTTGCTTGGCATGGCTTTCCCTGGGAAGGCCAGCCCCTTCCCATCCTCAGGGCAGGATGAGCAGAAGGGTTGTTGTCACCTCCCCACCTTGAGAAAAGTGTCAAGCTCTGCAGGCTGTGCCCACATAACTCACCTGCCAGCCAAGGCCAGCAAAAGAGGAACCTTCCTGCTCTGCATCCGGATTCTCAGGCTAGGTCCTTCCTCACTTGTACTGATAACAACAGGCTGAGGGAGCTTCCAGATATAAGACATTTCATGTATTTATCCTAGAGATTCAATTAGGAATCTCTGATGACACAGCCAGAAGAATGTAAGCTCTTCAAAGATGACTGTGGAGATGCTGGCCACTGCTTAGCTATTGCCTGAGAACACGCTGTGTATCATGACATAAACTGGGAGAATCATTTACTGGGCAGCAGCTCCCTCTAATAAGGCAGCTCACTTAATTACACAGTAACATGGACCTAAAGCTGCAGTTGGAGCAGAGAACATGTGAACCCGGATGCAGGGCCAGCATTAAACCCCAGGTACCACACTATGGAATTTACTGACCGAAGGTGTGACTCTGGAGCAGGGCAGCTCCTTGGGCCCTTGTCACAGACATCCGTGCCAGCAAGCATGAGGGACTGAACTAATTGAGTCAGACTTGGGTTCTGCAATTGTCTCTTGACAAAACCAGCCAGAGAAGCAGAATAAAGAACAAAGTGGCAAAATAGTGTTTGGTCTCTCTGTGAGGAACCTAGGTTTCTGCCATCCACTTGTTATTCTGGACTTTGTGCTGCCACATATTGTGTGCTGGGTAAAGGAAGCATAAAGGAAATCTCCCACCTTCCCATGAGAACTCATCTGTTGTGCGTCACAGTAGGGAAAAAAGTATTTTAAAAATAATGCATATTCCTGATATTTTAGAGTTAACTCACAACTGAGAAGACTGTCATAGTGAAGCACATGCTTCTTCTAAGACTGCAGCCAGAGTCTGCACAGACAGAGATCTGCACCCATGTTTGGCTTTTCATACATATAACAGACATATACTTATTAACAAGACATATATATGTATTAACCATTTCTCAGTAAGAACTGACAGCGGTGCACGGAACAATTTTTGTTGATACTCCCAGCACTACAAAGAACACATCAGTGTTCCCTAGAAACTGGCTGGTAATAAAGCAAATAGCATCAATGGTACAGGTTTTTGGCTACAGCGCCACAGAACTGAGATTAATAGCAATATGTACCTTGACCATCCCCTATGTTAAGTGAGTCTCTTGTCAGCCAGTAAACTGCCTGATACTTAACCTCTGTATTTCCTGATGATTTATTCTTTACAAATAAATTGGGTTTTATTGAATGAGTCTCAGAGAGCTCCTTCCTGACCTTTCCTTGCTGGTTATGAGAAGGTTGACAGCCTAGTGACAAAAAACTGAAGTTTCAAAAAGGACTAATAAGATGCAGACAGCCCCAGTATATGCAAAGCCCTGCAGCTGAGCTTAAATTTCTTCTGGCAAATGTACTGAAGAAGTGTCTAGTCTCAGCATCCCCATGCATTTTCAGTCTTTGGGTCTTTTGAGACTCCTCACAAGAGGTCTGTTAATTCATGTTATGGCAGTTTTCATACAAAGACATCTGTCCACCAGGAACTAAACTTCTTTTATATGGGTCACTATAGCTATCAGAAGTTAATGACTATCAATCATTGCTAATCTGAACTGAAATGGAGTCACTGACCTCACACTGAAAGAGCCTTTTGTCTCCTACCAGCACCACGAGCCATATGGTTTCCTGCCCTTTGTCTCTTATTTTATATTTTAAATAATCATCACTAATTGTACAATTGTTTGAAAATACGGGAGGTTTGTGGCCAGCCATGACCAAGTGGTGTTCTTTCTTCCCATAGCTGTCACTTAACTGAAGAGAAGGGATCTGCTTAAAATTAAAGAATAAAAAAGCATCTCTTAATGAAATATTAGCCCTGCTATTTGATTATTGGTCCTGCTTAATATTCTGCCAAGTAGACTGTTAATAATCCTGCAGGCTTCAAAAATTAACAGTTTCCGAAGTGTCAAGGTTGTTCTTGTTCTATATGGGAGTAATAAGAAAATTATATAGGCAAGACACCAATGGAATGTTTTATATTAGGATAAACAAGTATCTGAGGAACCTACTTATCACAAGTCTCTTTTTATTCAGTGGTTTTCATTATTTTATATCATTTGCATTTCATCTGGCACAGTTCCCCTTTACAACAAGTACTCATATATTGCAAACATTTGATTATAGAGCTTAAGATAACACCATTCTTGTCAGACAAATAAACTGCATCACCAGCTATCTTTAGCTGCATCTGCTTTCTTTAATGAAACACATTTTCCTGTAGAAATGCTGCCTTAAAAATCATGACCACACTAATTATCTATGGCAAGCACATCTTCCTCAACTAATGACAGCTCGAGCATATTATCGTTTGCTCCAGACTTCATTCTGAAATTGAAAGACCCATACAGCTTGGCAGACTCCTTGGAGGATGCAAACCTGCTCCTCCGGTACAGCTCCCCTTTCCACATGGACATCATCAGCAGGCTGGACAGCACCACGCCCCCCAGGGTCAAGAGGCACAGCCCAGCGATAACACAGCGGTCCAAGTGAGCACCGATCCTTGCGCTCTCGTTCTCCAGCCTCTCCATCTCCCGGGCAGCCACGGTGTTGGGATCCACAGTCACATCTCTGGGTACCACATAGGAAATTACCACCAGCAAAATGCCACTAACCAGGAACAAAATGGCACTAATGAATCCATAGTCAACAGATTTCCCAGCTGCTGCCTCCGAGGCGGCATCGTCCTCCTCGGAGACCAAGGAAGGAGAATCGTGCACCCATTCGGGTGGCAGCTCCCTGCAGGAATGCTGCTGCAGGGGGGCACCCTGGCCACCTGTAGGAGTGGGGGGACTTCTTGCATGCTCCAGATTTACATTTTCATCCACATAGGTGAACGATGTCTCAAGTTCCTGGGCACAGCAGCAGGCTTTTTTCTTCCCTCCATCCTCTTCCCTGGGCAAGCGCTCGGCTGGGTGGCAGAGCTGGGAGGTGCTGGAGGGTGCAGGGTGCTCCTGGGGCGAGGTGCCCAGGGAGGAGGGCTGGGGTGCCAGGGGGGGCTCAGCCGCAGGGCCCCTCTGCAAGGGCTTGCAGTGCCGTTCACAGTGCAGGGCTGCCACGGCAGCGGCTGCTCTGGGGTCCACCTCACCCCCCTCACACTGCTGCTGCTGCTCGTAGGGATGGGGGGGCAGGCTCCAGCCAGTAGCGGTGCCCAGGGGCACCTGTCTGCTCTCCTCGGCCAGGTAGAGAAGCTCCATGCAAGCCATCGACCTCGTCCCCACGAGCCTCACCTCCTGGGCTATGGCATCCTCCAGCAAATGCTGCCCCTGACCTGCAGAAGTGGCTTCACAGTACTGGCGCTGCTGTATCCCAGAAATCTTCTTCACCACTTTTTCACCAACGTTTTGTTAGGGACATGGCTTGTGTCAGCTGTTAAATGATTAAACAAATCCTCTCTGACATTCATTTCCTTTCGGTCTGCAAATGAAATAGCAGAGGGGGAAAAAACAACAACAACAAAACCGAACCCGACAACCTCACAATAATACATTAATAAACCAAAGGGAAGATAACGCAAATGTAATACATCAGCCCTCCTCTCAACTGTTTGAGGGGAGACGGCAAACACGATTGTTTTAACCACGCATTTAAAACTGCAATCCTCTTGAAGATCCAAAATCTATTAGGGAATCTAATCAACCTTTGACACCACTATCCAATTAAGGCAGTAAGTATGCACAGAGCACAGAATAACCAGAAAAACTGTGTAAAATGCCAGAGAAAATATATATCTGATCTTTTAGAAGCATATAACTCCCACCCCCCCCTTCCAAATACAGAATTTTACACTCAGATTCACAGACTAATTAGAAAGAAACACGCAAATACCATGTAGCTCAATAATCCAGGATCTGTATTCTCCGGTGGAAATCTGATAATCCTACGGGAGAAGCAGTGCTCTCCTATATAAGATCTACCATTCATCTAAGAGCTTTTGGAATGAAATTATGCCTCAAAGACTGATGACTCAAAGACGGATATTACTTCTCATCTGCAATTAATTCGCTATTACCCCTTTCGCCTGGGCCCCATCCCCCTCGAGGCCGCCCGGTGTCACGGGGCGAAGCTGCAGCCCGACAAATGTGTTGCATGCGAAGGGAACACATGTGCGTCTACAGCACATACGTGATCGCTCCCAGCCGCTGCTCACTCACGCTCTTCTCGGGACCTCAGCGAGAACCGGCGGCGCTGGGAAAAGCGATTCCCGCCGGCGCCGGGAGCAGCTGGACCCGCCCGGCACCGAGTGACCCGAGCGGTACCGAGGTGAGCGGCGCAGACACGCACAGGCACACACGCATCCCCGGCAGCAGGACCGCGCCGCCTCCTCCCGCCGCTGCTCCTCCCGCCGCTCCTCCTCCTGCCCGCGGGCTCTCACCTGCCCGGCGCGGCGCCGGCCCCGCACGCACGGACGCACAGACACACGGACACACGGACACGCTCACCTTCCTCCCGGCCGCCTCCGCCCCCGCCCGCGCCCCCGCCCCAGCCCGCGCCCCCGCCCGCGCTGCTCCCAGCGACCCCAGGCGACCCAGCCCGGCCCGGCCCGGCCCGGCCCGGCCCAGCCGGGCAGTGCCGGGGCGGGCTCCGCTCGGCACGCCGGGAGCTGTAGTCCGCGGGCGGCGGCGCCGCTGCGGCAGCGCCCGGAGCCGCGCCCGGAGCCGCGCCCGGAGCCGCGCCCGGAGCCGCGCCCGGAGCCGCGCCCGGAGCCGCGCCCGGAGCCGCGCCCGCCCCGCGGCCCCCGGGGCTCGGCGCTGCCTGCGGGTCGCGCTGCCGGGGCTGCCGGCACCGCACAGTCCCTCCGAGGGCCCGATCCTGGCACGGGGCCGGAGGGGCGTCCGTGCAGCCCTATGCCTGCGTCTAGCTCAGTCATCACCCGGAGCTGTTTTCCATAGTCTTGGGAGCTCAGCACTTACTCCAGGGAAAGATAAAATCAGATTCTCAAATGATCCCAGAACTGCTGGATCTGAGACGTCAAGAGACATACTCTCTGCGCAAGACTTACTGGAAAATCTCAGGAGCTCACCCGTGTTGGCAGACTGTCCATGCGCTTCCTCTAGCCGGCATAAATTACTATTAAAAAAAAAGACTGTTGCCAAAAAATACATAATAAATGAACGACTATTTCATTTTCAGTATGAACCTTCACTGAGTTTTCCTGCCAGTGCTTTTCCTTTGCCAGTGTTAGTGATAAACTAGAATATGAAAATAAAGTATGGAGTAGTCTGAAGGTTTATCAGAGCTGAATATTGTGCTGTTGTGGAAAGACTGGGCTCTGAGGAGACAAAAAAGCAAGCATGGGCAGAGGGACCTTTGCCATGGAGCTGAAATGAGGGTGCACACAGGAATTAGAAATGAGCAGCGCCTGCCTGCATGGCTGTTGGGCAGGAAAGCACAGGCTCAAGATGAAAAGTGAGCTGGGGAAACCAGAAAAGACAAACACAGACTGACTGAAGGAGTTGGCCTAACATCAGAGAACAAGGTGATTCTCTGTAAGGACTCTTTGCCAGTTCTGAAGCAATGCATTAGGCAATCAAATCAGTTTTGAAGACATATCCTGCCGAGACCCAAAACACCCAGGACAGAAGGTTCAAATCTTAGTGGGAGTAACTCCCATGAATGTTAAACTTACTTGCCAGGACATGGCAATAGTAGGGCACTCACAGTGCCCATCACACAGATTGCTCAGTGCTCTGGGGTGCTTTGGATATAATTTCAAAGCAGCTCCAGGCAGTGTTTCCATTAGCAAAGTGCAGTTTCAATGCACTGAATAGTGTATTATTCACTCTTTGAAGAAAAATTGTAAGGAGAAAATTATGGAGTTGGGAAAATGGTGCAGGCTGTCCTTGGAGCTTTTTAATAACGGTGCCCTCTTTGAGATAAATATAAAGGAGCAAATAAAACCTAATCAAAGAAACAGAGAAGCTTATCTGTAAATTGTTCAAATAGTTTCAAGTAAAAGTAAAGACAGAAACAAACTCTCTTTATTGTTTGTACATTTCCATTTGGGAATTAGCAGTATAGGAACATTCAGATATTAGGCACTGACACTGCAAGCTGTACCTGCTCCATCTGATAGACGAATCTTAATTAAATGACTGACAGGAAAAATGTGGTTCTCAAGCCTGGCAATGCAGCCTGGAAGAATGTGAACACTTTTCCTGGGCCCTGGCACAGCCTACCAAGTCCTTGGGTGTGTATTGTCTTTCTGACAGCTTATACAAAGGCAGGAAATTGTCTGCACACAACAAATGGTCATGTTGTGATTCCTTCAAAACCCAAGAGCTACAGCATGTACTCTTGAGCACTTACTAGAGCCTTAGTACTTGTTATTTAACCACACAAACATCTTGCTGCTCTGCCGCCCACTCTCCTCCCCATTTTGTGCCAGCATGTGTTGGGCAAGTGTATTAATTTGTTGCTGATAATTGCAGTCCCACAAACTATGGAGCAAACAGAGGGAACCACAACTCTTGTCAAACCAAATGTTATCTATTCTTATGTGCCTTCCCATGTGGTGCAGTGTCTCCTTTGCCTAGTACAGTTCACTCACTCTTAGAGCGAAATCACTGTCTAGTCACAATTCCTATTACTGGCATTTCATTTTCTTAACTTTGGATGCGATGAGTTAACAGCATTTTCTTGTAACAAATGTGATTGTTGCCAATGCTCAGAGGTGTGGAGGTGGTGAAATGAATGCATAGCAACGCGTACTCTGCAAACACAAGTACAGCTGGTGAAAAGATTAATCAAGTAAGGATGGGAGTAAGAATATTTGTCACAGGAAAAAAAAGTGGCTCTGTAGAGCTAAAATCCAGAGTGATGGACACACAATGGGACAGGAATAAAAGACTGGAGTAGACTGTCGGGGTGGATGAGCCTTGTTCTCTCTGCTGCAGCCAAGCACGTAATACAGCCCTTTCAGACACTGAGCAGGGCTATGGTAGCAACACAGTGATAATATGGAATCTGACAGTCAGCTGATAAAGGTGTCTCAGTTGAGATACATGCAATTAAATTTAAACCATGCTCTGGAGCATCTTGTAAGCTCTCTTAAAGTTGGCCCAACTATAAATGACTATGTGAACTAGATTTATATGTTTTTGTCCCATTCTCAGTAACCTGTTGTCACTGTAAAAATGGAAGGAGGCTTGTGAAGAACTAAAAGTTGTTTCACACTTTCTGTTTGAAGTCTCACTGAGGGCCTGACCACACCTGAAGGCTTCAGAGGAATCAGGCAAAACTGAAACAAGTTTTCTGAATAGTGATTCCCATCATGGTCTGGTAGAGGATAGGTTTTGAGATCTTGCCATCACAATTCACAGAGTTTTCCAGTGTTATATGGGATCCTCAGTGAAGCATTTCCCCAAACATTTTTATTCTTTTTCTCCCTGTCTGTCTTATAACATGTATACAGAGTTCTTCAATGATCTCGTTTTCACAGAATCTTCAATTTGTTGCCTCGCAAGTCACAGGACCTTGGGTTTCCAGTGGTCCTTGTGCAAGTGTTGCAAGACTGCAAAACTTCTAAAATAAAGGGGCACTCCAGCCAGTGTGGCTCAGAGAATAATAGATTCAGAGAAGTCTAGAAAGAATATTGCATAAACTTCCCATTTCCACTTGAATAGATCATATTGTTGAGTAAAGTAAATTGGCTAGGAAGCCAATAAAATGGGGCTAAAGAAATATTTAAAACCTATTAGAGAAATACATGGACCTGTGTACTGGTCTGTGAAAAACAGCAAAGGTAATAGATGCGAATGAAGAGGCAAAGCTAAGTTTATATATAAATGGCAGAAGAAAAAAGTGACACAATTCTTTTTTGACTTAGAGAATAAAAGTATTGTGAGGCTAGCAAGCAAATATTTGGACAACTCACAATGCAAATAAAAATTCACTATTTCTGTGTGTTTAAAACACATTACTGTCACAGATCAATAAATGTCACAGATTAATAAAGCAAAAGTAGGCATGAAAGCAATTTAATTCTGCTTTGGTTGATTCACTAATGCACATCCATTGTGCATTAATAAAAGACACAATAAGTAAACAATTTTACAGAGATACAAGAAACCATAGATGTGTAATATGGTGTTCCAGAATTGCTACAAGTAGATTACATCCTTGATGCAATCCCTGTGCTTCTCATGTCTGAACACATGAAATCATGGTTTGAGTATGTAGAGGTTCATCCTGAACCAAAAAAAGTCAGTTTCAGTCTTAGAGTAAAGGATCATATGGAGGAGCAAAGGGCCTGTTGACCACTTGGAAGACACAGTAGCTGTAGCCCCACTCAGGAGCTAGTGAAGGACAGGTAGGAATTAATGAGCTGTCAGGCTGAGGTCTCCTCCCTGGCACAGCACTTGTGGAGCCTTTACTGGCCTGCACTCACCAGGAGGGAAAGGGCCAGGTCTGGATGTCCCTGGGCTGCTGTTTCCCACCCACTGTGCCCACACCAGTGACTCAAGCTGGTGACCTGGCCAACCCCACTACCACAGGTTTTACTGACCAGCCTTCCTCCCCATTCAGGAGCTCATACTATGCCATTTTCCCTTCTGAATCCCCAAGCACCTGAGCACCCCTGAGTCAACAGGCCTATCCCTGACTGTGCTTGATTGTTTTGGTGTCCTGCTGGCTCTCACAGCCCTGTCTCAGCAGTCTGGGCTCAGACTGCACAGTGGGACATGGCTGAGCTGCCCTGCTGTGCCCAGGGCAGACTGGCTGCTGAGTGCCAGGCACCTGGACACCACTGTGGGTGCCTAAGCTTTGGACACTGGGGTGGAGGAGACACCTTCTGCCTCCCTGTGTGCCCCTGCAATGCTGAGCACTGAGCTGTGTGATCTGAAGAAGCCTTACAGAGCCCAAACAGTTCCTCCCTGCTGTGGGTTTGGGATTGCCACATGTCACCACAGGTTTCTGCCCACTGATGGGCACAAACCAGCACAGTACCACCACTGTGCTGTCACCATGTTGTGAGAGCCAAAGTTACCATTTATTTCCCACCCTGGTCATACCTGAGACATAAAGGACATGTTTCTCCCTGGGTCAGCCCACAGATTGAAGACTACAGCCCTGAAACCTCTGTGGCTGCTGAGTGCCAGGTGTCGTGCACATGACTGACTCCTGACAATGACTTTTTCAGGTGTTTTCCTGGGTTGTTACTCTCTTCACTTTCTTGCACACTTGCATGGAAAGACAGGACCACCTCCAGTAATCAAACATCAGATCTGGGAGATGTAGTACACCTGTTATTCTGTACAAAAAAACCCTAGAAATACTAATTATAGAATGAAGGTATTTAAAGGGAAAGTGAGATAATAGTCTACCCTGGAGGGATACCTAGTGCACCTCTATGAAAAATCCTGAGAGAGTGAGAAATGTGCTGCCACACAGGGAAGCCCAGGTGAGGCCGCTTAGGAGAGAAATAAAGAAATCACCAAGGAGATTTTAAGCAAGGGATTTAAATGATAGAGAACAGTGCAGGAATAAAAGGGAACTGCAGCATAATATGAGGAAATAATAGCTTGATCCATAAAGCTGGGGCGGGGGCAGTTATACTGAATCTGGAAACAAAAAATTACTCTTAGGTCTTGCAGTACACATAAAACTATGGGTGAAAGAAGAAAGTGAAGGCTGCAGTTTCTGACAAGGCAAGGACACACAGTCTTCAGTAATATATATATTGCTGGTGACAGAATGAGGTTTTATAGAAATTATCAGGAATAGTACCCAGGGATTCTATATTATCAGCATGCATTAAAGAGTTTCTTCAACAGAAGCATCAAAGATGTGTTCACATTAGAGAGGTAATGCTGATAATTTGTGGAATTTGCTTGTGTTAAAAAGACTAAACTTAAAAAAATAGTAAAACCTTCTTCTGTTGGTAGCACTTTATGTCCACATACTATAAAGTACATTAAAAAGCTGAAATCAGTATTCCCATTTTAAAGGCAAAGAAGCTGAAACATAGGAAACGTGTGTAATTTGTTACAATCTAGGCAACACAGAACCAAAATCAAGGCACCAAAATTAAGATGAAAGAATTGAGCCTTGTTCCTCATTCCACCTGTTTTAGCCAAAGGCCAAGCAGTGACTTAGGAGGGAACTCAATTCTTTTCTTCATACCTAAGGAGAGAACCACTGGTATGAGGGAAGAGAGACGTAGAACTATTTTAAGCTCATAAATCATAGCATCAGAGATGTGCCAGGAAGGTGCATCAGTGGGGTTTTGAAGCAGAGGTCCATGCTGATTGCTTGTGGTGATATTTGTATCTAAATTAGCAGCCATAGCAGCCCATATTTGAGAAAGTTCAAGGCAGAGCTCTCCTCCATCTCTTCCTCTCCTTAACAGTCCCTTAAGCTGACTATCATGCTGAATTTATGGGTGGAGGAAAGCCTTGCCCATGTGTCTAGTCCTGGCCCCATCACAATCACTATAGCATTTTTGCAATCAGCTTTAAACAAGCCAGGATTTCTTACTGTCCTTCCTCCATCCAGTAACGTTGAGGTTCCTTCTAGAACATGGAATACAATATGCTAAAACCTGGGTAGATAAACCAAATGGGAAAAGTAAGACTAATCACAGTAATACAGGCCCTGACAGGTCTGCCAGACTCTTCCAAAGGCAACATTTCTTCTACAATACTGAAGAACAGTGAACAAAATGCTACAAAATAGTCTGCAAGAAGCAATCCTTCTACAGGGCCACGTGAATGAGCTAGACCATCTATCTATGCATTTTCCTCTCTGACACCCAGTGATTTGATCCTGTTTACTTTCCAGGGGGTGTGATCAGACTGAAACTGGAAGGAAAAATATTTGATCTTTTTAAACAGTCAAACCTTTAAAGTCCAGCCTGTCGCCTGAATTTTGAGGTTTTTAAACAGACCTCTATTGATGTTAGTGGCAGGCATTGCAGACCAAACACCCACAGAGCAATAAACATTTAATTCATCAGATATGGTTAAGGCTTTTAACGTTCTTTTTCTTGTCACGTAGGCACTGTCCATATTCCTAAATTCTACTTGCTGTTATCCTTTGATTGCCTTGGAAGAAGAAGGAACATTCTTCTTATGGCTGAACTTAAGAGAGGTATCTGGAATCAATAGTGAAAAATAAAACCTGACCTGATGGTTTTGGTTTTATTTTAGTTAGAAGGCATGGAAGGAAATATGATGTCATGCTCTATATTAAACCAGCTCTCTGAAAGCTTTTAATTGCAGTGAGTTTTGAAGCCATATATTCAAATGGTGACAGCACACTGTGTTGGCTCCTTCACAAACAGAAGTCTTAGAGAGTCACATGCTGCTAAAGAAAATGTTTTACACTTTTCTGTTCTTGACACATCAGAGTAATTTTTATCTGGTTACTATGTTATGCATGCAACAGAGCTGCAATGATAGTAAAATCTGTGACGTGCAGGCAGAACTGCAGGCACAGTATGATAAAAAGGCCGTCACTTACTTGAGCAGTTGAAGAGCTCCTAATACATTATTTATGGCAAATCAATATTTTTTGTAATAAATACATACACGCATCTATCTATCCATTCAGGAAAACAAAGATGTCTCTATCTCACAGTTGGTGAAAAGCAGAAAGCAAAACCATAGAGACCTTAGTTCACATTTGCTAATTACCAAGTCTTCCTCTGGCAGTGTCTGAGGAGACAGCACAGACAGGTTGGGCTTTGCAGGAAGGTTGGCTCTTGAAAAAGGAAGATAATTTTTAACTTAAACTTTTAACAAAGACCTGGATCCTCAGCAAACAGGTCTCCATTACAGAGCCCTGAATGCTCTCTCCATTGCAATGGGATTTATTTTAGTGTGAGACAGGGACACGTAGCTGAGTGTCTGGTGAGAAATGCCTTGGTGTGAAACCTCCTGAAATTGAATCAGAACAGGAGTGTTGGTGTGGAGGAGCTGAGAAAAGGACTGTAATGATTCAGGCACCCCTGGGGAGTTCCTTGGGTTGATCAGGGCAGTGCCTGATCAGGCTGAGCAGGCAGCTTGTGGGTGCAAAGAGATCCCTGCAGAGAGATAACTTCTTCTGGACAATGGGCATCTGGTGGTGGATGAGCAAGGAAGGAGGATTTGTTCTTACTGCATTCTAAATGTGTAACTGTTTTGTCTTTCCTTGAATAAAGATTTATTTGTTTGTACATTTTCTCAGTCCTGAGGAGTGGGTAGGTCAGACCTAATGAGGGCTTGTGGTTTTCTGGCACTTCTTAGGTGGGGATTAAGCTTGGTTTAATAATTTGCTTCAAGAGATGTCAAATAAATTGATGCTACTGGTTTCTGTTCTTATTAACCACCTGGCTGAGAATTATATGTACACATTATTGAGGTAATAGGAGTTCTTTGGCTGATCTTACTTCTGAGGCATCCAGGCATGTATACACACATAGGTACTCACAAATAGCTACGAGGAGTTTTTCATGGAGAGTGGGAGATTTGGAAATGAATTTCCACTCCTTTTACTCCAAGTGACACACTCTCCCCCACACAATATTATACATAAAATGAACCATGGAGAACTATTTTCCCAAGCAGACGGAAATGATGTTTTTTGAGGTGGGTAGCTGCATTTCAAAGCCAGAAATCTGCATGGAAGATATTTGTGCAGTGCCATCTGGACAAGTTTTTAATTAATGTGGAAAATGAAAAATTAACAGAGGGACTAACAGTTTTTTCATGTTCAAAGACATAATCCTGCAGGGAAAAAAAATACCCATGGTTATACTTCCATAGGATTAATAAAGAGCTTCTAACAGGGGTATATAAAAGTAAAATCAGACTAAGAGAAAAATATTTTAAACATTTATCATTAGTTTTATTAATTTATTAATTGTATTAATTTAGAAAAATTCTATTTCCTTTAAGAAAAGATAAAAAGAAAGGGAAATGACAAGTAGATAAAGATAAAATTCTGTGTATTCTGAATGAGGGATTCTTTCCATCTAATAAAATAATAATGGTAACATTAGAGGAGCAAAGAGGGAGAGGAGCATCACGCTGATTTGGGGCACATAATAGGAGTTTAGCTATCTATCCATTTACATTGCAGTCACCCTTTCTGCTACCTGAACATCAGACAGCAATAAAACATGGTAAAACTGGAGACTGAGTTTTCTGCCTGTCTTCTGAAGCTTTGAAATACAAAGTGTATGAAGACCATTTAAATTGCATTGCTTTTCAATTTTTGAGAAATGTTGTCACTTTTAAACAACTGATCTGCTTCTTCATCTGATTTTCTGGTGATCCTTTTAAACCAGTAGCATTAAAATCATTATTTTTGGATGATAGGAGAAATCAAACAGATATAACCTTCTATAGGCATATATATACACATATTCTTCTTGTCTGCTGAGACTTGTTTAATGAGTTCCAATCTAAGAGGGTGTTTTTATATCCTGTATTAAAATTCAGCAGTTTTGTGCCTTGCTACAAATCTGTCTTGTCCTTTTCCTTCCTCATCATTTTATGTAATGATTTTATTAATGTTTTAATGATTTTGAGATCTTGGAATAATATTGCAACTCACAGTTAAACAGATATGATACATTTTTTTATGTTAGAGAAGAAACAAGCAGCCAGTAAATCTGTAAGTGTGAACCCAAAGGCAGAGAGAACATATGTCTCCCATGGGAGCAGGAGTTAATTGATTCAATGTGAGTAAAGGATGGTAAGATTTCATCATGAGGCAACATCTTGACTTGAAGTGAATCACTCCCCAAACTGACCAGAAATTGGAGCAGAAGGAGAAAAGATTATGACTCTGATATTTAAGTTATCATGAAGATAATTCTTTATTCTGCACTAACACTATTCTTTAAATAACTTAATAAGCACAAGCATCTATGGCAAAGTCTAAATTTAGGAAATGTACTTTAAGCACCAAGACAATGAGTGTTCAGGAGAAAAATCTAAATTTATTTCTAATATGATTCAAGTTTGAAAATGACATTGTGTTTATTTAGTATGTTAAAACCCATGAAATGTAGTCTATGGATTAGTGCAAGATGATCCATGGCCTCCAAAAGTTCCTACCGACTTGTGTATCTTTATTCTGTGCAGACAGCTAAGACTGTCTTCTATTTCCTGCTGAAATTTTCTGGCTGTATTTTTAAATGCAGATTTTTCCCTGTCTTGCTCTACTACTCAATCTCAAAAATTATCTGGATCCAGTGGAGTCAGGTTTGGCAGTCATCTGACTAAATGTGGAGCTGGAACACAGGCTTCTACTTTGAACCAGCTGTCTTGATGGTTGTAACTGGGAAGACCAACACAGTCAACTGAGTTAGAGATGAGATTCATCTGACCAAGGGTAGGCACTTACACTGGGGTGAATAGTGCACCTAACTGACTGTGATTGCTGCTCACGTTGCTCTGTCACACACTGTTATTCTCACTGTAGACAGATGTGTTTAGATCAATCCCATCATAATTGGGTAGTTATAATTAATTTTCAGGGGATTAGGGTAAAAATCTCATTTTAAAAATGCTGCCTGCCTGCTTGCCAGTAAGGACCCCCAAACCTCATGCCTGATCTGGAGTGAGGCAGCTTCAGTTTCTCTCTGAGCTTCTCCTCTCCTTCTCATGGCTCACCAGTTTTCCCTCTTGCTCTCATCTCTGCTTCTTCCATGCTTCCCTTGTTTGTTGAATATGATTTTACAACAGAGACAAGGGAATGTTTCCACCTCTATGAACCACCACTACATGACAGATGTTTTGCTGAATTTACTCTTTTTGAGCCAATATCTGAAGCATTACTTTGAGGAAGAGACCAAATCTTCTTGTGAAACCCCACCTGGAGTACTGTGTACAGTTCTGGTGTCCCCAGCATAAGACAGACATGGAACTCTTGGAGCAAGTCCAGAGGAGGGCCACAAAGCTGATTGGAGCACTGGAGCACCCCCCATATGAAGACAGGCTGAGAAGGTACGGTCTGTTCAGCCTGGAAAAAAAGGCTGTGTGGGGACCTCACAGTATCTGGTGTGGGGACCTCACAGCACCTTCCAGTATCTGGAGGGGGCCCTTACAGGGTTGCTGTAGGAGGAGTCTTTGTTTGGAACTGTAGTGACAGGACAAGGAGTATTGGGTACAAATTGAAAGAGGGGAAATTTAGGTTAGGTATTAGGAAGAAATTTTGAGGGTGGTCAGGCACCCCTCTGGGAACAGGTTGCCCAGAGATGTAGGTGCCCCAATCCTGTCACTGTTCAAAGTCAGGTTGGAAAAGGCCTTGAGCAGCCTGGTCTAGTGGAGGTGTTCCTGTCTATGCAAGGAGCGTTGGGGCTAGATGATCTTCAGGGTCCTTTCCAACCCTTTAACATTCTGTGATTCATTCTGTGATTCTATGATTCAGTGAAATGGGTATGTGGCAGTTCCTCTAGAATCTAGAATTATGTATAAGAAATAGCAGTTTCACTGTTTTGCAGTAGTGAATATATTTTATTAACCCATGACTTGTGTCCTACTCACTGCCTGTTCCAATGCTGAGCTTGTAAATTCCTCAGGGCAAGTGTAGGGTTTGTGTTCATCATCACCTCATCATCCACATCTTCCTCTAAAAGATGGGTGGGTGGGTGAAAGAGAAATTACCTGACTACTTTGCTGTCTCTCTGTATATATTTATTCATATTTGATCATTATTCTGCAGAGCATAGGTGCAACTAACTAAGGAGGTAATCAGCACTCTCACAAAGGCACATGTGACTACAAATTTCCATTATTTACTATTGCAACAAAAATGAGTGAATGGATTTTGTAGGTGCAGAGATGCCATTTTGAAGATGTGAGCATTAAATAATAGAGGTTGCCAATTAGACAAGGTGTTAAAACATATGTATAGATGCCAGCATATGTATAGTCTCACTCTACTTATGTGTTTACAGTGCCTTTTGGATATGAGCCTAGAAATTACATTTTAAAGTAAATGTATATTCTTATACTAAATTGCATTTCTGCTTAACAATATCTTTTTCTGCTTACAACTTTAGCTTTTTTTTTTCCCATAACAAAAACATAAAATTACCACTTTGAATTATGAATATATATTGATGGGAGAGCACCACATAAAGCTTACTTACTACCCAGGCCATACTGAAACTTGATCTTAAATTTTCTATATGTATGGACAAATGGTGATTTGATCTAGATACATTGAAAACATGCTTGAATCTTGCAGATTATATTGAATTACAAAAACATGTAAGAAAATGTTTAAAATTATTCTTGGATTTCAATGAATTGTGAAAGTAGTTTGGTATAGATGGTGTTACATCATAAATATTGGTGTACATTTAAATGTGCATTCACTTTTGTGCAGGTGAGGCAAGGATGATTTATGCATTTCTGGAAATGCAGACATTCAATTTATTTTTGAGTCTGGAGGTAGTGCCAAATGCCTGCTCATTCCTATACATGATGTTTGTGTCTTCAGCTGCAGCAAAACAGCAGCTTGATTTAACTTCTGTCTGCAGGGTCCATTCTAACACCAATTACTGGAGAAAATAGCCTTTTTTTCAGATGTTGAATTTAACTTTGCAAATAATTCTTCACAACTAGAAAATAGAGGTATGCAAGTAGTTACATTGTTCTGCCACTCTACTCTGTGTAATGTCTATCCATTCTTCATTTAAGAATAAATTAATCTGCTATTGTGGAAATACGCTATTAAATAAAGCTGATCTTGAGGCCATGAGGTTATCTGAACATTGTTTGATAATGTTGCTGTTGTTCTCAGTCTTTATATGTAGGAATTTATTTCTAAAATTGCAACCTGGAAAAAGCCGCAATATAAAATTAAGCCACTATCTTTGATTTCTTCATTTTAGGTGATGCTTCTCTAGAAGCAGGAGATGTAATTTGATGGAATAATTGAGGTTTCAGAAAACAAATTTCTGTAGAAACTTACAGAAATACTAATCATATATTTAGGTAGATGTTAAACTATGATTCTTTCAAGCCTCTTAGATAAAAAGTTATTTTACATAGATTTTATGATGTTTAATAATAAATCATTTATTTAATGAAGAGGCCTCTGATACTTTAATATTGTCACAAAGAATATATTTTATAAGGGAGGGAAATTGTAACCATTCTCCTGTTAGAGTTCCACTGAGAACTCCAACCAGGTTTTTACCCTTTGCAGAGGCATGCTGAAAATAAAGTGGATCAATACTGAACAATGAAGAAAGAGAACAGCCACACAGAGATACAGGGTTAAAATAGCTTCACAGTGATGTTCAAACATCTCTGAAGATGATGTTAGAGGAAAGGACAGAATGACTCGTTCAGGTATCTCAATACAGACTTCTGTTGTTGGTTTAGCTACCAAATAGCAGTCATGACAGCAAAACCCAAAGTGTCTAGAACAATTGCTAGGTGTAAAACCCTAAAGCATCTAAAATGGCACTAGACATCCATGTGGCAACTGAATCCCACCCAGAGAGCCTACCTTGATAGGATAAACAATTCCAATGCCAGTTTAGAAAACAGATTTAAGTAGATAAAAGATCACATTTAACCTGGAGATCTCTTTTGGTCAAGGTATAAAACAAGGTCTTGAAATCATGTGTCAAAATGATTATCATTCTCTGAAGAGCTGAAGTAAGTTTGGAGGCTGCAAAACCAAAAGATTAAATTAACCAGTGATGCAAGATGTGCCTGGGGCCTTGATAGCATCCCTTTTCATTGTGACTGAGTGCCTAAACAGGCTCATATTCATCTAACAGAGCAAAGACCTCTTTTCCTTGAAGAATTCTAAATTATTATAAGACAGGGAGAAAGCAAAACATGCTCAGAAATGTTTGGGCAGTTTGGTGGACTAATGCAGTGAAAAATCAAAGAATGCCTAAGAGAGAGGAATTAATCTAGCTAAAAGTTTGAACAGGTATGGAAATTCTGATGCTGCTGGTATTTTTTTGATGTATTTTTTAAATTATGCTTTTAAATTTTTGTCAGTGGCATTTAGAGCACTCACAGGATATCCTGCAGCATGGAATTTTAAAATGGGAATAAGTAAACACTACCTTATTTGATGGAGCATGGTGATGTTTCAATAAATGTGACAAAGCAAAGTAAGTCATCTCACAAAATGTCATGCTGGCCTCTTATGCTAAGGCAAGAAAAAAATTCCCTGCAGAATATCCTTCTTAACTGTTACCATCTTCTAATATATGATAAATCCCAAGTGGAAAAAAACCAATACATTTTAGCCAAAACAAGGGGCAACCCTCTAGGACGGCATGTGATGTTGAGGTCAGCCAGAAGCCAGATGTGAAGGTCTCCCTACATTTGCAGTGTTGTAAAAGACTGGGGGAAAATCCCTGTTGGAGAAGATGCATTGGCTAGCCAAGAGCACCTTTAATTGATGCAGAGAAATGTCCTTCCTTGGATCTGCATGGCTTAGAGAAGCCCGTGTGCTTCCAGGAAGAGAAGCCAGTGGATCTTTAGCAGTGGTGATCCAAAATCTGTGGCTTTGAAAACCCCACCGGGGCTTAACTGATGGCACAGAAGTTCCCCAGGGCAAAGTTAGATTTTGTTGACTGGAGACAGCCTAGCTGGGCAGATAAGAGATGATGGGAGAAGGGGAGAATGGGAGAAAGGGGAGAAGGAAAAATCCATGTGCTTGCTGAAGGGATCAATATGATGTAGATGGGAATGGTCTCTTCACCCTTACTGAGACACTCATGCTTTCTTCATTTCTGTCTGCCTTTGACTTTGTCTGCTTGTGTCTGATATCAGTAGCATGTTCACAAAAGATCCTCCTGCTTTGCTTTCCTACTCCTCTAAAAAAGAAGAATTAAATGTGAATGTGTATTTTAATGTTATTTGGTTGTTCCAATGCCACTACCAATTTAGATTCAGTATATTGGCTTTTGTAATGTTTATGCAATGCTATTGTGTGGATTTCTGGTTGTAATTTACTTAGTATAATGAAGAAAAATCAGGATAGAAAAGCCCAAACATATGACTAACAGAAAATTTAGATTCCAATTCTAACATCTGTATTAATATAAATTCAAATTATTTCACTGCAGCCATTGAGTTATATGCCTATGTTTGTTAAATAACCAATGATTGAATGGCATTTTGATTTTCATCAAGAGAATGTTATTCCACTGAAGAAGATATGTCATTATTACCATTTAGTGTTGCAATGGATGGAGTTTTTCCAGTCCAGAAAATTTCATGTTGACATTTTTTCAGGTAGAAAATTAATCAGATAGAAGATAGAAGATAGAATGGAATTTATAAAACCCCAAACCAAACATCTGTTAATATTGTTATTGCCAGCATTGACAAGTGTATGTTTTTCACAGTGGAAGATGTTATTTTTCAGTTAGTGGATGCTCTGAACGAGCTCAGAATGAAAAGCTGAACATGCATTGTTAACATCCATTCTGAGCAATAAAAATAAAATAATGGTGCTTCTACATCTCTAATCCCCAAATCCACCCCACTGCCTGAACATTGCTCCACTGATAAGCTTGCTGATGCAAAGTGCAAGTATGATCATCCTCTCAGTCACAGGGTGACTTTCATTGGAAGTTTTTTAAGGATGTTGTCTGTGCTGTGAAGCAATCCCAAGGCATCACAGGAAAATAAGAGGTTGCTTTGACATAATGAAGAGATTACTTGGTCTACCTGCTCATTTTTCAATTTCTCAACACATCTGATAATTAATAGCCTCCTCTAAAGTTTGCAGCTTTTTTTCCCCCCCACTGGTATTCTGAAAATGGGTTGTGTTATTAAGACCTCTGTACAGTGGTGTCATAGACTGACTTGCTTCTAATGGTTTGAGGATCCTGGGCACACACAGGCTCAGGTTCTGTCTCTAAGCCTTTCCCCCCTGCCTGCAAGTACCTCCTCATTTTTAGAGTCAATCAGTAAGTTCTGATGTTTTGGTAGGGTTTCAGCTGCCTTCATCTGGTCTCCACTGTCCCTGTTGTACCTGGTGAACACCTCCCTGATTTTACTGTGTGCCTTAGCTTCTGCCAGGAGCACCCTGTGCTGTGTGCTGGGGAAGGGGTGCAGCACATGCAGCTGTAGAGAGGAGGTGTGGTGCTGAGCAAGGACAATCTGAAGTGGAAAGGAAAGCCACAATATTGTTCAACACTGGCCTGAGACAATTCATGTTGGATTAACTGGAGAGGAAGAGAATTGTTTAGCCTAAATTCATAAGGAGCACAAAATAACAGCTGGAGATACAGGGCATTCTATATGACAGTGCCATTTTGAGCACATGCTACATTTATTTCTGCCTTTTTGAGTATACTCATGCAAACCTCAAAAGGGACATTGTTAAGAAATTCACTTACACTGGAGTGAGGTGATGTTATGACAATGTCACTCTTCAGCTCCTGCATGGTGCACCATGTAATCTTCACACAACTGTTCTGCAGGGACAGGGCTGCAGCAGCAGCAGATCTAGTGTCCAGGGACTCAGTGCCAGCTCTGGAGTAAGCAGCTGGTAAGGCAGCATCACCATGTCATTTATAGACAGGTTTTTCTCTACAAACATTTGAGAGATACATACAACATGTTGGACAGTACCACCACATTTAGGCCTGAAGTTAATGGGTGCTGTGATGGCTCAGCATCCCTGAAAAGCAGCAGGTTGAGGAAGCTACTGATGGGCTTTGGCACTAGCTGGTGTACAAAAGCTAGCCTGTTGGGGAAGGTGAAATAGGAAAGCCTTATAAATATGATTGCCTGGCAAAAGATTTGGAAAATACAGAAACTATAAGTGAGATTGAGATGAGAACAAGTTTTGAGATACCAAACCTTGGTCACTAAACAACTAGAAAACAATAGTACAGCCAGTTGAAGGCAATCTACCCTTTGATTAAACAATGCTCTCTACCTACAGACAGGTCCATCTGTCCCAACCGTCCCGGAGTTCAGTGTTCCCTACACTAGCCCTGTTTGAAATAGCCTTTGTTACTTACTTGAGTGTTCAGGCAATGTGTATAGGCAATGAAAATAATAGGAAATGCAGAAAATAAAGGTAAATGCTGAAAATACTAGATTTATGAGTTAATATACTAAGTAAAAACAATAATCAGTTAGCATATTAATTAGCTAAAATTTTACATTTCTTACTAAATATTATGTATTTTTTTGTGTTTATTCTAGAAAATACTAAATACCAGTCCTTACAATGCCAAAGCAGTGGGCAGGCAGACCCAGGCAGGACTGTGCTTGCAATGGCAGTGGGAAGGTGGGGCTGCACAGTCTGAGAAGCCTCTGTGAGGAGAGCAGGGTCCTGACAGCACCATCCCAGGGCTGTATCTGCAGGGAAGGATTTCCCAGCCTCCATACCCGGGAATCAGTCACCCCCACATCCTTAAACCACTGCTCCTCCCGTGGGCCGTGCCAAGCCCAGCGTGCCATCCTGTGCCACTGAGGCGAGCCTGCTCCCAGGGCTGGGCGTTCTCCTGCCCAGCGCATCTTGAGCACCTCTGCCATTTCCAGTTATTTGAAGCAGATGACAACCAGATGAAAACCAAGGGTGGGAGGCTTTTAACACTGCATGCTGAAATTGTGCAGTGACTTGTGTGAGCCAGTTCCAGGCCAGAGCCCCCACTAGCACTGCCTGAGACTGGCCAGGGGCTGCAGAGACCTCCACAGTGGCCAGGGGCCAGCACCAACTGGAGCAGAGATGGACTCCTCTTGCCTACAAGCAGAACTGAAATACTACTTTTCCTCAGAGGATGGCATGGCTTCAGGAGTCAATGTCCAGGGTAAAATGGTAATACAGGATTATTTCAAAAAGTTCTGTAAGAAGAATTGCCTGCTTCATGTGTTTAATCCATGAAGAAAGTATCTGTGATTTATTTAAGATTCTGGTCTCTTATTAATTATGTTTCAATTAGTTTGCTTCATGAGTACTTATAAATAGATTTTCCCTGAAAAATGTAATGACTTCAAGTGAGTAATAGGCAATTCACTGAAAAAAAAAAATTAATGGTGCCTTAAAAGAATAAACTGGTAATGAAATTCTTTTATTAAAATCAGATATGAGGCATGATTTATATGTATTGCTACTGATGCCAAAAGAATATGCTTTTCCTTTCTCCTGAAAACCTTCAGACTTGTGACAAGGTGTCCAAATGCAAACTTTACAGTTATTGCAAAAGGGAATCAATGGTAGTTCCAGCTTTTTTGATATAATTTTTTTTTTTAAGACTATGCAGAATCATAGACTAGTTTGAATTGGAAGGGGCTTTTAAAAGTCATCTAATTCCAACCCCCCTGCAATGAAATCAAGATCTTTGTATAATCAGCTGAAATTATGCAAATATATGCATATGTTTCCTTCAAGCAAAATCTACAGCTAAGTTAAAGATTTTTTGGGATGGGAAACATTTTTATCATAGAAAATCGTGAAATAACACTTGTCTTTTTGTAAAAAAAGGAAGACAAAATTGTCACAGCTAAAGATTATTTTCTGTAGCTGGGTAAGTTGGTTATTAATTTCTAAGTGACAACCTTCAAATGGTTTTAGATTCTTCAGAGAACTCACCTGGTGTTTAAACTCTCTCTTAAGGGAAGTTTTTAACACTTTTTTTCATCAAGGTTCATGCATTATGGCTAACAGGGATAGGTATAAAAAGCCAAGTCAAAAACCAAACCAACATCCAGCAATTGCTAAAAGTTTACTGAATTGCCTAAGCTACACAGATGTTGTGTGACTGAACATCACTGAAGTTAAAAACATAGTTTAGCTGAGGAGTTTATTAACAAGACCTTTCTGTGCTGCAGAAAACCTTGGAAGTGCTGGAATTGGTTGAATTGCATGGCTACCTTAAACAGAGCACATCTTGGCAGCAGCTTTTCCTTCAAAACTAATTGAGCAGGGGATACCAAGAGGCTTGTATTGGCCTTCAAATTATCTACTTGTCTCATTCAAACTTATTTCACATGCTGATTTTCTGGCATGGACATGCTTAGACCGATCTGCTAGAGTGCCTTTTTGATTTTTTACATCATAAACTGATGCAGCAGTTGCAGATGAGCAAAGCACTAAGCCCACTTCAATATATCTTCTGGGATAAATGTGCAAAAATTTCATATACAATCCTGTTAGGAACAATGGGCTGTAAATTTTGCCTATGTGCTTCCTGAAAAGGGTCACAGCAGTAGCATTTTGGCTTCTGCCATTAGCAAACACTTTTATCCTTAGCTGCCTTTGCTGCACATTTCTGGTTTGGGGTTTTCACAGAAATGAAGCAGTTCTCTCAATGCATACAGTTATTTGGGAGCTCAGCCCTCTGCACAGCCACTCTCTGTGACAACTAGAAATAACTGAATTTTCAATGCAGTTTTCAATATGGTCTTTCTTTTTCACTCTGCAGGATCACTTAGAATAGCAAAGTTTTGACATTTTTTGTCAAAATCAGAAAATTCCAAAACATGACTATCACATGCTTAGGATGACTCATACCCAAATCTCTGACTTCCAGTCCCAGCTACAGCAGAAACTTCCTTCTTTATTCTCTCTCTCCTGTCTTCCTAGAAAGAAGAAAAATAGTATTATTTTTACTCTCTTCCTCTCCATTTACCCAATATAAATGATTGTTTCACTAATGGAGCACATCTGCAGCTGATCAATATTTCCCCAACACAAAAATAGGATTTGGAGAATTCTGAATAAACTAGCATAAAGACAAATTAACAAATAAAACTGATTATCCTGAAATGCTCCATGGAAAAAAATGAAAACATAAGGAGATGGAACTATAATTCAAATGACAAGGAGAAATGTCTATCTGCTAACTAGTTCAGAGGTTATTTCATCAGACTCCAAATCTGTGTGTGGAAACCCATCCCAAAGCAGATCCTAAGATGGACATTCAAGTAAAAAGGCTCTTTAGATAACCCCTTCGAGGCAACTACTTTCTATCTGATTCTAAAGGCAAAGATTGGCATAAGGGCCTGTCAATATGCACCCAGGATGACAGCTGAAAATGTGTGTGAAAAACCCTGTGACAGAAAGGATGGCAGTGGATGGATCAGGGAAAGAAGTCCATGTATTTTTGCCTAAGCATAAACCATGCTTGGGTGATATAGCCCTGTTTTGTGTCCCCAGTTCATTTTGCTTGTCATGGGGATGATCTGTGGCTTGCTGCAATGGCTTCCAAGAGGAACGGATTGCCACCCCACCCAGGGACTGTGGTGTAGGCTGTGCAGCACATGGTGGGGGGTGTCCCCAGGATCAACAGGTGATGCAGTAATATGGCTCAGAAATCAGTGAGAATAAGCAGAATCCAACTCCTGAGGCATCTAAAATCCCACTTTTGCTAACTAAAACAGTATAAAAGAGATAGAAAATGTGATCTGGCTCCAAATATGTTTTCTGTGAGGTCCAGAGGGAATGATTCTGGTCAGAGGGGAAAATATAAAGGATGTTTTTCTGAGTTATTTGTTATATTGAAATATGCACAGAAAAAAAAAAAAAAAGAAAAAGAAAAAAAATAGCCCCCATGAAATAGAGGGATTTTAAAATTTTTATTTCAGCATCTGACTGAACTCACTAAATTCCCTTTAATACCCATATAATTGGCAGTGGAGTGGCTTCAGATGTGCCAACTGAAAGACAGTGAAATTCAACATCTTTATTAGGAATCATTTGTCTACATGAGAAAAGAAAATGGGACATGGTATTTCACTTCATTTGCCTCTAAGAGAGATGGTCTGAGCCATGCACTCTAGTTCAGGCTCTGACATTTTTCACTGCCAATACCTGTTCCAGTTGCTGGAGTCCCAATGGCACAACAGACCAATTACTGTCATGTTAGTGAAAGAATAGATGAAAGCAACACAGAATGTAGGATTCAGTCACCTTTGTGCTTGTGATGTGTGACTACAGTTCATTTTTTGCAGAAGTCATGCAATGTTGCTCCTGCTCACCCATGGCTGCCATAGTCACTCTTAGGCACCGGCTCTTTCTAAGGCACGATGATCAGTGAAGGTTCATTAACTGAAGATGTAGCTAATGAGCACAGAAGAAGCTGTTGCTGCCTCAGGTTTTAGTCTGGGATGTGCTCCATGGAATTCTGACCTCTGTAGCTCAAATGAGCCACTTGGGTGCTCAGGGTGGTTGGTATGCCTAAACAGGGGGGCGAAGGCCCACAATGAGGTTAATAAACCCAGCATGGAGCATGGGGCCAGTGCTCTTCTCCTCCTGATCCCATCACCACCTCCATGACCCAGCTCAAGGAGTACAACCTTTATGTAATATGTAGAACTTGTAGTTGAAGTGACAACAGCCTCCAAAGCTGGACAATTAGAAAACTTGCACATGACAAGGCAGGAAAGTGCCCAGGCTTCTCATAAATTCAGCCAATTGCACAGACTATCTGTCTGAAATCCATGCTAGGTTTTCATCCTAGGCAGAACAATACTTCTTTACAGCATGTTCTAGCTCTGGGGCAAAATACATTTACATTTACTGAACACTAAGAAGTATTCAGCTAGCTTAAATGATATGAAAGAGAAAGATGTATTTATGCCCTAAGGTTTCACTTCTCTTAATGTAAGACTTGTATTAAAAACACCCTCCACCTGACAGTTTCCTGCATTTTGGCCCAGGGATTCACAGCTTGGGGGTCTGTACTGAGCTGGAGAACAGGAGAAGATATGCAGCAAATCATGCCTTTCTTTCCTGATGATCACCACTTGCACAGAGAGCAAGGAAGGCAGGTTTTTTGGTTTTTTCACAATTTTGTCTCTTTGCAAATTCCCAGGGCCCATAAAAATGATGATGAAGAGATCAGCAATCCAGTTACTGGATTAGTTTTGGGTTTTTTTCCCAGTAAGTGAGCCTCTAGCCCTTTGTATTTTACAAAATAGAAAAGCAAAAATATTAAAAAGGCACAGTTAAAAATGAAAAGATGAAAAATAAAATAGCGTTTTTCATTTAACCCCTGGGGTTTATTATACTTAGAGTGATCTTGAACATATATCTTTTCTTCTCACATTGCTCTCACTAGTATCCACATAATGGAGAGAAAAAATTAAATTATTCCTGCAACTTTAAAAGTGCCTCAAATTTGCAATGACTTTTTCAAAACATGAGGAGACTAATAACCATTGAACACATGACCCCCATTTGTCTACTGCTCCTTCTATGTGAAGAAGCTGAGCAGCATGTGGTAACTTCAGCTAGTCTTTGTTAAGCTTGCTTTATTTACATATAAATTAATGGTTTCTTGTGTATTATTTTTTGTCACCATCTCTCCTCAGATTTGGAAAGTGGAGAAATATGAATGACTTTGCACTACTGATATTGCTACCATAAATGAAGCCTGCTGTGAACTGCACCTTTTTATTCCAGATCAGACATTGAAGTTAATTAGATCTCTTCCCCCTTCCCTGTAAGAGTGCCTGTCTTTCTGTGAAGGATGATGCATGCCTAGATATTTTAGTGGAACCTCTGAAATCAAGAACAGAAATTATTTTAAGATCAAATATTAAGCAAAGATAATAGTATAACAAATATTTTCTGTTTAGAGGGACTGAGCCTGCCACTTCTGAATGTGAAAATGTTAACTTGCTCTAGTGATTTGTGCCCTTATTTTTTGGACTGATGCATGGGCCACATATTTATTCAGAAGTTTCTCTACAGGGAAATAAGGTCTACTGCTGAGCTGATATCAAAACCTGAACTAATAAGGCACACAATGTGTCTAACAATCCTATACAACTACTTGGGGTTTAGTAGCCGTAAAATGCCCCAGAAAGAGAAAAAAATATATAAATACAGAGTTGAAGCATTCTTCCCATCATGTAAAGTAACATCCAGAATGTTCCATTCTCTCCACCTAGTGCAGGTCATCTCTGGTATGGATTTTTTTGGTGACTAAAGGGTTGTTACCTTTACGTTGTCAATTGTTTCCAACTGTTGTGGGTCAAATATGACTGTGGATGTACACCTTCTGTATTTGTACCAAGGCTACATCTTTTGCCTCTCTGCACCTCTCCAAATGTTTCCTTCTCTGCCATCTATTCCAATTGAATCTTTTAGGACAGCAGTGCTTATTTGAATGTGTATAGACAAAATCCACAAGAAGGTTCTTTTTTTTTTTTTTTTGTAGCAGCAGCAGAACACAAATGCAGAAACATGCTCCAGCATGACATTACTGTTGTTTCATTTCTCACATTCCCATTGAGCCCTCTAACAATTGCTTGGAACAACAATTTGTTTTAACAGCTTCCTTGTTGCTGTTTTAACATTTTCACCTCTAATATTTCAGTATTAAAATTCTCTCACAACTGTAGTTGATCATGGCTTTTTGAGCTCTTATCTTGCTATTTTATCTGTTAGTTATAGATATATATTGAATTATAGGTTTCCATGTCAACAAGGTTTCTCTCTTTCCATCCAGCAAGTGAGCTCTTCTTGAAAGCTGGCCAGCTGGCTTTGCGTTTTATACCTTGGCCTGAGTTTGTGGTGAAAGTAGAAGGCTTGTAGTCCTTTTTAACTGTGTGGAGGTTGGCTGCAATTGTAATGAGTGTGAGCATATTACCTCATATTAAATATTTGTAATAAGCCGAGGACAAAGGCAGCATCTTTCAGCCTTGGCTGTCCTTGGCTTCAAGTGTGTATTTTGTATACCACTGTAGTAGAGAAAAGAGGAGCAATCTCACACTCAAGAATGTGGGTGGGGAGCTGTAACTATGACTAGGTTCTTCATAAAAAGTGAGATGCACATAGAGAGAAGGTTCAACAAATCTATCCTCCCTGGTTTATATAATTCTAAAATTTTGAACCATCTGTCCCATAAGAAATGTTCACAATTTCAGAAACAAATCTTTAAAAATACCAAAAGAGTGGTAGAATAAAAAGAAAAATACACTTGGAAACAAAAAATACACTCAGAAACATTTCTTAGGCTATTTTCCTGAGTTTGGCAGCTCTTGAAAGGAACCTGTTTCCAGTCAGTGTCAGATCAGGGATTTCCAATCAGAACAATATTCTGTTGGGTCATATTTGTACCCAAATGGTTTATTAAGACAGGAAGGTGGCTGGCAAGGTGGAGAGCAAGGCTGAGGGCAGTCAGAGGTGGGGCCAGGGCGATTTGGTGGTGCAGCAGATCGTGCTGGGGATCCTCATTGGCACCAGAGGCCATGTCCAGCTCCCACTGACCATGAAGTAGGAGGAGCACTGGGACACCAGAACCCATGGGAAGGGCAGTAGCCTAGGAGGGAAAGTGTGTGGGGTCACCATCTAGAAATGTGAAGGGTGACACTCAAGCAAAAGAAAAACCCAAAACTTGTAGTCATTCTGCGGTCTTTGGACTTGATTAATTTTGTTACATTTATGAAATGCAATCTCTGTGTCTCACACCCCCTATATATATGTAGCTCTTGATATAGGTTTTGCCAAGTATCCAAGTGAAAGGCAGTGGAAGTGTGAGGCTTTCAGAAGTATGCTTCCTCATCTGGAGCATGCTCAAGGACAAATATTTTCACTCCTGCCTAAAGGAATACAGAGAGTTAATAGATTAGCACTCATAAATGCAGGATGAAGCCTATGAATAAACTCTATGCCAATGCATTTGTATGAACAACTAATGTAGTTGCAAGCAAAATACATCACAAATTAGAAGTGCAGGGCTTACAAGGATATTCATAAATGTAAATAGCTGTAGAAAAAAAAAAAGAAATCTTTCAGAAACACAAATGAGGAAGTAAAAAGATACAAGTAATTCAAACAAGCATCAAAGGCCTGAATTTCGGAGGAGCTGGTGCTAATGAAGAAACAATTGTCTTCACAGAGCAGCCATGTTAATGAACTGTGTTTTACAGATGATAATGAAGTATTTTTTATGAATGCCTAATAAAGACAAAACTGGTGAGAGAGTGAATAATAATGGAAACTGAAAATCTCTTAGAAATTAAAGGAATTGTTAACAAATATGCTTATGCTGTACTGAGAGAAATAATTACTTACGTTCTTTTTGCATTTTCAAAAGCAAGAAATATAAAGTCCTAATTCTCTACAGTATTTAAAAATAAATTTAAAACAGAGCAGCAGATTAAATTTGGATGTTAGCAGGCAGAATGGCTTGGTATCCATGGAGAGTAACATATATCCATAGATAACCAAATGCAAGGTCTGATATGAATAAGCATGATGTATGGTTGCTATACTGGACTCTGTGGGAAGCCAGTGTGCAAATACACTGTGCTGCATGGCTGGCACTGGGCAGGTCTGCCCCAAAAGTTTGGTAACCACAACTGGTGCAGAAAGATGCTGCAGACAAGGGTAGGTAATGGTCTGAAAACTCACAAAATACAACATAGTGTTTCCAGTCAAGAGGTTTACAGGATTAAAATACCAAAATACTGTGTTCTTAACACAGGAGGAATCATACAGATTCCTGATCACAGATTATGGATTTTATGGTCAAAAAATGTGGATTTAGGAGATATTAAACCTGCATACATGGTATTTTAACTTTTGTTAAGATTAAAGTCTTTTGTAGTGCATTTAAGGATATTTTGTCAGCATCTGTAATCATGGGAGCAGTTGCTTGGCATTTTTTCCCAGAGTGACATTCAGCTGTATTCTTAATCTCCTTGCATTGTTAAGGCTTCCTACTTTCGAACTTCTAGTAAAAATATTGTTCCTTACATCAATGTTGGTTCCAAGCACTCCTCAAAAATAAAATAAAGCTTATCAAATGAAAAACCTCACAGAACACAAGACCAGAGACTAGATGTGCTACCACCAGGTGTCAGAATCTGCCAGTGCTGGCTTCACAACAGCTGCCACAGCTGGAAACAAGGCACTGGGGGAAAAGGAGAGGGGGAGTGCTGGAGGGTTCGGGGGTGGAGGGAGCTGATGGATGAGATGGGGGTTTTTTTGCAGTCTTTTCTGTAAACCTACTGTTTTGTAGACACAGCTGTAGCATAAATACTGAGGCATTCAGTATTCTTTCTTAAACACTGAAACCTCTTACATGGAAATAATCTAATATGAATTATTATGGCTACCAAAGTAAAAACAAAAATGTGTTTGCCAGTTAAATGTAAAAAAATATCTCATGTTAATTGAGAAATTGAAATTGAAAATGTCTTTACTGGGAAACCACTAAGCCTTTTTCTCTTGGTGCTGAATCATAATATTTTTCTCCAAAAATCTCTAAATCTCTGTTAGTTTCTGGATTTTTTTTTCCCTGTTATCTTGCAATATCATTTGGAAAGTTTATTTGCTCACAGATTTTTACTCATCTATTGATATGTTTAAAAAAAAAATAAAAGAATCTTCTACCTCTTCTTCCTGTAAACACCTTTTCTGCAGAGGAGAGCAGTGCTCCTCTCTGGGCCCATTAATATTTTCTCCAGCACAGCATTTATCCTGTGCTGTGGAATGTAGGACTCAGCCTGTGACAGAGCTGTTGCAGCAGCAGGGTCCTCGGGCCTCAAGAGGAGATGTAGGTACTTCTGTAGGTTTAGAAGGAGAAATTTGTTCCACCCAGAGGATGTCATGCTCACCTTACAAGAGAACGATGAGGCACTAAAAGAGCACTCCTTTCCAGAGCACCTTTGCATGGACTCATGCAGCTGCGGGGATTCCTGTTTGCCACAGGTGCTTCTCTGAGCACAGGATAAGCTGCAGGAGAACACTTAGAACCCACCAGGCACAGGCCAATGTCTTATTTAAGATGAGAAAGTTTAAATTTGACCACCTTCTGAATCAGCTGTTTATGTTCTTTTCTGTCCTGGAGTCACAGGTTTGGTGTCTCCAGCAGTGAGCTTTTTAACTTTTATTTCTGCATCTGATCTAGGCCATTTGTTGGTGCTCTTTAAGTGATCAGTGGGGAAATGTTTCATCTAGGAAATAATATAAACCTTTTTTCTCCTGTATTTAGATATGGCTTCTTTATGCCGACAATGAGGGTATCAAATATGTCAACAAGATATTGACTGCTACTCTAAAATCAATATATACCCTTTGTCATATCACTGAAATATTTGTTTATCCTAGATATTGCTCTCAGCCATTTATGCTTTAAATTTGTCCAAAAAAAAGTTAATATTATTCTGAGCTTCTTCTCAGCCTTCCAGCTGGATCAGCAGCCACCCATCATGTTCTCTGTTAAAATCATATTGGATTGTGATGGGGTGCAGGGGGGCTGTTCATTTTAATCTAATGAAAGCATCCTATTAGATATTCACTTTTCAGTCTGAGGGCAGCCTGGAAATGAATAGATGAGACTAATGGAATTCTAATGGCCTGTAAAAATGAATCTTCTATTGTGGTATTTTAAAGTTCTAAATGTGTTCTCTTGCTCTCTGAGTGCAGAATATGGGCACAGTGCTTCAACATGTGAGTGATTTTGGTTTTGTTTTCTCAGTATGCATTATGCAGGTGCCTTTAGTCAGACTGCATTCATGGAAGTTGGTAAGCAAATAAACAGAAATATATTTAAGGAACATATTTACACTCTGAAGAGTTTTTATGGCAGTTGGGAGATTAGTAGAAGCCAAGACTATAATTGCTAGTTACCTGTGTGTTTTCAGGCTTAGGATGAGTAGACAGGACTTGGCACATGCTCACTATATGCCCAAAAAAGGATTACAAGTGACATTTTAGAAGTTGACAGCTTAAAAAATAGAGCAGGGTAGCCAAGAATTACAGTGTGACTTCAGTTATTTAATTTATTGACTGACTTGTCTAGTGCCAAACTAGAGCAGTAAAGCACTTAGCTGAAGTGAGACAGATGGTCAGTGAAACAACATTTCTGTGGAGAGTGTTTTTAATCCATTTTTTCACTTCTCTTAGTTTTATTATCACAGTATTGATCCAAACATCGTATTTTGTATCAATTTACATCCCCTGATACGTGATCAGAATAAGAACAAATGTAATCTTTCTCCAAGAAACATGCAATTTTAATAAGCCTTCTGGAGAAAAGAGATATGGCAATTTTCATGGAAAAATAGAGGTCAACCCACAGTAAAATACATATTTAAATCCCTGAAATGCATTATTCTGCATACACATTTCTGTTACATTACCTTTCAAAACATTTTGTTCCTTGTTGCTTAGGAAGATACTAGTAATCCATAATGCAGAAGCTCCTATTTTGAGTTCCACTGTACTAAATGGTACTAAACACGTTGCTGCTAGCCCTGTTTTACAATCTTTCAAAAACAAAGTGGTTTAGAGTTTGGAGACTTTTTCATCATCACAATGAAACTTTGGTATTCTTGTGAATCAGCTTTTAAGATGGAAAATGTTACACTATATTTTTGTGACCAAGTTTACTACTCTGGTTCTAATGAGTAGATAAGCTCAAATGGGTTTTTTTTAGTGTTCTCCACATCCTGCATCTGAGCTCTGGGGCAGTAAAATGGGAGTTTTGGATGCCTACGGCAGCTGGTGGGAGTGCACCTGCACCAATGGCTCCCCTTGGCCATGGCTGGAACGGGCACAGACCCAGTCATGGTCTCTGAGAGCAGCCAAGGTACAGCACACCATGATATTTGTGCAGTGGGTTTGACTGCAATCTTTATCTTATCTCTCTCCTCTATAGGCATGACAGTTCTCAGTGTGGGCTTCAGAAAACATGGACTAACAGATTCTGGTTGTGTAACTTCAACAAGATATCCAAAGCAACTCTTCTAAGTCTAAGAGGGATGAGATAGTGCTAGAACTGTTGTTTATACAACAGACCATGTCTCTGCTTTGACTAAATTTTCCTGATTGAAACTCAAGTAAAATGATAGCAATTATTTAAAAATGACTGTACTATAGAAAGAGTTTCTTGCGAAACAATCTCAACTGCATGCACAAAGTAATGACAACAAAAATTCCCTCCTCCCTATCACAAATAATAAGTTTTCCTTTTATTTCCCCTCTAAAAGAAAAAAAAAAAAAGAATCCTAATAGAATTTCTTTTTTCCTTCACTAATATCCATTATTAGCATTTAGATAATTCACTTTTCCTGGTAATTTTTCTTTGCTTATAATTTTTTAAGTAGGAAATTTTTGAGATTCAGAAAGCATTTGGTTATTATGTTCCTCCTCTGGCCAATAGATGGGACTCTTACCTCTGATATCTCTTGTCTCTTTGATCTAATTGCATAGATAATCATGCAAAAATCATTCTTCAAATCTGAAACATGATAGATATGTTTCATCTCTGAAAAATGTATCTACAAGGGAGCTCTACAGTCGTTGACATCTCAAATGAGCCAGACATGCAGGAGATTGGAGATAGCAGAGCTTGAGGTTAGAGCAGGTTTATCTTTCAGACAAAATGTTTCATTTACAAATTAAAACCACTTATTGTCTGGAGGTTTTTTCCTCTGAGAAGGATGCATATTGTAACAGCCAGGTAACATAATAAATAAAAACCAAACCACCAAACAGGCCAAGTTAATTAGGCGAGTTAGTCATGACTATGTTCCTGTTGCTTTTTACTCTCAGACACAAGAGTGACACACAAATTCCTAAAGAATATTAGGAACTGGCCTGCATTGGAATTGCAAAACTGTATTTTGTTGGAAACACTGCTTTGGGTGATAGATAGTTCCAAGGTGAAATGGTTCATGGAAATAGCTCTTTCCTCTTATTTCTGATGAAATGTAGGTGGGTTTCAGCCTAATTGGAAATGCACCAGCTCCCATGATAGACCTAAGGACTCCTGTGTTCCAGCTTTCCTACTGAGAAGTTATTGGTACAAATACTGGAATATTATCAGTGGCATTTGGAATCGGTGTCCTAAACTTGATGGCAGGGAGTCTGGGATCTCTTTGTGGCTATTGTGGTGTGTGGATAGTTCTTTTGCAGACAGGGACATCAGTGCCTGGAAGACCTGCTGCAGTCAACACTGTGTTCGGAAATTGGCCCTCCAGATTTAATTTCCATTGCTTTTCCTTTTTACAGTGAAATGTTTTGTTTAACTTGTCTTTCTAGGTTTTGGAATAGAAAGAAGAAGATGAAATCCTAAAGCAGAGCTGCAGTGTCCCACAGTGGCATGCATTTTATTTGATAGCCCTCAAGATGGCTGTGAAATGGTGAGCATTTCAAGCAGTTCAAGGGTGTGTTGCTGTCTGCTGCCCTTGCTGCAGCATTGTCCCTGCACATTTCCTTTTACAGCGTTCCCGTGTGTTTGGTTTCCCTGTGGATTGTGCCTTGTGCCTGTCGCCTGAGCACCCTGGGGGATGCTCAGCAATGGCCTGGAAAACACCACACATTAGGGCACAAATGTGAGCATATGCAGAGTGTGTGTGCAACAAACACACAGCAGTGCCCTCGGGGCATTTGCCCAAAATTGATCACATGAACGGGGATGATACCATCAGGCCCCATCTGATGGTGCTGATGTGTGAGGTGGCCATCAGTCAGACTAAGAAGCAACCAGGGGATTGTGCATGACTTTTGGCACAAAGGAGTCACACAGAAAAGATATGAAAGGCATGTAAAAAAGTTGTGACAGAGCTAGGTTTGACACAGCCAGAAGCTGCCCCACCAGCACCAGCAGCTCTGCCCAGGCCACACAGGCACCATTCCTGAGGGTACTGCAGGTGCCCCTGTCCAGTTGGACAGGACAGCAGCACTCTGGACAATGCATACTTGCAGCATGCAAGCCTGTAAATGTGGAGTGCTGGCATTTATGCATTTATTAGCAGTTCCTTATGTGCTGAAAACTGTGGATATTACTGATGTCATCCTAATTTTACAAGAGACTGTCAGGAGGCTTTGCCTCAGTGTGTGCCTGGCTGGACCTCGTGCTTTGAAGGCCCACAGGCAGCTGGAGATCAGTAGCTGCACTCCTGGAGTGTCTCAGCTTTCATTTCATCCAGATGGAGTCAGTTCCACACAGAAAGAACTCAGCACTCCAAAACTGTTCCCAAAGCATGGAAAACAGGCAAATGGAAGTGTTGCTGACTCACCCAGCAGAGCGCTTGCGCAGCGTGTCCCCAGCTGAGCACAATGTGTTCCCATCACATGGATGTCTTGCCACCAGGTCAGAAGCACAAATGACCTGCAGCAGCGGGACATTGAATACCCCAGTGCTGAGCTGCCTGAAAGCAGCACAGCTTTTCAGTGGTGTGTCTGACTCTCACACCCATGTTTCGCTGGCAAAATGAATAATGATGTCATGTTTTCATTCTGTTCTGCAATAACAATACCAAATAAACTTGATGGGTATTCAAATTTATTAGAATTTTATCTATTATTTTTTAAGCTAAAAGCAGTCCTATTTTTAATTGTAGATAATTCAAATCTCAAAAGGCAGGGAGGAGAATCTCTTGGCTACAAAATATGGCAATCCCTTACTGAGACATTGTCACTACTGTCGCCCCCCAAAAAAATCTTTTTTATGTTTTTTTGAGATAATAAGGTATGTCAAGTTATCCTATCTTTGTGCAACAAATGAGCTATTGCAGTTCTGCACTACAGTCAAACCTGTCACCTGGTAAAATTAAATATTTCTATTTTTTTTGGGTTTACAGTCCCAAGAGACTTTCCTTTGAAGCAAGCAAACTCCACCACCTGCAAGCTGTCAGGTGTGCCATTAGTCAAAGGGCTTTTGGCAAGTTGTGCAGCATCCCTCTCAAAAGCACATGAAAAGGAGTGGAGGTTGATCATCTATTGGTTATAAAAGGAAAATAGGAGAAGGGAATTTCTTGATCATGTTGAAGTTCTGCAAACAAAATGTGTCATTCTCTTTAACAAGGACTTTCATTTGTCCCCAGGCTGTCAGCAGGCTGGCCAGACTGCTGAGTCAGATCAGATGTCATCTCAAATGATCAAAAGTTGTGTTCGTTCACACTCACTGCTCTTGGTTTCCCTTTGCAATGCTCTCTAAGTGTTGTTTGCACAAAATTTTGCTTGGGAATTGCTTTAGTGAGCAAATGGGAAAGTGTATGTTCTTTACAAGACAGCTCAATGTCCAGCACATAAGTACTGCACAGCAGTAAATTAGAATAGAATAAGCACAGCATATTTAGGAAGCACACATGTCTCCCCTGTCCCTGTTAGGTAGCACGTGTATCTCTGCTGTGGAGGAAATGTGCTTCCAGCTCACAGAAACACCTCCTCTTGTCACATTTTGTCTAAATTATTTCATTCAATTTTTGAACCAAGCCAACAAGGTTACAGAATATTGAGTTTTCCTGAATCTTTAGGTTGTTAAATATTTCACTTGTGTCCTAAGTGATGGATTTGTTTCTCACCTCCTACTTACCTCCCCTGCATTCCCCAAAACATGATGAAATTTATGACCTGAACATTTAGAGAGATTAAAGGAAATATCTCCTTCTGTTTGACATGATTAACCTCTATCTTCAGCAGCAGAAGACAACATTACTTCAAGCACTACAGGTGTACTTTGAAAAGAGCAGAACAATTTAAATGCCTAGTAGCTTCACAAACAAATGCAATTTATTGAGAGTAGTCTGTCATTATACTTTTAAATGCTGCATGGCTGTATTGGAAGAGAAGAAGCAATAGAGTTTCCTCTAGAGAGAGAACTGCCCAACATATCAGTGATTTTTCTATTATACTTTCTCCAGAGTATAATTGTCAATGTTGATCGCTTGAAGCTCAGTTTATTGAAAGAATAATCTGAAATGTAAGGAAAACCAGTTCTGCTTTTCATGGCAACTTGAAACCATAATGAGATGCTTCTGACCTATGATGCACCTGTGTGTGCCTTTTCTGGCCTCCATGCCTGAGAATGATGAGTAACAGCCTCAATAAACTGCTTGGAGTCTGTGGCTGTTTGCATGAGGGGTTACTTCTGTACTGTAGCTGTGAGTCTGGCAGCTTAGAATTCAGGTAGGCTGCACTGCTTATCATCCTCTTGATTCTCTGTGCCTTTTGCCTCCCTCCAAGAGCTCCACAATAACCCTCGGTGTGCAGAATGTGAGGATATTTTACAGTGTTTTGTATTCCTGGGGAAATGTGAGTGCTAGGTCAAATGATGCTTTCAGCTCCCTCTGGCTAGATATATTGATTGAAGTGTAGTCCACTAATATAATAATTATGAATTCATGACCCAATGTTTTGCTCTCCTGTACAGAACAGTTACTGTTTCATAATGGCTTTTGTTGTTTTCCAAGCACATTTAAAACCCTTTGCACTATCTACTAGAATGTATGACCTTCTCTGGCTCTGAGTTCAGATAAATGATATAATCAAACATTTCTACCCCAATTCTCCAAAACTGGTAAGAGCTGAATCAACCAAACAATGACAACAGAAATGCCAAATAAACTAAGGACCCAGGATGACCTTACACAAAACTGAAGCTGATCTGTTTAATCCAGGATAACAAAAAAACTTTGTCAACTTTATTTTTGGGAGCTAGAAGAGACTGCTGTTTTACCATGCTCGGGTGGCGAGGTATGCAAGGATGTGCTTCCAAGAGAATGACCAAATTTGGTAGGAAAAGAGGGCTGAATTGCCCACCTCTACTGGCCACACTAGCTGGTGATAACATATCCAAGAAAGAGGAAACTGAAAAAGATGAAAGCATCTTTTCTGAAGATTAGAACGCACTGGTGGCAGACTGTTAAATATATCTGTAGAGATTTGGCCTTCACCAAGAGAAGGCCACCCACTCTCCCAGATTCCCTCATCTTCATCAGCCTAGAGGGAAGGAGGAGCAGGTGGGCTTCTGTTTGCCCTGGCAGCCAGCAGGGAGGAGCACCTGTAGGTGGAGACCACCTCACATGGCTGAGCCTCCTCTGCAGCTGGCAGGTCCAGCACTGAGGGGCCCTTTGGGAAGCACGATGGCAGCTGAGCACTTTGCTTGCCACACTCTTGCAGCCCAAGCGGGAAAGGTGTGATCAAAAGTACAGAGTAGGAATCAGAATTGGTGTTCTTCTCCATGCAGAACAATAGGGAAAATGGTTTCCAAAACCAGGCAGCCAGCTTCTCTTCTGACAGTGGAAACAGGAGATCGCTTAACCTTCAGCCTGCTGTGCCTGATGTGTGCCCAGTGTGCGCCACACCTGCATCTCTGCACCCTAAGGGGTCACTGGAATGAAGGTGAGACTCAGAAACATTAATAATTTTTGCAGGCAAATGAGCTAACAAGAAATTTCTCCATCTGCAATGCAGAAATGTTTTTCTCCTTTTTTTTTTTCACTTGCTCAACAAGCCAGCAGTATAAAATAACTTTGGAAGAATATGTTGTTATCATTTCTGCACAGCTGTAGTTTAAGGAGAGAAAACTTCCAGCTTTCAAAACTGGCAGTCCATGATATGGTGGAGGAGCCCATTGAAGAAGGTGCGCATCCTGGTGTGGTCTCTACCCTGACCTCATGAAAAATCCTTGCATTGCAAGTGAATCCAAGAACTGACAACAGTTTCACTGAGCTGGACTAGAAAGGACCGACTGTGTCACAATAGCTGCTATGCACAAGTTTCTTACACTGGTAAGTGTCAGGTCTTTGGGATGGAAATAATTGGTTGCTTTTTCAAAAGAGGGGAGCAGAACAGCTTTACATTTTCATATTTAGAGGAAAATATGTGGTCTTTTCCACTTTCTATAACATAGTTTAATTAGCAAATTTCTTGCACATTTATTTTCCATTCAATAGACTAACTCTTAGAGCATCCCCTTTTAGTTTTTGGTGCTATACAAACATACAATAAGGGTGAATACCTGACAGAGGGTGGTCTAAAGAGGCAACAGAGACAAAAAGTAGGACATAATATCTTCAGTTATAGCTGGGTATTAAGGCACAGAACAGCTAAGTCATTTGCTCAGGTCATGATTGGTGTGGATTAATGTTTCTTGGTCTGTTTTAGCTCTTAGTCCAGTGCTTTATACATTGGCATTATTGACAAATTGAAAAAAAAATTCTCTTTTTAGATTAATTTAGTATGATGAACAAGTGAGATTTAATTGTCAGATTTGGGACCAGAAGTATCATTATTACCAGATCATTTCTTTTTCTATGGGCATGTTGTAATGGGACATAGTCATGAGCAGTCATATATTTGTCAGATATTCTCATAAAAGCTGCTTTTGTGATTAGCACCATTCTTAAAGCAAGGAAAAGTATTTCAGCCATAGCTATTTTTTTCTAGGAAGCAGAACATTATAATGAATGTGTCTGTCTTATCCTACTGTGAAAAATCAGTATGACATAAAACAGGGACATATAGTACCTATAAAAAAAACAGCAGTGCTTTTTAGAAAAAAGAAATTATTACTTAGGTGGATTTTCAAAAGCATCTTATTAAGGCAAAAAAAAATTCAAGTAGCCAAAGCTATTTAAATATTCAAAACCAGTGTTGAGTCTCCTCTGAGTTATATAAGAGAGCCCACTAAGAGAATGAAAGCACAATTTATCTGAGAAAACATTTTTTCTCTTTGCTATTTTTTCTCCTACTTTTTTCTTCTTTCCTATGTCTTTTTCGGTATTTCTGATACTGAGTTGAATGCTGACGAGTCAATACTTGAAATAAATATATATGACCAAGGTGAAATACTTGAAATTTGTCACCACCTCTGACTTTCCTGGCTGGAAGCTGAGAAATTTAGCAAGGTCTGCATTTTTTTGATGAATTATAAAAAGTCGAAGTCTCACTGCATGGCAGCACAGCCTTCAGGTGTGTCGGCCCCAGTTTCATAACATCAGCAAACTTGCTGAGGGTACATTCTATCTGTTTGTCTCTCTTGTGTAGTCACAAGTTAAAAATAAAACCACCAAATCAGGAAAAAAAAAAAGTGTCTCTAAAATCATTACATTGGCAGTGGAGCCAGAAGCAGGTGAAATACCTTAAATGAGTTCCAACTTATATAATATCTTTTTCTTTACATCTGTGGTAGACAATTAAATAAATTAAGAACATGTGGGTGCAGACACGAACTTGTTTTCACGCATGGGTCATTAAAAAATTGAGGTCTGCCATAAGAAGCAAAAAATAATTTTGTGTTCTTTCAGGCTCTTTTCAATTATGCCCATTATCAAGTTAGCAGGGAGGAAATCCAAGTTTGAAGGCTCTGAACTGGCTACTCATATTCATGAGGCAGATTTGGGAAGTATAACAGATCCTTTAATGTTTTGTTTCAGTGGTCAGGAAGAGTTAACCAGATGAAAGAAGGGTGTAATATATTTCAACAACTAAAATAGCAGTTGAAATGGGATGCTAAAAGTCTGTCTGATGGCTAACAGAAGGCAAGAGATAAAGGAAGAGGTTCAGTGCCTTTTCTGCAAAGAGAAGAGGATCAGATGAAGCAAGAAGCTGGAAAATTAAAAACAGGAGTGTGGACATATTTATTTTCATTATGGTCTGAACTAGTATGGCTGTCTTATATTAAAACCTATTTCAGCATAAAACACCCAAGCCCAGTTTCAACTTTTAAAGCATATCAGGAGGAAATATTTTCCAATAGGGTAAAGATCCTGTAAATCAAACAGAAAGACAACCATGTCCTGGCTGCATCCATGGTAGTGCAGCCAGGAGGGTGAGGGAGGGATTCTGCCCCTCTGCTCTGGTATGACCCCGTCAGGGTTCTGTGTCCAGCTCTGGGGTCCCCAGCACAGGAAGGACATGGACCTGTTGGAGTCCCAGGGAAGGACATGAAAATGGTCAGAGGGCTGGAGCACCTCTGCTGTGAGGAAAGGCTGAGAGTTGGTGTTGTTCAGCTTGGAGAAGACAAGAAACAACAACAAAATCCCACAACAAAAGAGGTCTAGTTTACAATATTTGAGTAAATTTCAAATCTTCCACAAGATATTTCCTCCACAAAGGAATTCAGAATACAGAAACTACATGTAAAACTGTTTTGTTTTGGGAAAAGGATTGAGAAAGTCATTGCTTCCTTTCATTAAACTGACATACCACATGGAAAAAATATCAAGATTAACTTAAAATCATATGTTATTCCTTATTCTCCTTTGACGATTTTGTGTCATTCACATTTTTCTTTGAGGGAATTTTACTTATCTGAGTTTTTTGGATGCATAAACATCAAGTCTGATATTACTGCACTTTTAACCCAAAAGATCTCTATTCTGTTTTAGGAAAATAACAAACTAAGAACTGCCAGCGCTGACTCTACTTAAAGTTCCCCTGATACTTACAAGATCAGGATCAATGGATTTCGTCAATAGTTAATGACAGCTGAGTACCATTAGGTTTGGATATAGAAATTAAAGCTTCCACTAGAGCAAGAAGCAGCTATTTCACTTGGTTAAGATGTAATATGTGATAGAACTGCACAAAAAATACTGTTTAATTCCAGTTAAATATTTAGACATTCCTCTTGTTACTTCCATTTTACCTCATAAATACACTGCTGACAGCAAAACCCACTTCTCCTCAAAGTCAAGTGGAGGAGTGACTAAAATCTTTGGATTTTAGGGAAAAGGCAGGACCTAGTGTTACAGTTAGTGAGTTAAGAAGAGGCAGTAAGGAGAAAACTGGTGGGTCTGTCTCCCTGGGGCTGTTTTTTACTATGAACTTCTGCAGCCCACATGAATAGAAGTCACATGGAGAAATTCATATCTCTGTGGGGAGCCTCAGTCCAACTCTCCAACATGAGCCCTGACCACACTCTTCCAGCACATTTTCATATTATGTTTTGTTTAGAATAAATAAGCAAATTTTTGATGGATATATGTGTCATTTAAGTGTTTCCAAACCCTTTGATACACAGCAAAAAAAAAAAAAAAAAAAAAAAAAAAAAAATTAGAAGCACTGCTTGCATTTTGACAGGTTTCTGATTTTTCTGGCAGGCTGTGCTTCTCCCGTAAAAGAAGAGGTGTTTTAGAAGGACATCTCTTTATTTGTGACTCATTCTGCATAGTAGTATCTTCATTGACTTGAGGCTGATAAAATATTCTGTTTCCCTTTCATGGCTCCAGGGCTTTTTTCCTTTTCAGAACTGGATTGGGTTTGGGGTTTTTTTCTATAATACCATGAACCCGTGTTTTTTTGTTCGGATGGTTTTTTTTTACCTTGATGTGGGAACTGCTGTCTGTTCAACCACTCTGCCTCTTTTTACTCCTGCATTTTTGGATTGGAACCTTCAGTGCAATGCCATGGAGGGATGTCTGCTGTAGAACCTTACTTTGCCTTTTGTCTTTTCCTTATTTGCCTTGAGAGCATCAGAACTACCTGCATTTCCTAGGTATGAGATGTTGATGCAGACTAATCAGAGCAAATCTACAAATTATATTCTGGAGACTTCTCTGGACTTATTATCAATTGATTCTGATACCTGCTTTTTGTACTCAAACAAAGCACTATCCTAATCCACTTATTTTGCACAAAATGCATCACGAAATGGCCTTACTGATGATTTTTAGTAGCCATTTAAATTCCTCTGAAACTATTTTATCACTTCAGTCTGAAATTACCGTTTTCAAATAATTTATCCTGTGAAAGTAATGATATATTTACCATAACTGGCTTGCTAAATAAGTGTTGAGTCCTCTATGATTAATGTGCTTATTCTTGTCAGCAGAATGAAGCTGTAGCCTATGCAAACATGTCAGACATACCATGGAGCAATTTCTAGAGCCTTCTGGAAATCCTTTTAGTGCAGTTCTGACCTGCTCAGAGAACTACATCTAGGTTTATCCTTTTTCCCATGCAAGTGATGATATTTGCAGTTCTAAGTTAGTGAATGTTGTGATTAAGGAATGTTCTCCAGGTTATTTTTCCTGCTAAAAACACACTGCCACTTGCAACTCCCCTCCAATGGGAAGAACAAACAGCAGAGATCAGGGGTAAAAACAATTTACTGGAAAAAGCAATGACAGAAGAAAACAAGCAATAACAGCAACAATATTAATAACAAAAGTATACAATAGAGAGAGTGATTCCCATGCAAAAATGCTCCCCGTGAGCCCTGAGACGATGAACAAATGGTGAACAGTTTCCAACCTCTGACCACCTTTTTCTCTATTGAAAGCCACACCTTTCTTCTCAGAAGCCAGACAGTCCCTTAGCTCCTGCCCTGGAAATGATGTGAGTTATGGAATAATCTCCTGGCCATGTACACACAAGTCTGGGCTGCACCAGATTACTGCAAAATAAACCCCTGGAAGGAACCAGGACAGAGTATTGGCTTTGTGAGGCAATAGTTTGGTAACGGGGTCTCTTTGGCAATGGAGGGGGCTACAAGAGTGGCTTCTGTGGGAGGTGTTGGAAGCTTCCCCCATGTATGACAAAGCCAATGCCAGCCAGCCAAGACAGAGCTGCTGCTGGCTGAGCCCATGGGTGCTGGTGGTAGCACCTCTGGGGTTACATATTTAATGAGGGGAAAAAAGTGCTTCAGCATTAACTGAAAGAGAGGACTGAGAATATGTGAGAGAAACCTGCAAACAATGATTCAGGGAAGAAGAAGGTGGAGAAGGGACCCCAGGCACCAGAGCAGAGATTTCCTGCAGCCTGTGGTGCAGAGCATGGTGAGGCAGCTGTGCCCCTGCAGCCCCTGGAGGTGCACACGAGCAGAGATCCACCTGTGCTCCATGGAGGACCCCGTGCTGGAGCAGGTGGGGGCCTGAAGGAGACTGTGACCCTGTGAGAAGCTCATGCTGGAGCAGGCTCCTGGAAGGACCTGTGGCCCCACGGAGAGAGAAGCCCACACTGGAGCGGATTTGCTGACAGGACTTGTGACTTTGTGGGTGACACCTGCTGGAGCAGCCTGTGCCTGAAGGACTGCACCCCACAGAAGGGACTCTGCTGGAGCAGTTTGTGAAGCACTCTGGTGTGTGAGAAGGATTCATGTTGGAGAAGCTTGTGATGGACCATTCCTCTTGGAGGAACTTCATGCTGGAGCAGGGAAAAGATTGAGGAGTCCTGTGCCAGGATCAATGGTCTCCTCAGGTTCCTTGTCTCTGCTACCAAGACTGGCCTTGGGTGTACACCATGGTTTTGGGACAAGGACTTTTGGAGGAGTACATTTGCTGAAAGGGAACCAGCACACACACTCCTTGCTCTTCACAATGTCAGCCTGACTATTCACCACAAGCACATCATAATTTGGACCAAAATTATGTGGAGATGTGACAAGGGAAAAAAGCCCAAGTGTCATCCTGTTCTTTTTAAAGTTTTAAAGTTCTTTTAAAAGTTTTCTATGCTTTCTGATTTTTACATATTTCTACTGGAGTTTCTCATGCATGTTCATGTAAATAATGATTGTTTTCCATTCTTCTTTGTGGGAGGAGAGAATTGATGGACTGTTGGTTTGACCAATGTGGTTGGGGAGGTGGCAATTTCATCTTCCAATCCACTGTCACTTTTGGAATTCTATATATTGTGAGGTCAGAAATAAAAGTTTCTTCCTTTTGCTCTTTTGATCTTAGTGTAAGTGCGAGAGTTATTTCGTGTTGTAGTGCAACACCCAAGTATTTTGCATATTTCATTACTACACACTCCCAGCAAAGGCGAAGAGTCACAGAAATTCAGATATATGAAGGTTGCTGGCTCTGCTCCAGCTTTGAGCGTCTTTCAAACAGCAGCATGCCACAGCAGCACTGTGCCCAGTTACACTTCCACACAGAGTTCATCTTTATTTTTAATCCTTTTGGTAGCTCCCATAGATTTTAGCTACTGTTTGTCTGGTGTTCAAACAATGATTAAAAAAGAATACCTCCAGTCCTTGCTATAACGTCAATCATAAAATGTCTTCATGTGGAGAAAAATAGCTGTTTCTTTTGTCTCAGAAAACTGAATGACACTTCCAGAAAGAGACACTGCCTTTTTCAAGCAGACTGATTCACTGTGAATGAGGAGAGCTTCCCAGCACTGCAGGGCCAAGTAAGATGTCCTTGATCTGCATCACCATCAGAACAGAGAGGGGAATTCTGACAGATAGCTGCTGCACTTTTATTTCTGAAAGATAAGAGATGTTGTGCCTAAAACTATTTTATCTCTGTTCAGATCCATTTCTCTCTCAATCTTGAATGTGCTGCCTCAAAGCCCCTGGATTTTTCAGTTCTGCTGTTGTGAAAATGCCTTGTGAAGCAAGATTAAAGCTTCTGGAACCTGCTGTCTTCAGCCTATATAAATTGCAGAGGACGCAGCTTTCAATGTATTACAGGTATTTAGAAAATCCACAGAGCCTCCATGTGCCTTAGCTGTATGTATTTCAATATTTAACATAATTTCAGCTGTGATAAAATGATCTGGCCACTAATGCTGTGTTGTCAAGGAGATTATCTGACCTCTTTCAGATGGAGTTCACTATGTGGAAAGCAAAAAGTTCAGCATAAACAATTTTAAAAGGGCATCCAGGCATAATCACTGATGCTGTACAAAAAGCATTATGCATTAATTCCTTCTTTCTATCTCCATGAAAATCAATTATCCTAGATGAAGTTTTACAGTTCCCAAACCGAATGGGTTTGACCTCCTAGAGAAGATATCTGACAAATTCCTCTAGGTTTTTTATGACTGTCAGGGAGTAAAAGATGGGAAACAAATTATGACTGCAAATTATTTCAGTAGCAACATATGAAAATTTATGAGAATTACGTGTTATAAGAGCAGTCCAGTTAGAAAGTTCTCATGCCTAAGAATAACAGGACAGAAAGTCTTTCTTTGTGTTTTTGCAGTCAGGCTCTGATTTGATGTCTTCTTGAGTCAATGAGGAAAGCTCCCTCATTTTGAGTCCAGTCTGTGTAGAAAAAGGATCATGACCAAAAAGAATAATAAAGAGCCATTCAAGAAAAAAATGTCTTTAAAATCTGTAAAAAGAACAGGCTGTACATGCTCTCAGCATACCTTGTTCAATTTGAGGCTTTATAAGAAATTGTGGAAAGGACAGGTAAAATGAGGCTGCTTCTCCTGATGTATAAGGAAATGCAAAACCAGTTTGAGACACTGTGGATATTCTGATATATCTAGATTGCAAACAGTTGAAAAACAGGTGAAACAGGAAAACAAGGCTTAGAGACACAAGGCACAACCTCTGAAGCAGAGCCTGGCCTTCATTTTGAAAGAAAGTATTTCCCCTGGCATAATATGAAACTAATTGAAATAATTAGCAACCATAGTAAAGCTCTCCAACTGACACCCTCCAGCAGTCTCACTTTTCAAAGTCACTATTTTGTTACTTTATCAAGACTAAACATCTCCAATGGAACTGGACTTTATGGGCACTTGTCAACACAAAGGGCTGTGGCTGCATGTGCCCTTCTTGTGTAACGAAGCTGTGACAGGACATGCAATTCAAAATGCATTTCCTCAGTTACTCAATATATGTAAACATTGCCATCCTATAAAAGAACATGACTTAAAACTGTGGTGTCAAAGCTGGAATGCTGAACAAGAAATGTACCTGTACAACCTGCTGTGCTGGGCATAGATGCTGAGGTAAATGTCATCTTCTTTATGTGCTTTCCATCCACAGAACACACACAGTGTTCAAGCATCAGGGTGAATCACTGAATTAGTTTTCCACTTTTCTTTTGGCAATGCAGAAAAAAAAAAAAAAGCTTTTTTTAAAAAATTGAGCTTTGTTTTAAAGTGTAGATATTCAAAGATATTTGCAGTTCATAATTTCCAATGCTCTTTTTTTTCCCAACTAAAAATCATTTGCACAGGATTTGGGCCTGTAATTGACCCAGGCAAATGTGAGCACTAAATGGATGCAAAATTAGATCGATTTTATCTGATTTAGTCTGTGTTATATTTTGCTTTTATGCAGTTTGGACACCTATTTGTAATGATAAAGCATCAAATAATAGTGAATACCAAATGACACCCAGTATGTGCTGACACAGACATGGAGATATGAAGAAACACTTTGTTCAGTGCGTATTATGAATACCCATTCTTATTTTCTGAATTCATCATGTTTCCAGACATCTTCTGATGCATATATACCAGACAAATAGCTTATTTGCTTTGAAACAGTTTATAAAGTGCCTGTTGCTAGGCTAGCTGTACCTTTTTCAGATATTTGTAAGGATCTTTTCCTCAGTGCACAAAGGGATGTGCACAGCATTGAAAATCACAAGCCTTAAAAATCACAAGCCTTAGAACGTTTTTAAGTCTGACTTGCTGTATCTTCATTGCTACATGCAGCCAAGTACTGATCCAGCTGAATGTATATATTTAACCATCCTAATTTTTAAACTTAATTTTTAAATATCTGGGGCCTCAGAACCTTAGGTGTTGATTTGATACTGCTTTTACATTCATTCTCTGTTTTACAGTGTTGGGATCCATGTGCTATGATCCATGTGCTGTTCCCTCCAAAGAGCTTATGACCCCTCCCCTGGACACCATTTCAACAAATGGTGTTTACACCATGTCTCTTTAAACTCAAGTGCAATGCTGTGTCTTGTGCAGCCATTTCAAGGTTCCCTACTACCTTGATGAGCCCACCTTGATGAGCTAGTTCCATCAAAAAGTATTACAGTGAACTGAAGGACTATATCTTTTTCCTTAATAACCTTGGCAGTGGTGGAAAATGCAAAGGAAGATCAACAACTTCTGTGGTTGCAAATGGCCATGGCAATTAACAAGCTGGTTGAAAAACTGAACATGTGGCAACATGGAAAAAAATACTATTTTAATCCATGCTAAAGAAAAAAAAAATGTTTTAGAACTTGTGTCTTTGTGTTGTCCAGTTTTGTGAGCACGAAGTGATTATACGATTCAGAAGAGCTTCTTTGAAATTGGCTAAAAGAGCTTTGTTTCTTGGAGTGACATAAATATTTATGAAGACATAAATATATACAACTCACACTTTACCTCAACATTCTTGCTGCTGCTTCACCTCAAGGTTAGCTGTTCAAGCAATGAATGTTGGGGCCAAGAGTCACAAATTCTCACCTTCTTTTAGCAGTGCTTATTCTGAGACATATTTTGTCCTTGTTTAGTTTAAGCTCTGGGCTTGAACTCCTTGTTTATATGAACTATAGTTCACATTTTGTGGTTTTGTGGTTTTGACATTCTTGTTGAATGTCATTTTCCATGGTCCTTGCATCTTCTGTGTGTGTGTGTGAACGGGGATATCACTTAACTGTCTTGCTAAGGTAGAATGTGGTTTTTAAAAATGACCAAGCCTTGTCACCAAGCTGCAACTTAACTGCTCCTTAGCAATTACATAAAAAATTGGTGGGGGAGCCAGGGGAGGGGTGGGCACCTCTGGGCTGCACCCGTAGGACAGCTGAGGCTGTGTCCGGCACTGTCCCCACCGTGTCCAGCTTCCTTGTTTTATTCCACTTTCATTTTTCTCTCTGTCCTCAGAAACAGCATTTACCCTTTTAGACTCCACACGTGAAGCAGCAATCTGCAGTGTGAAGCATCCCTTCTGTGGTATGTCATACCTTCTGAACCTGTTCTTGATGGTAGCTTTTTCTCAATAAAGCCATTTATTCTCCCAAGATACTGGAAAACAGTAGGAAGTGCTGCTTACATGCTCTTATGACCTCATTGTCTTGGTCTGGAAAGACAGGTGTCTGCTAAGGAAGGCAGGAGCCTCTCCTGAAATGGAAAATATTAATTGTTATAGATTAGAAATTATGGGGGCTGTCAGGCAAAAATATGGGAGCAGAAACAACAGTTCTTTATTAGGAAAGAAAATAAAAAGATAAAATAAACAATGCAGTGAACCAAAAAAACACTTACAGAGTCAGAATACAACCTGACACCCTGTTAGTCAGGGTGTTGGCAGCAGTCCAATTGGGAATTATGGCTGCAGTACTCCTGGAGTGTCAGGTGTGGTTCTGTTGGAGCAGTAATCCTGTAGAAAAGGGTGTAGTCTTCCTCTGAAGATGCAGTGGAAGAGGCCACTCTTCCTCTGGGAAATCCAGTGCAGAAAAAGCCATGCTGGTGTTCCAGAACTCAAGATTCTATCCAGGTAGAAATGTTTGGCTCCTCCCTCAGGGCGGAGCATCTCACAATGGGATGTTACAGTTCTTATCAGTCACGCAGTGACATTCAATAGCCCATTATCAGCAGGTGTCTCCCCTGAGAGAGGAGAGATAAGGAAAACTGCCCACTGAAGAGAAGACAGCTGCCATACAGATGGCAAAGGGAATGCATCTAGCCTTGCAGTCTGGGACTCTCACTGGTCAAACATGAACAGTATGCAAGTATTACCACCCTGTTTGTATTTATTGAGAGTTGATTTTAGCCTGTGGTTCTAACAAATTTTTATGGTAACAGTTCATTACTAACACAAGACATCTGAGTCTGGCAGTTCACCTTGAAGATAAAACTGATAGGTAACAAGAAACTAATGAGGAGCAGCTCCACTGAACTCTGAAATCTCCATTCATTATAAAATTACTGGAATAGCTGCTAGGGATTGCACTGATGCTCATTCATTTCAGTGACTGAGCTCTGGTTCAGCCCTTCTTCACTTTCTGTCCCATTTGAAATGTTTGGCTGCCCTGGATTTACCTCCCGCGTTGATGGGTTTAAGCTACACCTGAGCTACTAACACCCCACTGTGCAATTGATCACTTTGGGAATAAAGGTAGAGCACTGTAGTCAGCTAAACCTCCACAGGGGGTGATACCAGGCTGAAGTCAGCTCAGCAGGTATTTTTGCCAGCTGTTTTCACTGACTTCAGCTTTGCAACCGAAGAGGTGAGAACCGCATGTGCCTGTTACAGCTCCCACCGTGTCACATCAGGGGCTGATGGAGTGGGTGTGGGGTGAAACCACGACAGACTTCTCCCTTTCTGCTCCAGCCTGCTGAGCTGAGAGCAGCTGCAGGAGAATGAGAGTTCTCCAGCTGTGAACCTGTCTCTGACAGTGCAGCCTCTGATCCTGCCTGCTAAGGTAATTATGAAACATGTCCACAAAATGTAACAGGCCTATGGAGATAAGGGCAAGGGGGAAAACCTCATGGAATTGTGTGTTGTAGCACACACAGCCATAAAGGGGTTTATGGGGAGAGAAGGATAAGAGAAGGGGGGAGCAGAGGGAAAGAGCTGTGTGTGCTAGGAAATTGTCTTTCAAGCTATACTATCCATTAACAAAAACATGGTTTTACAGTCTGGTAAATTAATGCATCAACTCTTAATTATTAATTCCATAATAATCTGTAGAAATATATCCAATTAATAAAAAAAATTTGGTCTTGCATTCTCCTAATGAAGATATTTCTTTTGTATAAAAGACATTATTATAGCCATGGTGTAATACAATGAATTAAAGCTATTTTCATATGTTAGCTACATGTTCACTGCTCATTCCCAATACAATTACAGCAGAAGTGAATGAAGTCCAAAAGGACCAAACTTGCCATTTTTTGCCCTGCTGCATTCTAAGCAATAAAAGATTAAAAGTGAACAAAATCAAACCTCCAGGAAGGAAAGAGCAATTTTTTGCCTTTATCACACAGAGTTACTGCTTGAGTAGGTTTTGATTCAGACCTATGTGCTCATCTCTAATTAATAACTTCAGTCAATTTTTTCCTCTGATCCTCTGATATCATTGTGGTGGTTTTAATTAGCTGTTTCACACAGATAAATCACTGCATTGCCCTTAAGATTGCACGTCTCATCAATTTTATCAAACCTACAATTACAAAAGCGAGGGAGCAATTGTCAGAGCAACAGAAAAAAGTAGCTGTCTCTTTACAGAAATGCATCTTTTGATTAAACTCTCTGGTATCTAATGAGCCATGAATTCTGATCCAAGTTTCTCCTATGTTTTATGGTATATGTAATGGTTTTTCCCTGTATTTTTTTCCTAACGCCCTTGTTCTCAACTTACTCCATTCCAGACACATCTGAAACCTTCTGTCCTTTACGTACGTACTGGTAATATTTGCCAGGCTTAATTTATTTGAGATTGATAGTCTGTCTGTCAAATGTGTCAGAAGTCCATTAAAGCCTCTGAGAACTACTGAGGTTGAACAAAGGAGCAGAAGAGGCACAAACCTCACTCCTTTCTCATACCAGTATGAAAATCAGCCAGCTAGATTCTGATTTGGTACGGACCCAAGAGAAGGCATTCCTGCATCTTTTGCCATGGACTCATCCTAATTCTAACAACCACTCACTCACTGGTTCTACTCTACTGAATTTCCAATTCTACTGTTTGCTCTACTTTTAAATCTAAATGGGTAAATGATTTTGAGATTCACTGTTACCATTAAAGAGCAAACATGCCCAGAAAGATTAACTGAAGTGAAATAAAAACAGCCGTTTTCAAAACTTTTATGAAGCTCAGATGTTATGAACAAATAGATTTACATTTTCAACTGTGGAACATGATTCTTTTCTGAATTACTAAAATTTTTTCAACATTATGAAATTACAATATGCAACTGCTGATTTTTTTTTTCTTCCCAACAAAAGTACTTTATTAGGTTGAAAAAAAAATTGGAACCAGTCATCCTGGTTCTATTTGCTTCTACACTAAACATTCCTAGAGATCATTTTACTCAGCCATAGCAGTAGTTCTGTGTCCTTCCAGCAATGCCTCCATTTACTGATGGAAGTGGTGTGTGCAAGGAATCGGGGTATAAACCAATTTTCCACTGCCTTTGTAGAATAAATCACACAACATGGAGCCAAGGATGTACAACAGCATACTGTATTCTTACATTTGAACAAACAGCTTTCAGCCTGCCCCAGGTTGTACTCAAACAACCAGCCACCATAACCAGCCATCTCAGACTGACAGAAACCTTCCCTAAGACTTTTTGCCATGCTCCAGTAAAGTCACTGCTGGGATAACAACTCCCATCTTCCACATGGGGATCTCACATCTGCTGCCATGGATATAGGGATCAACAGCGAATAGCTGAGCACACCTGGTTAGTCAGACACCAGAGGCTTCCATGCTGCTTGGTGTTATTCAGCTTTTCATTGCTGGTTAGGGAGAAGTAACCAAGCTGTACATCAATTAGGGGTCTGGGCCCAGAAGGCTCAAACTGATCTGAAGTTCTCCCTCCATGCTTGGAGAGCTATGGTGGGGCTATTGGACTGCGCCTGGTCAGGACTTATCCTAATAATGCATGAGCTAAGAGTTGCTGTCCCTGACACTCCTTTTCTATTACTTTTTTTCTAAGATTTTGTTGAGTTATTAATTAATCAAGGAAAAAAAGTGCTTAGCTGTCAATTGCTTTGCAATGCCAAGTGAGCCAACCTCCATCTCAGCTCCCAAATTATCATGCTGAACCCACTGAAAATCATGTATGCCAAATTGCCTGTTGGTGATCAAGGTACTCAGGTGAGATGAGTAATTTTCACAGCTAGGAAGAATTTGCAATAACATTATCAAAAATATAGTATCTTAATGAGTGAATTAATATCCTTGTGTTGCTTTTTTTCCTAAGTATAAAAAGGTGGCATTGTGCTGAACTATGACAAACCTTTCTACTACAAATTTAAATGAATATCATGAAATTCTGTCCTATCATTCATTACTTTATCCCCTAGAACAATAGACAAGCAACTACATTCTTTATGAAAAAGCTGTTTAAGGTCATGGTAGAATTCGTATTTATTCTCCTGTCTTGAGGCTCTCTAGAGACACAAACAGATGAGAGAAAATTGGTTTTACATAGGAACTAGGAAGTTCTGTCCTTCAAGAAGAACTATGGGATCTGTGAGACCTAAAACTCATAACCACCAAAGACAAGAGCTCTGCTTTGACCTTTTAGGCAGTTATGTTTTTAATTTGTTTCAAATATTGGATCTCTTGTATAGACAATTGGTGTTAATGCCTACAACATAGTGCACTTATAGAATCTGAACCTTAAAGAATGAGATTCCAGCATAATTTTAAAATAATTTTATTTTTATTAAGAATTTGGAATGATAATCTTAATTTTGTCCATAATCACAGAAGACTTCCTCTGGTGTTTTTTAAAAACAGGGGCAACAATTTTAACCCTAAGTACATATATGAAATAGATGCATAAAGCAGACTTTGACCATATACATTTTCTTCTCTGAAATTATGCATTATCATATAGCTTTAACATTTGTGTTTAAAGGATGGAAAGACATGATATAAGCTAGGAAGGAGAATCCTCAGCTTTCTGCTGAAAGACTTTGGATGAAAAGTTTGGTTTCACATCAGCTTCTCATCAACCTTTGTACCGATGGTTGCATGGCTAGGGGTCAGATAAACAGCTTCTACAGAAGGGGGTACTTGCTTGCTCCTGCCAGTGTACCACTTTGTGTTTTTCCCTACTGAACTGCACCTCCTCTTTCTTCAGATCACCTTTCAGTGATAATTATGGCTTAGCTGATAGTCCCTTAAGAAACAAAGTTGAAGGGAATGCAAATAATTAAGCGATTAAAAAAACCCATAAAAGCAGTTTTCCTCACCTAGTTTTAATTTTTGTTTTGGGACATCTTTCTATATTTATGCTGGCAAATTTCCTGCTCCTTCATAGGACTCTTGTACACTTTATCTCCACCCAAGTTGATAGAAATCAGTGAAAAAAAAGAGCAGCCCTCTTAAAGTTCTTCCAGTCTCCTTTGCCACATGATCCCAGACCTGTCTCAACAAACCACAGTATCCAGTGATCTTGTTGACAGGCAAAAGATAAACCAAATTTCCCATGTGAGCCAGCTGATTGCTTAAATCCATTTTCCATACTTTTTGTGGCAACTGTTTTTTCAGAACAAGTAAATTAAAGATTCCTTATCACTTGTCTTGAGCCAATACCAGTCCAAGATAAAGAAGAAAAGAAAGATGCAAAACTCCTCACCTTTGAAACACGATTTAGACTCTTGCAAAGATTAAAAGCCCTTAAATCAAACATCATTTGTCAGACACAGTTATGATCTCCACCTCATCATAAGTCCTAAACCACTTAGGCTTGTCTGGAAAACCCACCCAGGCTTTCAGCAGTAGTTCAGTGCTCTCCATTGACAGGCAACAAAAAATAAGTCAGCAAGAAGGATCCCTGCCTTGGGTAATGAGATTTATCTCACAGAAGATATGTTTGGTTCCCTCACAATCTTTACTTACAAAAGGTTTTGCCAAGTGCAGGTTTCTCTCACAAACCAAACACTTATCCATGGGCTCACTGCATCATCACAAAAACACAGCTACATAGCACAGCAGGTGTAGGACAATAAATTCTAGCTGACCACAGTATTTAACCATGTCAAGTGTAAATCTCCCAAATGCATTTGGAGCTGATCGTGCCAGTAGCTAGTTACGAACTTTAAAAACCAGCCTCTGGATGATAATAAAGCAATTACCAATGATGGCTTCTGTTCTCAAAAAAAATGCAGCCTTGGAAATACTTGTACAGCAGTAAGTGCTCTGTGCTCCATGCTCCATCAGAGGTGGACACAGAGTAAAGAATCCAACTTAGCTGAGATTTTTTTATGGACCCTGAGTACAGGAGGTAATAGATTCTGAAACTGCTTTTCTTTTTTTTTTTTTTTTTTTTTGAGTTGTTTATCAAAACAGAATAGGCCCACTGGGGAAATTATTTGAGTTAGAGAAACAAAATTAGGAATAATTTATAATAAGTGGAATAAACTGTTTATAATGATTCACTGTTCCACCTCAGTGTGCACTTAATGTTATCAGACAGTCTGTTGTGGGTTAGTTGTAACTCAAGTGAGCAGAGACACATTTCAATTGAGACAAATGGGAAAACAATTTGGACAAGGATATTGTTGGCTATGTGCATCTAGAACAGGTGGTGTCAACATGCCTTCCCCTCTCCTTCCTGCCCCAACAGTTGTACTAAAAGAGGTGCATTGGCAAAAGTGAGCACATTTCTGGGGCTTGTTTTTCTGCTTGCTGTTACTGACTTGCACATTGTGTCTGTCCTCATTTTTACATTCAATGTCAACTGATGCTGGACCAAAAAGTACAGGCATAAAATGGAGTAACAAATATGCAGTAAAAGTTGCACAGCAGTCTCTGGACCACCTACTTTCAAAATTTCCCTGGCACAGCTGCTGGGCCTGCATGTATTCATGCTGAGCTACTTTTGAAACTAGCCATTGTATTTTGAGAATTGCATTAACACAGCATCAGCTGGGAGAAAAGATTGGTCTTTTACTGATTCCCACATTCAGTATCTGATCTCTGACAGGTAATCATGCTGAAAGGATAATTTGAATGTATCAGGCAAAGTGTATTATATGATGTTTCAGTGAAATGCACAGCGCTAGATACTCTAATTACACAGAAGATATATTTCCGGTCTTGAAATTCCTTCTGCAATTACTGCAGGTTTTACAGAAATATTGTAGGTTGTGGAAATATTTTATGAAAAGAAAAGGGAAATGTTTCCTTATGCTAATACTGGTATGTTAATGTTTCAGTATGTTAATACTGATAGTATTTTCATCAAATACTTTTTGATAAAATACTTAAAATATTGATTTTGATAAAATCCTCTGAATGCCTACTGTAAAGTGACTTCCTTATAGCCACACAGTGACAACTCTACAACTTTTTCACTACCAGAATGCAACACATGATAAAAAGTCATAAAAAGAGACCAAGACAAGATAGACAATCCTCTTTCTGATACAGACCAGAAGCAGATGCAGAAGAATGAGGCAAGCATCAGATAATACTTGTCTTGCACATCTTCCAGAGCTCCAATATTCATTTCAAAGCCCTGGCCTTTTAAACACTCCACAGCTTCTCTGCAGTTCCTGCACTGCAAACACTTACCTGCTCTCAGATGTGCTGATCCTTAGGCCAGATTACAACACACACGTTGCCTACATAAGCTAGCAGGATACACAGAAACAGGAGCAGCAAGAATTCATTGTGTGACGGCGTGGCAGAAGCATCAGTCACCCCTTAAAGAGAAATCATTCTGTGGAGGTGCCAAAAGTTTTTAATTCATCTGAGGTCCCTGAGGATTGAGGAGTTTATCCACAAGAGCTATCTCACTTCTTTTCCTGGTTTGAATCTGATTCAGTGCTTGGCTGGATTTGATCCCTGCTGGGTCCCTGAGTGCTGACTGTCTGTGATCTCTCAGTCCTGGGCTCCCTCGTGGTGCATTTTATGCTATGGGCTTGAACATCAGGGGCTACCCCTACTATGGTCCCACAGCTTTAAAAGCATGGATTCCTAGGGGAAAATCTGTACATTTTGAAGGACAAAATGTTGTGGAGTGTAGAGGGGCTAGAAGGAATATTTTTTATTACACCCAGGCATTACAGTAGCACTGACCTTCTTCCTCTTTCAGCTGTGTCTAAAATAACAGGATCTGCAGATGATATGAAGGAAAATCAAGATAATATGTTTCTGCTGATACACTCTTGGTCAAGTAATCAACAAGCTGCATTTTTCTCCAGGTAACTGAAAGACCATTGGCAAAACAATCTCATTCTTTTTGCCTTTGTTTCTTAATCTATTAAACAGGAAAAATCAAATTTGCCTTACTTCATTAGATATTTTTGGATCTACAGATAAAATGTGATCACAACAGGACTGTGAAAAGGCAAATTGAAAAAAATTACTGGAAAACTTAACTGAGTGGCTTCAAACCTCTGGAATTGTTTGAGTCTGATTTTCAGCTGTTTTCAAATCCAAGATGCCTTTCCTCAGTTGTGCAACATTTTATTTTCTTGAACCTTTCCTGAGCAAAGAGCAAAAACAATTGCTCTAAATGCAGAAAAATAAGTGATTTTAAGACAAATTTGCTCTTCAAACTTTTAATACACGAACATAAGGAGAAAGGTGAGTTGAGGGACTGTGATTGGGAGTTGACAAGGGCACTTTAACAGAGCCTTACAGAAGGGTTTATTATTTCTCTCACTAAGGCATTTAAATACCAAGTGAGACAGGAAAGTGCAGTCTCCAGGTGTAGCTGGGCTGCTGAACTGGTAGGGTTTCATCTGCACAGCTCAAAACAGTTTTTTCCACCAGTCTTTGGTTTATCTGTGGTTTGACATAACCTGACAGACCGTGGAGTTTATTCAACCAGAGGAGACTCTACATTGAGGAAAGAGTGGTGGATTAGTGACACTGTGTGCACGTGTGTGACTGATCTCGTTAAGAAGCAATTTGTGTTGTGATCATTTTATTGTTGCTCTGCTGCAATTCAAAAGAGTTGAAAGGACTCAGGAGTGATGACAGCAGTAGAGATAGAGATTTTGAACAGAACTTTCTATTAAGTAAAAAAGACCCCTACACTTTTTCCTGCTGTTTTCAAAAGCTGGGATGTATTTGTTTCTGTAATGCCCCGAAGGGACTGTCACAGCTCCTTGCAAAGCAGGAGGCGAGTGTAAATCGCCCTTACCTTCACAATGGCATGGCGGCAGTCAGAATTTTAAAAACCAGTGCAATTTTATTGCCAGTCAGCTCTCCTCTGTTTGCCAGCGTGGATCAATACGATCGATGCTGTCACGATAGCTGCCTGAGAGCAGAGAGGGAGAGCGGCGCGAAGCAGAAAAACTTCACGAATCCGGCTCGTTTCACCTGCTGCTCTGTCTCCACCCTCGGAGCGCGGCGGCTCCTCCTGGCGAGCGGCGCTGCGGGAGCGGGATGGGGATGGGCATAGGGATGGGCATGGGCATGGGCATGGGCATGGGCTGAGCCGAGCCCGGGCGGCGCTCAGCAGCTGGCAGGGCAGGGCAGGGCAGGGCATGGGCTCCGCTTCCCCTGCCGCTGCAGGCAGGAATCTCCCACCTCTGCGGGCTGGGTGTCCGTGAATGCCTCAAACCAGCTGTGAGAAAACAGCCTTTTAGCCTGGGCAAGTCAGCCGGGGCCTTTGAGGATTAACCCATCTGATAGCTGACTTTACAGAGACTGAAAGTCCAGGTGCCTTAGGGGGAGTGGAGGGCGGTACAGGAATGGGACTGTGACTACGTGGAGAACAAATTCTGGGGGCTGCAGTTCACCCACACTCTGCTCCAGCGATCCTTTTGCAGGGGACCATGGAGAGCCGGTGCTGAGTTCGAGTGCTCGGCAGAAGCAGCAGCAGGCTGGTGAAGATGGAGAATGGCACAGGAGACGAGCAGAACCAGACTGGGCTGCCACTATCAAGCCAGGAGATCATTACAGCTGAATACCAAGTGGTTACCATCCTCTTGGTCCTCCTCATCTGCGGGCTGGGCATCGTGGGCAACGTCATGGTAGTTTTGGTGGTCCTCAGAACCAAGCACATGAGGACTCCCACTAACTGCTATCTGGTGAGTCTGGCTGTGGCAGATCTCATGGTGCTTGTGGCTGCAGGACTGCCCAATATCACAGAGAGCCTGTACAGATCCTGGGTGTACGGCTACGTCGGGTGTCTCTGCATCACCTATCTCCAGTACCTGGGCATCAACGCTTCTTCTTTCTCCATTGCTGCCTTCACCATCGAGAGGTACATAGCCATCTGCCACCCAATCAAAGCTCAATTCCTATGCACTTTTTCAAGAGCCAAAAAGATCATTGTTTTTGTTTGGGCTTTCACCTCCATATACTGTATGCTCTGGTTTTTCTTGCTAGACCTTAATACAGTAGCCTACAAAGAGACTACTGTGGTGTCCTGTGGCTACAAGGTCTCCAGGAGTTATTACTCTCCTATCTACATGATGGACTTTGGTATATTTTATGTTGTGCCAATGGTATTGGCAACTGTTCTCTATGGCCTGATTGCTAGAATACTGTTCCTGAACCCCATCCCTTCAGACCCAAAAGAAAACTCTAAGACCTGGAGGAATGATGTGGCTCACCAAAGCAAGCCTATGAATTCCAAGATGACTAGCAGGAGTTTCAATAGCACTATTGCTTCTCGAAGGCAGGTAGGAACAACTACTTGAAATGGCTTTCTGAAACTTAAACAACTTGTTTTAAAGCTCACTTGTCTGCAGCTGTGGAAAGAGGTAAAATATATTCTTCCTTTTTTCTAAGTAGTCAAGTTTAAAATCAGTGATACACATATACATAAAAATACATATTTTTTCCTTGCTTGTACATTATTACCTACTGCAAGGACAAAAAAAAAAAAAAAAAAAAAAAAAGAAACAGTATTTTATTTCCTATATCAGAAAGCAATTAGAAAGTGTCAGACATGATGGAAACATTTTTAACTATAATTTCATTACATTACAGCTTGTTAGTAATCTTGTCAGATATACAAAGTGACTCTTGACTTATTTTTGAGATTTGAAAGGAAGGAACTATCCTGGGAGTTTGGGACACTTGAGGTTGAATCCCAGCTAAGGCACTCTGTCACTTAGCAAATGCACTCAAGCTGTAAATTTTCCTGTCTCTAACTCTCCTGTGAAAAGTCTGTTTAAGGAAGTCTGTATATAAATTGCTTTGTAAATGCTAAATATCTTTGTTTTCTCTGTCTCTCAGAGAATATTTTTTGTACTGATGGCTCAAAACTGAGCCATAGGTTTGACTAGCTTCTTTTTGTATTATTGAATATGTATGCTGCTATGTGTAACAATACCAGTAGAACATAGCAGATTAATTGCTGGCTGTTTGCAGTAAACCACCTGGTGTGCAACAGGTAGCACAGCTGGTGCAGTGGTGGGAAACACAGGGTGCATCTTTTGCAGATGGCTCTGGGAATATTCTTCTTATTTTGCCTCAATTGCTACTGTTTATGAGAGGGACCATGTTCTCTTATCACAGAGATGGCAAAACCCTCAAAAGGTAACTGATTTGCCTTCTAGAGCACCAAGCCCTCAGAGAGCACTAGAGCTGTGCTTGGAAACACACAACAGAAATATGAGGGCTAGGTTAAATTTAATTATGTTGCCAATAGTTAAGAGTCAGGAAGTGTGTAATGTTGTTTTTCTTTGTCCATGAATTAGTAGAAGAAGATAACCTGCTCTTCAAGTTAATATCACTTTATACTTGATTACATGTGCATAGTATCACTTGAAAACAGACAAATCTTTTACACTGAACACTGATGAATATGGACACTGTTATATCATGAAAACAAAAAGTGAAGATTATAATGTGATATCTTTTATGTCTTGTAAAGACAGCAAGACTTTCTCTAAAAGTCTAAGCAACCTGTTTGCTTAAAGCTGCTTCATTGTAAGTAAAGCTAAAATTTGTATATAGTACAACACAGGAAGCAAAACAAGGACAGTGTGGCATAATTAGTAATACTTTTTGTACAATAGCAACATGCAAAAGATAGGCAGTGGTGTAAAAAACAAGAAAAACAAGAGAAAAAACAAGTACATATTTAAAAAGCCTAGAATCTCAACAGTTAGTAAGACACAAAAAGGAAAATTTCCTGCCATCTGACAAGGACACGTATAGCTGACAATACAGTCTGGTCTGACAGTGAGTCCTGCTGAAATGTGAAACTGTGTCTTCCTGGACCTGTGTTTGCACTACAAGGATTGAGAAGTGTACAATATCCAGCATGTAGAAAAGGTGTCTGAAAATGTGGTGTGAACTTCCTGCTTCTGTAGCAGTTCTCATATTTATCCAAGAACATTTCTATGAAATTAAATATATGCATGTTTCTGTAGGGGGGTTGTCTCCAGCTGAGAATGGGAGAGAAAATGGGAAATGCTCTTATTCTTCATGATCCAAGGCAAGGACAGGCAAACAAATTATCACTTATTGTCATGGGCAGTACAGACTCAACTTTGGGAAAATTAAAATTGCCAATTTATTGTCTGTTGTTGTAGCCACAAGTTACCCTCAGTCCCTTCCCTTCAGAAACCAGCAGTGTGGGGCCAGCGAGTGCTGCAGCCAGGTTGCAGAGGTTGGTCCTTTGTCACTCCTTCTTCCTCACCCTTTTCCTCTGTTTCAGTGTGGGTCCTGCAGCCCACAGATCACAGGGTTTTTTTTATTTTCCATTCACAGTATGAATATTGAATTACATGTTTGCATATGAGTTTCATACTTTCTCCAAAGGAATTCCTACTTTCCTCAGATATCAAGGTGACTGAGAAAAATAAAATGCAGCCTTACATAGCAAACATGTTGGTTTAAACTTGAGCTGGAATCCAGATCACCTAATGTTATGTGTATCTCACAGAGTTAGTTGATTAGTCCAATCAAATAATCTAAGGTCATCATGGCTATTGTGGTCAGTAATAACAGGCAGATTGCCCTCTGGAGAAAGTCCTCTCTTAGACAGTGCTGCAGTCATGACCTGCTCATCGGAGAAATCCTCTGTTCTCTCACAGCACAGCAAGCACAGATTCCAGCTTGCAGTGCGAGATAAGTTTTACACAGCTTACATTAAATCCTCAATGTTATCACTTGGTTTCACTTGTGGTGTTAGTATATCAAGACCTTAATCCCTTTATTTATTTAATTCTCCTCCTTATTGCACAACTTCTTTTTTATTAGGAAATCATGGACTGGGATATGCAATCTCTGTGTGTTGCAATGAACACAACCAGGCACAAGAAGAAAGATGTTATTACGTGGCTTTAAAACACCAGAGTGACTATTGCTTTTACCTATCAGTGTAAGAAAGATTAGTACTCAAAGGAGAAGTAAGCAATACTAAATTGTTTGTATCAAGATAGTGAAAATGTTTAATAAAAACCCTTCCTTAGAATAAGAAGCTTTTGGAGCAGGAAGGAAAAAGAGGATACTAGTTCAGAATCAAAATATTGAGACTCTGTTTAGTAAAATATGTTTTAAATATTCTTTAGAACATTCTCAGAAATAAAAAGATAGGGCTTGGAGAATGTTTATATGCAGGCAGAACCATATTCAATCTCAAGCTCTTTTTGTTATCATTCAAACTACACTTGAAATTTGGACTAAGCTGAAATTGTTCAATCTCCCTAACTAAGAATAATTTGTACCCTGAGCATAGGACATACAGTGCACATCAACAAGAAAAGATCAATCAGTGTATGCTTGCCTTCACCTGAGCAGTGAATTGAGAATGTAGTGCTGCTGCTTTCAGGGAGCTTTGTTGTATGCTTACAGTTAATAAAAATCATGTTCTTTTAAAATTTGTCCTCTTAGCACTCCACTAATGTCAAATAATTAGCCTCTTCCCAATATATGTTTAGTTCTGTTTCATATGAAGTGATTTAAAAAAGGATATGGCTTTTTGCTTAAACAAAGAGGACCAAACTTTCCTCTAAATGATTTATGTTCAGCTATAATGACTTTTGGTGTGGATAAGAATGGAGCTTTGGCCTCAGTTATGTATTTAGATAATGGGTTCACCTATAAAGCAAATTGAGGTGACTTTGTGACAAAAACCCTAAGTGGTGCCTCACCTTGCAGTGGGGTGACTTAACCCCCATGCTGGGGCTAAGTCATTCTTGCCAGAGCACCCCCTCAAACTGCACACAGGTCATGTCTGAGGTAGCTGAGCATGAAGAGCCCTTCCAGAGCCAGCTTAAAGAGGCAATGAGCAAATAACTACCTGAATTCAGGGCCTTGTTGTGTGTCTCAGAGACAGCCACAGCCAGTCAGATGGATCAGGAAACTGAATTTCTGACAGGCAACAGAGACCTTGTGGGAGTTTTGTTATTTTTGGCAGCTTTAGAAGGATATGTACTGCAGACAGTACATATATCTATATATATTTGCAGTGTATGGGATACAGTCAACTGAAGAGTAAAAGTGTTTTTTTCACTGCTGTACAATGTTAATGACCCTCCTTGACAGTAAGAATAATTTACTTCTAGTCCAGATTCAAGCTGATAGCTGCAACACTGCAAATGATCCTCTGTGCAATTTTTCCTGAAAGAAATGTAAATGGCCAATGCCTGGTGGGTACCATAATGGAGTGTCCTGCTGAGCTTCTGGCAGCAAAGTACTCTGGTGCCTGTGTAGGCTGCTATGCCCTGAGTGCCTGAGCTGATGGAATACATCTGGTATGGTCTGGCTCTGTCCCGTTGTTCACCCAGGCTCCACAAATGGTGGCTTTCTTCCTTTAAATGTGGATTATTTCCTACAGTGGATGATTGTTCTCCACGGAATGGATTTGCTCAGTTTGGAGGCACAGACTGCAGCTGAACTGGAGGGATGAGAGCCAGAGTGGGCCAGTACTGGGTCAACTCTCTCCTTGCCACCATGTTCAAAGGAATGGCCCTTTCAGAAGTGGAGATAAAGAGAGATCATCCTTTGAGTTACCTGGAACATTCACGTTTGTATTCTGTCTATTACAAAAACTGTGCACTGAAAATTAGAAAAGAAACAGTGTAGAAGTCATAATGAAATATATCAGTCAAGTGACAAAAAAGGAGATAGCATTTCTCAGTCTTATTTTTTACTTCCACTGAACACAGCTGTAGAAAAAACAAAAGTAAGGGTGAGGGAAGAACTATAAGATAAAATTGCAGCCTTTGAATATGCACATTTAAAGACCAATAAATAGATAATGATATATCAATTTGTAGAGTAACTTTGATTTTCATCACATACTTTATTGTAATACCTATAACAAACCAAACAAATTGGCTTAAAAGTGTGTCTTTCTAGAAAGATAGGAGAAAATACATCCATGAGGCAATGTGATGGCAGGATTCTATAAAATGAGCTTATCTGGTCAGAAGACAATAGAATTATATACTCACAACTTCAAACTAAAGCCCACTTCTAAAACTAGCATGTGTGAGTGATCTTAGTGGAGTTATCTCCTATTGAAACTCTTATAAATCTACAATCAGAAGAAACAGTTGTAGCTCATCAAAATGTGTGCCAGTACTTTCTATTCACACAGTTAACCAAGTCATCTCCTGACTTCCAGAAGGCTGTACCAACATATTGTCCCATGTCACATTTCTGTGTGCCTTCTACTTTCTTTGTTAATAGCTTTCAAACTTTCTTTAATGTAGAGACTGTTGAATAGTGTCTACACTAAAATTAAATTATTTATAAAAGAAAGACTAGTTTTCAAGTGGGTTTAATTTTTTTAAAATTATTTCTCGTTCACTTAATTTCAGCTATCCTGGGTATTCCCAATGGTTGCTCTTTTCTTTTTTCAAAAGAAAATTACATAATAGAATAAAGTTCTTATAACAATCAAGTTTGACTGACAATCCTTTTTTCCCCAGGCTCTGTAAACATTATTTGACTTTTCAGAGTAAACATCAAATAATGAAGATCTAATTAAATATTGAGGATTTGGGGAAAATAAATGAATCTAATTGTTCTCCTTTTTTCCTTATTTTTGGCTTTGGGAAACTGTTGTAGGCTGACTGTTAAACCAGATAACCTAAAAAAGCCTCATGCTCTATTACTCTACAGGCTATACTAGTCTAAAGGTAGAGATCTAATGTGTTGGAAAAAAAATTACTCTCTATCCTTTTTTGCCATTTGAATCAACACCCCCTTCCAGCATTTGAAGTGGAAATCTCTAAGGTCTACAACAGTTAGCTTACTGTGATATCATCTGGAAAGAGTAATTTAACAAAAACTAGGAAGAATTTGAAGCCAAGGTTTTTTCACTTCCTACTGTAGAAAAACCTTTCTGAATCAAATATTCATCAGAAATTCCCACTGAAGGATCTGTCCAGGGATTTGGTTTGGCCCTAGAGGGTAAGAATGCACATGTTCATTCCAAGGGGAGTACTGACCCTGTGCCCCCCTTCTGTCTCTCTCTGTGTTCCCTCAGGTTACCAAGATGCTGGCCGTGGTTGTGATCCTGTTTGCATTCCTGTGGATGCCCTACCGCACCCTGGTTGTTGTCAATTCCTTTCTTTCCAGACCCTTCCAAGAAAACTGGTTCCTGCTATTTTGCAGAATCTGTATTTATTTAAATAGTGCCATCAATCCTGTAATTTATAATCTCATGTCCCAGAAATTCAGAGCAGCCTTCAGGAAACTGTGCAACTACCAGCAGAAACAGGAGAAGAAACCTGCCAGTTACAGCATGGCCCTCAATTATAATGTCATCAAGGATTCTGATCATTTCAGCACTGAGCTAGAAGATATTACCAATACCTACCTGTCCTCTGCAAAACTGTCCATTGGTGATACGTGTTTGTCATCCAAGGTAAGAGTTAACACCTTTCAGTGCTGTGGGTCCCCAGGAGCAGAGCACGTTGCTGGGCATGGGGCTGTGCTGGGGTGGCTGTCAGCCAGGGCAGCACTGCAGAGGGCTGGAGAGGCTGGCAGTGACAGGGCCTGGCGGGCAGGCACAGCTGCCCAGCTCTGGAAAGCTCTGTTTTCAAAGTGCCTGTGCCAGGCGTGGGCGGACTTGGAGGATCTGAAACATGCAGAAGGATGGGGAGAAACCATCAGGTTAAGCCTTCTTTTCTGAAGAGCAGTGGGCTCCAGTGGAGCAGTGGAGCATCAGAAAGTGGTTCTCAGGTGTGGTGCCTCAGGTGCACATCTGGCAGGAAGGTGGTGTTGGTGTCTGAGCTCAGTGATTCCTCTGGGCACGCTCTGGCTGGCTTCAGGGAGGGCAATGGGGCATTTTCTTGTGCTGTCCCCCTTGACTCCAGCTGGGGTTAACTAGCCCGGTGCCACCACACAGCTGCTGCTAAGGAGGGCTCTCCCACACACCAGCACTTTCATTCTGTAGTGTGTAGCACATCTCTTTAACCCACTTCTCTTGATGATGCATATTACTGTTTTTATTATGCTTTTTTTACACAATACTATCTAAATTCTGTTTGTGAACCCATACAATTAGATCTTAAAAATATAGATGATCTACAGAGGCTTAGTTTTCATTTGTTTTTGCAGATTTTATGAGAGTGTAAAATATTTTTTTTCTCAGTTTGCTTCTTTTCTCCTCATTTTCAGGCCTGAGGCCCACCTTGTTCTGAGTGTGCAGCCATATAAGACGTTTGGATGCTCCGTTCCCACCAACTGTATGAATTTTAAGGATGTTTCTGCTCACGGAATTGCAGAAGCTACCATAAATCTTTACCTACCTGCCTGTGCCCTACAAGAAAATGCAGCATTTTGGGGAGTAAAGAGTATATTATTGAGGCTAACTAAATGAAGTACTTAATACAACCTAACTTTAGGCAGGTGAATTGGCTCCAGCAGAATACCTAAATCCTTCTTCCCATTGCCTGGCCAAAGAGTGGTCTGATCTCAGAATGAGCAAGGCTTGCCAGGACATGTCCATGGACACAGAGTGGGGCAGGGGATGGTAATTCCTGTGAAGATGAGAGGTGAGGAGAGGAGCTGCTCTAATGTGTACCTGCACTGGGCAGTACCTGGGGGACCTTCCAACAGCAGCCAAAATTGCTAATAGCAGTAATTACCTGCCAGTGTGACTCCCTCAACCCACATCAGTGCAAATCTCATTGCAGCCATCACAGCATGCTTCAATAAACAGGTATCTGATGGCAAAAAGCACAAAATCTTTCCTTTCTTTGGTTTCTTTTTTATCTTGAGCAGTATGAAACAGGATGACTATTCAATTAATTTGCAGCAGGGAACAAACAAATTAAAAAGTCAGTAAGAAGCATTCAAAATATCTTATTTTTTTCAGCAATCAGGTTTACAGATGTACCACTTTAAATGTAAGTCTCAGCTACTACTGAATCCTGTTGGAAATTGACTGATATTGAAGAGTATGTAACAGGCTTTTAACAGCTCCTTTTATCTTGGTTCAATACCAATTGTATCTAAGAGCACTAGAAGGGGTTTAGAGATTTAATATCAATAATATCTAGGGAAAAGAGGAGAATACAGAGAAAAATGACACTTTTTAAACGTTTAATATTTTTAAAGTTTATCTGTTAGAATACTTTAGGACATAAAGTGTAGTGAGAAGAAAAGTCATCATGGATTTTTACTTGTCAGCACAGCCCCTTCTCTGCTCTTCCCACACAGGCCCATGATAAGCAGCCTGGAGCCATAGTCTCCCTAATGTAGCTACAGACAAAATATCATGCCGTGCTTTGGCTTTGCTCTAGACCAGCTCTTGTTCTTGGTAGAAGTACATTTTCTCACTTCTGTGCTGCAGAAGCCCATGAAAGTGCCTGTGTATTCCTGTGTGCCATGAACATTTTGCACAGCTTTTATACACGACATTCTAAAACCTGTAAAAAACCCGATTCACAGAATTGCAGAATAGGCTGATTTAGAAGGGACCCAGAAGGATCATCGAGTCCAGCTCCCAGCCCTGCACAGCCCATCCCCAAGAATCACAAACCCGCCCAGTGTGGGGGAAAGAGGCAGCATCGTAAGGCTTTCCTAGCCAGTATTCTTTTGCCTACACAGCTACTTCCCTAATTCAAGCCCCTTTCCCTAATATTCAGCTATATTTGCAAACTTAAAGAGAACTAAAAATAGCCTGATAGGCCTCAGATTTAAATGCTAAAACCATGAACCTGTGTCAGATGCATCCAAAGGATTCTATTAAACATTCTCTACATGGCAAGGAGGAAGTAAATGAATTGCCCAGAGAGGTTGTGGAGTCTCCCTCACTGGACATATTCAAGAACCATCTGGACTCAGTCCTGTGCCACGTGCCCTGGGATGACCCTGCTTGACCAGGGAGGTTGGACCAGATGACCAATTGTTGTCCCTTCCAATCTTACTCCGTGATTCTGTGATTTTGCAAACAGTCTGTATTCTGCTCTGTCTGAATCCTTGCTTTAACTCCAGTTTTACCTGTGCAGAGCTCCACAGGCACTTTCCAGCTTGGCAGAGTGATGGCAAGGCATGGGAGGGACCAACAGCAAGGTTTTAACCAGCAGTGCAGGTGTGACAAAATTTCAAAGCTGGCAGAGCTTTGTCTGGAGCAGAGCCAGAAGCGGGACCCATGCAAGCCGTGTTGCAATTTTCCCTAAATCCTCTGCATTTCCCAGCTTGCCAGGTTGTTTATCTAAGCAGCACAGGCCACCAGGCAGGCACATGCAGTGGGGTCTATTTCTGTGCAGATGTCTGAACCCCCACAGGACTGGAAGGGCAATGTCCAGACTCCTTTTAAAATAATAAGGAAGAACTAAAATGACAGAGTAAGTCATGTGTCAGCCAATAAAGGAAAGTTGGCTAGGGCTCAAGAGTCAGAGAGAAGGCTACCAATGTATTCTCAGATTAGTACCTAGCTATTAATCTCATAAATACAATTCTGTAGCTGTGACATACACTTGGGGCAAACCTTTCCTTTGTAGAGATTGATGTGAAAATATGGAGTTTTATAGCATTTTACTGCCTGGACTTGCTTAAAGCTGCAGATTGCTATGGTAAGGGAAAGTCAAGGAGAAATACCACAACCTGTTTAACATTTCCTCCAAAGCACACGTCACAGAAAAATTAAATTATCTGTGGACCTTACACAGGAATTTATGGTTGCTTAGCCAAGAGTCATTCCAAGTAAAGGCACGTTCCTGTGTCTGACTGAGCAAAGTCTTTGTCTGACTTTGCAAACTCTTGTGATGAAGCCAGGACAGCTTCCAGCTGCTAGGAGCTGATTCCCAGTCCCAGGGACAGAGGCTGCTGGTGCTTGGAAATCCCCTTGCTGTTTCCAGCCGGGCATCTATTCAGTGCTTTCAGAGGAGGCCCTGCTTTCCAGAATTTCTCAAGAGGTGCTAGAACTAGTTGCTTTTTTCACTTAAAAAGCAAGATGTGCAGGTCTAGCAGCAGGCACAGAGGGTATTCCATGGAAACCTGACAATCTGGTGAGGAGCACAACTGGCTGGGTAAAAACTAAGCTCAGTATTTGTGTAATAACAGTAAAACTTAAACTTTTATCTCAATGTTTTCAGAGCACAGGCTGAATTACAGATTTTATAGAAGTGAGTTCTCTCATCTATTTGCCTTTTTGCTCAAAGAGTAACCATCTGCTTTCTCAGTCTCTGATCCACCAGATGCTCAAGTGAGATATTTAAGCCCATATTCTTTGTGATGCTTCATGAAGGGTTAAAATCTATGTAGGTGACTTTGTATCCACCATCACTGGGAAGGACAAAAATGAAATTATTTCTTTCTGATATGTATTTGTGCTAACAGAAATTATTATGATTGCAAAATTGTGTGCAAAACCACAATATTTATAATTGCATATTTAAGCTAAGGTGTGATTTTAACTGATAATTTGATGTGACTGTATCTTTATAGATGTTAGTTGTGAAATACATGCTAATTTTATACTGATATACAACTAACACTACAAAACTTTGTCAGATATCATGCTGATGTGACTGTTTCTGTGTTTGCCCTTTGTTTAAAACAGCAATCAACCTTTTTTCTTGTACCCAGATGTTGTAAATTATATATGTGAGAATGTATTTTTTAATTATGTGGGTTTAAATTTATTGATAATTATATCAGGTTTTTTTGCTAGAAGTGAAAGTGGCTGGATGTCAACTACTGACTGCAGTGATATAACTTTGTATATTTATTTTGTTGATAGCAAAGTTCTTTGCAACATTTAGTCTGAAATAAATGTCTGATTTGTAGCAATATTGAAATCCATGCCTATATCCTTATTTAACACCTTTCCAGTAAGGGATTGCAATCTTATTGGACTTTTATTTAGAAGTTTATTCAGAGTGTAACAGAAGAGGTGCTGCTTTCACATCTGACTTGGAGAGCTCCTTCCTTTCTGAAATGCTGAGATTTCAGAACCTTCAGTGAAGGTAAATTGTGCAGCTGAGAACGGTCAGGTGTATTTGTAACACACTTTGGTTCAAATTATCACATGACCTCCCTGAGTTCAGAATAAAGGATATACCAGAGAAGATCCAGTGTGCTGTAAAAGGGTTTATGATGCTGCTGTGGAAATGGAAGACACAAGTCAAATGATAAAGATCTCACTAGCATAACTTCAACAACAATTATCTGGAAAATGGACTGAAGGAGCTGCTGCAGTACCCCCCCCAGCTACACAGTGAAAGCTTGGATCAGTCACTTTGGAAGTTGATAATTTTGTTTGTTTTTAAAAAGTTATTCTAGAAAAAATAAATAAAAAATAAACCACACATACTCACACCCCTAGATCTGAGCACTGTTACCATGGAAAAAACCCATTATTTCAAGAATGTGAAAAGATAAATTGATCTTTCAACAGTGAATTAATTTCTTTGCTATGTGTGTTTCTTTTGTTGCAAAAGTTGTTTCTTTTGATACAAATTGCAGTGAAATTTGAATATTATCTTTCTATATTTTATATCTTCTTCAAATAGAATTGTTTCTTTGCTCTTTTGTTCTTTTCAGTAAGAGTTTATTTTCTCATGATTCTTTCACTACTCCTGAGATACAGTGATACAGCAAATGCCAGTGCATTGGCTCAAAGTGATTTGGACTCCTGAATTCATTAATCTGGGAGCTGAATCTTGGAAATTTTTGAATTCTAACAAATTATGTAACTATGTAAGAGCAACTGGTTTGGAGGGAGTCTTTTTTTCACTTACCCAGATTAATTCTGGTTTCATTCTGTCACTTCATGTGGTTTATTTATTTATTATAAATAGTGGGAAATTATTCAGAGAAATGTACTACTGATAAATGTAGAACAATTTTTGTTCAAAAGAAGCATTTTGTAATTCTTGGATGCATGCTACTGTGGGGATTAATTTGTAATGGATTTTTGTTGCTATTCTAATAAAATGTTGAGCAAGATAATTCTACTGCAATTTAAATTTTTTAATAACTGCTTGAATACAACCTTTTGTCTTGCTGTCCGAAGCAATGGACAGACAATATAACAACATTCTTTTTCACTTGTAGGAGAATGAGATCCTGAAAAATGCAGTCTTTTTTTGCTGAAGGAAGAGCAGTGTGCCAGTAGTCTAGCAGCAGTTACAGTGCTTAAATGGGAGGGGATTCATAGAATCCTTGTCCCTGTTACAAGGATTATTTATGTATTTTACATTGGACAGCATTAAACAAAATGAACAAACAAATAAAAAAGGAGAAAACCCCCCACATCTTGGCAGTAGGGGCAGAGCCCAGAAGCCACGTTGGTCACTACAATCAGCATACCTGGTTCCTGTACTCCATGGGTACTGCTTGGCTTTTCTGGTGATGTCAGCGACTTGTGCCTGAACCCAGCCCCAAGAGGATGAGTGGAATTACTTGATCTGCTGTTTTTCCTCAAGGTAATGCACAGAAACCTCAGTCTCCTGAGGATCAGGATATACAGAAAAGCTAAACTCCCTAGAGCTAGACTAAAGCCCAATTCATGTCTCTCATTTCTTAGATAAGTGCTCTACCATTAGTCCTAAAGACAGAGGGCTCCCTCTCCAGTCAGATCTTGCTGACTTTGTGAATCCCAGGTAATAGGTTTCTTAATCTTTTCATTTGTACCCCACTCACGTTGTCTCCATGGGGCTGGATAACCTCATACACTGGTAGGTGGTGGAGCAGAAGTCAGAGCAGCTCTGGGTCGTGAGGCACTCTGGATCCTGGTGAACAGATTGACCACGAGGCAGCAAAAGCCACCTGCAGCAAAGACAACAATTTATATCCCATACCTTGATTATATACAAATATGGAATAATGAAAATAAGATTATAGTAATATACTTTCACCCAAAATCTTCACTTAACTCATAGCTTCTAATAAAATAAAGCACAGAAAACAGGTAATGTCTAAAATAAGTGTCACCCATCCAAAAAGTACAATTTTTGAGATGAGCTCTATCTGTGATGGGCATACCTTGAGCTTATATTAATTTCAGAATGCAATTATCCAACTCTACTGCCAGCTCCGCATCAGAAAGAGATCCTGTAACAATGGATCAAATCCCTGTTGATCACAAACAGGTTTTTCTTTCAAATTCTAGACAATAACTGTATGAAAGAAAACAAACAATAACACGATGCAGCTCCCACTGTCTGGGGAAAGTACAAACAGCAAATTGGGATAACAGATTTGTCTCATGCCACTTATTTATATCTAAAATACAGCAAAGCACATTTAGAAGGCAATTATGGGAAGATCTAGGGTAGCTTGAAAGACAGGCTATATTATGTTCAGGCAGACATTGTCATTCAGGAGAACAATGAGCAGAAATTACAAAGGGTTAGTAAGTTATTTAGTATATAGGACACACATTTAAGAGGGAAACAGGAAATGACAGCTCTGAAAGAAGTAGGCGTCTTCAAAAATTGACCCTTTATCATGTAAACATGACATTTGAAAATGTTATATTGTATCCTACTCTGTTTATGCAGAACAATTAGAAGAGTGAACAAGGCTGTGAGAGGATACAGTGGATGTGTGGGAGAGGCAGATGGCCATGTCTGCTGCAGTGAGAACAGGTTAGTCTAACTTTTTAGAGATCACGTCTAGTAACAAGTTGCACTCCAAAGAAGCTTCACAAGCTGTTGCTGTTACACTAAAATAGCATGTGACAAGCTTGAAAAGAGATGTTGTGTCTGATACTCTAGAAAACACAAGGGGCCATGGATGGAGCTCACATCATAAGACTGCAGTTTTCTAAGTTACAAATGCTAGTTTCCTTTCCCTGGTGCTATGACATTCTGGACTGTCAGGCTGAAGTTCATCAGGCTACTGCTATTATGACTTCTTAATATAAATGTTTTGGTGCTAAGGAATACTATTCAGCAGGTGATAATTGCCTGTAGGGAACAGTAGTGAATGAAGCAGCAGCTCAGGGTGGGCACTGTCCTGCTGCCACTAACACTGTCAAGCTGTTGTTCAGCCTCTGGAGCACATCTAACCCCCAGCAAAGTGACACTCACAGGGAGATAGCCTGGTCTGGCAATACTCCAAATAAGCACTTTGGGAATAAGCACTTTGGGTGTTGCCACCCTCTTTGTGAGGGTAAAGGAATTTGTGTGATACGGACACAGACCATGTGGTGCCTGTTGGGTCTGGAGCTGGCAAACAGATGGTGGTCTAGTTTGAGAGTTAGCACAGGCACAGGCCCTCTACCTCATGGGAACTCAATACTTTACTATCCTTTATTTATGACTCCTCGTCTCCAAAGGTTTCCACCCAGTGTCCATAACCAATTTAAACTCAGAGCAGTTGTTTTCTTTTTCTCTGTCAGCAGTTTCATCCTTCACATCCAGATCTGAAACTGACTTGTGCACTGGAAAGAGTGTCTCCTGCCTGGAATAGGAGATAAAAGATACTACTTCTCTCTAATATTATTCTTCTATGATAAACAAGAAAAAGAAAATAAACTTTACTGTAATATGGAATTACGTTTTTCATAGAAAAGGTGTTTTACAGTGTTTGCAGATTTTGTTGTTCTTCACCAGAGCCTAATGAAAGGATAATATAAATGAGTATTACAATGCAAAGAAAGATCAACTGGACGTGGCTAAAAAGCAGTATAGAAGGGTCAAGTACCATCTAATTACAGCACTAAATAATCACAGTTTTGTAAGTGCCTGTCTCAAAGATTCTGACTTTGTGCTGAAGTGCTATTAAAATTCTCTCTACCACCAAATTCATCAAACACAAATACACTCTTGGTGACCTCTGTGTGCTTAAAAGCTCTGCAGAACAGCACTGGCTAATTAATTACAAATTTAGTTTTAAATAAGAAGACACTGGAATGGATTTTCTTTTCCCACTTAATGAGAGCTGTCTAAAGTCAGATTTTTCTGATATGGTTTCAGCAGTATAGCTGGACTTCTGTGAGTATTTCAGAAATCTAATCTCTAAAACTGTGCCAGAAGCAGCAAGTCTATATGAGCATATTAAATGCACAGTGGGTAATAAAAGACTGCATCAAAAATACCTCAAATGGAAAATATATTATTTTAATTCTTTCTACTTCAATACTCAAAAGACAGTCCTTGAAGGGATAGCCCTTAGTAAACCAAAATGAACACTGTGGATATGTAGGACAGCTGCCATCAGCAGAGAAGCTAAATGCAAATTTAGAATGTATATCTCATAAGGCTAAAACCTGTGTTTATTAGCAGTGGGTGTAATCCACATGCATTGACATCAGTAAGAGAAATGAAAAACAGGCAATCTCTGAGCTCTGCAGCAGGGATTCAATCTCCGGACTTCTGGGTGAAGATATTTTTCTCTCTAGTCTGCTCAGAAGGATTTATTTTTTATTTTTCCACCAAAGCATACTATCTCGTGCATCCTTTCCCTTTTGTTCTAGGCCATTTATTATCCCTAATTGTGTTCATGCTGCAAATCTCATTTGATGGTTTTTGGCTGGGAGGAAGGGTTTGATTTCTGACTTCAGTTGGTTTTCTTGTTCACTAATACAAAATATTGAAACTTTTGGGACACATTAAACTTAGCACAAGTCCTCACAATCTAAGTGTCCTGCTCTCCAGAACATCTGCTTTGTGGAGCTGCTGTTTTAAGAGTCTGACTTTGTAAAAGGCTTACGCTTGACAGGTACGTGTCTCTGATAAATCCTTTGCCTCAGTTTCATGGAAGATGCTACCCTCTTAATTCTGGCATCAGTGAGGACGTCACAGGGACATTGTCCTACAGTCAGTGCACGCCACCATAATGGTTGTAAGAATCAGTGAGTCTTTATGGGGATGCCTGTGTAAAAATGTCTTTGAGCATTTATTTCCATGAGTGCCGCTCTGATGTTTTGTAACCTGGTTATCCCAGTTTCTGGGGAGCTCATGGTCTTGGCTGCACTTATTGCTACAGCACAGGCAGAGAGGGGCTGATACTGTGCCCACGATGAAGGCATAATACATTTATAAACACAGAATCACAGAATAAGCTGAGTTGGAAGGAGCCCACAAGGATCACTGAGTCAAATTCCTGGCTCTGCCAGGACCATCCCCAAGACTCACACCACGTGTCTGAGAGCACTGTCCAAACACTTGAACTCTGTCAGGTTTGGTGCTTGGTTCCCTGGGAATCTGTTCCAGGGCCCAACCACCCTCTGGGTGAAGAACCTTTTTCTAATATCCAACCTAAACCTCCCCTGACACAGCCTCAGGCCATTCCCTCGGGTTCTGTCACTGCTCACCACAGAGATCAGTGTCTGCCCCTCCTCTTTCCCTCACAAGAAGTTGTAACTGCAATGAGGTGTACCCTTAGTCTCCTCTCCTCCAGGCTGAACAGACCAAGTTACCTCAGTTCCTCCACATATGTCTTCCCCTTCACCATCTTTGTTGCCCTCCTTTGGATGCTCTCTAACAGTTTAGTATCTCTCTTATACTGTGGCACCCAAAACTGCCCCAGCACTCGAGGTGAGGCTGCCCCAGAGCAGAGCAGGACAATCCCCTGCCCTGCCCAGCTGGTGATGCTGGGCCTGGTGCCCCCAGGACACCCTTGGCCCTCCTGGCTGCCAGGCACAGACCCACAGACCCCTGCAGCCATGCTCAGCCCAAATGGGGTCAAGCAAAGGGGACTGCAGTGGATGGGATGCAGTGACCGGGCTGCAGTGGATGGGATGCAGTGACCGGGATGCAGTGGCCAGGCTGCAGTGGATGGGATGCAGTGGCCGGGCTGCAGTGGATGGGATGCAGTGGCCAGGATGCAGTGACCAGGCTGCAGTGACCAGGCTGCAGTGACCGGGCTGCAGTGACCGGGCTGCAGTGACCGGGATGCAGTGACCGGGCTGCAGTGACCAGGCTGCAGTGACCGGGCTGCAGTGGATGGGATGCAGTGACCAGGCTGCATTGACTGGGATGCAGTGACCGGGCTGCCTGTGTCCCTCAGCCCCGGGCTGCAGGGCAGAGCCTGCTGCTGAGGCACTGACACAGATCTACACCGTGGGGTAGGTGATGGGAGCCCTGTTGTGCAAAGATCCTGAAGAAACAAACTTCTTGGAGAATTTTAGTGATGCTGTATGAGGCAGTTGCATTGGAACACAAATTCTTCTTGCAGTTAAAATTTCCTATCTTTTTAATGTCTTCGGATTGTGTCCGACAGAAAATTTCCCCAAGTTCATTTATTCATTTTCAGGGAGGTTTCCACTACTTAGAAAAGCTGTATAAAACATTTCTTTATGTCCTGGGTTCTATTTACCTTTTTTTTTTCCAGTTTTTCAATTGTTGTTTCCCTAGTAATGTTTCTGGAATCGGCTAATGTGTGAATTGCAAAATGTGTGGCTATGCAATGGGTTCTGGGTTCTTTGCATTACCAGGGACTGTGTCTTTATGAGATTTGACCACTTAACGTTTGCAAGGTTCGTTTGGCAAAGGATTAATAGAAGTAATGTTCAGATCCACCTGCTTATTTTCCCCAGGTAACTCTGTAAAAGGGAAACAAGTTATGAGGGGGAAAGGCAAAATTTTACCTTTAATTAAATTATAAACCACTGTGAAGGTTGAAGTGGTTGTTACTGTGGCGTCTTTTACAGAATGACTAAAGGGTTCAAAACTTAATTTTTGTGACAATAAGAGAGAATGTCACATGAATCATTCCTTGTCAGCATGATTAGGAGCTGTACCAAACTAATCCATCATTTCTACAAACTTCAGAATGTCATTTTTCATAGTCCCTCATTCATGGAAATTAATTGAAAATTAATTAGAATTAATTGAAAATTGATGCCATGTTTTACTGATTAGGAATGGAAGGACAAGGCAAAAACACATTCTGCTTCTTCATCTGTTACCATCAATCCCAGCAATAAATAGGTCAAAAATTTGTTTGGTATTTTTTTCAATTTGTTGAAAATAGAATATTAATTACTTATGCATAGAGTAATTTCTCTGACTGTTATCTGGTAGCTGGTAGCTGGTAATAGAAATGAAAGAGAGCAGTGAAAACTTGTGTAGCACAGAATTTGCCTTTCAGGATGAGTAGTTTCAGAATTGCAGTGTTGGACCATGGAAAACCATAAGATTGCACTACACTGTATCTCCTTTAATAATGCCACATGAAATTGGAGGATAAAACCTGGTAAGAAATATTTTTTTAATCTGAATTTTCTATCAAGAATGCTGTTTGGAACTTGCAAATTGAGGAGACGAGTATGTGAACAAAAGATAAAAATACCAGATAAGATTAAAGATACCAGAGTCCATCACATGTCCCATTTCCAGCTTCTTTTCCCTCCCTTCAGCTGCCACTGCTTCTTGAATAAATCAGCATAAGGACTGATCAAGTAACATCCTTGATTTTACACAGGTTAGCTGTTTTCAAAGAAAATATTTGCTAAGATTCCTGCAAATATAATCTTTCTGTATTAAAACTAAACTATTCCTAACTGGATGAGTAATCAAAGTTGCAAAATGCTTATGTTTGGGTGGCTAATCAGAGCTGCAAACTGCCTCATTGCTTTGAGCTAGACACGCTTTCATGTTAAGCTGAATAATTAAAATTGAATATTTTCCTGTGCAAAATGAGATACTCAAGGCATAATTTGCAAAGTATTTTAGTATGAGGAGCTTGAATCCTCTCTGAAGCTAGAGAGGAAGAAGTAAAGAGCCCTGTAACTGCCTAGGCTTTGAATTAGGATTTGTTTTCTGCCAGTGGAAGTTCAGCTTTTCAAAGTAATCAAAGTTGGGGGAAGATATCTCTTAAACAGTGCCTATCTCAGAGATTCCTTCTGTTTCAGCTAGGAAAGATTAAAAATAAATCCACACAATTAGATGCACCTGCCTCAGTCACAGTAAATATTAGAGTAATGGAGGACTTGGTAATTTTTGTCACCAGTGCTGGTACTTGTGGGAGTGCTTTTCAATTCACTTCAGACACAAAACAGGGTCAGCAGAGCGAGTGTGTGTGGGAACGGGGACCTTCAAAGCAGTTCAATGCATCACCGTGTAAGAGAAAGCATGCAACATCCAGATATGAAGTGACAGAAAACAGATAAGAGTAGCATGGAAGGACAAAAACCCAACAAACCATCAACAGGTATCTGGGTCAGGACTTGAAAAGGCAGAAGTTTAATTTATTTCAAACCCAGATAATTAGCTAGATTTTTAGCCATGATAATTTGGAGTGTAATTTGTGATGTCTTCCTGTCATCACTGCTAAAAGTGAACTTGAACAAGCCCACTCTCTCCCTAAGAAAATAAAGGCAATCCATCTAATTGAGCAAAGAGGACTTGGGTGCTGCAGCTCCTCTTCACTACATTTAGCCAAGTACTAACTAAAGCAAATGTACTCATGTTTTCCAGTCCTAATCTCATCTGAAAATCCCCTTGCATTTTGGATGTGCCAGCACAGATGGAGAGGGGACAGAATTCCACCTGCACGATGGTGCTTCTGCCCGTGGGAAGGATTCCCGGCCTGTGCTCGGTGCTCCAGAGCACGTGCAGGTCCCTGTCCGGCCACGTTCGCTCCCAGCATTGCCTGTGCCAACCTCCAACAGCGCATGTCAGGCAGGGAGGTCCAGCTCCTGGGCAAGACTGGGCCTAGGGATATCATATCAAGTGTTCAGTTTCTAAAATTTCCACAGACAGCATGATTGCCAAGGCTGGGTATGGCAAATCCTCACCATCATGCTGTTTGAAAGTCTCCTCCAGGTCCGTGCTGGTGTCCTTCCCATCCTCAGGCTATTCCAAGCTGTCTCTGCTATTCAGTCAGACTCCAGACTGGACACAGATTACACCTAGGTGTATTTACGTGTTTAGTTAATGATACGCACACTCTTTGGAACAAATTGTTCCACACTTACAAGAAGAGAGAAGTCAATCCTGTTTCATAGCAATTTCTTTGAGGGACTTCTGACTTCTTTCTGGTGTGAAAGAAAAGTAGCTCTGACTAAAGATGTCAGAGCTTTGCCTCAGCTGTGGCATTACTAGGGTTTCTTCCCTCTTCTCAGTATCTTATTTTGGTAAAATTTATAGAAAATATATTTAGTAGAGTTCTTCATATCACTGTTGAATTGTCTGGAAATCAATCAATGTAGAAAACCAAGCAAAAACTAAATTAATTTTTCATTTCGTAAAAATGTATGTTTTTTAATTTAGTTGAAAGCACAATCAAATTGACAACATTCTTTACACTTTGTGAAAAAATATATATCTTCCAAAAATTCAGTGAATAACAATTCTAAATGGCACTTGAATGCCATGGCATATCAAAGGATCAAAGATTTCTCTCACAGAGAATGAATGGCTAGTGTGCAACATGTTAGACATGGTCTTTTGTGGTGTCACTGAGCCTACCACAGAAAACACAACAATTCCTTTTTGCAAAAAAAAAACCCTGAAAAAAAGACAATGGATAAACCAGGATGTCAAGATTCATCTTTTTTTATGTAGTGAAAACAAACTCCTGTCAACTAGAGTTTCTCCAAGTGTCACAGAAAGAAAGGTAATAGGTTTATCCTACAGAGGTGATACTTCTAGGGCATAAAAGATCTCTCTTTTGTGCCTCTTCTCAGGTTCAGACTGATCTTTTTTCCCTTTCACCCTCAGGTGTTTCTAGTAGCCCCCTGTAGGTACAAACCTCCTCAGGCAGACACAAAGCAATCTCTCATGGGCTGGTTTGCTGCCCCTAAAGGCACATGAAAACCACAAAAAATATATCTCAGTTTTGACTGTCTTCAATATTTTCTTCTGTTCTAGCAGGAGAAAAGGAAAATTCTCTCCTAGCACAGAATTATCCCTTGGAATGAATGCACACCTGATGGTGTCTGAGCAAAGGTCTCAGAGGGCAGAACAGAGCTGGGAGGAATTTCCATGGCCCCACAGCAAACAGCAGCAGGGACAGGTCAGAATCCATGCAGGGAGAACAACACACTGAAAAGGAGAGCTTTACAGAATAACTGCATTTTCAGATTTCAAACAAAACACTAAAAAACCCCAAAGGTTCAAAATGTGCTGTTTAACTCCTCTCACAACAGAACTTTGCTGTGAGCTTCCAGAGTTTTCTGGGAGAATACCACCATCTCTTTTCAGCTCCTTAACTGAGGAGAAATAATAAAGAAGCACCTAAACCCCACCAGGAGAACCAGGTGGGATGAAAGTTCTCCTGCTTCCACTCATAGCATAAATTTTAGCACAACTTCATTTTATGGTGGAGTTGGGTATTCTCCACAAGAGTAACTGCTCCACTAAGAAATGTTTAATGCTGTAAATCAAAAACCTTTAAAAATGTGACTTATTGCGAAAGCAGAAATCTTTATCTCTCTTGGCTTTTGTCAAACAGTCCTTCCTCTTTCTTTTCATATACAGCTAAAAAGATGAACTCCAGAACTCATCTCTTAACAGTGCTGACCTATAGCCAGTTCCTTAGTGCTCCTTTGGCCTCATCCTAGAAAGGCTAAGTGTGCCTGTGACTACTCACAGTCTGAATCCTTTCCAGGAAGGAGAAACTCTAGCAAAGGAGTGTAATCTGGGATATTGACCCTGTGTTAGGTGTGTGTCTGAGCCAGCATATGCCAGGGAAAAGGCAACCCATGTATCCATTTCTCCAGCTGACTCACAAGCACTTACACACTGCTCATCTCAGTCAATGCCAGAGCAGACTAAAAAAAAAAAAAAAAAAAAAGTTTAGCATTTTCCTTTGGGTTCACTTCTTAACCCTGCATCAATAGAATTTAAGTGCAAGTGAAAATCCAGCAAAATACAATTTAGCATGAGAACTGTGGCCAAACAGGTGCCACTTGAGCTACCTCTGCAGCAGAGATAGCTCATTGTCATGGTCTCACAAACCTGTGTTTAAAACCCTAAAATTAGAAGAAACAAACAACCTCTTCCAAGCAAGACACCAATTCCATGTTTATCAGCAAGCAGCATAAATAAATGGCTCTACATAAATAGGAATCACTAAAACCTCTAGTTTAGGCAGCCAATTGAAAGCAGTATGAAGATATAATTCATCTGAGGTATTAATCCTCAATAAGTGGTAGCTAAATCATTTCTATTTGGATATAGAGCTTGGTGTACAGAGTACTTTACAAATACATGAATCCCAAACAGCTGATGATGTGAAAGTCTGAACTTGCCAATATTTACCTTCTGGCATGCAAATTAAAGACACACAAATTCCCTAGCAGCAAAAAGAAGTGAGATCCATACAGAGAATATGAATTGAACCAAGTAATTGATTATTTATGTCATATCTTCACAAGCAAGAGCTTTCTACCCATATTGAATTTTGACCCATGTTTTCACACTCTTAAGATGAAGATTTCTAATGGATTTTGAGCCTTTAGTTTGTTGAGGAAACCACTGGGTTCATAAGTTACTGGGATTCAATGTCAAGAAAGCAGCTCAAAATCTTAATCTGTCTAGTAATATCATGGGCAAAAAAAAAAAAAAAAATCAAAGCTGAAGCAACAAAGAATGTGTTTACTTCCACTCAAATTTTTATTGACTAGCCAAAGGACCTTGAAGTTTGAGCGCATCACATTTTGTGGGGTATTTTTTCCCCAACTTACTGCAGTCCCTGTTGAATGATTTACAATACATGGCTGCCTTTCAGGTGAAGCCAAACACATTCTCCTCTCTTGATTACAGTGAAATTTGGAAGGTAATATAGATCCATGCTGTGATACTTAGCCTGGCTAGGCACTCCTCAGCTTGCCACACATGCTACCAAGCAGCTGGAATGGTAAAAAATGTAATTTAAAAACAAACAAACAAACAAAACAAACCAAACCAACAAAACCGACCAAACAAGCAAACAAACCTAAAACCCCAAACAAAACCAAAACAAACACCACCACCACCACCACCAAAAAAACCTAGAAAAAAACCCCAAAAAACCAAAAATTCACAACCCAAGTGTGTTAGCAAGTGTGACAGCCAGGGACAGAAAGGGTGGGAAAGAGGATCCAGGGAACTACAGGCCTGTCAGCCTGAACTCAGTGCCAGAGAAAGTCATGGAGCAGATCATCTTGAGTGGCATCACACGGCACAACAACCAGGGGATCACTCTCAGCTGGAGTGGGTTTGTGAGAGGCAGGTCCTGCTTGGCTAACCTGATCTCCTATGACAAGGTGACTTGCTTGGTGGATGAGGGAAAGGCTGTGGATTTTGTCTGCCTGGACTTCAGAAAAGCCTTTGACACCACTTCCAGTAGCATTCCTCTGGAAAAGCTGGCTGCTCGTGGCTCAGACTTCTTCAAGTTAGTGGAGACATCAAATGCTGCTGGTTGTCAGTTAATTAATACCTGATTACTTCTCCTTATAAGTTCACCAATACCACTCTCCAGTCTCACATGAATATGATGTGATTTTTAATATTCCTTCAGAGTAAATCTATACAAACAGTGTGATGCACTATTACTGTTTACCATGCCTGTTTCTTTTCTTTCCTAGGAAAGCACAACACTAAGAAGTCTTACTCATGTGGGTTAGGGTCTATATGCCTTTCAAAGTCTCAGCCTAAGTGCAAAGAAACCACTAATGAGAACCTTTGCTGGGCTGTTTGTGCTCTGCTGTGGAGAATTTACCTTTGTGCAGTTTCCACTGCATGTATTTCCTGATAAATATTTGGTCTTCTGACAAAGACACAGAGGAAAGGAAAGAATCTCATATACATTTTTTTTTTTTTAATCTTATATGACTTTCAGTTTAACAGAAGTCCCAATCTTTTTTCTAAGTCCTTCTTAAAAGTATCTTCTCTGAATTTTTAAGCTGGATGCTGGCCAAGTGTTTTGTCTTTCAAATGTTTGTTTATTCATTCAGCTGGTTTCTTAAAGCACCAGCATGAGAACATCTCAACCCCAGCAGACTCATATATACCAAAGCTTAGAGTTGTTAACTTCCCTAAGCAGTAGAGCCATTTGTAATCCACTGCCATATGGCTCTCTTCTCTCCTCATCTTCTGTGCACATTTGCATGCATATAAACACATATGATACTCAATTTATTTAAAATGCACCCTTGTCTTCCTCTGAATAATTGTCTCAGTTGGCAGTAATCATATACCTTGTTGCCATTCAATTTTAATGGGAAGAATTTAAAACAGCTTTAAAGACAATGTACCTTCCTTGCCCTGGTTTTTGAAAAATTTCCCTGAATCTGGGCTCTGTGCTGTTATCACAGGAACTGTAACCCACACCACAACTGAAGGCACAAACGTTTTCACCATTAAAATAGAGAAGGAAGTGAAAGCTGGCTCAAAAGGGACATTAAAGCAACACAGCTTGGCCATGGCTCAAAAAACTGCAATTTCTCACAGAAACCCTTTGGACCAGACCTGCTCAAACCTATCATGCTTCCTTTGGACTCATCTTCTTATAATTCTTCAAACATCTTTTAGCCTTCACTCTCCTGCCCCTGGAAACGTGTTTAGAGCTTACCTGTGCACAAAGATGAGGAAATCCTCCAGCAACCCCCCAGTGTGCAATTCAGAATTTTCCTCTGGGCTGTTCAAGCACACACCCATTGCCTGGGTGTGCCTGGGATGGACAGACCCACTGCCTGAAGCCCAGGAGGGCTCAGTTTTACCATTGTCCTGGTTTTGGAATAGAGTTAATTGTCTTCTTAGTTGTTTGTGCTGTGGTTTGGATTCATGATGAGAATAATTTTAATAACACACTGATGTTTTAGTTGCTGATGAGCAGTGCTGACACTAAGGCAAGAACTTTTCAGCTTCTCACCCTAACCTGACTTTAAGGAGGTTGAGGGTGCATAAAAAGCTGGGAGGGGACACAACTGGGACAGTTGACCCCAAATGGCCAAAATAATATTTTATATCATATGGTGTCATGCTTAGCATATAAATCAGGGGGAAATCTGGCAGAAGACCACTGCTCAGGAACTGGTTGGGGATTGGTCAGTGCGTGGTGAGCAACTGCATTTTGCATCACTTGTTCCGTACAACAACAACAACAAACCTATTATTGTTATTGTTATTGCTATTGTTATTATTTTGTCTTCGGTTTCTATATTATTAAGCCATTTTAATTTTAACCCACAAATTTTACTTCTTTTGCCCTAATTCTCTCCCCCATCCCACTGGCAGTGGGGAGTGAGGGAGGGCTGTGTGGTGTTCAGCTCCCTGCTCTGTTAAACCACGACAGCCACAACCACACAAGGCAAACCCTGGCTGTGGAGTGCAGCTGTAACTTCCAGCACATGACAGTTTCCTCTAACTAAATGGCAGGGACATCAAGAACTGGGCACAACCTGACAGGTGACAAGGAAAGCTGGAGCTGTGCCACTTGGTACCAGCACCACAGCTGGCTACAAAACCAGCAGCCCAAAGCTGAAGGGCTCAGGGCTGCAGACAGCACAGCACTGGCTGCCTGTTTGCTCATGACAAAGCACAAGGAATTGTGCACCCAAAAGCAGCTGCTTAAGGGATATAAGAGATGGACAGATTGAGCTTTGGCCTGACCACTTTATTATATGTTTCATATCTCACATCCAACCACACACATTTCAGAGGAACGTGCTGTGGGTATGGACACAGCTGGACATCACTGGTACAAAGATATTATTGTTTTAATTCATACATTCAGAATCTCTGCAGAGCTATAAAGCAGGAGGGGTTGGTTCTGCAGGATGCTTCTTCCTAGGCTATAATCTTGCTTTGGAACAATGAGGGCTGCTAAACTCAGGAAGTATCCAGAAGTGGTGGGATTTAAGCATCTGCACTCCCTTTGCATTGGTAGGCTGCTTTTAATGCACCATGAAGTTCTTCCTAGTCCTCTCTGGCCTTGTGGACTTTGACCCCTGCCAGTCCTTAGGAGGCAAAGTTCCACTTTCTTAGTCAGCATCACTTAAGATTGCAAAGCGAACTAGTTCCTGTAGGTTTCAAGAAACCTAGTTCATATAATGAAGGCAGAATAACCAACTGAAAACTAAATGAGAAGTGCTAATTATCTCCAGTTCTTGAATTAATGTTCTCATATGTTTGCTTACAAATCTGTGAATAATTCCACCAGAAAATGTGAGTTGTGGAAATTCGTTAACTGTAAACATTAATCAACTTGTAGTCAGAACCATGTAACTGATTTGTCATGGTATAAATCACATTAGATATAGAAATATATCTTCAAGAATCTACTGTGTGCTCTTTCCTTCCACAGCAGACACTGCAGTCAGCAAGTTAACTTATTTCTGTTATCACAGAAAACAGACAATGGAAAATAATTTGAGCTGGCAGGTAACTGAGTAAGAGCACCAGACTGTGGATACATCAGATGGGTTCACGCAGTGAAATGTGCTCACAGCTCCCTGTTTGGGCCCCTGAACCTTCCAGGATGTTGAATTATATGGACCTCAGAGAGTGCAGCCATGCAAACAGACACAGTGAACCTATTAAAATAACCTGACTTCACTTTTCCCCACTTCCTAAGGGAACAGCTGGCAGTCTAACCACATTGCACGCTAATTTGTCTCTGAAACTCAACTGAATCAGTGACAGATATCCTGCTGTCCCCATGGCATTAAGAGACATGAGGCTTAAACTTTGAGGATATTGCATCTTTCTTTATAGCACAAGAAAACATTTCTAAGAGCAGAAAGAAAAACATTATTGGTGTACTTCCCGCAAAAAAAGTGAAAAAATAAAGCAGTCTGAGTTTTAGGCATTTTGGGGTTTGTGTATTTGTTTGGGTTTTTTGATCTGGGTTGTTTTTGTTTGTTTGGAAGTCTTTTTTGTCTTCCTTTTTGTTCATTTGTTCTATTTGAAAAGGTAGATTTTATCAGATGACACACTGGATGCAAAGAGGCTCAGAACTGTGTTGCTAACACCAGCCAGTTCTTACAGCTTATAACTATTAACTATATATTATGTAACCACAATTACACACACACACACACATATATATTTATATTTATATATATAGCTATTTCTATAGTTAATGTAACTATTAACTATATATTATAGGACTATTAACTGAATTTTTCAGACAGCAGCAACCACCTGGAGCTACACCACGTAAGAAAGAGTACAAAAAGAGTGACTCCAGCCACACCAGCATCCAGGCAGTTTTACTGATGACATACCCTTGCCACATGCAAAGAATATGACAACAGAGCAGGTCTTGAGAACTTCTCTTCCTGATTGATCCAGCTGCTTTGAATAGAGTATTGCATATATCCCTAGATTTTAAAAGGGAACCTTGTATGTTTTATCTTGCCTAAGCAAGCTTATTCTCCTGTGAAGACATGCAGTGTCAGAGAGTTCAGCCCAGAGAAGAGATGCTCCAGGGGTATCGTAGAGCACCTTCCAGTACCTAAAGGAAGCCCATGAGAGAGCTGGAGAGGCACTTTGGACAAGGACATGCAGTGACTAGGACAAGGGTGAGGATACTTAACTGGAAGAGGCAGGTTTGGGTTAGGTATTAAGAAGAAATTCTTTGCTGGTCTAGTGAAAGGTGCCCCTGCTCATGGCAGGAGTGTTTTAACTAGGTAATCCTCACAGCCCTTTCTAACCCAAACTATTCTAGGATTTTGTAATGATTCTGCACAGACTCCCACATTTTTCTCTTTTCAGAATCTGAAATTGCAACTCCTGAAAATGTCTTCAAAGCATCCATTTTTATTTCTGCTCAGATAATCAAATCAAGAGCCTGAGTTCCTGGTCTCTTTATAACTGGGCACATCCATCTTGTGCCTCATGCTCATATTTTAGATACTGCATGCACAAGCATAATTCAGTTATTCAGAAAATTCCCACAAATTGCTTAACCTTAAATTACCATGTTACTCTACATTTATTACAGGGGACACATGCAACAGAAAGAATGAGTAATTTCACAGAGAAAAATCATTAAAGGCCAATCAGCTGCAATTTCAGTGCTGAAAGTGACTGAATTAGTATTCAGTGTGTCTTATTTCTTTTCCTTCTAAGCATCACTTATTTTGATAAAAAGAAATGCTTATCACATCTGCATCAATTCTGCCAACTTGAAGCATCTACTCAATATTTGGCCTGTGAGCTG